>NC_060087.1:78472772-79684095 GCF_922984935.1 Meles meles | reverse complement strand
TCTCCTTGAATTTGCTATGGTGGGGAAATATTTGGTAGCACTACACAATCAATTTTCTACAATGTTAGATATAATAATCACCATTGGTTTTTTTGTGCTACATTGAGTTACTATTTTCTTGGCTCAATGATTATCATCTATGTCAATTTCTTCTTATTTTTAATATTTATTTTATAAGACATTTGAATTAAGAGTTGATTTCAGAAAATATTTATTTATTTATTTATTTATTTATGATTTTATTTATTTGACAGAAAGAGACACAGTGAAAGAGGGGGACACAGGCAAGGGGAGGGAGAAGAGAAAAACAGGCTTCCTGCCAAACAGGGACCCCAAAGAAGGCTTGATACCAGGACCCTGGGATCATGACCTGAGCTTAAGGCAGAAGCTTAAAGACTGAGCCACCCACAATCCTTATATCAGATCAATTACATTTTAAGCCAAAGACTATAATAAGAGATGAGGAAGGACACTATATCATACTCAAAGGGTCTGTCCAACAGAAGATCTAACAATTTTAAATGTCTATGCCCCCTAATATTGGAGCTGCCAATTATATAAACCAATTACTAAACAAAATCAAAGAAACACATCAGTAGTAATACAATAATAGTAGAGGAGTTTAACACCACCCTCACTGAAATGAGCAGATCCTCTAAATGAAAGGCCAACAAGGAAATAAAGGCTCTAAATGACATATTGGACCAGATGGACATCACAGATATATTCAGAACATTTGATCCCAGAGCAGCAGAACACACATTCTTCTCTAGTGCACATGGAACATTCTCGAGAATAGATCACATCCTCGGTCATGAATAAGGTCTCAACTGATATAAAAAGATTGGGATCATTCCCTGCATATTTTCAGACCACAATGCTCTGAAGCTTGAACTCAATCATAAGAGGAAATTTGGAAAGAACCCAAATACATGGAAACTAAACAGCATCCTTCTAAAGAATGAATGGGTCAACCAGGAAATTAAAGAAGAACTGAAAAATTCATGGAAACAAATAATAATGAAAACACAATGGTTCAAAATCTGTGGGACACAGCAAAGGCAGCCCTGAGAGGAAAATATATAGCAATACAAGCTTTTCTTACGAAGCAAGAAAGGTATCAACTATACAACCTAACCCTACACCTAAAAGAGATGGAGAAAGAACAGCAAAGAAAGCCTAAATCCAGCAGGAGAAGAGAAATAATAAAGATCAGAACAGAAATCAATGAAATGGAAACAAACAAACAAAAATAACAGAACAGATTAACAAAACTAGGAGCTGGTTCTTTGAAAGAATTAATAAGATTGATAAACCCCTGGCCAGACTTATCAAAAAGAAAAGAGAAAGGACCCAAATAAATAAAATCATGAATGCAAGAGGAGAGATCACAACCAACACCAAAGAAATACAAACTATTATAAGAACATACTATGAGCAACACTACACCAACAAATTTGATAATCTGGAAGAAATGGATGCATTCCTAGAGACATATTAACGACCACAACTGAACCAGGAAGAAATAGAAAACCTGAACAGACCAATAAGCAGTAAGGAGATTGAAACAGTCATCAAAAATCTCCAAACAAACAAAAGCCCAGGGCCAGACGGCTTCTCAGGGGAATTCTACTAAACATTTAAAGAAGAATTAATTGCTATTTTCCTTAAACTGTTCCAAAAAATAGAAATGGAAGGAAAACTTCCAGACTCATTTTATGAGGCCAGCATCACCTTGATCCCAAAACCAGACAAGGATCCCATCAAAAAAGAGAATTAGAGACCAATATCCTTGATGAACACAGATGTGAAAAATATCACCAAAATACTAGCCAATAGGATACAACAGTACATTAAAAGGATTATTCACCACAACCAAGTGGGAATTATTCCAGGGTTGCAAGTTTGGTTCAACATCTGCAAATCAATGTGATACAATACATTAATAAAAGAAAGAACAAGAACCATATGATACTCTCAATAGATGCTGAAAAAGCATTTGGCAAAGTACAGCATCCCTTCCTGATCAAAACTCTTCAAAGTATAAGGATAGAGGGCACATATCTCAATATTATCAAAGCCATCTATGAAAAACCCACCACAAATATCATTCTCAATGGAGAAAAACTGACAGCTTTTCCACTAAGGTCAGGAATACAGCAGGGATGTCCATTATCACCACTGCTGTTCAACACAGTACTAGAAGACCTAGCCTCAGCAATCAGACAACAAAAAGCAAATAAAGGCATCCAAATCAGCAAAGAAGGAGTCAAACTATCACTCTTTGCAGATGATATAATACTATATGTGGAAAACCCAAAATACTCCACTCCAAATCTGCTAGAACTTGTACAGGAATTCAGTAAAGTGTCAGGATATAAAATCAATGCACAGAAATCAGTTGCATTTCTTTACACCAACAACAAGACAGAAGAAAGAGAAATTAAGGAGTCAATCCCATTTAGAATTGCACCCAAAACCATAAGATACCTAGGAATAAACCTAACCACAGAGGCTAAGAATCTATATGCAGAAAACTATAAAGTACTCATGAAAGAAATTGAGGAAGATACAAAGAAATGGAAAAATGTTCCATGCTCCTGGATTGGAAGAACAAATATTGTGAAAATGTCTAGGCTATCTAAATCAATCTACACATTTAATGAAATCCCTATCAAAATACCATCCATTTTTCAAAGAAATGGAACAAATAATCCTAAAATTTATATAGAACCAGAAAAGACCTCGAATAGCCAAAGGAATATTGAAAAAGAAAGCCAAACTTGGTGGCATCACAATTCCAGACTTCAAGCTCTATTACAAAACTGTCATCTCAAGACAGTACAGTACTGGCACAAAAAAACAGACACATAGATCAATGGAACAAAATAGAGAGCCCAGAAATAGACCCTCAACTCTATGGTCAACTAATCTTTGACAAAGCAGGAAAGAATGCCCAATGGAATAAAGACAGTCTCTTCAACATATGTTGTGGGGAAAATTGGACAACCACATGCAGAAATATCATACTGGAACATTACCTTACACCGCACACGAAAATAGACTCTAAATGGATGACGGACCTCAATGTGAGAAAGGAATCCATCAAAATCCTTGAGGAGAATACAGGCAGCAACCTCTTTGACCTCAGCTGCAGCAACTTCTTCCTAGGAACATCACCAAAGGCAAGGGAAGCAAGGGCAAAAATGAAGTATTGGTAATTCATCAAGATCAAAAGCTTTTGCACAACAAAGGAAACAGTTAACAAAACCAAAAGACAACTGACAGAATGGGAGAAGGTATTTGCAAACGACATATCAGATAAAGGGCTAGTATCCAAAATCTATAAAGAGCTTAGCAAACTCAACACCCAAAGAACGAATAATCCAATCAAGAAATGGGCAGAGGACATGAACAGACATTTCTGCAAAGAAGACATCCAGATGGCCAACAAACATATGAAAAAGTGCTCCACATCACCTGGCTTCAGGGAAATACAAATCAAAACCACAATGAGACACCACTTCACACCAGTCAGAAAGGCTAAAATTAACAAGTCAGGAAATGACAGATGCTGGCGAGGATGCAGAGAAAGGGGAACCCTCCTACACTGTTGCTGGGAATGCAAGCTGGAGAAACCACTCTGGAAAAGAGCATGGAAGTTCCTCAAAAAGTTGAAAATAGAACTACCCTATGACCCAGCAATTGCACTACTGGGTATTTACCCTAAAGATACAAACGTGATCCAAAGGGGCACATGTACCCAAATGTTTATAGCAGCAATGTCCACAATAGCCAAACTGTGGCAAGAACCTAGATGTCCATCAACAGATGAATGGATAAAGAAGAGGTGGTATATATACACAATGGAATACTATGCAGCCATCAAAAGAAATGAAATCTTGCCATTTGCAATGACATGTATAGAACTAGAAGGTATGCTGAAAGAAATAAGTCAGTCGGAGAAAGACAACTATCATATGATCTCCCTGATATGAGGACATGGAGAGGCAACGTGGGGGCTTGGGGGGGGGTAGGAAAAGAATAAATGAAACAAGATGGGATTGGGAGGGAGACAAACCATAAAAGACTCTTAATGTCACAAAACAAATTGAGGGTGGCTGGGGGGAGGGTAGGGAGAGGGTGGTGGAGTTACGGACATTGGGGAGGGTATGTGTTATGGTGAGTGCTGTGAAGTGCATAAACCTGGCAATTCACAGACCTGTACCTCTGGGGCTAATAATACATTATATGTTCATCCAGGCACCCCTGATTTTGGAAATTAAAAAAAAATGTTTCAGATTCTGTTGTTAGCCTGCTTTCCATATAGTATGGACACTATTGTCTAAGTATAGTCTGATAATATATTGCTGAAGTGGAAATCTCTCGATGGCATGTGAAATGTTTAGGATACCGTCTTCTGATTTGGTGCCAAAACATTATAAATCTCCTAGATTAATGAAGTGTCTGAGCTGTTCTTATGGGGGGGAAAAATGACCACCGTAGTAACCGACATTATTTTTATGTGTTATTTTCAACTTTATTTATTATTTTTTTGCCACTGTCTGTAGATTCCTTGTTGTTATCCTTTGTTTTGAATTATTTTCTTTTGGATTTTTTGTTGTTGTTGTAGAGCAAAGTAGGCAAAGAATTCATGTTTGCTAAATTGGTTTCCATCAATAAACAGAAACAGCAAAAAGTTCCATTCTTTTGTTTCATGCAATAATTCTTACCATCCTCGTTCTGACATAGATCTGAATATGATGTAGTTTTCACATTTCTAAAGAGAAATAATGAAGACTACATGTTCATTTATTTACACCTGTGTTTTAATGCTGGGGATTTTTGAAAATGTTATAGACATACACTGAAAATTCAATGGATGACCTTAAAATGCACTAACATTTCAACTGACACTTTCCTACATGATTTATACTTTGCCCAGTGGTCAGACAGTGAATCAGTCAAGCTGACTTATCCTGATTCATGAAAAGGTGAAAAGGTGTATTCTCTGAGACTCAACACCTTCCCTGGGGTGATTTTGAAAACAGTTTTCAAAGACTTATTCCAACTTTTAAAAACTGATTCTAAAGTTCAAAGCCATGAAAACAAAGAAATCAAAACAACAAAATGATAGATATTTGATTATTATGCTTGTAAAACATCATTCCTTCAAGACTGGATGGCATTTTAAAATTCATTACTTCTTTCTCTCTAACAAATAGGTGCATTTTTTATTTATTGCAAGAACTGGCCCAATGATATTTTTCCTTCATAGCTTGGATATACTCTGGGGAATTATGCATTTTTGGACAATCAGAAGATATTTAGAATTCCACAAGGATTGCTAAAAAAAAAAGTCCAGAATAAATTGATGTTAGAAAATAAAACAATTTATCCCTAAGAGGAAGTAGAGAGCACTAAGAGGATGAAAACTCAAATAGATTTAACTGTAAAGAACACTTCTATTTTTTTTTTTACTTTTACAAAAAGAATAGTGTCTGGACAGCAGCTATAAATAACAAGGTCATTTACTTAGGTGAGAAACGCCAATCTGTTTTCTCCAAATAAGCACATACATGCAGTTTCTCTTGCCAAGTGTCAATGCTTTGGACAGTGTATGCAGAGAGAAGACACAAGCTGCCCTTGCTGATAAGAACCTCCAGAGTCAGGAGTTCCACAGTTTTCTGAAGTAATGAAAAAATGTATTTGCTATTCTGAAAGAGTAAATAGGTTCTTTAATAAGAGTTCATTAGTCAAGACCAGGTAAAGTCAATGGAAAGAAGACTGTGTGTACAATTGCCAAAGACCAATGGAAGAGCAGGGAAAGAACTGAGTGGTCCATTAAACTCTCCTTTTTATGTCAAAGCAAAGTCTGCAGTGAAAGGAAAAGGTAAAATTGAAAAGAAAGGAAAAAACTAATTCTATAAACAACACACCTCACAGAATGACTAAAAGCATGAAAGAAAAAAATCAGTTTTTCACCACATCATCTATATGGGCTCAGTATTAGAAAGCAAAGCAATTTATAGCACTTGTGTATTAAAATGTGTTATGGCATAGTTCATTGCCATAAATAAATAGGAGCAATCTGCCTTCTCTTTGAAATGAAATAGAGATCAGTAAACAGGCTTCATCACATCAGGGGATTTCAATAAACAGATAAGTGGATTTGGATGTTTACTAAGTACCAGTTTTTTAGAGGTTAACTGATTATATGCATTAATTGGGCAGCCTGTTGGATATGAAACCCATTTAAGATTCAGTCCATTCCTCATATTTTTAGGGAACTTCAGTTTCATTAGATATATTTAATTTAAAAAAAATATCAGTGTTTCAAATGATAGTGAACTTTTATTGTAATTAATCACTCTATCAGTATGTAAGTCCTATAACTTTGTGTCTTGGTGATGAAAGTCAGTCTTATGTCTACAGCAGAAATGGAAACCACAACAATGCTTTATAAAAGAAGAAAGGTCAGGTTCCTGGGTGGCTCAGTGGGTTAACCCTCTGCATTCAGCTCAGGTCATGATCTCAGGGTCCTGGGATTGAGTCCCGTTTGGGGCTCTCTGCTTGGCAGGGAGCCTGTTTCCTCCTCTCTCTCTCTCTCTGCCTGCCTCTCTGCCTACTTGTGGTTTCTCTCTGTCAAATAAATAAATAAAATCTTTTAAAAAAAGAAGAAGAAGAAAGGTAAATGGCCTTTTTTGCTCCACAGCAGGTTCATAATTTCAAAGTGTAGAGTGATTTTCTGGTTCTTGCTACAAGTCTTTTACAAGACAGTTGCTTTGAGCTATGGGCAACATGGGTTAGAGAAGGAATTGGTGGGGAGTGATAGCAAACACATTTCCAAATAGTAAAACATTGTAGAAGTTACTGTAGAAACCTTGGAGATTCCAAGTTGGTACCTGATTTCCATTTTTCAGAAATGATGATTCTAGGTTTATTAATTACCCATGAAATTATACTTTGATTTGACATGGGAAAAATACTGTAACTAAAATATGGCATATTTCTGGGCACCTGAGTGGCTCAGTTGGTTGAATGTCTGACTGCTGATTTCAACTTAGGTCATGATCTCAGGATCATGAGATCAAGCCTTGCATTAGGCTGTGCACTCAGCAGGGAGTCTGCTTGAGTCTCTCTCTCACTCTACTTCTGCCCCTCCCTCCACTCTCTTTCTCTCTCTCTTGAAATAAGTAGATCTAAAAAAAAAGATGACATTTTTCTGAAAACCCAAATCTTCTAATATTTTAGGACATTGGGTACCTATACAAATGATTAATGTTGTTATTCTATGAATATTTTCATCTTCAGATCCCAAACAAAAAAAAAATATAAGTTTGGAATAATTTCTTTTTAGGAATATGGAAGCTAAAAGCAGAAAACATTAGCTTTAATAATTTAAGTAAGCTTCAGTCTTAAGAATCATTAAAGCCAAGACTCTTCTAATTTTCAAAGCTTTTATTTATGGTACTTCACCTCGTTCATATAAAAAATGGTGGGCGTGATAAAGAACATAAAAAAGATCATATGCAGCCAAAAATTAAAACTTAAGCTGAGAAATAAAAATAACAAACAGAATAACAACAGTGTAAATCAGCAAAAGCAAGCATAATGTTCATACTTAAGTTGTATGCTATAGATTGATCACATAAAGTCTAAATTAAAAGGGCATAGGAGTGTGAGGGGCAAGATGGTGGAGAAGTAGGAGACCCTGTTTCAACCAGTCCTCTAAAGTGAGCTAATTATCTATCAGAACACTCTGAACACCCATGAAATCAGCCTGAGATATAGGATTATATACTTCTGGATCTCTATGTGGGCAAAAGACACCAGTGGAGAGGTAAAGCACACTGTGAATGATTGGACTGATATTGGAGGGTAAAGAGAAGGGGGAGGAAGCCACCAGAAGTGACCCATTGGAAAGAAATACACCAATACGAAAGTGCCCTGTGCTTGGGGACTAGCATTAACTTGGAGTCTCATTAAAAACACTCAAAAAGAGCAAGAGATCTTAAGTTACAACTGGTGGAATCAGGCGATCATGGCCACATGTCTAAACCCACGGTCCCAGCACAGTCACCACCAGCTTTCACCCATGCCAGAGAGAGTGCAGCAGAGCCTCCAGGGTTGCATGTCTTGCACCAGGGCTCAGCTGGGCACACTCCCACCCCCACATGAGGGAGTCTGGTGACAGTGCTAGCCTGCACTCCCTAGAACTTTTGCACACTGCACAACTGGGGTCTGACCCACTCTCCACCAGCACCTGAGAAAGCTCCATCCTGGGGCTAGCTGGCGGTCTCTAGGATTGGCTGAGGGTCTGGACTCTCCTACCAGGGGCCTGATGGAACCCAGTGTGATCTCCCATGGTGGAAACCTGAGGTCTGGACCCCAGACAGTAGTCCTGGCAAAGGCAGACACCAGAAGCGGGATCACTGGACCAATATCATTCACAGTTTTGGCATAGGGATGCAGAGACAAGCGGGTGCTTTGGGGAAAACCTGAGATGGTGGCTGGGGATGTGCACTGCCTGTGAGAGATTGCACAGCTCAGCAGAGTTTGCAGATGTGAGTCTGTGTGTTCTGGACCACCCAGAGAGGAGCAGACTGAGGCTTTTCTCTCAGCTGGAGGTCTGGGTGCAGTTTGCTTTCTACTAAACTTCTGAAAAGCAGCAAAAAGCTGTCAAAGGAAAAACAAAATCAAAAACAACCTCCAGAGAACAAAGGCCTGTGGGGACTTGCTCTGCCTGAGGGAGGTTGCATGGCAAAATGGAGTTTGCAGAGGGGGAGTCTGTGTTCGGGCCATCCAGAGGGAGGCAGACTGAGGTTTCACACTGTGACAGAGGTCTGGGTGCAGTTTGCTTTCCACTAAACCTCTGAAAGCTGTCAAAGAACAAAAACCTCCAGAGAACAAAAGCACAAAAAAACCGGTTTCCACAGAGCCCAGCCCCATGATAGGGAGCAGGAGGACTCAACCCAAAGCAAGACTGAGTGAAAAACAATGCGACAGATCCCTCTCCCAGAAAGCCAGTCAAAAGGATGAGAGGACAACCACCACAAGGTCCCCATAAAACTGTAAAACCCTATTATCAGGGGAAAACAATATAGTAAGCTATATTATAGTATTGCCCTAAAACCTGTGTATTTCATAGATACAACTTTTATTTTTAGTTCGTTCTCACTCTTCTTGTTCTGTTTAATTTTTTTAACCTATTTACCATCACAACAAGAGGTTCAACACAACATATTCCATAATAACCTTTTAACTTGAACTATTTTCATACATATACCTGTGTTTTTCTTTTGCTTTTCTATTTTTTAATATACATGCAGATGTAAGTTTCAAGGTAATACTCTTTCCCTAACCAATACTACCCGATACTACCCCTATATATATATACCAGTTTTAATCTCCCATTATCTTTGGAAAGTTGAGTCCTTTAACAACAATATCAACATATACCCAGGAAGATTCAAAATAACCTTCCTTGCAAACACTGAAGATTTATAACCACCATCCCAACTTTTCCTTCTGTCAGTATTTTGGTGTATTTGTTTTTGTTTTGGTATTATATAAATCTTATCCTTGGGCTTCATTGTCACTGTTTTTTTTTTCCTGTCATTTACTTTTCTCGGTCTTTTTCTTTGTCCATTTTTGTTTGTTTTCCTTATAAATCTTACCTTTAGGGCCCACTATGGCTGGGTCTTCTCTCTCTCTCTCTATCCTGTCTCTCGCTTTCTCTCTTTCTCTTTTTTTCTCTTTTCTTTCTTTTTGATGGTGACTTCTGATTGCTCAGAAGCATTCCAGGGTGCACCTTGCTTGGATCACGGTTGATATATTCAGCTACACATCCCCTGAACCACATCTCACCAAAATGAATAGGAGGAAGAATATCCCACAGAGGAAAAACTCAGAGACTGAGCTCTCTCTATCAGAACTATTGGATACGGACATAAACAGAATGTTGGAAAGGGAACTCAAGGTAACAATCCAGGCAATGCCTAGGTTGAAGAAAACCATTAGTGAAAACATGGAATGGCTAAGGGTAGAAATGAAAGTCACCCAAAGAAGTTAAAAATGCTATCAATGAGATCCAGTCGAATCTAAATAGTCTAACAGCTAGTGTAACTGAGGCAGAAGTTAAAACTAGTGATCTAGAGGATAAACTGATAAAGAAAAAGGATCAGGATGAGGCCTGGAACAAACAGCTTAGAAGCCATAAAAACAGAATTAGAGAAATAAATGACACCATGAAACATTTCAATGTCAGAATTATTGGGATCCCTGAGGGGGAAGAGAAAGAAAGAAGACTAGAAGATATAGTTGAACAAATTCTCCATGAAAATTTTCCCAATGTGGGGAATGGAACCAGCATTCATATCCTAGAAGCAGAAAGAGCACCCCCAAGATGAACGAATATAGAAAGACTTTAAGGCACTTGATTGCAAGAATGACAAATCATAATTTTAGAAAAGAGCTTTTGAGAGCAGCTAGAGTGAAAAGATTTCTTACATACAGAGGAAGGTCCATCAGAATGACATCAGACCTGTCCAGAGAAACCTGGCAAGGCAGAAGAGGCTGGCAAGGCACATTGAGGGCACTAAATGAGAAGAACATGCAGTCAAGAATACTTTATCCAACAAGGTTTACATTCAAAATGGATGGAGAGATAAAGAGCTTCCAAGAGCAGCAATATTTAAAAGAGTATGTAGCCTCCTAGTCATCACTACAAGAAATATTAATGTGGATTCTATAACAAACAAACAAACAGAAACAACAACAACAAAAAAAAAAAAACAAAGAGTGTCATGGAACAGAAATTTACAGAGACAATCTATAGAAATAAGGACTTGACAGGCAGCATGATGTCAATAAAAATGTATCTTTAAATAATAACTCAGTGTGAATGGCCTAAATGCTCCCATAAAATGGCACAGTAGTGCAGACTGGATAAAACAATAGGACCTATCCATACGTTGTCAACAAAAGACCCACTTGGAACCTAAGAATACATCCAGACTGAAAGTGGAGGGATGGAGAAGCATCCTTCATGTCAATGGGCCTCAAAAAAAAAAAAAAAAAGCTGGAATAGTGATTCTAATTTCAGATAAATTAGATTTTAAACTAAAGACTGTAGTCAGAAATAAAGAAGGACACTACATCATTAGTAAAGGGTCTATCCACCAAGAAGACCTAACAATTGTAAAA
Organism: Meles meles; assembly: GCF_922984935.1. NCBI lineage: Eukaryota > Metazoa > Chordata > Mammalia > Carnivora > Mustelidae > Meles > Meles meles. The sequence continues at coordinate 79,672,887 of NC_060087.1, read as the reverse complement.
GTTTATGCCCCCAATACAGGACAGCCAACTACATAAGACAACTGTTAATCAAGATAAAGAGTCATATTGATATGAATACATTAACAGTAAGGGATCTTAACACACCACTCTTAGCAACAGAGAAAACATCCAATTAGAAAATCAATAAAGAAACAAGAGCACTGAATGATACATTGGACCAAAAGGACCTCATAGATATAAACAGAACATTCCACCCTATAAAAACAGAACACTCATTCTTCTCGAGTGCACATGGAACTTTCTCCAGAATAGACCACATTCTGGGTCACAGTTCAGGGCTTAACTGATACCAAAAGACTGAGATAAGCCCTGCATATTCTCAGACCACAATGCTTTGAAACTGGAACTCAGCCACAAGAAAAAGACTGGAAGGAATTCAACCATTTGGGAAGCTAAATACACCCTGCTTAAGAATGTTTCGATCAACCAGGAAATCAAAGAAGAGCTTAAACAATTCATGGAAACTAATGAAAATGAAGACACTTTGGTCCAAAACCTATGAGATACAGCAAAGCTGGTCCTAAGGTGGAAATACATAGCCATCCAAGCCTTCCTGGAAAAAAAAAAAAAAAAAAAAAAAAGGAAAAATCCAGAATATACCAGCTGTCTTTACACCTTAAAGAACTAGAGAATCAACAACAAATTAAGCCAACCCCACACACAGGAAGGGAAATAATCAAGATTAGAGCAGAGATCAATGAGATAGAAACTAGAGAAACAGTACAACAAACACATCAACAAAACTAGAAGGTGTTTTTTTATTTTTTAAAGAATCAGTAAGATCAATAAACCACAAGCCAAACTCATCCAAAAGAAAAGAGAGAGGACCCAAATTAATAGAATGATGAATGAAAAGGGAGAGGTCATGACTAGCACCAAGGAAATAGAAACAATCGTCAGAAATTATTATCAACGGTTATATGCAAATAAGGTAAAAAATTGAGAAGAAATGGATGCATTTCCAGAAACCTATATAAACTTCCAATACTGAATCAGGAAGATATTTACAATCAGAATAGACCAATACCTATAATGAGATTGAAGCAGTGATCAACAACCTCCCAAAACACAAGAGCCCAGGACCTGATGGATTCCCTGGAGAATTCTGCCAAGTATTCAAAGAACAAATAATACCTATTCTCCTGAAGCTGTTTCCAAAAATTGAAGCAGAAGGGAAACTTTCAGACTCTTTTTATGAAGCCAGCATTACCCTGATCCCCAAATCAGGCAAATACCCCACCAAAAAGGAGAATTTCAGACCAAAATCCCTGATGAATATAGATGCTAAGATTCTCAACAAAATCCTAGATAACAGGATCCAACCACACATTAAAGAGATTACCCACCATGACCAGGTGGGATTTATCCAGGGAATGCAAGCATGGCTCAACATTCGCAAATCAATCAATGTGATAGAACAAATAAGTAAGAGAAGAGAGAAGAACCACACGGTCCTCCTAATTGATGCAGAAAAAGCATTTGATAAAATCCAGCATATGTTCCTGATTAAAATGATTCAAAGTATAGGGATGGAGGGAACATTCCTCAACTTCATTAAACCTATCTATGAAAACCACAGAGCGAATATCCAAATATCATCCTCAATGGGAAAAGCTGACAACCTTCCCTTTGAGATCAGGAACACAACAAGAATGCCCACTCTCACCACTGCTGTTCAACATAGTACTAGAAGTTATAGCAACAGCAATTAGACAACAACAACAAAAAAAAAATAAAATGTATTTGAATTGGCAACGAAGAAGCCAAACTCTCTCTCTTCGCAGATGACATGATTCTTTATATGGAAAACCCAAAAGACCCCACCCCCAAACTATTAGAACTCATACAGCAATTCAGTAATGTGGAGGATACAAAATCAATGCACAGATATCAGTTTCTTTCTTATACACTAACAATGAAAATATAGAAAGGGAAATTAGAGAATCCATTGCATATACTATAGCACCACGAACTATAAGAGACTTGGGAATAAACTTAACCAAAGAGGTAAAGGATCTGTATTCAAGTAACTACAGAACACTCATGAAAGAAATTGAAGAAGACACAAAAAGATGGAAGAGCATTCCACGCTCATGAATTATAAGAATGAACATTGTTAAAATGTCTATATTGCCTAGAGCAATCTCCATTTTCAATGACATGTGATCAAAATTTCACCAGCATTTTTCAGAAATCTGGAATAAAGAATTCTATAATTTATATGGAACCCAAAGAGACCCTGAATTGCTAAGAAAATGTTGAAAAAGAAAAACAAAACAAAGCTGGGATCAGCAAGACAACATGGTTCTGGCACAAAAACAGACAAATAAACTAGTGGAACAGAGTAGAGCACCCAAATATGGACCTTCAACTGCATGTTCAAATAATCTTTGACATAGCAGGAAAAAATATATGGTGAAAAAATTCTCTTCAATAAATGGTGCTGGAAAAATTGGACAACTACTTGTAGAAGAATTAAACTCAACTATTTTCTTACACCATACATGAAGATAAACTCAAAATGGATACAATACCTCAATGTGAGGCAGGAATCCATCAGAATCCTAGAGGAGAACATAGGTAGTAACCTCTTTGTCCTCAGCCACAGTAACTTCTTTCAAAACATGTTTCCAAAGGCAAAGGACACAAAAACAAAAATGAACTTTTGGGACTTCATCAAGATCAAAAGTTTCTGCACAGCAACTTCTTTCAAGATATGTCTCCAAAGGCATAGGGAATAAAAGTGAAAATGAACTTTTGGGACTTCATCAAGATTGAAAGTTTCTGCACAGCAAAGGAAACAGTCAACAAAACAAAGAGGCAACCCACAGAATGCAAGAAGTTATTCACAAATGACATTACAGACAAAGGGCTGATATCTAAGATGTATAATTCAATACACACAAAACAGATAATCATGTCAAAAAATGGGCAGAAGACATGAACAGACTCTTCTCCAAAGAAGACATGCAAATGGCTGACAGACACATGAAAAAATGTTCATTGTCATTAGCCATCAGGGAGATTCAAATCAAAACCATATTGAGATACCACCTTACACCAGACAGAATGGCCAAAATTAACAAGATAGTAAACAACATGCATTGGAGAGGCTGTGGAGAAAGGTGAACCCTCTTACACTGCTGGTAGGAATGTAAGTTGGTGCAGCCACTTTGGAAAACAGTGTGGGGATTCCTTAAGAAATTAAAAATAGAGATTCCTTGTTACCCTGCAATTGCACTATTGACTATTTACCCCAAAAGATACAGATGTAGTGAAAAGAAGAGCCATCTGTACCCCAATGTTCATAGCAGCAATGGCCACAGTTGCCAAACTGTGGAAAGAGCCAAGATGCCCTTCAACAGTTGAATGTATAAAGAAGATATGGTCCATATATACAATGGAGTATTATGCCTCCATCAGAGAGGATCAATACCCATCTTTTGTGTCGACATGGACAGGACTGGAAGAGATTATGCTGAGTGAAATATGTCAGAGAGTGTCAAGTATCATATGGTTTCACTTACTTGTGGAGCATAAGGAATAACATGAAGGACATTGGGAGATGGAGAGGAGAAGTGAATTGGGGGAAATCAAGGGGGACACTAACCATGAGAGGTTGTGGACTCTGAGAAATAAACTCAGGATTTTGGAGGGAGGGGTGTGGGAGTTGGGTGAATCTTGTGGTGGATATTATGGAGGGCACATATTGCATAGAGCACTGGGTGTGGTGCATAAACAATGAATTTTGGAACACTGGAAACATTAAATTAAATTAAAAAGATTAAATTATAAGGTCATAGTTTTGACTATCAATAATTTAGATATTGGTAATGCATTTATAATCACCCATATGTCCTTCTTTTTTCTCCCCTTATAACTTATTGTGGTCTCCGGAAACAGACTGCCTGGATTTAAATCCCAAATCTACAACTTACTGGCTATGCACTCCTGGACACATCATATAATCTCATTTCTGAAGTATGGAAATACAAGATTTATTCTGAGTATGAAATGAGTTAGCTTATATAAACCACTTATAATAGTGCCTGACCTATAGTAAGTAATAAATATATTTGCTATATTTATTTCATTATTGCTAGTAATACATGCAATAAAAGGATAGATAGTAGAATAAAAGTAAAAATACATTAAAATATATATTTATAATCATTAATTTAACTTTTGCTGTGATCCTAGTGTGTATTAAATGTAATATTGCTAAGTGTACATAGTGACAATGGAATATTACTGAGTTACAACAAAGAATGAAATGTTACCATTTGCAGTGTCATGGATGGAGCTGGAGAGTTTTAAGCTAAGCAAAAAAAGTCAGTCAGAGAAAAACAAATACCATATGATTTCACTCATATGTGAAATTTAAGAACAAAAGAAATAAGTGAAGGGAAAAGCGGTGTCTGGATGGCTCAGTCAGTTAAGTGTCTGCCTTTGGCTCAGGTCATGATCCCAGGTTCCTGGGATTGAGCCCCACATTTTGATCCCAGCTCAGCAAGGCACCTGCTTTTCCCTCTCTCTCTGACCCTCCCCCACTCATGCTTTTGATCTCTCTTTCAAATAAATAAGTAAATAAAATATTTAAAAATGAGCAAAGCGATAAAAAGAAAGTGTGAGAGAGACAAATGAAGAAACAGATTCTCAATTATTGAGAAAAAACTGGTGGTTACCAGAAGAGAGGTGGGTGAGGGGATGGGTTAAATGGGTGGTGGGAATTAAGGAGTGCACTTGTTGTGATAAGCACCATATGTTATATGGAAGTGTTGAAACACTACACTATATTGTACACCTGAAACTAATATTGCACTGTTTGTTAACTAACTGCAATTTGAATAAAACTTAAAAAAAAAACAAACTGTGAGGAGTATGGAGGATAGATTAAATGTAGAGTATAGGGGAACAAAATTAAAACCTGAGGTTGGAGATGAGGACATTTCCATAATAAAGATACAAAATGATAAGGGTCTAGGTTAAACAATGGTTATAAGAATAGGAAGAAAAAGACAGACTAAAGAGATGTTTAGGAGATGTATTTCACAGGATTTGGAGATTATTTGGGTGTGGGGCAATGTGAGGGAAGGGATTAAAGATGATATAATGGAAGATTAGTCATCAAAAGCAATGAATTTTTGCCATTTGCAATGACATGGATGAAATGAGAGGGTATTATGCTAAGCAAAATAAGTCAATCAGAGAAAGACAAATCCCATATGATTTCATTCATATGTGTAACTTAAGGAACCAAACAGATGAACATAGGAGAAGGAAGGGAAAAAATAAAATAAGATGAAAACAAAGAGGGAGGCAAACCATAAGAGACTCTTATGAGTTGCTGGGAGGGACATGGGTAGGAGAATGGGGTAATTAAATGATGGGCATTAAGGAAGGCACTTGTTATGATGAGCATTGGGTGTCATATGCAATAGATGAATCACTAAATTCTACCTCTGACACTAACAATACAGTCTGTGTTAACCAAACTGAATTGAAATAAAAACAATTTAAAAAAAGAATTCTACCTCAGATAAATGAAATAGAAAATATAGGCAGAAGAGTAAATTCTGGAGAGGAAGTCTCTGTTCTAAGTCATGTGAGTTTAAGTTACCTGTTAAATATTCACATACTAGAAAGATCTGTATATGAGTCTGAATTTCAAGAAAGAGATCTGAGTTGGAGATAAGACTTGAAAACCAGAAACATATGGTGGTAACTGAAAATAGGAGAATGTATGGGTTTAACCACAAAGAATGAGAATAATTACTTGGGAAGCCACAACACCTAACTGGATACATTTAAAAAAGAGGAGATCTAAGAGGAAAATGAGGAAGGGATGCAGAGAGGTCAAAGGAAATCCCCCTGGCTTCTCTTAACTTTGTTAAGAGAGTCAAGTAAAAAATTATATAAAAGGTAGGTGTGGTAAATGATGCTATGATGTTAAATAAGATTATTTAACTCCACGTGCATTTACTGAGTTCAGACAATATGCCAGATCCTGTTGTATGGATATAGAAGACAGAATAAATCCACTGTGGTCATAGATGACCTTAACTAAAGCAGATTCAGGACTTAAGGGCAGCATGTAAATGTCAGTGAGCCAAGGAGAGAATGGTACTGGGAAAGTGGATATAAAAGAGAATAATTCTGGAACCTTGATGGACTAAGCTATCACGGAAGACTTCATACTACAAACACCTAAGAAGACTGGATAAAAGGTAATCAAATTTTTAAATACATGTTTAATTATCTGTGCTCCCAAGAAACAAAAGGAAATCTCTATGTACCAGTGGAAACTGAAAGGTAGATTGGTAAGTACACAAAGCAATACTTTGCCATCCATATAGCATGGACTAGAATGAGCATAGGATGCATAAGCTGGGGGTAAAATTTATTTTAAAGCCCATACTAACTAGGGGGTTTAGCTTTAATAAGATTCTAAAAAAGGTCTTGGCCCTCCTCAAGATGAAACAACAGAAATGAGATGTATATGATTCTAGTAGACATAGAAAATCAGAATAGACCAGTAAAAAAACTGAACAGACCATTTAAATACCTACTCTTCTATATATAAACACATTAATAATCATTAACAAAAATAATGACATGGTTTAAGGTTTTTATTCAAATATAAAAGATGACTATAATGTACAAACTTGTCAGGAGGTTCAAAATGAGTTCAAATCTCCAAGTCAGTTTTTAGAACTATTTTAACCAAAGATTGTATAAGAAATGAAAATTATAGGCAATGTCACTTGCAAACATAGGTACAAATCTACAAAATAAAGTTGTAGCAAACAGAATTAAGCAACAAATAGTAAAAATGAGTAAATTGATAAATAAAATCTGGTCAATTAAATTTTAACACTAGTGTGTCTAACATGTTACTGTTTTTATTAACACTCCTGCCTCTCCTTACAACACTTTTTTTCTCATCATATCTACTGATAGACATTTTTCTTTCAAATAACATATTTAGTGATAGTGATTCTTTTCTGCCAGGGTTCAAGCTAAGTTATGAGTTAGAAACCTACCTAGAAATGTCTCACTCAACTGACTAGCTTAATGGGAAAGACCTTCCTAAAAAGCCCTTGTTCCTTCAGCAAATTAACAAATAGCCTATCAATACTTATTTTTGAAGAGGAGAAGAAACTGCATTTTGTTAATTTTTATTTCTTTTTTTAAGAAACTGCATTTTAAAATCACTAATGTGTTTTTCTCCCTAACAAAAACCTCTCTTCATCTAGGCACCCACTAACATTACATTTTACATTTGCAAGTGCCCAAATTAAAAAAAAAAAAATCTCAGAAAAGTGTTAAGGAATGTATGAACGCATATGAATAAAAATTCTTATTGTGTGAAAATGCATGTAGTTACAATACAGAAAGGCTACAACATTCTCCCAATTTTACACTCAAGTGTAAACCATAGCAACACATGTTGGAGATAGAATCCTGTTTAATGCTGCAATTTAAACCTCACATTCCATCAACTGTATTGGGTTCCCAGTTTGAAGTAAAAATACTGTTTCTTCCCTTTGTGAAAGAAGTTAATTAGGCTTCCTTAGCGACTTCTAAAATATTTGGAATGATACCTCACACTTTCAAAATTTGTTCCCACATGTTATAAATCTAATGGCTCTGGATTTGGTTGACACATTGTAGGTCTTCAAATTATATATGAGTATTCTAATTAACTTGACAGAAAGTGATCATCATTCAGTCTTTATTTGTCTTTCTAAAATAAAAATTGTAAGACTGTTATTTAAGGGAATATGTATGCTTATTAAAGATTGTATCTGTTAGCCAACATGTACTGAGCAAGCACCTATCAGATATGATGCTAAGTTTAGGGGATAGAGCACATAAGTCAGACCTCACCATTGCTTTCTGAAGTTCATAGACTGGAAACAACTCTTCTTTCCAAACTCTCCAGAACTGCTCAGCAATTTAAAACAGGAAATTATATATTTTCCTCTTTTGCATTCCTCCCAGACACAGCTTCTTTTTGCTTATTTGGATAAACCATATAGAACCTCCTTTGACCACATGAGGTTAGAGCTCTTTCATCTTGTAATGGTCACCAACCTCTCACAGAAAACACTACACCTGAGATAAGGACTACTTGCAATTTATCTGAAAAGTGCATTAGTTATCCATTCCCAAATTCTTTCCACAGCTGAAGTAATTTAAAAGGAAGAAGAAGTTTTGAGGTGCATAAAGGAAACATATTTCTTTAAGACTGTCAGGAAAGGAATACAAAAGTGCATCAGTAAGGAGTGGGTGATTAAAACATACAAGACATACACTTGAGGCCTCATGATTAAAATATAGCACAGGTGTTAAATGGATGAGCATATAAAAATTGCGTTATTGATTTAAAACGGGGGGGGGGCTGGGTGGCTCAGTCTTTAAGTGGCTGCCTTCAGCTCAGGTAATGATTGAGCCCTGCATTGGGCTGCTTGCTCCACAGGAGGCCTGCTTCTCCCTCTCCCACTCCCCCTGCTTGTGTTCCCTCTGGCTGTGTCTCTCTGCCAAATAAATAAATAAAATCTTTTAAAAAAATTGTTATTATTTTTAATGGATAAATTTGAAAGTATGAGGATTGGGTTTGGGGACTAATATAGATAAAATTCATTAAAATGCATTGAAGTATTAGAGATTAAGCTAGATTTAGAATGACAGAGTACCAGAGGTCATGCCTATTTCATTTGTTTTATTTGAGGGATACATTACAAACACAAAAACATACAGAATGAAGAATTAATTGCATTTAAAACATATTGAAGCTGTATTCTAGATAAGTGTACTTTCAAGTGTACTTTACTTTCATTTGCAATAATAAATATAACTAATCTGCTCAAATTTTATTGATAATTATAAATTTCTCTAGGTCTTAAAAATTGCCTTCTAGTCCATTCTATTCATAGACTATACCACTTGATCTATAAAGGAAGACCACAAAATGAAATAAACCTCTTTTAAAAGATTTATTTATTTATTTATTTATTTATTTGAGGTAAATAGGGAGAGGTTAGGGGGAGGGTTAGAGGGAGGGGAAGAGAGAACACCAAGCAGACTCCCTGCTGAAGGTGGAGCCAGATGCAGAGCTCCATCTCACAACCCTGAGATCATGACCTGAGCAGAAATCAAGAGACAACTGCTTAACTGACTGAGCCATCCAGGTGCCCCAAGAAACCTGTTTTAATACCTTTGAATCATCATTTGTTAACTCTAGGCATATGTTTATCTGTAAAATTTATTTCCACTGTATTTTGTGGATGCTATGTCACTGATCTGTTCAGAATTTAATCTCACAAGCTATAAATACTGTAACAAAGGAGAGAGTTCACCTTAATGTAAATTATGAATTTTTCCTCTGGTTGGAAATAGTCTCAAATAGTGCTCACATATGAAAATAGAATATAGAAATTGCATAGGAACTTGTTTTAATAATAGCTCTTTGTAGTAATATTTTAGGGGAGAGTCTGGGATTGCAGTACTCCACACTTCAGAACATATGTAAAGTAATTCTTTTCCTGATATCGTGCCATCTGGTGCATTTACTTTGGTCTCTTGAATCAAATTTTATACTTTGTGACTAAGTAGGTGACAGTGGTAGACTAAAATAGTTGTATCCTTCTCATAAGGGCTAAAATCATCCAGTTTTTCCTAGTTCTGTTCAAATGAAAGTAGACAGTGCTTTTGTTTAAACTTCTTTTCCTGAAGTGGATACTTTCCAAAATGCATTGTGTTCTATAAGATTATATGAAACATAATTTAATCTCTTCCTAATTACTTGGAGTTACCATTATCAAATATATGACTACAGATATATATATATATTCAATTGTTAAATAACATAATAAAAGTACTGAACCCAGGAACTCACTCTCTTGAAAATTTACTTTTATTGAACTGAGTTTTAGTCATTTTCCTCTTTCTCATAAAGTGAAAGAAAAGATTGTGCAGTAGTCTAATCTCCTGTGGGTGTAGCATGACCACCTTTCCACAAAATTGATTGTTGAATCAAAATCCAAGTAGCCTTCTCCTAAGTTATCGTTTTACTTTCCAGAAAATGTTACTGTTGCTATAATCCTCTTTTTGACTTGTCAGCAGCATTCTGAACATTATCTGCTATTTTTTAGACATCACAATGTACCATAGTTTGCTCTTTCATTAGAATTATAAGTCTTCAAATAGAGAAAAGAACACCTATGGCTGATATGCTCACATAGTGATATACCTAAGGACTATTGAGATATAGATGGCTGCTCACCCCTCCACCCCTCCACCACACACACACACACACACACTTCTATGCCTTTCAGAGGGCCTGCTGCCTTAGTGTTTACTAACCTTTTGAGAACTGCTGACACTGAAAGGATTATTAAACTAAGAACACTTCAAAGCATGCAACAATATGATACCAATTATCTTTTTGTGACTGGACTTCTTTAGTGTGAAAGTCTCCACCATTTGTTTTCATTTCTCTGTTCATTTTTTTCTCCATTTTTCCTTATGATTTCTATTTTTTTCAGATTTTTCCCTGAAAGATAGTCTTTTTTTCAACTGATGCAATTTATTCCCTATTGATGAACCAACTAATCACAGTATGAGAGGTGATATGCTCTTGGCTTTTACTGCATTCATTCAGTTTATTGCACAATAGTTTTTTCTTTTCTGCAAGAGACACAAATTTTCTTTCAGGACACTTTTAGATATTTGCAGTTTCTGGATGTCTATAAAGTAGTCCTCTACTTTCAAACTTATTCCCTCATGATATTGTTAATTCATTTAAAAATACATATTGCTTGCCATGTGTCATGCATTATGCTAAGTATTGGAGATAAAATTGAGAACAAGTTAGCTATGATGACTTCTTTCATAAAGCTTCCAATACTGTGCCAAAGATAGAAAAACAAATGTTGGTACTAAATTATAACACTGCAGGTAGCTCTCTTCCTCTTTTATCCTAACAATAAAATATGGTGCTTAAGAAATGACAAGAAGTTGCCACAACTTTGATACAACAGCTCAGAATTAATTCTCACATCAATTTACAGGAGATTTTTGCATTGGTTTGTTTTGGTTTTATCAGAAGTGCTAGAAATGGACAAGATTTTTTGACATTTGTCCTCTGTCTATAACATCTTAGAAGGCACAATTTACATGGGATTCCCTACAGTTTCCAAACTGCTTTTTGGCTTCTATTTCATTTAATAACCATGAATATGACAATAATCATACAGCATTTCCATTTTGATATTGCTTCCTTCAAAATCAGGTTTTGGTACAGATTAAATGACTTGAATTTGGTTAATCCTACATTTCAAGAAAATAATTGCATTTATAAGTGCTCTTACTTAAAAACAAAAAGAAAAAAAAACACCTAAATTTGTTTGATCTGCCTTTCTGTATTAGAAAAAAGTGAATATGCCCACACACAAACTCTTCCTTCTAACCTTTCATCCTACTCCCATTTCTGCAGACAATTGTCATAGTGATATATATTTCCAGACATAATTTTTAATGTTTGCATTTTATGAACAAAAAGGAGCTAAGAGGTTTTGAGATAATATCTGGAGCAGCTTATAACTATATCCTTCAATATATGGATAGCTTGCTGAATTTATCTTTTATTTACTTATTTTTTTCATTTTATTTTATTTCTTTTCAGTGTTCCAAAAATTCATTGCTTATGCAACACACTCAGTGCTCCATGCAATACATGCCCTCCATAATACCACCATAAGGCTCACCCCAAACACTACCTCCCACCCCTCCAATAAACTCAGTTTCTTTTTCAGAGTCCACAGTCTCTCATGATTTGTCTCCCCATCCAGTTTCCCCCAACCCATTTTTCCTCTCCATCTCTGAATGTCCTCTGTGTTATTCATTATGCTTGGAGAGTCGGAGCACTCCCAGCCTGAGACATCAGGAAAATCTCAGTGTACAATCGATACTTGGGACCTCTCTGGTGGTCTGGAGCTGCCGCTGTCACGGTTTTGGATACAAGCAGGAGTTTCTCTGTCCCCAGAGACCACGACTGGAAATGTTCTCTGCCAGGGGCCAAAGGGAAATTTATGTGCTCTGGAGCACCCAGAGGGGAACAGACTGAGGCTTCTCTCTGAGAGGGAGGTCTGGGTGCAGTTTTCTTTCCTCTAAACCTCCAAAAACCATCAAAAGCCGTCAAGGCAAGAGAAAACAAATGAACAAACAAATATAAACCTCCAGAGAACAAAAGCCTGAAAAACCGGTTTCCTCAGAGTCTACCCCCTTGGGAGGGGCAGGAGGACTTCACTCAGGAAACACAGCCTGAAAACCCCCACGGCAGGCCCCTCCCATGGAAAGCCAACAGGGAAAAAAAAATGACAAGAGAACAATCACCACTACTTCATAGATACAACTTTTATTTTTAATTCATTCCTACTATTCTGGTTTATTTTTTTAGTATATAGATAATCTTTTAACCTATTTACCATCACAGTGAGATGTCCAGTACATCAAATTCCATAAGAACCTTCTAACCTGAAGTTTTTGATACATATACCCATGTTTTTCTTTTGCTTTTCTATTTTTTAATTTTTTTAATTTAATTTTATTTTATTTTAGTTTATTCTTTTTTTATTTTTATTTTTTAATATTCATATAGAGTTAAACATCAAGGTAATCCCCTTTATCCAATCAATTATATCCCTATAGGTAAACTAATTTTTCACTCCCCTTTATCTTAGGAAAGTTGAGTCCTTTAACAAAGATATCAAGATACATCCAGGAAGAATCAAAATAACTTTCCTCACCCACACTGAGAATTTATAACCACTCTCCCATCTTTTTCTTCTGCCAGTGTTTCTGTGTGTTTGTGTTTGTCCTGATAGTATATAAATCTTATACTTGGGGTTCTTTTTGATGAGGTTCTTTTTTAGTTTGTTTCTTTTGCATATATATATATATATATATATTCTCTTGCCAACTACTTTTATCAGTCTTTTTGCTTGTCTGTTTTTGTTTGTATACTTCATAAATATTACCCTGGGGCCCATTTGGGCTGAGCCTTCTCTTTTATTTTATCTTTCTTTTTTTCCTGTCTCTCTCTCTCTCTCTCCCTCTCTCTCTCTCTCTTTTCTTTTCTCTCTCTTTTTTTTTTTTTTTTGTTTTCATTTGGGTGGGGACTCCTGATTGCTCAGAAGTGTTCCAGGGTGCATCTTTACTGCACCATGACCAATATATCCACCTACATCCATTCAGCCATCTGTCACCAAAATGACTAGGAGGAGGAATGCCCGACAGAAAAAAGAAAAATCAGAGGATGGGGCTCCTGCAACAGAGCTAATGGTTGTCGACATAGACAATATGTCGGAAACAGAATTCAGGCTAACAATTATCTAGGCAATAGCTAGGTTGGAGAAAGCCATGGATGACAAAATGGAATTGACTAGGGCAGAATTGAAAGCCACCAGGGATGATGTTCACAATGTTAGGGCAGAACTGAAAGCCACCAGGGATGATCTTCACATTGTTCTCAATGAGTTCCAATCTAATCTAAGTTCTCTAAGAGCTAGGGTAACTGAGACAGGAGATAGAATTAGTGATCTGGAGGACAAACAGATAGAGAGGAAGGATCAGGAGGAAGCCTGGAATAAACAACTTAGAAGTCATGAAAACAGAATTAGGGAAATAAACGACACATTGAAACATTCCAGTGTCAGAATTATTGGCATCCCTGAAGGGGAGGAGAAAGAAAGAGGTCTAGAAGATATAGTGGAATAAATTCTCCATGAAAATTTTCCCAATCTCACGAATGGAACTAATGTTCATGTACGAGAGGCAGAACGGTTTCCCCCCAAGGTTATAGATTCTCGAAAGTCCTCAGACACCTGATAGTAAGACTGAGGAATCATAATTGTAGACAGGTTCTCTTGAAGGCAGCTAGGACAATGAAGCTCCTTACGTACAGAGGAAAGCCCATCAGAATAATGTCAGACCTGTCCACAGAAATCTGGCAAGCCAGAAAGGGCTGGCAAGACTTATTCAGGGCACTAAATGAGAAGAACCTTAACCATGAATTCTTCATCAGCAAGATTGACATTCAAAATGGATGGAACGATAAAGAGTTTCCAAGACCAGCATGACTTAAAAAAGTATGCAACCACCAAGCTGACAGTGGATGAAACATTAAGGGGGGGGGGGTTCTATAAAAGAGAAAAAAATCCTAAGAATATCATTGAACAGAAATATAGAGACACTCTAGAGACAGAAAGACTTCAAAGGTAACACGATGTCAATAAAAAACGTATCTATCAATAATCACTCTCAATGTGAATGGCCTAAATGCATCCATAAAATGACACAGGGTTAAGATTGTATAAAATGACAGGCCCCATCCATATGTTGTCTACAACAGACTCTTTTTGAACCAAAGGATACACCCTGACTTAAAGTGAAGGGATGGAGAAGCATCTTTCCTGCCAATGGACCTCAAAAGAAGGCCGGGGTAGTGATTCTCATATCAGATAAATTAGATTTTAAACTAAAGACTGTAGTCAGAGATACAAAAGGACACTACATAATTCTTAAAGGGACTATCCACAAAGATGATCTAACAACTGCAAATATCTATGCCCCAGTATGGAAAGAAGACAATTACATAAGAAAACTATTAATCAAGATAAAGAGTCATATTGATATGAATACATTAATAGTGGGAGATCTCAACACGCCTCTCTCAGTAATAGACAGATCATCCAAGCAGAAAATCAATAAAGAAACAAGAGCATTGAATGACACATTGGACTAGATGGACCTCATAGATAAAAACAGAACATTCCGCCCTAAAACAACAGAATACTCATTCTTCTCAAATGCGCATGGAATCTTCTCCAGAATAGACCACAAACTGGGACACAAATCAGGACTCAACCGATACCAAAAGACGGAGATTATTCCCTGCATATTCTCAGATCAAAATGTTCTGAAACTGGAGCTCAATCACAAGGAAAAGTTTGGAAGGAACTAAAACACCTGGAAGCTAGAGACCACCTTGCTTAAGAATGCTTGGATCAGAAAGGAGATCAAAGAAGAACTTAAACAATTCATGGAAACCATTTAGAATGAAGACACGTTGGTCCAAAACCTATGGGATACACAAAGGCGGTCATAAAGGGGAAATACATAGGCAGTAACCTCTTTGATATCAGCCACAGGAACTTCTTTCAAGATATGTCTCCAAAGACAAAGGAAACAAAAACGAAAATGAACTTTAGGGACTTCATCAAGATCAAAAGCTTCTGCACAGCAAAGCAAACAGTCAACAAAACAAAGAGTTAAGCCACGGAATGGGAGAAGATATTTGCAAATGACAGTACAGACAAAAGGTTGATATCCAGGATCTATAAAGAACTCCTCAAACTCAACACACCCAAAACAGATAATCATATCAAAAATTGGGCAGAAGATATGAACAGACACTTCTCCAATGAAGACATACAAATGGCTATCAGACACATGAAAAAATTTTCATCATTACTAGCCATCAGGGAGATTGAAATCAAAACCACATTGAGATACCACCTCACACCAGTTAGAATGGCCAAAATTAGCAAGACAGAAAACAACATGTGTTGGAGAGGATGTGGAGAAAGGGGAACCCTCTTACACTGTTGGTGGGAATGCTGGTTGGTGCAGCCACATTGGAGAACAGTGTGGAGATTCCTGAAGAAATTAAAAATAGAGCTTCTCTATGACCCTGCAATTGCACTACTGGGTATTTACCCCAATGATACAGATGTAGTAGAAATAAGGGCCACCTGTACCCCAATGTATATAGCAGCAATGGCCACGGTCGCCAAACTGTGGAAAGAAACAAGATGCCCTTCAACCGCCAAATGAATAAGGAAGATGTGGTCCATATATGCGATGGAGTGTTTTGCCTCCATCAGAAAGGATGAATACCCATCTTTTGCAGCAACATGGACAGGACGGGAAGAGATTATGCTGAGTGAAATAAATGAAGCAGAGAGAGTCAATTATCATATGGTTTCACTTATTTGTGGCACATAACAAATAACGTGGAGGACATAGTGAGATGGAGAGGGGAAGGGTGTTGATGGAAACTGGGTGGGGAGATGAACCATGAGAGACTATGGACTCTGAAAAACAACCTGAGGGTTTTGAAGGGGCGGGGGGTGGGAACTTGGGGGAACCAGATGGTGGGTAATAGGGAGGGCACATATTGCATGGAGCACTGGGTGTGGTGCAAAAACAATGAATACTGTTACGCTGGAAAGAAATTTAAAAAAGTTGATATCCAGGATCTATAAAGAACTTCTCAAACTCAACACACACAAAACAGATAATCATATCAAAAAATGGGCTGAAGATATGAACAGACATTTCTCCAATGAAGACATACAAATGGCTATCAGACACATGAAAAAATGCTCATCATCACTAGCCATCAGGGAGATTCAAATTAAAACTACATTGAGATACCACCTTACACCAGATAAAATGGCCAAAATTAACAAGACAGGAAACAACATGTGTTGGAGAGAATGAGGAGAAAGGTTAACCCTCTTACACTGTTGGTGGGAATGCAAGTTGGTGCAGCCACTTCGGAGAACAGTGTGGAGATTCCTCAAGACATTAAATATAGAGCTTCCCTATGACTCTGCAATTGCACTCCTGGGTATTTACCCCAAAGATACAGATGTAGTGAAAAGAAGGACCATCTGTACCCCCCAATGTTTATAGCAGCAATGGCCACGGTCGCCAAACTGTGGAAAGAACCAAGTTGCCCTTCAGTGGACAAATGTGTAAGGAAGATACGGTACATATACATGATGGAGTATTATGCCTCCATCAGAAAGGATGAATACCCAAGTTTTGTATCAACATAGACGGGACTGGATGAGATTATGCTGAGTGAAATAAGTCAAGCAGAGAGAGTCAATTATCATATGGTTTCTCTTATTTATGGCACATAACAAATAACATGGAAGACATAGGGAGATGGAGAGGAGAGGAGAGTTTAGGGAAATTGGAAGGGGAGATGAACCAAAGGAGACTATGGACTTTGAAAAACAACCTGAGTGTTTTGAAGGGGAGAGGGGTTGGAATTTGGGAGATCCAGGTGGTTGGTATTATGGAGGGCACGTATTGCATGGAGCACTGGGTGTAGTGCAAAAATAATGAATTTTGTTAACGCTGAAAAGAAATAAAAAAAATAGTAAAAGGTAAAAAAAGAATAATGACGTACTTGCTATATGCTGGCTTACTGAACATAAGAAATTTTTTTAAAAATTAAAAAAAAATTGGATTGGATCTCATTGATAGCCTTTTTATCTTCTTCCCAGTGGCTTTCACTTCCGCTCTTACAGATTCTATGTTGTCATCAATGGTTTTGTCCAACTTATTTTTTTCTGGATAATTGTACCCCTGAGTTCCCTTTCCAACATACAGTTTATGTCCATATCCAATAATTCTGTGGGAGAGGGCACAGTCTCTGAATTTTCTTCTATTTGTGTTCCTTCTTCTAGTCATTTTGGTGAGAAGTGATTGAGGGGATGTGTACCTGAAGATATCAACCATAATGCAGACAAAGTACACACTGGAACTCTTCTGAGCAATTGAGGTCACCATCAGAAAGATAGATAAAAGAAAAAGAGATAGAACAAGAGAGACAGGAAAAAAAAAGAGAGAGAGAGAAGACCCTGACAGAATGGGCCCCAAAAGTAAGATTTATAAGGTATACAAAAAAAAGTGGACAAATAAGAAGACCAACAAAAGTAAATGTCAAGGGAAAAAAGCAAGGACCCAGCCAAAATGAACCCAAGAATAAGATTTATGTAATATGAGAACAAAAACAATTATACGGAAACACTGACACAAGAAAAAGATGGGTAGGTGGTATAAATCTTCAATGTGGGAGAGGAAGGTAATTTTTATTCTACCTTGGTGTATCTTGATATTGTTGTTAAAGTATTCAACTTTCCAGAGATGAAGGGAGATTAAAACTGGTTTATATATAGAGATAGTGTTGAATAAGGAAAGAAGATTACCTTGAACCTTATATCTATATGTATATTTTAAAAATAGAAAAGCAAAACAAAAACATAGGTATATGATGAAAGAAATTCAAGTTAAGGGGCGCCTGGGTGGCTCAGTCGGTTAAAGCCTCTGCTTTCGGCTCAGGTCATGATCCCAGGGTCCTGGGATCGAGCCCCACATCGGGCTCTCTGCTCCGCAGGGAGCCTGCTTCCTCCTCTCTCTCTCTGCCTGCATCTCTGCCTAGTTGTGATTTCTCTCTGTCGAATAAATAAAATATAAAAAAAAGAAATTCAAGTTAAAAGGTTATTATGGAATATATTGTATGAAACCTCTAGTTGTAATGGTAAGTAGGTTAAAAATATTAAATAGAACAAGAATAGTGAGAACAAATTAAAAAATAAAGGTTGTATCTATGAAGTATACAAGTTCTAGTGAATTACTGAGAACTTAATCTATTTTTCCTCTCATACTGGGGATTTACAGTTTTATGGGGACTCTGTGGTGGTTGTCCTCTGGTTCTTTGGCTGGCTTTCTGGGGGTGGAGGGGATGCCACATTGTTTTTCAGTCAGTCTTGCTTGAGTTGAGTCCTCCTGCTCCCTACCGTGGGGCTGGGCTCTGTGGAAGCCGGTTTTTTTTTTGTTTTTTTTTTTTTTTGGTGCTTCTGTTCTCTGGAGTTTTTTGTTCTTTGGCAGCTTTTTGTGGGTTTTCAGAGGTTTAGTGGAAAGCAAACTGCACCCAGACCTCCATCTCAGAGTGAAACCTCAGTCTGCCTCCCTCTGGATGGTCCAGAACACAGACTCCCCCTCTTCAAACTCCGTTTTGCCATGCAACTTCTCACAGGCAGAGCACATCCCCAGCTATCATCTCAGGGGGTCACCTGAAGGTCCTGCACCCCTGTGCCAAAGCCATGAGTGATATTGGTCCAGGGAGCCCACTTCCAGTGGCTGCCTTTGTTGGTACTGCTGGGGTCCAGACCTTTCCACCCTGGCTGGGAGAGTCCAGACTCTCAGCCAGTCCTAGTGACTGCCAGCTAGCTCCAGGATGGAAATTTCTCAGATGCTGGCAGGGAGTGGGTCAGACCCTGTTTGCACAGTGTGCAAAAATTCTAGGGATCACAGGTTGGCGCCTTCACCAGCCTCCCTCATGTGGGAGTGGGAGTGTGCCCAGCCAAGCGATGATGCAAGGTGTGCAACCCCAGGGGCTCATCCACACTCTTTCTGGCATGGGTAGTCACTGGCAGTTTCATCCTGGGTCCATGGGCTTAGGCCCGTGCCCATGACCATCAAATTCCACCAGTTGCCCTTAAGATCTTTTGTTCTTTTTGAGTGTGTTTAACCAAACTCCAAGTTAATGCTGGTCCACAGTCACAGGGCATTCTTTCATTGGGGTATTATTTTCCAAAGTGTTGCTTCTGGTGGCTCCCCCCCTTCTGTTTATCCTCCAATAGCTGTCCAATCATTCCCACTCCACTTTACCTCTCCACTGGAGTCTTCTGCCCCTATAAAGATCCAGAAGTGTATAATCCTACATCCCAGGCTGATTTCATGGGTGTTCAGAGTGTTCTGCTAGATAATAAGCTCACTTTATGGGACCAGTTGAAACAGGGTCTCCTACTTCTCCGCCATCTTGCCCCTCCTCCAGCTTGTTGAATTTAAAAGAAGAAAAGAGGGACACCTGGGTGGCTCAGTTGGTTAAGCAGCTGCCTTCAGCTCAGGTCATGATCCCAGCATTCTGGTATCGAGTCCCACATCGGGCTCCTTGCTTGGCAGGGAGCTTGATTCTCCCTCTACCTCAGCCTGCCACTCTGTCTGCCTGTGCTCGCTCTTGCTCGGCTCTCTCTCTGACAAATAAATAAATAAAATCTTTAAAAAAATAAAATAAAAATAAAAGAAGAAAAGAGTTTATAGTTCATCTCTGTGAAAAAAGAGTGAATAAAATTGATGTATTTTCCCCCAGCAACCCTCCAGTTTGTTTTGTGAGATTAAGAGTCACTTATGGTTTGTCTCCCTCCCAATCCCATCTTGTTTCATTTATTCTTCTGGGGAGGTGGGGTTGGGAGAGGGGGAGGGGGGTTATGGACATTGGGGAGGGTATGTGCTATGGTGAGTGCTGTGAAGTGTGTAAACCTGGAGATTCACAGACCTGTACCCCTGGGGATATAAACACATTATATGTTTATAAATAAAAAAAAATTTAAAAAATGATGTATTTTACAGGTGGTTTTAATATCACATATTCCTTAATTGTAGAGTGTTTCTGTCAAATCAAAAGGTAAATGGAAATACTAGTTTCTTAGTTGATTGATTATTAATTATAAACCTTTTGTGTAGTAATTGAACCAAGTAAGTATTTATTGAACATCCATTGTATATCTGTGCCAGAATATTGCTAGGAGCTATGAGTGATTAAGGATAAAATGCCTGGTAGATGATGCATTTAGAAAACTAAAATTCATGAAATGTTGATGTATTATCTAAATTCTGCTCTAAATCTGCAGCTTAGATTTAAAGATAACCACACTCAATTTGACCTAATTGTGATTCCCATAATTTTAGGAGCAGTATAGTTGACAGAAAAGCTTTAATCCTGGATCTAGAGACTAGAATTTCAGTTGCAACTTTCCATACTTTAATCTTGGGCAAGTCACTCCAGCTTTCTGGTCTTTAGTTTCTTTGTCTTTAGAAGAGAGAAAATATGACCTGTCCTGCAAACCTCACAAGATGGCTATGAGAATCATATAGAAGAATTTGCTTTGTTATCTAAGGTTATGTCTATGAATGTAACATCTTCTTGTTTATGTATTTATTATTGACAAATATTTTGTTGTTGCTTTGGATTATTTACTTGAGATGAAAGAAATGTGGAACTTTTGTACTATTGCATAGCCTTTCCATCCATTTTGCAAATTTGCTCAAGTTCGTCATATTCTAGAATCTATAATATTTTCTACACTGCTGTATACTTTGTACTTTAAGGAAAATACATACAAGAATGGCTTCACATCTGACTTATAGTTTCAAGTTTTCATTTTCTTCTAATGAACAGAAGGATGGGTGTTTCAGTGTGCATGTCTTCTAAGCATAAAGTGAATGTGTCATATTCTTCTAAAAGTAACAAAATGCTGTATTTTAAGAGGTTAGGCCTAGTAGTGTTCTCCGTCCACAAGAATATGCATTGCTATTTAATTGTTAACAAATTGTGACCCTCTGTTTCTTCTCATTCTTTATCCTGAAAAACAATGTGCATAACTTAGTTTTTCTGTTTAGTGGAAGTTATAATACTAAGCACTAAGTGTTTTGATGCAAGAGTATAATTTACCCCTCTTTCAGCCAAAGAAATAAATATCCTTTGATATTTTTGTCTTCTTTTCATTATTCTTTTCCTTTTCCTAGTTCTCTTCTTCTTTTTCTCATTGAATTTATCTTTTCTGTAACCATTTTACTTTTCCCCTGTCCCAACCATCCCATGATTTTTTTCAGATTCATGTTTTATTGTGTTTACTAAATTTTCTCCCTCTTCAGTGCTTTCTACAATAGGCTCTCCTTTTCAAAATAAGACATTAATTAAAATGAAATTGTCTTCCGGGGTTTGCTTTGTTCTACTTGGTTTTGTTTTGCTCCCTTTACAATATCATGGGGTGCCTAGGCGGCTTAGTGGGTTAAAGCCTCTGCCTTCCCCTCAGGTCATGATCTCAGGGTCCTGGGATCAAGCCCCACATTGGGCTCTCTGCTCAGTGGGGAGCCTGCTTCCTCCTCTCTGCCTGCCTCTCTGCCTGCTTGTGATCTCTGTCTCTGTCAAATAAATAAAATCTTAAAAAAAAAACAAAAACAAAAACAAACAAACAAGCAACCAAAAATATGGTGAGTCAAGAACATTTAAGTTGGGAAAATGAAACAATAATTTCCCCATCAGTATTATCTACAATTTAATGTTTTCTCACCCAAATGACTCCAGTTTCTTTTATTTCACTTTTTTTTTTTGTGGGGGTGGCATGGGGAGGAAGAGAAGAGAAAAAGAAAAAGGAAGTAGTATCAAGAAGGTGTGACACCAAGGAATGCAACCCACTCCAATGGAATGCTCACTATTTCACCACCATTCTAGCAAAGGGCCAAGACTCCCACAGAATCACTGACCTAGGGTTTGTCCACTTTGTTTCCAATAATAATAGTTCCAATAATAATAAGGTAAAATATGATATCTGCCATAATTCCTTTCTTTCCCCATATCCCCAAAGCTGTATTGCCAGTAGGTACATTATTATATTCTGTCAGGTTATTCCCATAGGAATGTCCTTCCTGATTCAGTGTTGCAGTGCAGAGCTCAACCTATCCACACAGTAAGTTTACAGAGCTCTTCATTTAAAGGCTGCCATGGATATGCCTATAGCAAATTATGGTATAGTTTCTAATTGAGAGTTGCTTTCTAGATACATTTTTGCAATTTATTTCACTAACCCAGTGTGATCCTTCAAAGTAAGAAAATATTTTAAATATCATATTGGAAAAATGATTCAAATTTCATTTGCACAGTTCATATTCTCAAGAGCATCTTTTTGGAATATACTTAAATACAAACATGTATGTAGACATTTGAAATGGTTTGCGGTTAAACTGTCTGTTGAGGGCATTCAGAGACAGGAGGGAAGCAGAAATACTTAAAAATTATGAAAGGAGGAGCTTCCTCTCCGCCTCTTCTCGCCCAGCCCGCGAGTACTC
The DNA here is from genome assembly GCF_922984935.1 of Meles meles. NCBI lineage: Eukaryota > Metazoa > Chordata > Mammalia > Carnivora > Mustelidae > Meles > Meles meles. The sequence continues at coordinate 79,650,090 of NC_060087.1, read as the reverse complement.
GGAGGTAAGCGAGGAGGTGGTGGCGGCGGCCAGCAGCGGCTAAGTTGCTTCGAAGGGAGTCCAAGATGACCGGTTCTAACGAGTTCAAACTGAACCAGCCACCCGAGGACGGCATCTCCTCGGTGAAGTTCAGCCCCAACACTTCCCAGTTCCTCCTGGTCTCCTCCTGGGACACGTCCGTGCGCCTCTACGACGTGCCGGCCAACTCCATGCGGCTCAAGTACCAGCACACCGGCGCCGTCCTGGACTGTGCCTTCTACGATCCAACACATGCTTGGAGTGGAGGATTAGACCATCAGTTGAAAATGCATGATTTGAACACTGATCAAGAAAATCTCGTCGGAACCCATGATGCCCCTATCAGATGTGTTGAATATTGCCCAGAAGTGAATGTGATGGTGACAGGGAGTTGGGATCAGACAGTTAAACTGTGGGATCCCAGAACTCCTTGTAATGCAGGGACCTTCTCTCAGCCCGAAAAGGTGTACACCCTCTCAGTGTCTGGAGACCGGCTGATTGTGGGCACTGCAGGCCGCAGAGTGCTGGTGTCGGACTTACGGAACATGGGCTACGTGCAGCAGCGCCGGGAGTCCAGCCTCAAGTACCAGATTCGCTGCATCCGGGCATTTCCCAACAAGCAGGGCTATGTATTGAGCTCCATAGAAGGCCGAGTGGCAGTTGAGTACTTGGACCCAAGCCCTGAGGTGCAGAAGAAGAAGTACGCCTTCAAGTGTCACAGACTGAAGGAGAAAAACATCGAGCAGATCTACCCGGTCAATGCCATTTCCTTTCACAACATCCACAACACATTTGCTACAGGTGGCTCGGATGGATTTGTCAACATTTGGGACCCATTTAACAAGAAACGGCTGTGCCAGTTCCACCGGTACCCCACCAGCATTGCGTCCCTGGCCTTCAGTAACGACGGGACCACGCTCGCAATAGCATCGTCGTATATGTATGAAATGGATGACACAGAACATCCCGAAGATGGTATCTTCATTCGCCAAGTGACAGATGCAGAAACAAAACCCAAGTCCACCTAACCATCTCGTGAAAGTGGTTTCTCTATGGCAAGCTTTGTTTTGCTTCCTACAAACACATACTCATCCCCTAAGGGATGCGTTGTAGTCATTGTGGACACCTTATTTAGTATGTGGATTTCTCTGTTTTCTGTCTTAAAAAAACTTGTCTGTGTGCCCTTCCATGCTGACTTTGTGTAGGATGAGGAGTCTTTGTGTCTTCGGGTGATAGTCCAAAGAATTGTTTTTACCCCCAGGAAGCCCGGTTGCTGTTTCGGAGCAGCTTGAGCTCTTTTTGTAAAATAATCTAACCCTGTTATTGCCGTGCTGTCTAATAAATCAGAGATTCAGAACCCTTAAATGTTGGATGTTTTTAAATGTTGTAATTAATGTAATTTACTTCATAAAAAGGCTTCTGTAAAGCAAAACTCGTTTCATCAAGGGCCTGGTAGGGATGACATTTTACCTTTAAGTCCGCACGGCCTCGTTTAATTACGTCTGTTTTTGTGTACGTTGGGGATTCAGTCCTGGCTAAAGTGATCTGTTGGAGTTCTGCCATTTCCCTCGTGCCCTCTTGCTGGATCAGCAGGGGCCTTGAGCCAACTGTGTAGCTTCGCAGGGTGGGCACAGACAGGGTGGCAGCTGACGGGCACCCTTCAGCCTGACTCTCCTGCGCTGGTGCAGTAGGGGTCCTGTGGCTCCCACGTCCGTGGACCGGTGCAGTCATCGTCCGCGCCTGCACAGAGCCAGGTGACGGACCGTCTGTACTTCTCCATCAAATGCGAAATCAAAGTGAAGCCCTCGGGACGGTAAATAATGTAACAGCCAGAGACTAACTGACGGCATTGGTGCTGAGCGTGATGATGTGCCTTTCAGTCCTAACCACTTGGTTGAGGACAAAGCATAAATTTAAAGCACCGTTTAACTGAAAGGAAATTACTGTGGTGTTGTAAAAGGTGACTCAAATTAAAGCAATGTTGGGGACCTGTTTTGAGTTCGTGGTGTGGGAGGGCTGTTTTTGTACTTCTGTCTGCATGTCCTCTTTCTCTTGAAACCGGACGTGTCTCAACCTGAAGGTGTCTCCTGGCCTCCCTTGTGGACCTGTTAGCCTGCTTGCTCTCCTTCATGATTTGCCTGTTTAGGATTACAGCCACCTTTCCCCCCAGAGGACCCAGGGGTAAAAACCTTAGTGTTCTCCTTGATTTCTTTTGTCCATATCTTCTTCAGTGTTTTTAAGTGTCTTTTCTGATGATGATTCTTTCTACTGCCCCTCTCCCACTGCTACTCACCTGCCTGGGATGTGCAGTAGCCTTGGGGCTCTGCCCTGAGTTCTGCATCTGCTGGAACAGTGACTTTCAAACCTTTTTAGCTATGATCCAAGTAGGAAATACATTTGAACTGAAGTCCAGAACACACAGAGGTCAATCCAGTATGTGTCATAGAGACAAATTTCATAAAAGTATTCCTGTTCTTTGTAAAAAAAAAAAAAATTATGAAAGGAGTCAGCATATTTAAATGAGTCAAAAAACTGAATAGCTTTTTTTTCTAAAGAAAAAAAGAAAAGAGAGGACATTTCATTAATATTTCTCCTAACTAAACAAAGGTTTTGGCATTTGTACCCTCTAAGCACAGACATATTCTTTTGCTAAAATGGATTCTGGTTCAATCTGCTCACTAGTTTTTTTTTCCCCTTTTTCTTTCTTCAGGAAACACACACACACACACACACACAAAGATTCCTTTTAAAGATATCCTTTCTTCCTCCCATGTGTCAGAGTAAATCTCCAGTTTGGAGGAATATTTAAGTATTGAATTTAAGTCTCACCATCCCCATCAGTCCTGTTCCTCTGACCTGTGCTAGATAACACTACAATAACCTGATCTGAAAGTTCCAAAACCCATAGAAACTTCTCTTGTCTGTGACTTACTATCACTGATATTTTGATGTTGATATACTATAGATGAAATCCATAAATGTAATCCTAAATTTCAGGCATTTGGATTTGTCACTTTAATTCAAAAATCACCTTAGTTAAAACTCAACTTACTGTATTTATGCAAAAAGAAAGGAGGCAGGGGCAAAAGACATTTTCATTCTGCAGTGAATATTGTCAGAGCTTTATGGTATATAATCAGTGCACAAAGAATAGTGTGACTCCTAACAGTGAGCTGGAGATGCAGTCTGGCAAAATAAGCCCTTCAAAGCTTACTGCTGCTATTCACCTGGTGGATTCTCTCCATCACAAAGCTGAGTCCATTAAGCTTATGTAACACAAGCTTCAGGATGATATGGAAAGCTCTTAAAAAATAAACTAAGTTTCCAAATCAGGAGTGTGTGTTATGTACTGAAAACTTAAATATGACAGTAATGCCACATATATTTGCACAATAATGATAATAACAGTCACATTTTAAAGCAAAACATTTAAAAGTACATTTCCTTCATAGTTCAAAAAAAAAAGGAACATCAAAATCAGTATTCCAGCTTTGGTCTAAAAGAACTGAAGTGAGAGTAGCAGTCAGGGTGTGTTCTATGCTTTGCAAGGGCTGTCATCAATTATAAAGCCTTAATCCAGCCAATGATAGGCAGGTAAAGAAGAAATTGACTTTTGCTGATCTTTTGATATAATTAAATACAGAATATAAGAAATGTGAACATGTACACATATTTTCATAGATACAGGATTTTATTTATTTTAGTAACCAATTTAGTGCAAGGAAAATACGGAGCATCCATCGAAAGTGGTAAAGCAGTATGGAAAATGAATGTGTAGACCTATGATATCATCAGACACATTGAATGTTGCTGCAGTTTATTACATGCCTGAGCACTTTAGAAAGCAATCCAGCTATAGGCCCAATTTAGAAGAGCAAGATAAGATAAAGGGTTGTTCCTTTTACTTTCAGGCACTGTGTGTTTTACTTGTCACTTACACTGACTTAACCTGATTAGGTCAAACTGTGAAATGTCCAGTGCTATAACTTGAACAAGAATGTCAGATTGCAGCTAATTGTAAATAAGTAAAGTTTATTCCAAATGTCCTTTAACCTTTACTCAATTTTGATCAAAACAACCCAAGAGGAAAATAATATTATTTTCAAGATTGATACTGCTTTCATAAGAAACTTCATTGTCATTAATAAAAATTAAGCTTCTCAACAGACCATAGATTGCTATGCTTTCCCTTTTTGAAAGAGGTATCTTCTGAGTCTTCATCTATTAAAGATTATTTTCTCTTTAGAGCTTGACTACTAGTCCTACAGTTGTGAGCATTTAGGGAAATGAATAATTTTCTGCAGAGGAAAAATTGTTTCTTATACTATTATAAAATGAGTTTGAGCTTTGTCCCTCATGACCCAGATTCCCATGACAACAGCAACAGTGACCTTGCCTTAAGGTCCAGGAGCAGATGAAGTGATCGTACAGAATGAACTTAGACTTCTGATGGATTTTTTTCAGATGTGTTTTAATGTTTTAACCTCAGATTTCTCTCTTATAAAACAGATGATTATAATCTTTTATTACTTTTTTAACTTTAAAAAAAATTATTTATTTGAGAGAGACACAGAGATTGAAAAAATGAGTGGGAGGAGCGGCAATAGGAGAAGCAGACTCCCTACAGAGCAGGGAGCTTGACACAGGGTACAGAGCTCGATTCCTGGACCTTGGGATCATGACCTGAGCCAAAAGCAGATCCTTAACCAACTGAGCCACCCAGGTGCCCAAATGATTACAATCCTGACAAAGGATATCTATAGATAGTATTCCTTATAGAAGATCCACCTAGGGGCAGCTGGGTGGCTCAGCGGGTTAAGCCTCTGCCTTCGGCTCAGGTCCTGATCTCAGGGTCCTGGGATTGAGCCTTGCATCTGGCTCTGTGCTCAGTGGGGAGACTGCTTCCCCACCCCCTCTGCCTGACTCTCTGCCTACTTATGATCTCTTTCTCTCTGTCAAATAAATAAATAAAATCTTCAAAAAAAAAAAAAGATCCATCCAAATAAAAGACAAAATTTTCCCATTGGGACAGGAGTCAAGAGAGTGACAAAAAATCAGTTTGTAGGGACTTTGGCACCAAATACAGTCCAGGAACTTACTCCAAGCCTCACTATTGTAATGGACTCAGCAACTGAATTTTCAGCAACTAAAACCCGCACTGCACCAGCCAACTGGTTATAAATTTAAAATACCAGAAGCTATGGACATTGGGGAGGGGAGGCGAACCATAAGAGACTATGGAATCTGAAAAACAACCTGAGGGTTTTGAAGGGTCAGGGGTGGGAGGTTGGGGGAACAGGTGGTGGGTGATGGGGAGGGCACGTTTTGCATGGAGCACTGGGTGTTGTGCAAAAAGAATGAATACTGTTACGCTGAAAAAATTAATAAAAAGGGAAAAAAAATAAAATACCAGAAGATTATTTCAGAGAAAGAAATTGCAGTCATGGAACAGCATATATCTAGGATCAATGGGACATAGCTGTCTTACTGGAATAGGATACACTTCTGGAAAATAATGTAATGATTTTAGAAGGCAAAACAGATACTCTTTTAAATATCTTCCTCCTACTCTATCTTAGAGGAATGGAATGAGAGTTAAATGTTGTAGGTCTCTTAGAGGTTTTAAGAGGGAAGCGAAAAATATAGCATTTATAATTCAAATTTTCCTGACTTTCAAATATTTTGCATTTATGAAAAATGCATAGCATTTATATCTGCCAGAAGTATTATATTTATAGCTTACATATTTAAGAAATTCCCACTATAATAGTTTTTATTTCTTTGTATTATCTATGCACAATAAAGAAGCATTAACACATGAAAACAAAATACTTCCCGGTTATATAGCACAAGTAGAATGAACATTGAATGAACAGGTCAATAAACCAAGGTTTTAGCAGTTACAAGAGCAAAGAGATTCCAATGTCAAGAATACTTTTGGAGAAATATCATGCTTTTCCTTTAAATTTTCTTTTTTTTTTCAAGATTTATTTATTTGACAGATAGAGATTACAAGTAGGCAGAGAGGCAGGCAGAGAGAGAGAGAGGAGGAAGCAGGCTCCCAGCCAAGCAGAGAGCCCGATGTGGGGTTCGATCCCAGGACCCTGGGATCATGACCTGAGCTGAAGGCAGAGGCTTTAACCTGCTGAGCCACCCAGGCGCCCCCCTTTAAATTTTCAATCACACAAAAAGTTTGTGTGTCCCATCTTTTCTGCAAAAGAACTTTTTTTAAAAAGATTTTATTTATCCATTTGACAGACAGAGATCACAAGCAGGGAGAGAGAGAGGAGAAAGCAGGCTTCCAGCGAAGCAGAGAGCCCGATGTGGGGTTTGATCCCAGGACCCTGGGATCATGACCTGAGCTGAAGGCAGAAGCTTTAACCCACTGACCCACCCAGATGCCCCTGCAAAAGAACTTTTAAAGAAAGATGACATTGGAAAAAACTAGAAGGCTGTTGTAGAGAGCAAAATGGAGTCTCTCATGTCAAGCAGGAGGCTGTGTCAAGCAGAGGCCTGTGTGAAGCAATGACACAAGTAGTTAAATGTACTGCCCCTAAGAGATATCACCAGGACCAGCATCAGCTGACATCCCACAACTGATATCAAGCAGAACCGGAGTAGATCTGCAGGGGCCCAAAATGGATTAAATCCCTTGAAAAGGTGGAGGATTTTTGCAGCAAACAGTCAGACTCTTCAGACCGGATCCCTTTGTGTCTGACTCCTTAAAAAAGGCAACTGCTACTGAAAGTTCTGCACAATTGATCTCTGAACAGCACCAGGATCCTTCACTGCTTGAACATAATAAGCAGTTAATGCTGAGAGCTGGCCTGGGCCGGACCAAGACCTTATCTCAATTGCAAACCCACAGACTGACTTTGTGTTTGGTTTATTAACTTCCTACACCCTTCTGTTATCCTGTTTGTTATGTAGTTTGTCTTGTGTTCTGTTCTGTGTGCTATTTAAGAAGCAAAGTTTAATCATATGGTGAAATGTCACTGAGTTTGGAGTCCAGAACCTGCTTTATAATTGTGATGAACTTTGCTTTATGACTGAATAAAATTGACACTGTGGGATCGTGTGTGTGCCTTCATAGCATGTTCATGACAGCTATCTATGTCTTTACAGATTAAATCCAACATGTGGGGGCGCCTGGGTGGCTCAGTGGGTTAAAGCCTCTGCCTTTCGCTCAGGTCATGATCCCAGGGTCCTGGGATCGAGCCCCGCATCGGGCTCTCTGCTTGGCAGGAAGCCTGCTTCCTCCTCTCTGTCTCTGCCTGCCTCTCTCCCTACTTGTGATTTCTATCTGTCAAATAAATAAATAAAATCTTTAAAAAAAAAAATCCAACATGTGTTTTTTTTTCCAGAAGTTTGTAAATAGTCGTTTGTGTGGATTACTCAATATAAATTAATTCCATACAATAACAAGTAAAGCAAGTGAGCTCTTACATGCTAGACATTTTCTTTGGTACTTCATTCCTTTTTTTTAGTCTTTCATTCATGCTACAAATATGATTTGTTCAATATGGGGAGTATGTTTGACAGTAAGAATAGAGAGTAAAAATAAGGCATGTCCCTGTCCCTGAGAAGCCCAGTCTTGTGGATGATAGAGACTAGTAGAGACTAGAGGCGTGATTTGCCTTGTTCATTCCAAACTGATGAAATTAAGGCTTTTGGGGTTCAAATTTGCCCCTGGAGAATTCAAAGTGTAATCATGGATCAGTGACCACCTTGAGAAATTCATTAGTAAATAAAATGTTCTCAATACTTGATTTTAAAGTTGGGAGAAAAACAGAATGAGGCCCCATAAAACCGGAGTAATTCTCTGAGCAAAGAGCAACCACTGCCAGGACCAATCCATCTAATCACCAAGATTATAGGAGATCTAAAGAGAAAGGAGAGGTTTATTTTAAGTAGGATTTTTGCTATGTAAGAATTGTCTGAAGCCCTATGGGCTTCCTTGCAGATCTCTTTTCTCCAAACAGAGGTATTTGATATGCCTTGGCTCAAATAGGTTTACTACCTATTTGAATCCTCCAGGTGGTGATACCAGTTGCAAAGAATATAGAAATTCAAACACAGATTTTTTTTAAATGCAATTTAATTTTTCCAACCTGTTGTACACTGCATATAGTTACACATTTGGGGAAATACAGCCACTGAATGAAGTGTTTTAGAACCTTTACAGAGTGATTATCTGATACTATTAAAAAAATAGAAGCTCTGCTGAGCTCTATAAGGGCACTCTAACCTTGCTTGTAGTGGCACATGTCTTTCTTAGAGGGTGTACAAGCCTTGCATTGTAAAGAATTATGAAAAAATGTGGATTTCTTTTTCTTTTTAAGATTTTATTTATTTATTTGAAAGATAGATCACAAGTAGGCAGAGAGGCAGGCAGAGAGAGGGGGGAAGCAGGTTTCTCGCTGAGCAAAGAACCTGATGTGGGGCTCGATCCCAGGACCCTAAGATCATGACCTGAGCCGAAGGCAGAGGCTTAACCTCCTGAGCCACCCAGGTGCCCCAAAATGTGGATTTCTGCTAAGAGGCTTTTACCATTCAAATTTCCATTTGTCAAAGCAATTTTGGTGCATAAGGAGTTGTATTATGATGTGTAAACCAGGTACATAGCATTTAAAAAAATGTGTAACAAAAGCGTAATATTCCTTTGAAGATATTGTAAGGGTTAAAGTAAAAACATTATAAAGGTTAAACATGGTGAGGTGTTTCCTACCCAAGGGGAGAATTGGTGTTACCAATTAAGAGCTGGAAACTGTCAAATTCATTTTATCTAAAAAATGGTGTCAAATTCAGTGTAGGTATTTAACAATACATTATAATTCAGGGATTAATGATCTTTTGATGATTTCACTCTGTTGCTAAATGATGGTTGTTTTCTGCTGATGTTTCACTTTATACTCCTTTTTTTGGCCTGTTTGTTTGTTTGTTTGTTTGATCACAGGGCTAGCACTGATATTCAGCTGGCACACAGCTATGTCATCATACAGCTTGTTAAAACATTGAAACTTCATACCAGTTGATAAATGGCTGCTGTCCTGCACCACCCAAGTGTCACCCTACTACCATGAGATCTTTATACCTTCCCTCCATAGCTCCCATTCACCTTAGGACACTGTAACTAAAGGGGTAGGGCCTGGAAAAATCAGAGATGGGGGTGTTACTCCAGGATCCTTTCCCAGTGCTCTTTCTGGTTTCCTTTCTGATGGCTTGGTATCTGTGTTTTCCCAATTTCTAAATATTTATAAGCCTCTCTTTTTCCTAGGTCCTCAGATTTAAAAGAGGTTTATCCAGAGGCACCTGGATGACTCAGTGCATTAAGCATCCCACTCTTGTTTTCAGCTCAGGTCATGATCTCATGATCCTGAGATCTATCCCTGTGTCGGGCTCTTCACTGAACATGGAGCCTGCTTAAGATTCTTTCTCTCCACCTGCCCTTCTCTGTCCACTCATGCTCTCTCTCTCTCTCACTTGCTCTCCCTCAAATAAAGATATAGATAGAAGATAGATAGATAGATAGCTAAAAATAAAAGAAGTTTATCCAGAGATAACCCAAGCAATATTTATTTTCAGTGGTTCCATTTGACCTTTCAGTAACTTTCCCTGCCTCCTGACTGTTCTTCCCTAGCTCCACCATTCCACCTAGCAAATGTACTTGTCCTGTGCTCAAATATCTGACTCATTTACTTGGATTATAGTGATATTGATTGATAATACTTGAATGTGTTGTTCTCAAGACTTTTAAAAGTCTAAATTTTAAAATAACTCATGGAAAAACAATATTTTAATACAAAGTAATAATAATAACCATGCTCCAATAAATGTTTACAATTACTGAAGGCCAAGCAATATATAGTTGTTTTAGATGTAATAACTATAGTCATTAAAATCCACAGTTTACATATAAGCAAACTGAGTCTAAAAAGCCTAAGTTAATGGCCTAGGATTCAAAATCAGGACTGTCTCTGAAGCTCATGCTTATATTATCACCATGAGACCTAACAGAATTGGGAACTAAGTAACAAGATGGGGGAAAAAAGGCATTTTTGTGATTGGGGCTGAGAGGAAGGCAGTGATTGGGGGAATTCTACCATTGAAAGTAGATAATTAAGGAGATGCTCCTCTACCTCCACCTAAGAATGCATCTAAAGTTGAATTGGATCTGAACATTTAAAGAAGAAAAGCGAGTACCATGCTGTCTTGGTGATCACAGCTTTGTAGTAAAGCTTGAAATCTGGTAACATGATGCCGCCAGTTTTATTTTTGTTTTTCAACATTTCCTTAGCAATTCGGGGTCTCTTCTGATTCCATACAAATTTTAGGATTATTTGCTCCAGCTCTTTGAAAAATACCGGTGGAATTTTGGTTGGAATGGCATTAAAAGTATAGATTGCTCTAGGCAGTATAGACATTTTAACAATGTTTATTCTTCCGATCCAAGAGCATGGAACGGTCTTCCATCTTTTTGTGTCTTCTTCAATTTCTTTCATGAGTGTTCTGTAGTTCCTCGAGTACAGGTCCTTTACCTCTTTGGTTAGGTTTATTCCCAGGCATCTTATGGTTCTTGGTGCTATAGTAAATGGAATTGATTCCCTAATTTCCCTTTCTGTATTTTCATTGTTAGTGTATAAGAAAGCCACTGATTTCTGTACATTGACTTTGTATCCTGCCACGTTACTGAATTGCTGTATGAGTTCTAGTAGTTTGGGGGTGGAGAAACATAGACCAGTGGAACAGAGTGGAGAGCCCAGATATGGACCCTCAACTCTATGGTCAAATAATCTTCAACAAAACAGGAAAAAATATACAATGGAAAAAAGACAGTCTCTTCAATAAATGGTGCTGGGAAAACTGGACAGCTATATGTAGAAGAATGAAACTCGACCATTCTCTTACACCATACACAAAGATAAACTCGAAATGGATAAAAGACCTCAATGTGAGACAGGAATCCATCAGAATCCTAGAGGAGAACATAGGCAGTAACATCTTCGATATCAGCTACAGCAACTTCTTTCAAGACATGTCTCCAAAGGCCAAGGAAACAAAAGCGAAAATGAACTTTTGGGACTTCATCAAGATCAAAAGCTTCTGCGCAGCAAAGGAAACAGTCAACAAAAGAAAAAGGCAACCCACGGAAAGGGAGAAGATATTTGCAAATGACAGTACAGACAAAAGGTTGATATCCAGGATCTATAAAGAACTCCTCAAACTCAACACACACAAAACAGATAATCATATCAAAAATTGGGCAGAAGATATGAACAGACATCTCTCCAACGAAGACATACAAATGGCTATCAGACACATGAAAAAATGTTCATCATCACTAGCCATCAGGGAGATTCAAATTAAAGCAACATTGAGATACCACATGACACCAGTTAGAATGGCCAAAATTAGCAAGACAGGAAACAACGTGTGTTGGAGAGGATGTGGAGAAAGGGGAACCCTCTTACACTGTTGGTGGGAATGCAAGTTAGTGCAGCCACTTTGGAGAACAGTGTGGAGATTCCTGAAGAAATTAAGAATAGAGCTTCCCTGTGACCCTGCAATTGCACTGCTGGGTATTTACCCCAAAGATACAGATGTAGTGAAAAGAAGGGCCATCTGTACCCCAATGTTTATTGCAGCAATGTCTACGGTCGACAAACTGTGGAAAGAACCAAGATGACCTTCAATGGTTGAATGGATAAAGAAGATGTGGTACATATACACAATGGAGTATTATGCCTCCATCAGAAAGGATGAATACCCAACTTCTGTAGCAACATGGACGGGCTTGGAAGAGATTATGCTGAGCGAAATAAGTCAAGCAGAGAGAGTCAATTATCCTATGGTTTCACTTATTTGTGGAGCATAACAAATAACGTGGAAGACATGGGGAGATGGAGAGGAGAGGGAGTTGAGGGAAACTGGAAGGGGAGATGAACCATGAGAGACTATGGACTCTGAAAAACAACCAGAGGGTTTTGAAGGGGCGGTGGGGTGGGCGGTTGAGAAACCAGGTGGTGGGTAATAGGGAGGGCACGTACTGCATGGAGCACTGGGTGTGATGCCAAAACAATGAACACTGTTATGCTGTAAATAAACAAATAAAAAAAGTTTAAAAAAATAAAAAAATAAAGAAGAAAAGCGTTTGCTACTTAGTCACAAAATTATACCCTTGTAGTTTTGAAATATACCTCATATATAATCTAAACTTTGTGACAAAATTGATCATCACAGATGTCTTTAACAACTATTCCTCCTTTTCTTTTTAATTGAACTGTAGCTGACGTGTAGTGTTGCATTAGTGTCAGGTGTACAACTTAGTGGTTATGTTATGCTCAGATGTATAGCTGTCACTATACAATGTTTTTACAGTACCACTAACTATATTCCCTATTATGTACCTTTCATCCCCATGAGTAACAAATTTCATAACTAGAAGCCTGTACCTCCCATTTCCCAATCGTTCATTTTGCCCATCCCCCATTCCCCTCCTCTCAGGCAACCATCAGTTTGCTCTCTGATTTATCTATCTGTTCTAGCTTTCTGTTTGTTTTGTTTTTTAGATTCCACATATAAGTGAAATCATATGGTATGTGTCTTTTTCTCTCTGACTTATTTCACTTCGCATCATACATTCTAGGTCCATCTATGTTGCCACAAATGTCAAGATCTCATTTTTAATGGTCAAGTAATATTCGTGTGGGGGGGGCGGTGGGTGGGTGTGAGAGAGAGAAAGAGAGAGAGAGAGATCCATCTCCTTTATTCATTCATCTATTAGTGGACACTTAGGTTGCTTCCGTATATTGGCTATTGTGAATATGCTGCAATAAACACAGGAGTCTATATATCTTTTTAAATCAGTGTTTTTGTTTTCTTTGTGTACCCAGTACTGAAATTACTGGATCATTCGGTATTTCTATTTTTATTTTTTTGATATTGTTTTCCACAGTGGCTGCACCAATTTACATTCCCACCAACAGTGCATGATGGTTCCCATTTCACCACGTCCTCACCAACACATGTTATTTCTTGTCTTTTCGATACTAGTCCATCTGACGATGTAAAGTGATACCTCATTGCAGTTTTGATTTGCATTTCCTTGACAATGAAATATGTTGAGCATCTTTTCATGTGTCTGTTGGCCATCTAGATGTTTTCTTTGGAAGTGTCCATTGAGATCCTCTGTCCATTTCTTAATCAGATTATTTGGGGGTTCTTTGGTGCTGAGTTATGTGAATTATTTAGATATTTAAATCACAATACCTTATTAGATATATAATTTGTAATTCTCTTCTCCCATTCAGTAGGTTGCCACTTTGTTTTGTTAATGGTTACTTTCACTGTGCAAAAGCTTTTTATTTTGGTGTACTCCCAACAGCTTATTTTTTTTTTGTTTCCCTTGCCTGAGGAGACATATCCATAAAAATGTTGCTAAGACCTATGTCAAAGAGATTACTGCCTATGTTTTCTCCAACAATTTCTTGACTATTTTCAGTCAAACATGATGAGACACATTCTTCCTCATAAGTAACCCATTCTGTAAATGGACATATTTGGTTACTTAAAATAGTTCTTCCTTATGTGAAGCCTACAATAGCATATGCTAAATTTAAATCTTTCAATGAAATGTATATGTGTGTGTATGTATAATGTATATACGTATAATGTATGCATATGTATATACTAGAAGAATAGTATATATAAATATATTTACACATTTCTTTTTTTATTTCTTTTTCTTTTTCCAATTTATTTTATCTTATTTCTTTTCAGTGTTTCAACATGAATTGTTTAGGCACAACACCCACTGCTCCATGCAACACTTGCTATCCACACTACCCACAAACAGGCTCACACAACCCCCTACACCCCTCCCAATACCCTCAGTTTGCTTCTCAGAGTCCACAGTTTATCATGGTTTGTCTCCTTCTCCAATTTCTTCCAAATCACTTCTCCGCTTCATCTCCCAATATCCTTCGTGTCATTCCTTAAGCTCCATAAGTAAGTGAAACCATATGATACTTGACTCTCTCTGCTTGACTTATTTCATTCAGCATAATCTCTTCCAGCCCCGTCCATGTTAATACAAAAGTTGGGTATTCATTCTTCTGGATGGAGGCATAATATTCCACTCTCTATATAGACCATATCTTCTTTATCCATCCGTCTGTTGAAGGACATCCTGGTTCTTTCCACAGTTTGGCGACCGTGGCGATTGTTTCTATGAACATTGGAGTAGAGATGGCTCTTCTTTTCACTACATCTGTATCTTTGGGGTAAATATGCAATAGTGCAATTGTAGGGTCATAGGGTAGATCTATTTTTAATTTCTTAAGAAATCTCCACACTGGGGCACCTGGGTGGCTCAGTGGGTCAAGCCACTACCTTTGGCTCAGGTCATGATCCCATGGTCCTGGGATCGATCCCCGAATCAGGGTCTCTGCTCAGTGGGGAGCCTGCTTCCTCCTCTCTCTCTCTCTCTACCTGCCTCTCCACCAACTTGTGATTTCTATCTGTCAAATAAATAAGTAAAATATTAAAAAAAAAGAAATCTCTACACTGTTTTCAAAAGTGGCTGCAACAGCTTGCATTCCCACCAACAGTGTAAGACAGTTCCCCTTTCACCATATCCTCTCCAACACTTGTTTACTGTCTTGTTGATTTTGGCCATTCTAACTGGTGTAAGGTGGTGTCTCGTGTGGGTTTTTTTTTTCTCTTTTTTTAAAAATTTCTTTTCAGCGTAACAGTGTTCATTGTTTTTGCACCACACCCAGTGCTCCATGCAATACGTGCCCACCCTATTACCCACCACCTGGTTCCCCAACCTCCCACACCCCGCCACTTCAAAACGCTCAGGTGGTTTTTCAGAGTCCATAGTCTCTCATGGTTTATATCCCCTTCCAATTTCCATCAACTCCCTTCTCCTCTCCATCTCCCCATGTCCTCCATGTTATTGGTTATGCTCCACAAATAAGTGAGACCATATGATACTTGACTCTCTCTGCTTGACTTATTTCATTCAGCATAATCTCTTCTAGTCCCGTCCATGTTGCTACAAAACTTGGGTATTCATCCTTTCTGATGGAGGCACAATACTCCATCGTGTATATGGACCACATCTTCCTTATTCATTCCTCTGATAAAGGGCAACTTGGTCCTTTCCAAAGTTTGGCGACCATGGCCATTATTGCTATAAACATTGGGGTACAGATGGCTCTTCTTTTCACTACATCTGTATCTTTGGGGTAAATACCCAGTAGTGCAATTACAGGGTCATAGGGAAGCTCTATTTTTAATTTCTTGAGGAATCTCCACACTGTTCTCCAAAGTGGCTGCACCAACCTGCATTCCCACCAACAGTGTAAGAGGGATAACCTTTCTCCACATCCTCTCCAATACACGTTGTTGCCTGTCTTGCTAATTTTGGCCATTCTAACTGGTGTCAGGTGGTATCTCAATGTGGTTTTAATTTGAATCTCCCTGATGGCTAGTGATGATGAACATTTTTTCATGTGTCTGATAGCCATTTGTATGTCCTCATTGGAGAAGTGTCTGTTCATATATTCTGCCCATTTTTTGATATGATTATCTGTTTTGTATGTGTTGAGTTTGAGGAGTTCTTTATAGATCCTGGATATCAACCTTTTGTCTGCACTGTCATTTGCAAATATCTTCTCTCATTCCATGGCTTAACTCTTTGTTTTGTTGACTGTTTCCTTTGCTGTGCAAAAGCTTTTGATCTTGATGAAGTCCCAAAAGTTCATTTTCGCTTTTGTTTCCTTGGCCTTTGGAGACATATCTTGAAAGAAGTTGCTGTGGCTGATATCAAAGAGGTTACTGCCTATGTTCTCCTCTAGGATTCTGATGGATTCCTGTCTCACATTGAGGTCTTTTACCATTTCGAGTTTATCTTTGTGTACGGTGTAAGAGAATGGTCGAGTTTCATTCTTCTACATATAGCTGTCCAGTTTTCCCAGCACCATTTATTGAAGAGACTGTCTTTTTCCACTGTATATTTTTTCCTGTTTTGTTGAAGATTATTTGACCATAGAGTTGAGGGTCCATATCTGGGCTGTCTACTCTATTGCACTGGTCTATGTGCCTGTTTTTATGCAAGTACCATGCTGTCTTGGTGATCACAGCTTTGTAGTAAAGCTTAAAATCAGGGAACATGATGCCCCCAGTTTTGTTTTTGTTTTTCAACATTTCCTTAGAAATTTGGGGTCTCTTCTGATTCCATACAAATTTTAGGATTATTTCATCCTGCTCTTTGAAAAATACTTGTGGAGGGGGGCCTGGGTGGCTCAGTGGGTTAAACCTCTGCTTTCGGCTTAGGTCATGATCTCAGGGTCCTGTGATCAAGCCCCACATCAGGCTCTCTTCTCAGCATCGAGCCTTTTTCCCCCTCTATCTCTTTGCCTCTCTGCCTACTTGTGATCTCTCTCTGTCAAATAAATAAATTTAAAAAATCTAAAAAAAAATACTGGTGGAATTTTGATCGGAATGGCATTAAAAGTATAGATTGCTCTAGGCAGTATAGACATTTTGACAATGCTTATTCTCCTCATCCAAGAGCATGGGATGGTCTTCCATCTTTTTGTGTCTTCTTCAGTTTCTTTCATGAATGTTCTGTAGTTCCTCGGGTACAATTCCTTTACCACTTTGGTTAGGTTTATTCCCGGGTATCTTATGGTTCTTGGTGCTATAGTAAATGGAATCGATTCTCTAATTTCCCTTTCTGTATTTTCATTGTTAGTGTATAAGAAAGCCACTGATTTCTATACATTGACTTTGTATCCTGCCACATTACTGAATTGCTGATGAGTTCTAGTAGTTTGGGGGTGGAAACTTTGGGGTTTTCCATATAAAGAATCATGTCATCTGCAAAGAGAGAGAGTTTGACTTCTTCATTGCCAATTTAGATACCTTTTATTTCTCTTTGTTGTCTGATTGCCGTTGCTAGAACTTCTAATACTATGTTGAACAAGAGTGGTGAGAGTGGGCATCCTTGTCATGTTCCTGATCTCAACGGGAAGGCTGCAAGCTTTTTCCCATTGAGGATGATATATGCTGTGGGTCTTTCATAGATAGATTTTATGAAGTTCAGGAATGTTCCCTCTATCCCTATACTTTGAAGTGTTTTAATCAGGAACGGATGCTGAATTTTGTCAAATGCTTTTTCTGCATCAATTGAGAGGACCATGTGGTTCTTCTCTCTTCTCTTATTAATTTGTTCTATTACATTGATGATTTGCGAATATTGAACCATATTGTAACCCAGGGATGAATCCCACCTGGTCATGGTGGATAATCTTTTTAATGTGCTGCTGGATCCTGAGACGCGTGCCCCCACACCCTCCCCTGGGAGAGGTGCTCACAGGCGCTGGCTGGGAGCTCTGGGACCTGGAGAAACCAGGCACTCCCAGCCCTGGCCAGCGGGAAAATCTCACTGTGCGATCGTTGCTTGGAACCTCTCTGGCGGACTGGAGCTGCCCAGTCAGCCACTGCTGCCATGGTTTTCGGTACAAGGAGAAGATCCTGCATCCCCAGGGACCATGACTCAGAACCTACTCTGCCAGCAGCTCTGCAGAGTATTCTGAGGCTTCTCTCTAAGAGGGAGGTCAGGGTGCAGTTTGCTCTCCTCTAAACCTCCCAAAACCATCAAAAGCTGTCAAAACCATCAAAAGCTGTCAAGGCGAGAGAGAACAGATGAACAAACATAAAAAGCTCCAGAGAACAAAATCCTGAAAAAAACCGGTTTCCTCAGAGCCCACACCCTTGAGGGGGGCAGCAACTTAACTCAGGGAATATCATTGACTGAAAAAAACCCATGTAACAGGCCCCTCCCTCCAAAAAACAACCAGGAAGGGAGAAAAAAAAAGGCGACAAGAGAACAACCACCACTACATCATAAATACAACTTTTATTTTGAACTCGTTACCACTATTCTGGTTCACTTTTTTTTATAGATATAGATAATTTTTTAACCTATTTACAATCACAGTGAGATGTCCAGTACATCAAATTCTTTAATAACCTTCTAACCTGAACTTTTTGATACATACACCTGTGTTTTTCTTCTGCTATTCTATTTTCTTTTATTTATTTCTTTTCAGCGTAACAGTATTCATTGTTTTTGCACCACAACCAGTGCTCCATGCAATACGTGCCCACCCTATTACCCACCACCTGGTTTCCCAAACTCCCACCCCCCACCCCTTCAAAACCCTCAGGTGGTTTTTCAGAGTCCATAGTCTCTCATGGTTCATCTCCCCTTCCAATTTCCCTCAACTCCCTTCTCCTCTCCATCTCCCCATGTCCTCCATGTTATTTGTTATGCTCCACAAATAAGGGAAACCATATGATACTTGACTCTTTCTTCTTGACTTATTTCGCTCAGCATAATCTCTTCTAGTCCTGTCCATGTTGCTAGAAAACTTGGGTATTAATCCTTTCTGATGGAGGCATAATACTCCATCGTGCATATGGACCACATCTTCCTTATCCCTTCTTCCGTTGAAGGGCATCTTGGTTCTTTCCAAAGATTGGCGACCGTGGCCATTATTGGTATAAATATTGGGGTACAGATGGCCCTTCTTTTCACTACATCTGTATCTTTGGGGTAAATACCCAGTAGTGCAATTACAGGGTCATAGGGAAGCTCTATTTTTAATTTCTTGAGGAATCTCCACACTGTTCTCCAAAGTGGCTGCACCAACCTGCATTCCCACCAACAGTGTAAGAGGGTTAACCTTTCTCTACATCCTCTCCAACACACGTTGTTTTCTGTCTTGCTAATTTTGGCCATTCTAACTGGTGTCAGGTGGTATCTCAATGTTGCTTTAATTTCAATCTCCCTGATGGCTAGTGATGATGAACATTTTTTCATGTGTCTGATAGCCATTTGTATGTCCTCATTGGAGAAGTGTCTGTTCATATCTTCTGCCCATTTTTCGATATGATTATCTGTTTTGTGTGTGTTGAGTTTGAGGAGTTTTTTTGATCTTGTATATCAATCTTTTTTCCGTACTGTCATTTGCAAATATCTTCTCCCATTCTGTGGCTTAACTCTTTAAATTTTTGTTAACTCTTTGTTTGTAACCCAGGGATGAATCCCACCTGGTCATGGTGGATAATCTTTTTAATGTGCTCTTGGATCCTGTTTGCTAGGATCTTGTTGAGAATCTTAGCATCCATATTCATAAGTGATATTGGTCTTAAATTATCCTTTTTGTTAGGGTCTTTGCCTGGTTTGGGGATAAGGGTAATGCTGGTTTCATAAAAAGAGGGGCGCCTGGGTGGCTCAGTGGTTTGGGCCACTGCCTTCGGCTCGGGTCTTGGTCTCAGGGTCCTGGGATCGAGTCCCGCATTGGGCTCTCTGCTCGGCAGGGAGCCTGCTTCCCTCTCACTCTCTCTGCTTGCCTCTCTGCCTACTTGTCGTCTCTCTCTGTCAAATAAATAAATAAAATCTTAAAAAAAAAGAGTCTGGAAGTTTTCCTTCTGCTTCAATTTTTTGAAACAGCTTCAGGAGAATAGGTGTTATTTCTTCTTTGAATATTTATTTTTGTTTTTCAACATTTCCTTAGCAAGTTTGATAGAATAGATAGATAGTTTGATAGAATTCCCCGGGGAATCTGTCAGGTCATGGGCTCTTGTTTTTTGGGGAGGTTTTTGATCAGAGCTTCAATCTCCTTGCTGGATATTGGTGTATTCAGGTTGTCAGTTTCTTCCCAGTTCACTTTTGGGAGTTTACTGTTTTCCAGGAATGCATCCATTTCATCTAGTTTGCTTAGCTTTTTGGCATATAAGTGTTGGTAATAACTTCTGATAATTGTTTCTACTTCCTTGGTGTTAGTTGTGATCTTTCCCTTTTCTTTCATAATTTTATTAATTTGGGCTTTCTTTCTTTTCGTTTGGATTAATGTGGCCAATGGTTTATCAATCTTATTGATTCTTTCAAAAAACCAGCTTCTAGTTTCATTGATACGTTCTGCTGTATCTCTGGTTTCTACCTCACTGATCTCTGCTCTAATCTTGATTATTTCCCTTCTTGTGTGTGGAGTTGGTTTGATTTGTTGTTGATTCTCCAGTTCTTTAAGGTGTAGAGACAGCTGGTGTATTCTGGATTTTTCAATGTTTTTGAGGGAGTCTTGGCTGGCCATGTATTTCTGCCTTAGAACCTCCTTTGCTCTATCCCATAGGTTATGGACCGATGTTTCTTCATTCTTGTTGGTTTCCATGAATTGTTTAAGTTCTTCTTTGATCTCCTGGTTGATCCAAGCATTCTTAAACAGGGTGGTCTTTAGCTTCTACATGTTTGTGTTCCTTCCAAACTTCCTTGTGATTGAGCTCCAGTTTCAAAGCAGTGTGATCTGAGAATATGCAGGAAATAATGTCAGTCTTTTGGTATCGGTTGAGTCCTGATTTGTGACCCAGTATGTGGTCTATTCTGGAGAAGGTTCCATGTGCACTTGAGAAGAATGAGTATTCTATTGTTTTAGGGTGGAATGCTCTATATATATCTATGAGGTCCACCTGGTCCAATGTTATATTCAATGCTCTTGTTTCTTTATTGATTTTCTGCTTGAATGATCTGTATTAATGAGAGAGGCATGCTAAGATCTCCTACTATTAGTGTATTCATATCAATATGACTCCTTATCTTGATTAATAGTTTTCTTATGTAATTGGCTACTCCCATATTGGGGGTGTAGATATTTACAGTTGTTAGATCGTCTTGGTGGATAGTCCCTTTAAGAATTATGTAGTGTCATTCTGTATCTCTGACTAGAGTCTTTAGTTTAAAATCTAATTTATCTGATATAAGAATCGCTACCCCTTCCTTCTTTGAGGCCCATTGGCTTGAAAGATGCTTCTCCATCCCTTTACTTTTAGTCTGTGTGTATCTTTAGGTTCAAAATGGGTCTCTTGTAGACAGCATATGGATGGGTCCTGTCGTTTTATCCAGTCTGCAACCCTGTGTCTTTTTATGGGCGCATTTAGGCCATTCACATTGAGAGTGATTATTGATAGATACATTTGTTACCTTTGAAGTCTTTCTGTCTGTAGATTGTCTCTATATTTCTGTTCAATGATATTTTTAGGATTTTTTCTCTTTTATAGTACCCCCTTTTAGATTTTGTACAGTGTCGGCTTGGTGGTTGCACAGTCTTTTAAGTCTTACCAGTCTTGGAAACTATCGCTCTATCCATTTTGAATGTCAGTCTTGCTGGATAAAGTGTTCTTGGCTGCATGTTCTTCCATTTAGTGCCCTGAATATATTTTGCCAGCCCTTCCTGGTTTGCCAGGTCTCTGTGGACAGGTCTGACGTTATTCTAATGGGCTTTCCTCTGTATGTTAGGAGCTTCTTTGTCCTAGATGCTTTCAAGAGGGTCTGCCTCCAATTATAATTCTTCATATTATCAGGTGTCATGAGGACTTTCAAGAATCTAAAATCTTGGGGGAAACCATACTTCCTCCAGTACATGAACGCTGCTTCCATTCATGAGATTGGAAAATTTTCATAGACAACTTGTTCCACTATATCTTCTAAATTTCTTTCTTTCTCCTCCCCTTCAGGGATTCCAATAATTCTGATGGTGGAACGTTTCATGGCATCATTATTTTCCCTGATTCTGTTTTCGTGGCTTCTGAGCTGTTTGTTCCAGGCTTCCTCCAGATCCTTTCTCTCTATCTGTTTGTTCTCCAAATCACTAATTCTATCTTATGTCTCAGTTACTCTAGCTTTTAGAGAATTTAGATTAGATTGGAACTCATTGAGAGCATTTTGCACATCATCCCTGGTGGCTTTCAGTTCTGCCCTAACATTGTGAACATCATCCCTGGTGGCTTTTAGTTCTGCCCTAATCAATTCAGTTTGGTCATCCATGGCTTTCTCCAACCTAGCTATTGCCTGGATAATTGTTAGCCTGAATTCCCTTTCCAACATATTGTCTATGTCTATAGCCATTAGCTCTGTTGTAGAAGGCCCATCATCTGTATTTTTCTTCTGTTGGGCATTCCTCCTCATAGTCATTTTGGTGAGAGATGACTGATCTGATGTAGCTGGATGTATCAACTGTGGTGCAGTCAACATGTACCATTGAATGCTTCTGAGCAATCAGGATTTCCCACCCAAACTAGAGAAAAAAGAAAAGGAAAAGAAAAGAAGAGAAAAAAAGAGAGAGAGAGAGAGGGAGAGGGAGATACAGGAAAAAAAAGATGATAAAAGAGATGGCTCAGCCCAAATGGGCCACAAGGTAAGATTTATGAGGTATACAGACAAACAAAAAGACTGATACAAGTATATGACAAGAGGAAAAAAAAATATGTATATTTTAAAGAAAAAAAAAGTGAAGAACCTCCTCAAAAAGAACCACAAGTATATGATTTATATACTATCAGGACAAACACAAATACACAGAAACACTGGCCAAAGAAAAAGATGGGAGAGTGGTTATAAGTTCTCATTGTGGGTGAGGAAGGTTATTTTGATTCTTCCTGGATGTATCTTGATATTTTTGTTAAAGGACTCAAACCTACTAAGATAAAGGGGGATTTAAAAATTGGTTTACCTATAGGGGTAGCATTGATTGGGGAAAGGGGATTACCTTGAAATTTAACTCTATATGTATATTAGAAAATAAAAATAAAAAAAGAATAAACTAGACTAAACTAAACTAAAACTTAAAAAAAATAAAAAATAGAAAAACAAAAGAAAAACATGGGTGCTTGTATCAAAAAGTTCAGGTTAGAAGGTTATTATGGAATTTGATGTACTGGACATCTCACTGTGATGGTAAATAGGTTAAAAATTTTCTATATAAAAGAAAAAAAAATGAACCAGAATAGTGGGAATGTGTTAAAAATAAAAGTTGTATCTATGAAGTAGTGGTGGTTGTTCTCTTATTGTCTTTTTGTTGTTGTTGTTGTTGTTGTTTTCTTCTTTCCTGGTTGGTTTTCTGTGGGAGGGCCCTGATGTGTGGGTTTTCAGTCAATGATGTTCCCTGAGTTAAGCCCTCCTGCCCCCCTCAAAGGGTGGACTCTGAGGAAACCGGTTTTTCAGGCCTGTTCTCTGGAGGTTTTATGTTTGTTTGTTTGTTTGTTTTGTTTTGTTTTGTTTTTCTCTCCTCTTGGCAGCTTTTGATGGTTTTTAGAGGTTTAGAGGAAAGCAAACTGCATCCCAACCTCCCTCTCAGAGAGAAGCCTCAGAGCAGGTTCTGAGTGGAGGTCCCTGGGAACGTGGATCTCCTACTTGTATCCAAAACCAAGGCAGCGGCGGCTGTCTGGGCAGCTCCAGTCCACCAGAGAGGTTCCAAGCAGCGATCACACACTGAGGTTTTCCCGCTGGCCTGGGCTGGGAATTCCTGGTCTTTCTGGGTCTGAGAGCTCCAGGCTGCTGCCTGTGTGCACTCTCCCAGGGGTGGGTGTGGGGCGCGCTCTTCTCATGTTCTAATGGTGCGGCGCCGCGTGGGTCTAAGAGCGAGCACCAGGCTAGTGCCTGCCCGCGCACGTCTCTCAGGGGAGGGTGTGGGGTGCGCGTGTCTCAGGCTCTGATGGCAGGGCCTGGCATTCTGCCTTCTGGCGAGACTCCCAGCCCCTCACAAGAGCTGGACCCCACATGTTCTTGGGCACGCTGGTGGCTCAGGGACCAAGACCTGGTTTCTCTGCCACACTCTCTCTGGCTCAGTGCCAGGGGAGGCTGTCCTGGGTCTGGGGGGGCTTAAGCCCCTGTCCCTGACTGCCCCGATTCCCACAATTCCACATTGTGATCCTTTGCTCTTTTTTTTGAGTGCTTTCAACCAGACTCTAAGTTAATGCTGGTCCCCAGTCTCAGGGCACTCATGTATTGGGGTATTACTTTCCAGTGGGTCGCCTCTGGTGGCTCCCTCCCCCTTTTGTTTATCTTCCCATATCAGTCTGAAGTCCCACTCTGCTTTACCTGCCCACTGGCGTCTTCTGCTCCTGTAGAGATCCAGACATGTATAATTCTGCTCTCAGGCTGATTTCATGGGTGATTGGAGTTCTTTGGTAGGTAATCAGCTCACTTTAGGGTACAGGTTGAAACGGCACCTCCTCCTACTTTCCAGCTATCTTGTCTCTCAATTGTGTTTCTTAAAGGTTATATAGTTAAATAAGTTTGTGAGATATTGGATTAAATATCTTTTCTGCAGAATTTTAAGGATTCTTTGAAAAGTTAATGGACATTATGTATCTAGTTATAGAGTCTAATTATAGAATAGGCTTTAATTCCCTTGATTCTCAGTCCAGGCACTTCCTATGCATCCAATAAATCCATGTTCTTCCTAAAGTAAATGAGAAAAAATGGTAAAGAGGTAGATAGGAGAAAGCTAGAGAGAAAGAGAGAGAGAGAGAGAGGTTTTGAGATTAAATCAGAGCCATTAGGTTAGGGCTTTCTGGGGTTGGTTTTGAAAAGGCAGGTGTAGGTGAGGAGTGAAAGATTGACAAATGTTTGAGAAGGTGGATTCGTGTTTCTGGCGGGGGGGCGGGGCTTCCAAGAAGAACACACATATTGAAGCAGTTGATGTCATTGACAATGGTATAGCAACCAGCCTAGACCTAAAACGTATCTTCAAGATCTCTTTATGGTTCATTTAATTTAACATCACACCCACTATTACTTTGTGCAAAAAGTGATTACTAGAATGTGGGATATAATTACTAGAATGTGGGATATAATAGCCTCTGAAGTTTACTTAAACTGAACTTGGAGAAAAGTTGACCCCACCATAATTAGTCTTAATAATTTACCCAAACAGATCTTCAATGTGTGAGTTAGAAATTTCAGAAACTAAAGTGTAAGAACTTGACTTTGTGTTCTGGCAAAGAAGCTCAAATATATGTGTCTTCAGTTTTACCTCCACCAGCTAAAATGGAGGCTCTTATGTCATTTGAATCTAATCTTATGTTGATGAAGCCCTGAAAATTGAATTTATGACTCTACAAGTTTGGTTACCTACCAATGGAGAGAAATACATGTCTCTCATATGTAGAACACCTGTTAAAAGACTATTACAAGTGATGGCAGATACCGGATTTCAAACATAACTCACTATTAGAACTGATTATGACTGACCAAGAAGGTGGTCAGCAAAAAGTTGAGGAGCTGTGTATTATGAACAACTTGTTTTCACCATAAGGCAGTGGTGTTATACATATGGGCAGCTCAAACTAACAGCTAGATGGGGCTATTGGCCCTCCTTCCACTTAGCTTCCAACTTAGCTTTTGCCTTTGCTTGAAAGTTTAGGTGTTAGGGATGTGTTAATTGGAGAGATGAAAACTTTCTATTCAAGGATGGTGTTCATAAAAAATTGGTTTGGTTAGAGAAAGGAAAAGTCATGATAAAAATCATTAAAACTGCAAAATCAGTTCTAGAAGGAACTACTTGCCAAATTGAAGGAGGAGAGACTAGGGAGATAACAGCTACTCCCCTCGTTATTATCAATAACACTGACATGATGGTCACCTACAGTGGCAAATAACTTTATTTATTAGCAAGTTTCAAGGGACAAATGGATTAAACTCAAGTTTGATGCCTGCTTAGCTGGTAAACAGGGAGTCACTGATGTTCCCCATATAACAGCAACCTTCAGAGAACAAACACCTCTGTGATGACAGGTAGATTCCTGCCCCTGATCACGCCAATTATTGTGTACCTATTATAGGCCATGAATTATACCAGGTTTTGCAGATTATATATAGATTAAGAAGACATACACTCCACTTTTAAGGAGTAAAAACAGTGAAAATAGGAGATATATACAGATACCTGTAGTGAAAAGTTGAAATTGAGAAGTACTAAAAGAGAGGATTATAAGCATGATGCTAAAATTTCAGCAGGGAGTTCAGTTGGTAGGGTGGTTCAATCTTTTACTAAGCCATTTTTTCAAAAGAAACACTTATAAAACACCTGCTATATTCCAGGTATTATACTGGATTTTGAGGAGATATAGATGGAAAAGATGATCCCTGTCACTGAGGGGCTCAGATTAAAAGGGGCAGTAAATTAACAGACAAATAAAAACAATAAAATAAATAAATACATAACAATTATAAGAATAAACTTGTGCAGAAGGAGCTTTGGCAACACAAAGGAAGGTCATTCAGCTAGTCTAAGATTAGGCAAAGATAGACCTTATGATGGGTGGAAACTCATGGAGGAAGAAACTATAAAGCTGAGGGTTGAAAGAGAGGGGTAAATAAATGTCACTGCAGGAAGAGATGACAGTTAGTCTAAAGGGATAGAAACATGAAAGAGCATGGAGAATCCAGAAACTGAAAGAGTTCTGTATGGCCAGAGTCAAAAATACAAGTGGAATTAATGGGAGACATGAGATAATAGAGGTGACCAGTCTCAGGATCATGAAAAACCTTGCACTTTTTCCTGAAAGTAAAAGAGAATCAAGCAGGAGTTTTATGTCAAGGGAGAAATCCAATTTGAAAATATGAATGCAGCTTCAGACTGAGAAAACAGAGAGAGAAAAAGGGAAAGGACATAGGGAGAGAGTGAGAGAAAGCAAGAGACTGAGAAAAAGGAAAGAAAGAAAGGCTGAAAACAAGACATTGAGGAGAGCAAGTCTTGGTGGCATGCTGTGGTGGGGTTTCCCACACTAGAAGCAGTAGACAGCACTAAGAACCCAAATTTAATCATTCATTAAATAAAACAAAACTTTATTAAGTTATTAAAAATGTTAAATGCTGTTTTAAGTATTGAAGATATACTCTTTGCTTTCCTGGAGTTCATAGCCTGGTGGGGATGACAGACATTAACCAAACTCAACCAAAATGTGTACTTACAAAATAAATGAAGTGCTATTAAAGAGAGGTGCATGTATCATGAGACCACATAACGGGGATGTATGATTAAGTTATTTGGTTGCAAGCAACCAAAATTTATTTAGGTTAGCATAAGCAAAAATGAATAATATCAGAAGGATTTGAGGCAACTCGGTGTAAAGAAGGAATGACTGATATATCCAGGGTCTGTGAAACAGCAAACAGAGCAGCTTCAGGGAGCCAGGTAGCAGGAATTAATGGACATGGACTTCAGAAAAATTGGTTCAATTTTCCAGCTCTGCAATGCTGTTCAAGGTACACATTCCTGTGAGGGAGAGTCAGAATGACCTACTGCAGGTCACAGTCCCATTACTTGGTTAGGGAAAATGAGATTACTTTGATTGATATTCCTACAAACACTCCATGCATGAGGAAAAAGAAGTTCTTAAGAAATCTAAGCTGTCTTTCCCAGAAGCATAATGGCTATTGCTCCAGTAAAAACAAGGATTTTTACTACTAAAGAGGCAAACTGAACTAAACCTCAGGGAAGATTTCTTAGAAAAGTGTTACTGAACTGAGATATGAAGGATAAGGAGGAATTAACTGGGGGAAGATTGGGTGTGCATGTCATTAGGGGGTAGCTTCCTAGTTATAGAGAAAGCACAGCATATACTTAGATAAAAGCCTAATTAAAGGCAAAATTTACTCCTTAAAAAATTGCCTTGTGGGTGCGCATTCAATGACATGTCTGGGTTATTCATTAGCAATCATCTCCATTATCATCAGCATCACTATTATCTCTAAGTATAAGAATAAAATACACAGTCTGAAAGTTGACAAAATTACCTGCATGTTCTCTTTTCAGACATTTGCTATAGCCCTTAAGAAAATGTTGGTGAGAACCACTGTTCTATAGACTAATTTCTCCATGGTGTAGTCTGTCACTCTTATCATCTCTTAGTGGAGGATTTCCTAAGAAGGGGATAATTGTAAACTGTGGGAAGGTAGGGAATTTCTTCTTTTTGTCTATTATCATACTGAGGAACTGGATTTCACCATGCACCTTAGCATGTTAGAAATATATTCCTCTCTTTATTTTCTCTTTTGAACTGTGTAGATAATTACCCCTTGCTAAGCAAAAGTTACATCATTCTGGAGCCTGAAGTAGCCTTGCTACCAATTATTGTGTGATGATGAGCAAAGCGGTTTACTTGTCTGCTTAGGTTCCTTAGTTTATGCGAGTGGTTATGAATATACTCTGCAGAGACTTTACAAAATTTAATCTTTTTTTTCTTATTTTATAAAAAAGAAAAGAAGACTCAGAGAAGTGTGAACTGCCCAACATCACATAGCCTCTTAGTGAGAGAGCTGGATCTAGAATTCAGGTCTGTCTTGCATTCATCATACTTTTCCTTAGAGAACTTGAGTATATAATGTATACGAAACATTATATGTGAAATAGGGACCAAGGTTTTGAGTTCTAGATGTAATACTTATTAGTTCTGTGAATTTAGGCATCCACTAACCTTTCTTTTTTTTAAGATTTTATTTATTTATTTGAAAGAGAGAGATCACAAGTATACAGAGAGGCAGGCAGAGAGAGAGAGAGAGGGAAGCAGGCTCGCTGCTGAGCACAGAGCCCAGTGCGGGACTCAATCCCAGGACCCTGAGAGCATGACCTGAGCCGAAGGCAGCGGCTTAACCCACTGAGCCACATAGGCGCCCTCCACTAACCTTTCTAAACCTCACTTCCCTCATTTGTTAAATGAGGATAATAATGCCTACCCAACGCCTTTTAGGGTCATTGTAAGAGTCAAAAGAAGAGAACATATGAAAGGCTACTTTGCACACCAGAAAGTGAACTGCAAATATGTGACATTGCTGTTATAAACTACATTCTGAAAAATTAGGAATCTGAAGCTCTGCAATGCTGAATAACTTACAAATTTCACTAGGTCAATTTCTGTCTAAGAATATCTCTGAACTTAAACCTCATTTCCATTTCCTCTAAACTCTGCACTCTCTGTATATGTCTGGAAACATAAAGTGTCATATGCTAATTTAAAAAAATAATCTTTAATTAAGCACTACCTAGAGTGTTACAATGTGGTAATAAATGTGTATTTCTTTATACTGAACTCTATTCCAAAATCCCCACCTTGTTAAAACTGGTCAAGAAAAAAGTTTAGCCATAGTATGTAAACTAATATATTGGAAAAAGTAATTAAGACTTTGTTAAAAGTTCAATTTTAACCTTCAATTTAAAAAGGGAGAAAACATCTCCCAAAGTCATTATCCAGCTTAGAAGCTAAGAATTTTCTCCTCCTATTGTAGCTAGTATTGATAGCATTGACCTTGGATATCTCTGATCATGGAATTATAACTCTCTCACAGGGAAAAGAGAACTGAATGACAAGTCAATTGACCTTGTTTTGGTCAGCATCCAGAGGCTCTCAGGTAGGTTGCTATGTCCTCAACCTAACTTTTCGCTATTTCTCCTCCCTTGTATCTTGCCAACATCATCTTCTTCACAATCTACCATCATTGCAGTCATCTTCATTCTCATCCTCATCATTGATAAGATTTATTGAGCACTGGAGGGGGACAAGATGGCAGGGAAGTAGGAGGAGGTGCCATTTCAATTTGTACCCTAAAGTGAGCTGATTACCTACCAAAGAAGTCCGATCACCCATGAAATCAACCTGAGAGCAGAATTATACACGTCTGGATCTCTACAGGAGCAGAAGACACCAGTGGGCAGGTAAAGTGGAGTGGGAACGTGGGACTGATATCGGAAGATAAACAAAAGGGAGAGGGAGCCACCAGAGACAACCGACTGGAAAGTAATACCCCAATACGTGAGTGCCCTGTGACTGGGGACCAGCATTTACTTGGAGTCTTGTTGAAAGCACTCAAAAAGAGCAAAAGATCACGGGGGGTGGGGGGAATTGTGGGAATCGGGGCAGTTAGGGGAAGGTGCTTAAGTCCCCAGACCCAGAACAGCTTCCCCTGGCGCTGAGCCAGAGAGAGTGAGGCGGAGAAACCAGGTGTTGGTCCCTGAGCCGCCAGTGTGTCCGAGAACCCGTGGGGTCCAGCTCTTGTGAGGGGCTGGGAGCCTCGCCAGATGGCAGAAAGCCAGGCCCTGCCATCAGAGCCTGAGACACGCGAGCCCCACACCCTTCATTGAGAGAATTGTGGGCAGGCACCACCAGCCCAGCGCTCACTCTTAAGACCCACACGGCGCCATCAGAGCCTGAGAAGCATGCGCCCCACACCCTCCCCTGGGAGAGTGCACACAGGCCCCAGGCGGAAGCTCTCAGACCCAGAAAGACCAGGAACTCCAAGCCAGGGCCAGCAGAAAAATCTCAGTGTGTGATCGTTGCTTGGAACCTCTCTGGCAGTCTGGAGATGCCCAGACAGCCGCCGCAGCCATGCTTTTCGGTACAAGGAGAAGATCCTGCATCCCCAGGGACCATGACTCAGAAACTACTCTGCCAGCAGCTCTGCAAAGCATTCTGAGGCTTCTCTCTGAGAGGGAGGTCAGGGTGCAGTTTGCTCTCCTCTAAACCTCCCAAAACCATCAAAAGCTGTCAAGGCGAGAGGAAACAGATGAACAAACATAAAAACACCAGGGAACAAAAGCCTGAAAAAAACAGTCTCCTCAGAGCCAACACCCTTGAGGGGGGCTGGAGGACTTAACTCAGGGAACATCATTGACTGAAAACCCACGTGGCAGGACCCTGCCCCAAAAAAACCAACCAGGAAAGGGGAAAAAAAAAAAAAAGAGGACAAGAGAACAACCACCAATACTTCATAGATACAACTTTTATTTTTAACTCGTTCCCACTATTCTGGATCATATTTTTTATATAGATAATTTTTTAACCTATTTACCATCACAGTGAGATGTCCAGTATATCAAATTCCATAAAAACCTTCTAACCTTAACTTTTTGATACAAACACCCATGTTTTCCTTTTGCTTTTCTATTTTTTAATTTTAATTCAGTTTAGTCTAGTTTATTCTTTTTTTATTTTTATTTTCTAATATTCATATAGAGTTAAACTTCAAGGTAATCCCCTTTCCCCAATGAATGCTACCCCATAGATAGATCATCCAAGCAGAAAATCAATAAAGAAACAAGAGCATTGAATGAAACATTGGACCAAATGGACCTCATAGATATATACAGAACATTCCACCCTAAAACAACAGAATATTCATTCTTCTCAACTGCACATGGAACCTTCTCCAGATTCGACCACATACTTGGTCACAAATCAGGACTCAACCGATAACAAAAGATGGAGATTATTCCCTGCATGTTCTCAGAGCACAATGTTTTTAAACTGGAGTTCAATCACAAGGAAAGGTTTGGAAGGAACTCAAAACCTGGAAGCTAAAGGCTACCTTGCTTAAGTATGCTTGCATCAGGGGCGCCTGGGTGGCTCAGTGAATTAAGCTGCTGCCTTTGGCTCAGGTCACGATCTAAGGGTCCTGGGATCGAGGCTGGCATCGGGCTGTCTGCTCCACAGGGAGCCTGCTTCCTCCTCTCTCTCTGCCTGCCTCTCTGCCTACTTGTGATCTCTCTCTCTGACAAATAAATAAAATAAAATCTTAAAAAAAAAAGAATGCTTGCATCAACCAGGAGATCAAAGAAGAAGTTAAACAATTCATGAAAACCAATGAGAATGAAGACACGTCAGTCCAAAACCTATATGATAGAACAAAGGCGGTTCTAAGGGGGAAATACATAGCCATCCATGCCTCCCTCAAAAGAATGAAAAAATCAAGAATACACCAGCTGTTTCTACACCTTAAAGAACTGGAGAATCAACAACAAATCAAACCAACTCCACACACAAGAAGGGAAACAATCAAGATTAGAGCAGAGATAAATGAGGTAGAAACCAGAGATACAGTAGAATGTGTCAATGAAACTAGAAGCTGGTTTTTTCAAAGAGTCAATAAGATTGATAAACCATTGGCCACACTAATCCGAAAGAAAAGAGAGAAAGCTCAAATTAATAAAATTATGAATGAAAAGGGAGAGATGACAACTAACACCAAGGAAGTGGAAACAATCATCAGAAATTATTACCAACACTTATATGCCAATAAGCTAAGCAACCTAGATGAAATGGATGCATTCCTGGAAGACTATAAGCTCCCAAAATTGAACCAGGAAGAAATTGACAACCTGAATAGACTGATATCCAGTAACGAGATTGAAGCAGTGATCAAAAACCTCCCAAAAAACAAGAGCCCAGGACCTGATGGAATCCTTGGGGAATTCTACCAAGCTTTTAAATAGAAATAACACCTATTCTCCTAAAGCTGTTTCAAAACATTGAAGCAGAAGGAAAACTTCCAGACTCTTTTTTATGAAGCCAGCAATACCGTGATACCCAAATCAGGCAAAGACCCTAACAAAAAGGAGATTTTCAGACCAATATCACTGATGAATATGGATGCTATGATTCTCAACAAGATCCTAGCACACAGTATCCAAGAGCACATTAAAAAGATTATCCACCATGACCAGGTGGGATTCATCCCTGGGTTACAAGGATGGTTCAACATTCACAAATCAATCAATATGATAGAACAAATGAATAAGAGAAGAGAGAATAATCACATGGTCCTCTCAATTGATGCAGAAAAAGCATTTGACAAAATCCAGCATCCGTTCCTGATTAAAACGCTTCAAAGCATAGGGATAGAGGGAACATTCCTGAACTTCATAAAATCTATCTATGAAAGACCCACAGCATATATCATCCTCAATGGGAAAAAGCTTGCAGCCTTCCCACTGAGATCAGGAAGATGACAAGGATGCCCACTCTCACCACTCTTGTTCAACATAGTATTAGAAAAGCAATAAGACAACAAAGAGAAATAAAAGGTATCCAAATTGGCAAGGAAGAAGTCAAACTCTCTCTCTTCGCAGATGACACGATTCTTTATATAGAAAACCCAAAAGACTCCACCCCCAAACTACAAGAACTTATACAGCAATTCAGTAACATGGCAGGATACAAAGTCAATGTACAGAAATCAGTGGCTTTCTTATACACTAACAATGAAAATACAGAAAGGGAAATTAGGGAATCAATTCCATTTACTATAGCACCAAGAACCATAAGATACCTGGGCATAAACCTAACCAAAGAGGTAAAGGACCTGTACTCGAGGAACTACAGAACACTCATGAAAGAAATTGAAGAAGACACAAAAAGATGGAAGACCATTCCATGCTCTTGGATCGGAAGAATAAACATTGTCAAAATGTCTATACTGCCTAGAGCAATCTATACTTTTAATGCCATTCCGA
The DNA here is from genome assembly GCF_922984935.1 of Meles meles. Taxonomy (NCBI): domain Eukaryota; kingdom Metazoa; phylum Chordata; class Mammalia; order Carnivora; family Mustelidae; genus Meles; species Meles meles. Next base: position 79,616,935 of record NC_060087.1, on the reverse strand, counting down.
TCAAAATTCCACCAGTATTTTTCAAAGAGCTGGAGCAAACCATCCTAAAATTTGTATGGAATCAGAAGAGACCCCAACTTGCTAAGGAAATGTTGAAAAACAAAAACAAAACTGGTGGTATCACGTTCCCTGATTTCAAGCTTTACTACAAAGCTGTGATCACCAAGACAGCATGGTACTGGCATAAAAACAGGCACACAGACTAGAGGAACAGAGTAGAGAGCCCAGATATGGACCCTCAACTCTATGGTCAAAATATCTTCAAAAAAACAGGAAAAAATATACAGTGGAAAAAGACAGTCTCTTCAATAAATGGTGCTGGGAAAACTGGACAGCGATATGTAGAAGAATGAAACTCGACCATTCTCTTACACCGTACATAAAGATAAACTCGAAATGGATAAAAGACCTCAACGTGAGACAGGAATCCATCAGAATCCTAGAGGAGAACATAGGCAGTAACCTCTTCGATATCAGCCACAGCAACTTCTTTCAAGATATTTCTCCAAAGGCCAAGGAAACAAAAGCAAAAATGAACTTTTGGGAATTCATCAAGATCAAAAGCTTCTGCGCAGCAAAGGAAACAGTCAACAAAACAAAGAGTTAAGCCACGGAATGGGAGAAGATATTTTCAAATGACAGTGCAGAGAAAAGGTTGATATCCAGGATCTATAAAAACTCCTCAAACTCAACACACAGAAAACAGATAATCATATCAAAAATTGGGCAGAAGATATGAACAGACACTTCTCCAATGAAGACATACAAATGGCTATCAGACACATGAAAAAATGCTCATCATCACTAGCAATCAGGGAGATTCAAATTAAAACCACAATTTAATACCACCTTACACCAGTTAGAATGGCCAAAATTAGCAAGACAGGAAACAACATGTGTTGGAGAGGATGTGGGGAAAGGGAAACCCTCTTACACTATTGGTGGGAATGCAAGTTGATGCAGCCACTTTGGAGAACAGTGTGGAGACTCCTGAAGAAATTAAAAATAGAGCTTCCCTATGACCCTGCAATTGCACTACTGGGTATTTACCCCAAAGATACAGATGTAGTGAAAAGAAGGGCCATCTGTACCCCAATGTTTATAGCATAATGGCCACGGTCGCCAAACTGTGGAAAGAACCAAGATGCCTTTCAACTGACGAATGGATAAGGACGATGTGGTCCATATACACTATGGAGTATTATGCTTCTATCAGAAAAGATGAATACTCAACTTTTGTAGAAACATGGATGGGACTGGAAGTGATTATGCTGAGTGAAATAAGCGAAGCAGAGAGAGTCAAGTATCATACGGTTTCCCTTATTTGTGGAACATAACAAATAACATGGAGCACATGGGGTGATGGAGAGGAGAAGGGAGTTGAGGGAAATTGGAAGGGGAGATGAACCATGAGAGACCATGGACTCTGAAAAACAACCTGGGGGTCAAGAAGTGGCAGGGGGTGGGAAGTTGTGGGTACCAGGTTGTGGATAATAGGGAGGGCACGTATTGCATGGATCACTGGGTGTGGTGCAAAACAATGAACACTGTTATGCTGAAAAGATTTAAAAAATGAAAAAAAAAACATTTATTGAGCTCTTATTACATCCCTAGAATGATACATAGTGCATAACATGTAGTCTTTCATTCAAACTTTACAACAGCCCCAACCAATAACTTTGAAAATTATCTCATTTTTAAGGGCAAGAACTGTGTGCCTCACACATCTTTGTATTCCTCAGAGTGCTTGCAAATGCAAACCACCTCTCTTTTGTCTTGTGTAAAATATAGATAACAATAGGTCCCTCCAAGTGTTGCTAAAAAGATGATTTGAAACACCATAAAGCACCTAGTACCATGTTTGGCACATAGTACACCTTCAATAATATTTATTAGTTAGATTTGAATCAGAGCACATGTTTATGATGGATGGTAACCCCTAAAACCCAAAATTTAAATTTTTTTTAACCAGTTTACTTTCCCAATGGTAACCTTGGGATATGTCTGACTCAGAAAATGCTGCTTCATAGGTTTCTATTTCTTTCCAGAGACTCTTTGAACTCAAGCTAAACTCTACATTCTTTATTCTACATGGTACTAGTGCAATTGTCTGAAAAAACTTCAGTTATAAAAGAGCTATATATTGTAGAATTGTACTTAGTAACAAAAAGAGATTTTTAAGTATTAATTTAAAATAAGTTGTCCTCATATATATATATATATATATATATATACACACACACACACACATATATGTATAGCGTAACAGTATTCATATATATATATGTGTGTGTGTGTATTATCTATCTTTTAAAGAAATTTCTGAACATTTTACAGTGCATCTATATTATTTTCTTTTTCTTTTCTTTTCTTTTCCTTCTTTTTTTTAAAGGAAAGGAGGAAAGGAGGAAGAGAGGGAGGCAGTTTAAATGATAGGGAGCCTGCAAGGTCACTTTAACAGACTCTAGATTTCTGAGGTTTATATGCTTTCAGCCCCATTTTGCATCTCCCAAACCCTGTAACCATGGATTCCAGAATTTCTGTGACCATGAGAAGGCCACAGCAGAACTAGCTCTAGAGCTTCCTGCCATGTCCTTGTAAAACCTTGAGTTTTTCTAACTGAGCAGGTGGAGACTCTTATTCATATTTAAATATGAGAGTATGATCTTGATGACTGTAACTTAACATTACTGCGGGGTTTGGGGTGCCTGGGTGGCTCAGTGGGTTGAAACCTCTGCCTTCCGCTCAGGTCATGATCCCAGGGTCCTGGGATAGAGCCCCAAATTGATCTCTCTGCTCAGCGGGGAGCCTGTTTCCTCCTCTCTCTCTCTGCCTGCGTCTCTGCCTACTTGTGATTTCTATCTGTCAAATAAATAAATAAATCTTTAAAAAAAATTACTAAAGGGTTTACCCTCGGCCAGTCTCTATCACTCTCCCTGTATCCATTCATATAATCCTCATAGTAACCCCAGGAGTTAGGTTTTCTTCATTTAGTAAATATTAAGCTTTCATCCTTTAGCAGGCACTATTCAAAGCATTTGGAAAACAATGAACAGAGCAAATATTTCTTGTAGATCTTCAATTCTAGTGGTGAAAGAAAAATAGTATCTCCAATTTGTAAGTATAGAAACCGAGGTACAGAAAGTTTATGTACTGCAGAGAGGAAGTGTTGGGTCTGTGATTTGAACCCAACAGTCCATCCCCAGTATTTTGTTCTTAACCATTACACTGCAATTGGTTAAAAAATAAGTCTTATTGGAGGGATTATCCAAAAGAAATTACAGTGTACAATTACTGAGGTGAATCCTGGTCCTGAGTATAAATTCATATTCTAACCTTGTATGTTATGCATAAAGGAAACATTTTAAATTCTTTCAGCTGAATAAATGTTAGTTTTGCAATCAAATCCCATTTGGTTTGAATAAGACGGGGCAATCCCAAATTCCAAGTATTTTTAGATATGTCTATATTACTTATATGTCAGGAGTACTCACAAAGGAATATAATAAGTTCAAAAATGTACTCTGTCTGAATTACTGCTCAAGTGGATGGGAAAAGAGTTTCTCATAAAACTAAGTCTGACCAAAGCATTTGACAAAGTAGAGCATCCCTTCCTGATCAAAACTCTTCAAAGTGTAGGGATAGAGGACACATACCTCAATATTATCAAAGCCATCTATGAAAAACCCACCGCAAATATCATTCTCAATGGAGAAAAACTGAAAGCTTTTCCGTTAAGGTCAGGAACAGGGCAGGGATGTCCATTATCACCACTGCTATTCAACATAGTACTAGAAGTCCTAGCCTCAGCAATCAGACAACAAAAAGAAATTAAAGGCATCCAAATCGCCAAAGAAGAAGTCAAACTATCACTCTTCGCAGATGATATGATACTATATGTGGAAAACCCAAAAGACTCCACTCCAAAACTGCTAGAACTTGTCCAGGAATTCAGTAAAGTGTCAGGATATAAAATCAATGCACAGAAATCAGTTGCATTTCTGTACACCAACCACAAGACAGAAGAAAGAGAAATTAAGGAGTCAATCCCATTTACAATTGCACCCAAAACTATAAGATACCTAGGAATAAACCTAACCACAGAGGCTAAGAATCTATATGCAGAAAACTATAAAGTACTCATGAAAGAAATTGAGGAAGACACAAAGAAATGGAAAAATGTTCCATGCTCCTGGATTGGAAGAATAAATATTGTGAAAATGTCTATGCTACCTAAAGCAATCTACACATTTAATGCAATCCCTATCAAAATATCATCCATTTTCTTCAAAGAAATGGAACAAATAATCCTAAAATTTAAATGGAACCAGAAAAGACCTCGAATAGCCAAAGGAATATTGAAAAACAAAGCCAAAGTGGGTGGCATCACAATTCCGGACTTCAAGCTCTATTACAAAGCTGTCATCATCAAGACACCATGGTACTGGCACAAAAACAGACACATAGATCAATGGAACAGAATAGAGAGCCCAGAAATAGACCGTCAACTCTATGGTCAACTCATCTTCGACAAAGCAGGAAAGAATGTCCAATGGAAAAAAGACAGCCTCTTCAATAAATGGTGCTGGGAAAATTGGACAGCCACATGCAGAAAAATGAAATTGGACCACTTCCTTACACCACACACGAAAATAGTCTCAAAATGGATAAAGGACCTCAATGTGAGAAAGGAATCCATCAAAATCCTTGAGGAGAAAGCAGGCAGCAACCTCTTCGACCTCAGCCGCAGCAACATCTTCCTAGGAACATCGGCAAAGGCAAGGGAAGCAAGGGCAAAAATGAACTATTGGGATTTCATCAAGATCAAAAGCTTTTGCACAGCAAAGGAAACAGTTAACAAAACCAAAAGACAACTGACAGAATGGGAGAAGATATTTGCAAACAGCATATCAGATAAAGGGCCAGTATCCAAAATCTATAAGGAACTTAGCAAACTCAACACCCAAAGAACAAACAATCCAATCAAGAAATGGGCAGAGGACATGAACAGACATGTCTGCAAAGAAGACATCCAGATGGCCAACACACACATGAAAAAGTGCTCCACGTCACTCGGCATCAGGGAAATACAAATCAAAACCACAATGAGATATCACCTCACACCAGTCAGAATGGCTAAAATTAACAAGTCAGGAAACGACAGATGCTGGTGAGGATGTGGAGAAAGGGTAACCCTCCTACACTGTTGGTGGGAATGCAAGCTGGTGCAGCCACTCTGGAAAACAGCATGGAGTTTCCTCAAAATGTTGAAAATAGAACTACCCTATGACCCAGCAATTGCACTACTGGGTATTTACCCTAAAGATACAAACATAGTGATCCGAAGGGGCAAGTGTACCCGAATGTTTATAGCAGCAATGTCTACAATAGCCAAACTATGGAAAGAACCTAGATGTCCATCAACAGATGAATGGATCAAGAAGATGTGGTATATATACCCAATGGGATACTATGCAGCCATCAAAAAAATGAAAACTTGCCATTTGCAACGACGTGGATGGAACTAGAGGGTATCATGCTTAGTGAAATAAGTCAGTTGGAGAAAGACAACTATCATATGATCTCCCTGATATGAGGACATGGAGATTCAACATGGGGGTTAGGGGGATAGGAGAATAAATGAAACAAGATGGGATTGGGAGGGAGACAAACCATAAATGACTCTTAATCTCACAAAACAAAGTGGGGGTTCCTGGGGGGAGGTGGGATTGGGAGAGGGGGAGGGGGTTATGGACATTGGGGAGGGTATGTGCTATCGTGAGTGCTGCGAAGTGTGTAAACCTGGTGATTCACAGACCTGTACCCCTGGGGATAAAAATACATTATACGTTTATTAAAAAAAAAAAAAAGGAAAGGATGAATACTCAACTTTTGTAGCAACATGGATGGGACTGGAAGTGATTATGCTGAGTGAAATAAGTCAAGCAGAGAGAGTCAAGTATCATATGGTTTCACTGATTTGTGGAGCATAACAAATGACATGGAGAACATTGGGAGATGGAGAGGAGAAGGAAGTTGAGGGAAATTGGAGGGGGAGGCAAACCATAAGAGACTATGGACTCTGAAAAACAACCTGAGGGTTCTGAAGGGGCGGGGGGGGGTTGGGGGAACCAGGTGGTGGGTAATAGGGAGGGCACGTATTGCATGGAGCACTGGGTGTTGTGCAAAAACAATGAATACTGTTACGCTGAAAAAATAAATAATTTAATTAAAAAAATAAAAAAACTAATTCTGACCAAGGTTTATAGAAGGAGGAGGGAGTGACAGGAAAAGTGTGTCCTCTCCTACCTTGGAACCAAAGCAGGTTACTTCTCTCTACAGCAGATTATATTCAACAAGAATGTAATCTGGTCTGGTCTCCAGGACAGACTCTGGAACTGTATCCAAAGAAATTTCCTCTAGTTTTCTACACATAAAAGATATGAGTCTCAATACTTATCTTTTTAATATTAGTTATTTATTTAAGCGAGGGACAGAGAGTGAGAGGGAGAGAGAGAACATGTGTGGGGTGAGGGGCAGAGGGAGAAGCAGACGCCCTGCTCAGCAGGGAGCTCAATGCAGGACTCCATCCCAGGATCCCAGGATCATAACCTGAGCCAAAGGGAGACACTCAACTGACTGAGCCACCCAAGTTCCCCAAGGCTCAATATCTAGGAAAGGTAGAGTGAGGTGGATTGTGCCAGAGAACATTTCTTTTTATGTCTCCCCTAAGCAATATGTATGTTTATGTTTATTTTTTTAATTGAAAGGAAGAATATCCTGAAATAATGCATGAAAAATTAAGAAAACAAATCAAGACATTAAACTTCTAGCTGAAAAAAAAAATTTCTAGCTGGACCTGTTGTTTGGATTTACCTTGAGCCTTTAGATGATTGGAATGATTTAAACATAAATTATAAGTTAATTTCCATGACTCAAAAAGCAGTTGAGTTTACTGGTATCCCCACATAAGTAGGTTTTGAACTAAAGCTTAAGAGGCTGAACACTATTGTAGGCCATTTTGAGTCCTGGCCCTGCCCATATTGAGATATTTCAAATGAAATAGCCATAAGGAGAGGTAATGTTACAAACCACATTTCCCCAACATTGCAAACAGTGAGTTTCTCAAAGGTGGTCTCTCCAACTTTTTCTTGGTTATAACCACTCTTTGTCACATAGTTTCTGACATAAAGTAGGCCCTCAATAAAGGTCTGTTAGAAGAATGGCTCAGTACATATTTTTGATTCCTTAAGCATGAATGAAGAGGATTTTTTTTAGGGGTTCTATATCTGTAGGATCTTTTTATGTTATTTCTACAATACTGTTGAAAAAAGTAAAGGAGTATCTATAAACTCTGTCAGATTTATCAATGGTAAAATAACTCTTGCTCCAAAAATTCTGAGTTCTGTTCAAGGTGTAGATGAAGAATAACACCAAGGCAAAGCCTCTGGAAAAAAACATAACATGAGTCACAGGAAAGAGAAGTTAAAAGAAAACCATGATAATATATTATATGCATGGTGTTTCTTCAGTAATCTTGAAGCAGTTCCCTTCTGAGGCGCAAACAGCTTCCATCCTTTCCTCTAGCCTAGGGTTGCAAAAGCTTTCAGAAATGCTTTGTGAGAAGCATCTGGCTGTGGGCAGCTGTTCTTTTTTTTTTTTTTTAAGATTTTATTTATTTATTTGACAGAGAGAGAGAGATCACAAGTAGGCAGAGAGGCAGGCAGAGAGATAGGAGGAAGCAGGCTCCCTGTGGAGCAGAGAGCCCGATGCAGGGGCGGGGCTCGATCCCAGGACCCTGAGATCATGACCCCAGCCGAAGGCAGCAGCTTAATCCACTGAGCCACCTAGGTGCCCCGGCAGCTGTTCTTTATTCTTCCTTCACATACAGTATTCTGTCTTTCTGACCCCGAGCTTGCTTTTTGTACACTACTAAGCAGACTGTGCAACAGAATAATGGATTATTTTTCAGGGTCTCAATAGTGCTCTTTCTTACTGTTTTCATTAAAATAATGAATGTCAGTCTTCGATCCAATGTAACTGAAGGTTAATTGGTAAGCTTTTTTCTGGGAGGTGTTGTCAGTAAGGGAGTTGTCAGGTCCTGCTGTGTGCTGCTGATAGCTTCAGCTTTGGAGGAGGCCAAGCAGAAGCAGCCTAATTAGCACTGGGATTATTTCATATACGATATAATCAGGCCACGATATTACAACAATGAGGTGCCTGTCTTCCTTCGAAACAAAGTACAAGAAGTGGCAAAAAAGGAGGGCTAAGGAAGGGGTGTAATGCTTCATGTGCAATCAATCTCAGTGATCTTAGAGGAGTTTAGTGGAATCTTGGTTCTACAGAAATGACAATGCTAATTTTAATCAGACACATTATGAAACAAATTAAACAAAATCACTTTAAACCCTTTACAAAACTAACCTAAGGTATAAACAAGTGAACAGATATCTAGACAGACAAAGGGTTTAATGTGTTCTATAAAACCAACCAACAAACATTTTATAAACACAGTCTGGCAGATATTTGCCTCCTCTCTTCTGAAATGTGCTGCATAGGCTAAACCATGAAAAATCAATCCTACTGGAGAAACTTGTTTTGCAACTTTTTTCTGTGAACAAGTAAAAGTATACCAAAAGTTTCAGAGTCACATTAATTCTATTATGGTCATTACGATATTATTTGGTGAAGTGCTGATGTTGCTCACTAAATATGGGTTTAGTGTCACTAAATGTGCATTGTTGCTCATTTTATAAGTATTGTATCACTTAGTAAATGGTTTAGACCATTTAGGCAGCTATAACAAAATACCATAGACTGGGTTGCTTAAAAAAAGAGAAATTCATTTCTCATAATTCTGGAGTTTAGGAACTCCAAGATCAAAATATGAGTATGATTGCTTTCTGGATAGGATCCTCTTCCTGCTTCAGAGCTGACACCTCCTCTCTGTGTCCTCACATGGTGGAAGCAGCAAGAGATCTCTCTGGAACCTCTTTCGTGAGAGCATTAATCACATTCATTAGGACTCTGCCTTCATGACTTAAATGCCTTTCAAAGGCGGTCTTCCTCTTTGGGGGTTAGGATTTCAATGTAAATTTTAGAAATATGCAAACATTAATACTATATCAACAAGTTGCTGGTGTAACATGAAAGCCAATATATCTTAATGGCCTCCAAGCATCAGTTTTCTATGGAAACTTCTCCAGTCCTATGAGAACTCCTTTGCCACCAGGAGAGGGGTGACAGTTGCAGAGACAATACTAATTTTGCTAAAGTGACAGGAAAATCTTTAGCCATTGTCCCTCATATACTTTTTTAAAATTTTATTTATTTATTTATTTATCAGAGAGAGAGAGGAAAGAGAGAGCATAGCAGGGGAAGCAGCAAGCAGAGGGAGAGGCAAGCTCCCCACCAAGCAAGGAGCCCAATGCAGGACTCAATCCCAGAACCCTGGGGTCATGACTTAGAGCCAAATGCAGCCACTTAACTGAATGAGCCACCCAGGCATACCAAGCCATTGTTCTCTTTAAACCCATTCACCATCCTCTCCCACAACATATTGCTTGGTTGCCTGAGCTATTATCAAATATAACTACCTTCTCTCCTCAGCTCACAGAATCTTTAATTCTCACACCATTACAGCACCATAAGTCTCTAATTTTCTGCCAAACCAAACCTTTCCTTTGCCTCAAAATTCTTTTGAAGATTTACCTCCTGTAGCAAGCCTTACCAGCTGGCCCTACACAGATGGTCACTTCCACCTTCCAAACTTCCATTTTCTTCTCTATGGATGCTATAGCACTGATAAATGTTTACTTGGACAACTGCACAAATACCACACAAAGACACTCACGTATACTCACATGTTCATTCATGTGTTTTTAGACCCACTGCTTTTGATGGACTATATTCTAATGCATTTCAGAAGTTCCTCTTTGGCTAGTGGTGGCTACTAGATTTGTATTGCCATTCACATTGGCTAAGAGTTTGAAAAATAATGAATTTCTCAAAACAGAATCTTGAAAAAAATCAACCAAGAAATCTTGTCTTTCCACTCTCACTCTTTATTTTTACTTTCCTTTTGTCCCTCTTTAAACAACACTCTCTAAGTCCACATCACTTTCCACATATTCCCTAAAAATGTCATTATGCTTAAAAAGGTATTCATTATTCTTTCTTGCCTCATAATTTTGGGCAGTGATATCACAAATTTTCTTTTTTAAGGCAAAACCAGTTGTGGAGAGAAAGCTGCTATGTGCTTGGATCTAACTCACTAAGTAAACCAACATATGTATATATGTATACATGTGCACACACATGTGCCCACCAACATATGTTTGTGGTTGACAAAAAACAATGTGTTTAGAAATGTACTTTTTCATTGCACTATTCTGAGACATGGAAATATATTCAGGTTTGAGGATTAAAGCTCAACATTTTTCTGTTAAAATTTTGTATGTAGAAATAAATATATACTGTTTAATGTAAATAGAGATCTAATACACAGAGAAGCTAAATTCCTGGGCATATTTTCTATATTTTCTATTCTTTATTAAAACTCCTATATTACTGGGATTTGATGCTGTGCTAGAACTCTGAAGGATGATATGACAGGAGGCCCTTTAGCCATTGTGCCTCTTTGAACTCACTCACTTTTTATTATGAACCCCTTTGGCAGAACAACATGAATTCAAAAAAAAAAAAAAAAAAGGACTACAAAAAGAACTTGGAACTCTTGGACGGTGAAATTAAATATTTTCCACATTCAGTAGGGATTCATGAGTAGTGTTCATGTCATCAAAGGTACTATGTATGTTATTTCTTATGATACACAAATTCTACCTTAAAGATACCAGTTGTGTATCTCTTAATCTCTTCTATTTTAGAAAGCAAACAATATTCTGTTGAATTCCATTATATAGATTCCTATTAAACCCAAACAAAAATGGACAGGAATACCTGGTTCCCTGATATAACTATATTTGCTGCAGAGTTTTTCTCCAGTTATCACTGACCAGAGTAATTTTTTGATTTTTTTAATTTTTCAAAAGAATGTATCAAATTCATTTTCTACTATTGGCACAACTACATTATGGAAATTTGAACATAGAGGGTAGATATATCACATGCTAACTCAATCTTCTTGGATTATTCAATATTTATTCATGACTTGGTTATAATGGGTATTGAGGCAGATTTTATTTTATTTATTTATTTTTAAAGATTTTATTTATTTATTTGACAGAGAGAGATCATAAGTAGGCAGAGAGGCAGGCAGAGAGAGTGAGAGGGAAGCAGGCTCCCTGCCGAGCAGAGAGCCTGATGTGGGACTTGATCCCAGACCCTGAGATCATGACCTGAGCCGAAGGCAGCAGCTTAAACCACTGAGCCACCCAGGCGCCCTTGAGTCAGATTTTAATATAGTGCACACACTTCATTTCCTCAGCCTGAAGCAATGAATTTTAGTTCACTCATTTCAAATGTCTCTCACATACACACCCGAACCCCTGCATATCCAATAATCATTTCAGACTGTATCCTTTCAAACTTCTATGGGCAGATCCACAGATTATATGGTATCAGGGACATAATTAGGTTTGGCCATTTAGGGATAAACAAATGACAGAAAACTACAGCATCACCTGTTATTTGTGTTATCTGTGAGCTGCAGAACATCACCCTCTTTTTAAGAAATACAAACATGCACATATAATGCACACATGATGGTTCTTAGCTAATCACAGCTTCTAAAATAATTATAACTAAAAAGTAGTGCATGTATTCCTTTGGCTCACTTTCCTGTTTATCATGCAGATATTTTAAAAAGGTAATACTTTATTTTTTCTTGTTTTTAAGAAACAATTTCACTGAATAATATTTTTATGGAGAGAATAAGAGGCAGTGGAGCATTAGATTTAATTGCAATAACAGGCTGTTTAAAATAACAATAACTACTTTAGTCAATAATTTGAAAGACTTCCCAGTATAGAAATCTGGCTTTTAGATGATTTCTCTCCAATTCCATGAAGTGAATTTTAAATTTCTTCATCTTCAAAGGTCATAGCACAGTATTTGTTATGAGAGGACATTGAAATAAAAACAGATTTTAATTCTAGGTATTATGAACACAACCACATAATGTTTGTAAAATTGTATAGGCCAAAAGGAACTTGTTTTGTGCAAATTTAGTTAATTAAACTAATGCTTAAGTATTTAAACTCTGTGGGTTAGCTGACCTACCTGTCCTTTCAGAAAGGCAATTATCAAAAGAATTGATTTTTAAAAATTCAGGAACAGTCAACAAAACCAAAAGATAAATGACAGAATGAAAAGATATTTGCAAGTGACATGTCAGATAAATGGCTAGTATGCAGAATCTATAAAGAACTTATCAAACTTAACACCCAAAGAATAAATAATCCAATCAAGAAATGGGCAGAAGACATGATCAGACATTTCTGTGAAGAAGACATCCAAATGGCCAATAGACACATGAGAAAGTGCTCAACATCTCCTGGCATTAGGGAAATACAAATCAAAACCACAGTGAGATACCACCTCACACCAGTCAGAATGGCTAAAATTAACCAGTCAGGAAACAACAGGTGTTAGCGAGGATGTGGAGAAGGGGGAACCCTCCTACACTGGTGGGAATGCAAGCTGGTGCTGCCACTCTGGAAAACAATATGGAGTTTTCTCAAAAAGTTGAAAATAGAGCTACCTTAAGACCCAGCAATCACACTACTGGGTATTTACCCTAAAGATACAAATGTATCTTCAGGGGCACATGCACCTGAATATTTATAGCAACAATGTCCACAATAGCCAAACCATGGAAAGAACCTAGATTACCCATTCAACAGGTGAACAGGTGAATGGGTAAAGATGTGAGATTATATATATATATACTATGCAGCCATCAAAAAAACCCTGAAATCTTGCCATTTGCAATGACATGCATGGAACTAGAGGGTATTATGCTAAGCAAAATAAGTCAGTCAGAGGAAGACAATTACCATATGATCTCTCTGATATGAGAAATTTGAGAGGCAGGGCAGGTGTTTGTGGGGGGGAAGAGAGGGGAAAAATGAAACAAAATGGGACCCTAGAGAGACACAAACCATAAGAGACTCAATCTCTGGGCGCCTGGGTGGCTCAGTGGGTTAAGCCTCTGCCTTCAGCTCAGGTCATGGTCCCAGGGTCCTGGAATCGAGCCCTGCATCAGGCTCTCTGCTCAGCAGGGAGCCTGCTTCCCACCCCCCCTGCCTGCCTTTCTGCCTACTTGTGATCTCTCTCTCTGTGTCAAATAAATAAATAAAATCTTAAAAAAAAAGAGAGAGAGACTCAATCTCAGGGAACAAACTGAAGGCTGCTTGGAATGGGAGGGGAGGGATAAGGTAGCCAATGAACATTGGAGCAGGTATGTGCTATGGTAAGCTCTGTGAATTGTGTAAGACTGATGATTCACAGGGGCACCTGGGTGGCTCAGTTGTTTAAGTGGCTGCCTTTGGCTCAGGTCAGGATCCCAAAGTCTTGGAATTGAGCCCCACATTGGGCTCCCTGCTCAGCAGAGAGCCTGTTTCTCCCTCTCCCTCTACCTGCCACTCTGCGTGCTTGTGTCCTCTCTCTAACTCTGTCAAACAAATAAAAATCTTTTAAAAAAAGGAGTGATGATTCACATACCTGTACCCCTGAAGCAAATAATACATTATATCTTAATAACATTTAAAAAAATAAAAATTAAACGAGATGTCTTAGCTAAGTCAATATGTTGAATCCACAACACTTCTGCCAATCAGAGACTACCACCACATTATTTTAATACTTTTTGAAGGTATTAATCCTCAGGTTTATAATGTCTTTCAAGAACATGATCATGCTTTTTCCTTCTCATTCATTTTGTCTTTTCCCAACTGATAAGTATTGATCTATTAATCTTTCCATTAAGTGTGTATTATAAGCTACTGGACAATATGGTTACTCTAGAAGTAATTTTAGCCATTTGTGCCACTTTCAAGGGTAACATTACAAAAGCTTACTCTTAAAACCCAAATTCAGGGGCGCCTGGGTGGCTCAGTGGGTTAAAGCCTCTGCCTTTGGCTCGGGTCATGATCTCAGGGTCCTGGAATCGAGCCCCACATTGGGCTCTCTGCTCTGCAGGGAGCCTGCTTCCTCCTCTCTCTCTGCCTGCCTCTCTGCCTAGTTGTGATTTCTCTCTGTCAAATAAATAAAATATTTAAAAAAACCCCAAATTCAAACCTCTAATTGGACAAAGGCTGAGGTTTTGTTTCTTTTGTTATGCTATCAGCCAACAAGACTTCTTTAAAGGGTCTTACTCTGCTTGTATTTCTTTTTTTTTCTTTCTTCAAGACTTCATTTATTTGTTTGTTTGTTTTAGAGAGAGAGCATGCCAGGGAAGGGTCAGAGGGAGAGACAGAATCCCAAACAGACACCCCGCTGAATGCAGAGCCTGATACAGGCTCAGTCTTAGAACATTTACAACCTTGAGATCATGACCTGAGCCCAAACGAAGAGTCCATTACTCAACCTACTGAGCCATTTAGGCACCCCCTGCTTGCATTTCTGCTTCCAAATGTATTTAACAGGTATGTGGACAGTTTTGAATAATATTCAAAATGTAATACTTTGCTTGACAATAATCTGTCATTTATTCCTTGTAAATCCACTAAGTCTATCAAAGCAAATCACAATTTTGGAGCTCTGTTAAGCACTTTGTTATTTAACACAGGTGTTTCTATAATTGTGCTACTTCAGGAAAATTCAATGCTCAATGGCTCTTAAGCACTTCCACCTGTCAAGTGTATTGTCCATTACTATTAGTACACCATATGAAATTATAAAATGTGTAAAATGTTAACTGATTAAAGGCTAAGTTTTGCTTATTCTGATTCTGGTTAGATTTTTCTTGTCACTTCATTCATGGTAAGCATATTTTTACCACCTTGGGGAAAAAAAAGAAGTTGTAATGATATATTTAGCAAGAAATACAGATATCATATATTTAAATTAAGACCTTGAATTTAAGGAAAAAATAGTTTTCTATGTTATAAATCTAATTTTGAAGAGAAATGAGATAAAAAGCCAGTGACTATTGCAGGAATATAGTTCCTTGCTATAGTGTTCTAAGCCATGTTGAGATGATAGGTCATTGCCATGTTAAAACAACAAGCCTTTTTTTTTTTTTCCCAGTACAAATATCCCTGGAGAATGGGAAGGAAGTTGCTTAGTATTGAACTACAAGAAAATGCAAGGTTACTTAATATTGAACTACAAGAAAATGCAAGGTCATTGACCCCTCCAAAGCTTTATCGTTAGTTTGGAATTCAAAACTAATATGGGAAACAATTAGTGAACAAGTAGATGCTAAAGTTTCACAAATGAGGTGAAACTGGAGGTTAACTTTAGAAAAACTTGAACAACAACAACAAAATGATCTCAAGGTTGGAATGGAGAACAGTTAGCACTAACAAAGGCCTGAAGGCAAGAATAAACATGAAGAAGGCCTTGAAAATAATAGCTTGAGACACTGGAAAAATGAGCTACTATATTTGCTGTGTTCAGAAGTTTTGACTGTAGTAATTTTTTTTTTTACCATTTATTACTAAGCACTTTAAAATTTCCATTATAATTTCTTATTTGTGTCCTGACTGATTTGCAAATGTTTCTAATTTCTGAAAGTATCAGTACGCTTTCTTATTTTTGTTATTGATCAAACTTAATAACAGTATCATCAGAAATTAATCTGCATGAAATCCGTTCACTGAAATTTTTAGTAGTTTATGTTTAATATGTATTCAGCTTTCATTAATGTGTTGTTAAGAAGAAAAGGCATACCCTCTAACTATTCAGTGCAAGGTGCAGGATTTTATATGTATATCATATATATCTGCATACATATCTCCATTAAATTAAATGTTAATGTTACCTGAGTTTTCTATAATTTTATTAAATTTTGTTTCTTTGACATATGAATTAAGTCTGTTGAAATCTTGCACAAAAACGATGGATTTGTATATTTTTCCCTGAAGTTCTTTCTGTTTTGCTTAATAAATCTTGAAGCTATGTTATTAGCACATAATATGTATAGAAAATTACATGCATAATTTTCTGGTATGTATTTTTCAATCCTTTTACTTTTTTCTTTTTTTTTAATTTGACTATTTGACACACAATGTTATGTTAATTTCAGGTGTACAACTTAGTGATTTGACAAGTTTATGCACCATGCTTTGTTCACAAGTGTAGTTACCATCTGTCACATTACATTGTTATTACAATATAATTAACTGTTTTTCTTAAGTTGTGTCTTTTATTCCTATGACTTATTCATTCAGTAGCTAAAAGTCTCTATCTCCCTTTCCTCTTCACCCATTTTGCCCAACCCCCAACCTCTCTCATCTCTAGCAGACATTGGTTTGTTCTCTGTATTTATGTCTGATTCTACTTTTCAGGTTTTTATTGTTTTTTTAAAGACTTCTCTTATGCATGGAATCATATGGTATTTGTCTTTCTCAGTCTGACTTATTTCACTTAATGTAATATCCTCTAGGCTTATCCATGTCATCTCAAAGAGCAAAAAAGAATCCCATCCTTTTCATGGCTGCATAATATTCCATCATAGATATAAAACACATTTTCTTTATCTATTTGTCTATTGATGGGCACTTGGGTTGCTTCCATCTCTTGACTATTTTAAATAGTACTGCAATAAACATAAGGATGCATATATCTTTTCAACTTAGTGTTTTTGTTTCCTTTAAGTAAATACCCAATAGTAGAATTATTGCATCATACAGTATTTCTATTTTTAATTTTTTCAGGAAACCCCATACTGTTTTTCATAGTGCCTGTACCAATTTACATTCTCACCAACAGGCTATAAGGGTTCCTTCTTTTTGCCACACCCTTGCCGACACTTGTTATTTCTTGTCTTTTTTATTTTAGCCATTTCAACTGGTGTAAGGTGATATCTTACTGTGATTTGGGTTTGCATTTCACTAATGACTAGTGATGTTGAACATCTTTTCATGTGTCTGTTAGCCTCTGTATGTCTTCTTTAGAAAAATGTTTATTCATGTCTTCTGCCTTTTTTTAATTAGATTATTTATTTTCTTGGTGTTAAGTTGTAAAAGTTGTTCATATATTATGGAAATTAAGCCCTTATTGGATATAAAATTTGCAAATATCTTTTCCCATGTAGTGGGTTGTCTTTTGTTTTGTTGGCAGTTTCCTCTGCCATGCAAAAGCTTTTTAGTTTGGTGTAGTCCCAATAGTTTATTTTTGCTTTTGTTTCCCTTGCATCAGGAAACATATCTACAAATATTTCACTATGGCCAATGTCAAGAGAAACTACTGCCTGTGCTCTTTTCTAGGAATTTTATGGTTTCAGGTCTCACATTTAGGTCTTTAATCCATTTTCAATTTATTTTTGTGTATACTGTTGGAAAATGGTCCAATTTCATTCCTTTTCATGTAGTTGACCAGTTTTCCCAACATTTGTTGAAGAGACTGTCTTCCTCATCTTACATTCTTGCCTCCTTTTTCATAGATTAATTGACCATATAATTGTGGGTTAATTTCTGGACTCTCTACTCTGTTCCATTGATCTACATGTCTATTTTTGTCCCAGTACCATACTGTTTTGATTACTATGGCTTTGTAGTATATCTTGAAATCTGGAATGGTAATACCTCCAGCTTTGTTCTTCTTTTCCCCAGGATTGTTTTGGCTGTTCAGAGTCTTCTGTAGTTCCATGCAAATTTTAGTATTATTTGTTCTAATTTTGTAAAAGTGCTCTTGGTATTTTGATAGGGATTGCTTTGAATCTGTATATTGCTTTGGATAATATGGATATTTTAACAATATTAATTCTTCCAGTTCATGAGCATAGATGTTCCATTTGTTTATGTCATCTTCAATTTCTTTCATCAGTACTTTACAGTTTTCAGAGCAGAGGTCTTTCATCTTTTTGGTTAAGTTTACTTCTAACTATTTTATTCTTTTTCATATAATTATAAATGCTATTTTTTTCTTTTACTGTTGCATCATTATTCGTGTATAGAAATGCTACTGATTTCTATGTATTAATTTTGTATCATGCCACTTTACTGACTTTATTATTTCTAGTAATAAACCAGTAATAATACAGGTTCTTTTCTGGAGTTTTTAGGGTTGTCTATGTACAATATCATGTCATCTGCAGATAGTAATGGTTCAACTTCTTTACCAATATGGATGCCTCTTTTTTTTCTTTTTCTAGTCTGCCTGCTGTGTCTAGGACTTCCAGTACCATGTTGAATATAAGTTGTGAGAGTGAGTATCTTTGTCTTATTTCTGACTTTAGAGGGAAAACTGTTTTTGTTTTTTTCCCACTGAGTATGATGTTAACTGTGGGTTTTTCATATATGGCTTTTATTATGTTCAGGTATGTTCTCTCTAATCTCATTTTGTTGAGAGATTTTTTATCACGAATGGATATTGAATCTTGTCAAATGCGTTTTCTGCATCTGTTGAGATGATCACATGATTTTTATCCTTCATTTTGTTAAAGTAGTGTATGATGTTGATTGAATTGCAAATATTAAACCATCTCTGTATCCCTGGAATAAATCCCACCTGATTGTGGGATAACGTTTTTAATGTATTGTTATGGGGTTTGCTAATATTTTCTTGAGGATTTTTACATTTTACAATATCTCATCAGAGATATTGACCTGTAGTTTTCCTTTTCTGTGATGTCTTTGGTTTTGGTATCAATGTAATGCTGGTCTTGTAGAATGTATTTGGAAGCTTTCCTTCCTCTTTTATTTTCTGGAATAGTTTGAGAAGACTAGTTATTAACCCTTCCTTAAATGTCTGGTCTTGTGAATGTATTTGGAAGCTTTTCTTTCTCTTTTATTTCTTTTGGGAATAGTTTGAGGAGGATATGTATTAACTCTTCCTTAAATGTCTGATAGAATTCCCTGTGAGCACCTCTGATTCAATATTTTTATTTTTAAAATTTCCATGTTTTATATTAGGCATGATACATAATAGCATTTAGATTATTATTATTTTTTAAAGATTTTATTTATTTAACAGACAGAGATCACAAGTAGGCAGAGAGGCAGGCAGAGAGAGGAGGAAGCAGGCTCCCCACTGAGCAGAGAGCCCAATACGGGGCTTGATCCCAGGACCCTGGGATCATGACCTGAGCTGAAGGCAGAGGCTTTAACCCACTGAGCCACCCATGTGCCCCTGGATTATTATTTTTTAACAAGTCTTTTAGTCATTTAGTGAGTGAGTTTAATTCAGTAACATTTAATGCTACTCACTGAGATATCTGAACTTGAACTTGCTTCTATAATCCTTGTACTTTCTCTTTCTCCTGATAAACTGTAAAAGTAATAAAGTAAATCAATAACAAAATTTCAAGGACATTAGCATACTAAATTTAATTAGTGCTTTCTGACTTTCACAATAATGTTTTTTTATTTTTTGTTCTCTTTTCTTCAATATTACACATTGAATATTATTTTTGTTATCATTTCATAAGGATATCTGTTTATGCATGTCACTATTTTCTGTGTCTTTCATTTACTTTTTTCTATCACACATTACTTCTGTAGTTATTTCCTTCTACCTGAAGACGTTCTTTAAAAGTTCTTTGTTATTAGTTTGTTGGAGATAAGCACTTTCATTTCTGGTTCATTTCAAAATGATGTTTATCTAACCTTTTTATTGAGAAATAGTCTTCTGGATACACAGTTGTAGACAGTTATTTTCTTTCAGCAGTTTTGAGATTTTATTCCACTCTCCTGGATTTCTTTGTTATACTTAACACATTTATTATTACTGTAAATGGTTTTTCCTCTGCATTTTTGTAAAATATTTTTGCCTTTGATGTTCTTCAGGTGCACTACAATATCCCTGAAATGTGGATTCTTTGTTGTTGTTTTTTTTAATTAGTTCTGGAATGTCTTTAATTTTTAAAAAAATTTATATATATTTATTTGCCAGAGAGAGTGTGCACAAGCAGGGGGGAGAGGCAGAGGAGAGGGAGAAGCAGACTCCCCACTGAGCAAGGAGATTAATGCAGGGCTTGATCCCACAATGCTGGGATCATGACCTAAGCCAAAGACAGATGCTTAACTCACTGAGATACTCAGGCGCCCTCCATTATCTCTTTAAATACAGTTTTTCTCTGTTCTATTATTTTTTTCTGGTATAGTTATTTATATTAGACTTTCTTATTCTATCTTACATGTCTCTAAAATCTCTAGGCTCACTCTGGATAATATCATCTCAGTCACTTTTTTTTTTCTGTAAGTTATTTATAATCTGCACTAAACCCTATCCAGTGAATTTTTAATTTAACTATTTTACCATTTCTAAATGTTATATTTGGTAATTTATCAATGTTACTTGTCATTTATCATCATTTATTGTTTGCTCATTTTATTTGACCTTTCATATCATTAAACATTTCATGTGTAAATATTTACAACATATAATATTTTTGAGGGTCTAAATTTATTTCTAAAGTCATGGATTTTAATTCTATTCAAGCATCCCTTCAAATGTAAATTCTATAAACAAGAAATATCAATTGTGGAGAGGTAAGAAAATAAAACATATGAGCTTTTCTTAAGGAACTTAAGATAACCTCCAGTCAACTAAAAGATGACTACAAGAAAGGACAGTCAGTAAGCACTGAAAATATTTAACAGTATACCCAAGCCTACAACTATAGGGTGTATTACTAAGACAGAGCACAATGAAAATTATATATGTCCAAATAATGATAAAATAATAAAACTAAAATAAATCAGAACAGAGAAAGAATGTGGATTCAAGGAGCAGAACTGATTCATTGATTGCCTTATCTGTAAAAGCTAAGAGTGAAAGAATACCATTTTGAAATTGCAAGACAAGTAATAGAACACAGTGGTGCACCAAGGGGTGTGTGTGTGAATAGTAGGAGTGGTCCATTTATGTCCCTACCAGAAGAAGTGCTATATCAATGACATAGTTTAGAATTTCTAGTGCATGATAATAATAAAAAAAGAGATATATACAGTCAGTTTTGTTATTGCTTTTAAATTCCTTATAGACAAAGTATTCCCTTATTTCTGTACCTAAAGTGGACCACTCCCACTGTATAAGCATAACAAACACTATATAAACACACACAGAAAAAAATATTACTGAGTAAAATTGATTGGTGGTAGGTTAAGAAGAAAATTAGGAGTATAAGGAGATATGATAATCTTATTAGTGCTCTCAGTAGGAAACTAAGAGATGGAGTTTGAAGAAATAGAGAACCAAGGTATTGTGTAAAGTCAGTATAAGTATAATTGCTTGAACAAAAATACAAACTTTTTTAACTGTCCAAGGATTTATAAAAAATAAAAGCAATCTGATCACATTGTGAAAGCCTTAAAAACAAAATAAAAGATACAAAATACTATGACTTTATAACATATCTGTCATATCACTACATTTAAGTTGTCTAAATTCACAAATTAAATGAAAAATGGCTTCTGATTTTATTCAAAAAGTAAACCCAACTCAATTTTTATACAAGAAATATATATCATTGAATGATTGATGATTGAAATAGATTAAAAATAAAAAGATGAAAAAACTCATCCTGGGAACAGGAAAACAAAGCATAGATAATGATCTTACAATTAAACAAAATGACATTCAGTTTCAGTTGAGATGTGAAAATGGAATTCAAGATTGTAGGGAGATTAGAAGAAAATTACTTAATAGCTAAGACATAAAGATAACTATAACCATGTATTTGAGATATTTAGGCTGAATGAGAATTTTAGTATTATATAGAAGATATACCTGAGTCATGTGGAAAAATAACTTTGAACAGTTACAGGATGTCATCTAGAAGATATACCTGGGCTAAGTAGAAAAATAACTTTAAACAGTTACAGGACCCCATTAAGTTCTTATTTCCTCCTTCCTTCTTTTTCTACATATTTATTGAGTACCAGCTCTGTGTCAGGCACTGTTTTAGCCATTCAAAATTAGTAGGAAATAAAACAGATGAAAATCATGGCTTTGACAAATCTGCATTTTAATAGAAGAGAATTCAAATAAAGGCTTCCAATAAAATATTTCCACTATTTTAATTTTAGATAAAGTGAAAAATAGGAATATTTAACGGAGAGATATAAGTATCAAGAAGGAAAACATAGCAAGACAGTATGACAAAAGAATGTAGAGGACATTGCAATTTTAAATAGGGTGGCCCCAGGAGACCCTGTCAGGAGGGTAGCATTTGAGCAAAGACCTAAGGAAGTGAAAAACAAAATCACCCAGATATCTCAAGAAAAAGTGTTGAAAGGCAGAGGGAACAGTAGATGCAGTTCTCTAAAATGGGTGAATGTCTGGCAAATGTGAAGACTGGAAAGAAGGTTAGTATGGGTAAAACTGAGGGAATAAGGGCAGACATAGAAGGAGATGAAGTCAGAGAAATAATGGGGAATGTGCAGCATAATCTGCAGGGCCTTGCATGCCATTATAAGGACGTTGGGTTTTACTTTGAGTGAGATAGGTAGCTATTAGAGGGCTTTAATGAAAAAGTGACTAAATCTCCTGCTTATAAGCAGAGAGAGAAGAATTAAACTGGTAAAGAGAAAGCGCATAATTAAGTTCTTGTTATAAAACAAAGGCAAAGTTTGCATTTTTCTACCTCATTAGTAAAGCCACTGTACTATATTTATAATACATAGAATGCACTATGCATAAAATGTTCATTCCATGATAAATTAAGTTCACAACTGCTGAAAATTAAATGTAACATTCTATGGGGTGCCTGGGTGGCTCAGTTGGTTAAGCCTCTGTCTTCGGCTCAGGTCATGATCTCAGGGTCCTGAGATGGAGCCCTGCATCAGACTCTGCTCAGCAGGGAGTCTGCTTTCCTCTCTCTCTCTCTGCCTGCTGCACTGCCCACTTGTGATCTCTATCTCTCGGTCAAATAAATAAATAAAATAAAATAAAAATAAATGTAACATTCTAGAACAATTATCAAGCTTTAGGGTGCATCAGAATTACATGGAGGATGAATTAAAACATAGATTTTTGGGCTCCTCCCACTGAGCTTCTGATTCAGTCCTGCTGAGATAAAACTTAAGAATTTGCATTTTTAACAAGTTCTCAGGTTGTGTCTGGGCTGCTGGTTTAGGGCATGAACTTTGAGATCCACTGGTCTAGAATACCTAATACACGTACGTATTGTAGAGATGACCTGAGAATTATTGGCATTTTTAGTAATCCTTCTGAGGAAATAGCCTTCTGTATTTTGTACTTAGAATCTCTAAAGTCTTACTTTCTCATGACTGAAATCTGAAAATAAAATGACTGGGTCTTTTCTGTGTTTATTTATCTACCACATATCAATCTAAAAGTAAATAAAAAAGGCATAAACTTTCTTTTTATAAAAAACCTGCTTATTTTTTTTAATTCTGAAAGTGCTAATATTAAATTTTTGGAAGATATTTTGCTATCAAGCCAAATGCATTCATACTACAAAATGCTTAAACCAGCTAATTTTTATTATTAAACCTAGTTTTTTATTGTTACTCTGACTCTTTCAATTTTAAATGATATTCTTTCAAACTTAGCTGTTGCAGACAGCGCAATCAATGAATCAGTTCTGCCCCTTGAATCTACATTCTTTCTCTGTTCTCCTGATTTCTTTTAGTTTTATTATTTTATCATTATTTGGGCATATATAATTTTAATTGTGCTCTGTTTTAGTAATCCACCCTATAGTTGTCAACTTAGGTATACTGCTAAATATTTTCAATACTTACTGACTATACTTTCTTGTAGTTATCTTTCTTGTAGTTATCTTTTGGTTGACTGGAGGTTATTATCTTCTAAGTTCCTTAAGTAAAGCTCAAATGGGGGTGCCTGGGTGGCTCAGTGGGTTAAAGCCTCTGCCTTTGGCTCAGGTCATGATCCCAGGGTCCTGGGATCCAGCCCCACATCTGGCTCTCTGCTCAGTGGGGAGGCTGCTTCTTCCTCTCTCTGCCTGCCTCTCTGCCTGCTTGTGATCTCTCTGTCAAATAAATAAATTAATTTAAAAAAAAGAAAAGCTCATACGTTTTATTTTTTTTTTACCCTCAGGAATTTATTAATAGAAATTCATTTTTATTGTAATTATTCTGTCTCTGTTCTGAAGAGGAAATCTACAATAAGGTTTTATATGATATGTCATCTGGACAGTGATTTTTTTGTTAGTTTGATTTTACAGGTTATTATCTTTTTTATAATAGAGTGTATGAAAAACCAAATAAACTTTTCTAATGGGCTTTCTGCTGTGATTTTAAAGATGGTATACTTGGAAATAGTTGACTGTTACTGGAATACTAACCATAATAACTGGGATTAATGTGCTAAAATTTTTAGTCCAAGTATCTTTCATAAATATTCTTTGCTATCAGCAAGGTGAATGGGAAAAGCACTTGGTATTGCTAAATTTTTAAGAGTTTATTTTTGTCAAGGGACATTTCTTCAGTTTTCTGGCTTTACAGATTTTCAGTTAACCAGTGAGGTTTTACATGCTAATTTTGCATTTAGAAAATCTGCAAGCAAGTGAGAAGCAGGACCAAAGCCAACAAAATAAATGTGGAAAAAAGGAAGAATATATTTAATACTCTTACAAGTTTTGTGAGATTATCAATTTCTTCCTGCAAGAAATGTTGGTAATTGACCTATTATGCTCTGAAAATGAAAGGTTAAGTATATCTAGTGACATGTATATTTGTTTTCCAAATCCCAAAGGAAACATAAGACAAAATAAGTAATGTAGACTCAGAATATGTGATCTATTAAATCAATCATTGGGTGAAAGATGGTTTCAGGATGCAAATATCTTGTGCCTATGTTCGAAGTGAAAGAGGAGACAGATCAAGTGGGCTTAGATTATCCAAAACCATTTTATTTTTATTTTTATTTATTTATTTTTTAAAAAAGATTTTATTTATTTATTTGACAGAGAGATCACAAGTAGGCAGAGAGGCAGACGGAGAGAGAGGAAAGGAAGCAGGCTCTCTGTTGGGCAGAGAGCCCGGTGTGGGGCTCAATTCCAGGACCCTGGGATCATGACCTAAGCCGAAGGCAGAGGCTTTAACCCACTGAGCCACCCAGGTGCTCCAAAACCATTTTATTTTTAAATGGTGCTTTTGGAAAGTTTTTAAAAACAGTTCATTTAAGTCTGAGGATCATTCACTAAGAAGGTATACAGATAGTGACAAGCTTTTATTTGTACTGTTGGTATTTTTATTTGCACATTTATCTTTGAACTTCTGAAAGTATATTATTTTTTTTAAAGATTTTATTTATTTATTTGACAGATAGAGATCACAAGTAGGCAGAGAGGCAGGCAGAGAGAGAGAGAGGAGGAAGCAGTCTCCCTGCCAAGCAGTGAGCCCGATGCGGGGCTCGATCCCAGAACCCTGGGATCATGACCTGAGCGAAAGGCAGAGGCTTTAACCCACTGAGCCACCCAGGCGCCCTGAAAGTATATTATTTTAAGTACGTAATTTCCTCAACATAAAGAAAGATGATTTTAAGCTGTCCATATTTGCTCTATTCCACAGGTAAAGTTATTAAAGCATATGAACATTTTAGATGCTACTCATTGCTGATGAGAACTGGGTTTTTTTTTGTATATTTAGGTAATTTTAGTAATTACTAGTAAAGCTAGGTATATAGGTTCACTGAGAAGATTTGTGATTTTCATGGATATGAGTCTTACTATTAAAATCTGAAATTTTTCCATGTATCTAGGCAGAAACTATTAAAGCTGAATATCATCTTTGTACTTTGTATTTTCCCCCTGTCTTATGCATAGCAAGCACCAACGAATAAAAGTTTGTGGAAAGAATGAATGCAAGATATTTCAAGTACTTAATGGGTAAACCTTAATAGACCTTAATACAATAGTGCTGTTGCTTTTTCAAAATTATTATTATTTACTATTTATGTGAAGCTGGGAGATCAGGCACAAAGAGATAAATAAGATTTTACCAACACCTGTCCAGTTTTCCCAGCACCATTTATTGAAGAGACTGTCTTTTTTCCATTGAATATTTTTTCCTGTTTTGTCGAAGATTATTTGACCATAGAGTTGAGGGTCCATATCTGGGCTCTCCACTCTGTTCCACTGGTCTATGTGTCTGTTTTTATGCCAGTACCACGTTGTCTTGGTGATCACAGCTTTGTAGTAAAGGTTGAAATCGGGTAACGCGATGCCGCCAGTTTTGTTTTTGTTTTTCAACATTTCCTTAGCAATTCGGGGTCTCTTCTGGCTCCATACAAATTTTAGGATTATTTGCTCCAGCTCTTTGAAAAATATCGGTGGAATTTTGATCGGAATGGCATTAAAAGTATAGATTGCTCTAGGCAGTATAGACATTTTAACAATGTTTATTCTTCCAATCCAAGAGCATGGAACAGTCTTCCATCTTTTTGTGTCTTCTTCAATTTCTTTCATGAGTGTTCTGTAGTTCAATAAATGGTGCTGGGAAAACTGGACAGTGATATGTAGAAGAATGAAACTCGACCATTCTCTTACACCGTACACAAAGATAAACTCAAAATGGATAAAAGACCTCAACGTGAGACAGGAATCTATCAGAATCCTAGAGGAGAACATAGGTAGTAACCTCTTCGATATCAGCCACAGCAACTTCTTTCAAGATATGTCTCCAAAGGCCAAGATACAAAAGCAAAAATGAACTTTTGGGACTTCATCAAGATCAAAAGCTTCTGCACAGCAAAGGAAACAGTCAACAAAACAAAGAGGCAACCCACAGAATGGGAGAAGATATTTGCAAATGACAGTACAGACAAAAGGTTGATATCCAGGATCTATAAAGAACTTCTCAAACTCAACACACACAAAACAGATAATCATATCAAAAAATGGGCAGAAGATATGAACAGACACTTCTCCAATGAAGACATACAAATGGCTATCAGACACATGAAAAAATGTTCATCATCACTAGCCATTAGGGAGATTCAAATCAAAACCACATTGAGATACCACCTGACACCAGTTAGAATGGCCAAAATTAGCAAGACAGGAAACAACGTGTGTTGGAGAGGATGTGGAGAAAGGGGAACCCTCTTACACTGTTGGTGGGAATGCAAGTTAGTGCAGCCACTTTGGAGAACAGTGTGGAGATTCCTGAAGAAATTAAAAATAGAGCTTCCCTATGACCCTGCAATTGCACTGCTGGGTATTTACCCCAAAGATACAGATGTAGTGAAAAGAAGGGCCATCTGTACCCCAATGTTTATTGCAGCAATGGCCACAGTTGCCAAACTGTGGAAAGAACCAAGATGCCCTTCAACGGATGAATGGATAAGGAAGATGTGGTCCATATACACAATGGAGTATTATGCCTCCATCAGAAAGGACGAATACCCAACTTTTGTAGCAACATGGACGGGACTGGAAGAAATTATGCTGAGCGAAATAAGTCAAGCAGAGAGAGTCAAGTATCATATGGTCTCACTTATTTGTGGAGCATAACAAATAACATGGAGGACATGGGGAGATGGAGAGGAGAGGGAGTTGAGGGAAACTGGAAGGGGAGATGAACCATGAGAGACTATGGTCTCTGAAAAACAACCAGAAGGTTTTGAAGGGGCGGGGGGGGGGGGGTGGGAGGTTGAGGAACCAGGTGGTGGGTAATAGGGAGGGCACGTACTGCATGGAGCACTGGGTGTGATGCCAAAGCAATGAACACTGTTATGCTGTAAATAAACAAATAAAAATAAATATTTAAAAAAAAAAGATTTTACCAACACCTGTGCATTGTGCAATATGTATGCTTTGCAAATGTGAATTTGTTTAATCCTTATAACAACCATGTGAGGTAATTACCATTATTTTCTCCATTTTACAGATGAGGAAACTGAGAAAAAAAGATTAAGGACATTGCTGATGACAGAGCTAGGATCAAAACCATCTGACCAGAACATGTTGTGAACCATTCAGGTACAATGATTCCTTTCATATTCTAATCTGTCTTTCTTTTATGGGTTAGGCCAGAGTGAGGACAATGAGAATGTAAAGTAGGTGATCCTTACTGTGGCTATAGGAGAGTAAAATGTAGCTAATGAAATGATTGTTTCTAACCTAGAGGTGAGGACTTTTGAAAGACTATATAGCCTAAGACTTATTCAGGGAGAGAGCATAGGTAGCTGGGAGAATTCATACAGAGGACAGAAATATGTGAGTACTTTCAGACCAATGGAAGTAGCTTCCATTGGTCTTCACACTTCCATTAACAACAATGACATCATCATCATCATCATCACCATCATTTGTTTTGGAAAAGAAGGTATATGCCAACAGAACTCTGACACTTTTAAAAATCATTTACAGAAGTCTCACCCAGCATTTTCTGCTTAATTTCACTGTTAAAAAGTGGGTCACATGACCACATCTAGATGGGAGGCTACAAGACATAAAGAGAGTTCTAGATGGGGTTGGGATCAGTGAACACTCTAAAAAATGATTTATAATGAAAACAAAACTTTATATGTAAAGATTTCATTGCAACATTTTTCATTATAGCAAAAATTGGAAATAACTTACTTATTCAATGATAATGAAAAAAATAAATCATTGCATACCCCTACAGTGGAAAATAAGCAATCTTTAACATATTTATGAGGAGAAGTATACTAGAAAATTCTTATAATATTAAGTGAAAAAAAGCAGTACACACTGCAGTACAAGATGTTAACAGAAGATTTCCTTAAGATAGTAGGAAAATATGTGATTTTCAATACTTTGGTCATATTAATCAATATTTTCCAAGATTTTTACAATAATTGTTAATGGTCTTCACAATGAATGTATTAACTAGCAGACTTTCTAAATTTAATTTTGAAAGCATTGAAAAACAACTCTGACAACAGCAAGAAGGTAAAAAAAAAAGACTTATTGGATGGATACTGTGTCCCTCCCAAAAGCGAAGGAAGAATAGAGAAACCAGTTCTCATGAAGAAAAGGAACCAGGGCAGTTCTAAATATTTCAGTTTTAGCTATTCTAGCACATCTCACCAGGATAATTCCATCTGATCTCTTAGATCCTATTGTCTTAATTTCTATGTATCACTATTCAAATATCAAATTCTCAGGAAAGAAACTCTAATAAGCCTACCTTGTGTCACAAACTAACCCTATGGCCAGAGGAGCAGAGTTCTGTCAATGACAACATTATTGGAATTATGTGGAATAGGGAATTGGCTGTTTCCCAAAGGAAAAGACTGTGGTCAGATAAAACAGCATGTGTAATACCAGCAGGGAAAAGAAAAGGGTTTCTTTTTAAAAATATACTCAGTAATATTCAAAGTTGTGACAACACAGAAGAAACTCACCACTTTCTGGGAATTCCAAGGATGGTCACAGGTGGAGGAGACCAGAATTTGGCTAATTGTCTTTCATAGAAGCCACACTACTGATTTAAGATCATAACACTCAAAGGGAAATACCGAATTCAGACATTAAATTGACTGAAATTAGTATCCAAGGAGGTTTAGTGCAGTGCAAAATTTCAAGTCAAATTGGTGGCTATATTATAGGTTTCAGTGGTACAAGAAAGATTCATTACCTAGAGAAACACAGTCCAAAGAAGTAAAAAGGATTAACAATATTTGAGTGCCCTTTTTGAACCACATACTGGGCTAAGAATTTAATATGTCCTGACACCTCTGTCAAGTAAGACTTATTCTTTTTTTTGAATTGAAAAACCAGTTCAGAAAAATTAAATCAGGGCGCCTGGATGGCTCAGTGTGTTAAGCCGCTGCCTTCAGCTCAGATCATGATCTCAGGGTCCTGGGATCAAGCCCCGAATCGGGCTCTCTGTTCGGCAGGGAGCCTGCCTCCCCCTCTCTCTGTGCCTGCCTCTCTGCCTACTTGTGATCTGTCAAATAAATAAATAAAATCTTAAGAAAAAAGAAAAATTAAATCACTTACTCAGATCATATGCCAATGCATGGTACATATGGGTTTCAAACTTAGATTTAAGATGTTGAGATTCAACTAAGCAAATTGGATTCAAGCCAGAGTTCTAGCTCTATTGGGTCGAGTAACTAAGAACGATTCCAGTTCCTAGGAATTTGACCCATGTAAGCATGGTAAGAGAAGAATCTGGAGATTTCATCCAAGCCATAAAAGACATAAAAATAGAGTAGGAAGAGCCTACTCACTGGCAGAAGAATATAGTCAATCCTACTTCTTGGCTTTGGCCCATATTGACTCAATTTGAGAAGGTAGAAAATATTGATTCCAGGACTTAATGACTACAGGTAAGCAGAAATTAACTGAAATCCAAGGTATTAGGAATGTTCAATTATCTTGAAAGAATAGTCTAGTACTAAAATATTAGAATGGGACAAGTCCAAGAAAAAACAGGAACAAAGCTCAAAGTACACTATGGCTATAGATCATGATGCAGTAATCCACAGCTATATACTCAATTACAGCAGAACTTTACACCAAAATAACACTAAAATCTAGCAGCTTAAAATAATAATGTACACAGTCTTTTTGATTCAGAAATCTATAATTGCTTTAATTGGGTCTTTTTGGCTCCAGATCTCTCATGAGGTTGAAGTCAAGATGTCACTGAATCTGTAGTCATGGAACTTCTTGATGGGGCCTGAAGGATTCATTCCCAAGGTGGTTCATTCACATGTCTAGTATTCTGGGAAAGGCAAAACTGTGGAGACAGCAAAAATATCAGTGTTTTCTACAGTTTCGAGAGGAAAAGATGAATAGGTGGAGAACAGGTTATGTACAGAGCAGTGAAATTACTCTATGTGAAACTGTAATAGCAGATAAATGTCATTTTTCATTTATCAAAACTCATAAAATGTACAACACAAATAGTAAACCCTAATGTAAACTATGGGCTTTAGTTAATAATACTGTATCAATATTGGTTCACCGACAGTGAGAAATGTATAACGTTAATGCAAGATGTTAATAATAATATTGGAGGGAGTTGAGGGTCATATGAGAACTTAGTTTTTTGCTATAAACCTAAAACTGCTCAAGAAATGATCCCTGTGTTAAGGGTGTCTGGGTGGCTCAGATGGTTAAGCATCTGCCCACACCCCCCACTCATGCTCACATATTCACCTTCTCTCTCTCAAATAACTAACTAAATAAATCTTTAAAAAAGAAATCTGTTAGTTTAAAATAATTAACAATATTTATTTATTTTATTTATTTTTAAAAATATTTCATTTATTCACTTGTAAGAAAGAGAGAGAGAGAGCATGTGCCTGAGTTGGGGGGCAGGGGCAGAGGAAGAAGGAGAAGCAGGGAGCCTGACATGGGTCTTAATCCCAGAGCTCTGACTAAATGGTGGTGGAAAAAACTGCCAAATTTCCTCTAAGATGTTCTATTCATTTACATGTTATTAAACAAAAAATTAAATTGTTGGAGTGCTGGGTGACTCAGTCCTTAAGCATCTGCCTTAGGCTCAGGGTCAAGCCATGCATCTGGTTCCCTGCTCTGCGGGAAACCTGCTTCTCCCTCTCCAACTCCCCCTGCTTGTGTTTCCTCTGTTACTGTGTCTCCTCTGTCAAATAAATAAAATCTTTTTAAAAATTCTCTTTATATTGGTGTTATAGAAGTTTATTCCTAAGTATTTTATAATAGTGTTGCTATTATAAATGTTTTTAATAGAAATTTTAATTAGTTAATTGTGTGTGATGTATATATCTCCCACATATTAATATTTACTTTACTGAACTTTTGATTGCTTACAGTAGTATTTTCAGTTGATTCCCTTGCATTTGTCAGTTACATAATTATATCATTTATAAACAATGATAATACTTTTTTTCTCTTATCTTAATTTTATACTTGAGTGCCCCTTGTCTGATTACATTAGCTTTTATCTGTAGCAAAGTGTTAAATAATAGTGGGGATAGTGGACATGCTGAACTTCTTGTTGATTTAATTGGTAAAGATGGATGTGTTTCCTCATGATATTGAATTTGGGTCTGAGAAAAATATAGTTAATCATGTTAAAGAAGTACTGATTTATTCTTATTGAGTTTTTAAAATTGAAACTTATCATTGAATTTCCTCAGACACATTTTCAGCATCTATGGAGAAAAGCATTTTCTTCCTTTAATCAATTAATGTAATTACTTGTTTTAATAGGTTTCCAAATAGTAAACCATTTCGAATCCTATAATAAATCCCATTGGTGTGGATGCATATTTCTTAAAATGTACTGCTGGATTCTGCTGGCTAATACGTTGTTTAGGAATTTTCAGTGTTTTTTAATGGTATAACCTATATAACCTAATATTCATTTTTAAAGTGTACAAATCATTGATTTTACTAAAACCACAAGGTTGTGCAACCATGACTACTAATGCCAAAATATTTTCATCATGTCAAGAAAAAAAACTTATCTATTTGTAGTTACTCCTCAATCCCCAAACCTAGCCCCTGGATACTACTCTTCTACTTTCTACCTGTATGTGTTTACCTTTTCTGGATATTACATATAAATAGAATCATCCAATACATAGACTTTGTGTATGGCTTGTTTTTCTTAGCATAATGTTTTCAAGGTTCATCCATATTGTAGTATATATTTCAATCCTTAAGTATTGGAGCTGAGGATCCCTTCATGTATTTATCGGTTATTTTTTCTTTCTTTTGTTGAGAATGTCTATTCAAATATTTTGCACATTTTTAATAGAGTTATTATCCTTTTATAGTTTTATGTTGAATTCCTTACACATTCTAGGTACTAGACATTTTGCAAATATTTTCTCTCACTCTATAGGTTGTTCCTTCACTTTCATGGTATCTTTTAAGCATAAATATTCTTAATTTGATGCAGTTCAATTTATCATTTATTTGTTTGTTTTTTCCTCTTTTGGTCTCATAACAAAAGGTGATATATCTGAGAATCCATTGCTTAATATAAGGTCACAAAGATGTACTGCTATGTTTTCTTCTAATAGTTTTGTAGTTTTGCCTCATATTTAGGTCTTTGATCCATTTTGATTAACTTTTATATATGGTTTGGAGTACAGATTAAGCTTCATTCTTTTGGATGTAGATATCCAATTTTCCCAGTACCACTTGTTGAAAAGACTATTAATTTCCCCCATTGAATTGTTTTGGCACTCTTGTTGAAAATAGATTGACTGTAAATGTATGGGTTTATTTTTAAACTTTAATTTTGTTCTATTGATTTTTATTTCTATTCTTATACCAAAGCCATATAGTATTGATCACTGTAACATTATAACAACTTCCAAAATTGGAAAGTACAATTCCTGCAACTTATTTTATGATTTTTATTGTCATAAAAAGTACATCCCTATACATTGTAAGCCCATTAACTTCATACACTTGTATTTTAATCATACAGAAGGAAAAAAAAAGCTACAAAGCTACACTTATACTATTTTATGTTTACTTGTGTACTTGTCTTTACTAATTATCTTTATTTCTTCATGTAGATTGGGAATATTATCTGGTGTCCTTTCATTCTGTTAATTTCCTTCACACACTCCTTTTAGTGTTTTTTTTAATTTTATTTATTTTTTTATTTGTTTATTTACAGCATAACAGTGTTCATTGTTTTGGCATCACAACCAGTGCTTCATGCAGTATGTGCGCTCCCTATTACCCACCACCTGCTTCCTCAACCTCCCACCCCCCCGCCCCTTCAAATCCCTCTGTTGTTTTTCAGAGACCATAGTCTCTCATGGTTCATCTCCCCTTCCAGTTTCCCTCAACTCCCTCTCCTCTCCACATCCCCATGTCCTCCGTGTTCTTTGTTATGCTCCACAAATAAGTGAGACCATATGATACTTGACTCTCTCTGCTTGACTTATTTCGCTCAGCATAATCTCTTCCAGTCCCGTCCAAGTTTCTACAGAAGTTGGGTATTCAGACTTTCTGATGGAGGCATAATACTCCATTGTGTATATGGACCACATCTTCCTTATCCATTCATCCGTTGAAGGGCATCTTGGTTCTTTCCACAGTTTGGCAACTGTGGCCATTGCTGCAGTAAACATTGGGGTACAGATGGCCCTTCTTTTCATTACATCTGTATCCTTGGGGTAAATACCCAGCAGTGCAATTGCAGGGTCATAATAGGGAAGCTCTATTCTTAATTTCTTGAGGAATCTCCACACTGTTCTCCAAAGTGGCCACACTAACTTGCATTCCCACCAACAGTGTAAGAGGGTTCCCCTTTCTCCACATCCTCTCCAACACACGTTATTTCCTGTCTTGCTAATTTTGGCCATTCTAACTGGTGTCAGGTGGTATCTCAATGTAGTTTTAATTTGAATCTCCCTGATGGCTAGTGATGATGAACATTTTTTCATGTGTCTGATAGCCATTTGTATGTCTTCGTTGGAGAAGTGTCTGTTCATATCTTCTGCCCATTTTTTGATATGATTATCTGTTTTGTGTGTGTTGAGTTTGAGGAGTTCTTTATAGATCCTGGATATCAACCTTTTGTCTGTACTGTCATTTGCAAATATCTTCTCCCTTTCCGTGGGTTGCCTTTTTCTTTTGTTGACTGTTTCCTTTGCTGTGCAGAAGCTTTTGACCTTGATAAAGTCCCAAAAGTTCATTTTTGCTTTTGTTTCCTTGGCTTTGGAGACATATCTTGAAAGAAGTTGCTTTGGCTGATATCGAAGAAGTTACTGCCTATGTTCTCCTCTAGGATTCTGACAGATTCCTTTCTCACATTGAGGTCTTTTATGCATTTCGAGTTTATCTTTTGTGTATGGTGTAAGAGAATGGTCGAGTTTCATTCTTCTACATATCGCTGTTCAGTTTTCCCAGCACCATTTATTGAAGAGACTGTCTTTTTTCCATTGTGTATTTTTTCCTGTTTTGTTGAAGATTATTTGACCATAGAGTTGAGGGTCCATATCTGGGCTCTCCACTCTGTTCCACTGGTCTATGTGTCTGTTTTTATGCCAGTACCATGCTGTCTTGGTGATCTCAGCTTTGTAGTAAAGCTTGAAATCGGGTAACGCGATGCCGCCAGTTTTGTTTCCTTTTAGTGTTTCTTATAGGTCAGGTCTGTTAGCCATTGATTCTTTCCTTTTTTGTTATGTAAGAATGTCTTATTTTTTTCTATCATTTTTAAGGATAATTTTGCCAAATATATACTTGCTTAGAAGAATTTTCTTTCAGTCTTTGCATGTCATCCTACTACATTCTGGCCTCCATGCTCTCTGATGAGAAAATTTTTTAAATCTTATTGAGGATCTCTTATACATAAGTCACTTCTCTCTTGCTGTTTTCAATTTTCTTTTCCTTGGTTTTTGACAGTTTAATTATGATGCATGTAGGTATTTATTTCTTTATTTTACCTTACTTGGCATTTGTAATTTTTGAATAAGTATATTAATGTCTTTCATCATACTTGGGAAGTGTTCAGCAATTATGTCTTTACTATTTTTTCTATTTCTTGTCTCTGTCCTCTCCTTCTACAACTTTATTTTCCATATGAATATATTGTTGGTGGTGCCCCAAAGGTCTCTAAGTATCTGTTCACTTTATTTATTCTTTTGCTTTCCTGCTCCTTAAACTCAATAATTTCAATTGACCTACTTTTACATTGCTGATCTTTTCTGCCAGTTAAAATTTACTGTTGAACACCTCTAATGATGTTTTCAATTTAGTTGTTTTACTTTTGAACTATAGAATTTCTATTTTCTTCTTTTTATAATTTCCATGTCTTTACTGATATTTTCTATTTGGTAAAATTTAGAAAATTCTCATATTTCCCTTTAGTTTTTTTAGACATGGTTTCTGTTAATATTTTGAACATATTTAAAATAGCCAATTTAAATTATTTGTCTAGTAAACCCAATATGTAGTTTCTATTGATTCCTTTTTTTTTCTTATTTCTTTACAAGCCTTATATATTTTTATTGAAATTTAACACTTTAAGTAATATAGGGCACCAATTTATCCCCAAAATTGTTGTTATTCCTGCCCTTTGTAGTTATTTTCAAGTGACTATTCTGAATTAATTATGTAAACACTGCATTCTTTGTCATGTGTGATTTCTGAAGTTTCTGTTCAGTTACCTTAGTGGTCAGGTAATAATTGGACAGAGATTGCCTTTAACACTTGGATTCAATAAGTCTCAGGCTTTATTGATGGTCTCTGTGTGCATTTGTGTGCACACCTTTACCACTCAAAAAGACGATTGACAACTCTGTCTTAACCTTTACTTCCTAAGGAGACTCAAGGTCAGCCAGACATGAGAGTATAAGGCCTTCTTAGGTCTTTTCTGAACATACTTACAGGTCTAGACATGTGTACAGTTCTGTTATATACACAATCTAATGCATGTGCATGACCTTCAAAATTTCCAAGATTATGTTAGAGTTTTACAAAAGCCCATATGGATATCTCATTAACTAGCTTTTCCTTTTCAGCCTTTTGGTTATAGTATATTGTTTGCTCAGCTGTTATCTATCTCCTCAGCTACAAAGTCAAACAGTTACCAGTAATTAACAAATGCCCAGAAAGAAAGACTTTTTTTGCACTGACTGAGTTTTGAGTCACATAAAGTAAAGGCAGCCTTGCAAGTAGAGTATTCTAGGGAATCACCAGACAGGTTGAATAAAGACAATTACCTGATAATGAGGAGACTTAAGGAGCTCCAACCTCATTCTGCTCGCTTTAGTTTCTGCCATGCTGCTGATTTTCACCAAGACTATAGGCTGTTGGTTTTCAATGCTACCCTGGAGTTAGAGAGTCAAATCAAAAGAGAAAGTAAATTTCCACAAAGATTATTAGTATTACTAAGACTCCAAAATTTTTCTTGAATAAATTCTCCCAAGGTTGCTCCAAGCATTTGCTTAATTTCCAGAGTTCTGAAAAAATCCAACTTAACAACTTTTGCTAATTTTCCCACTGACTTTGTGGAGTAGAGAATTTGCAGAGGCTCTATTTTGCCATTTTTGCTGACATCATTCCTGTTAAGGAGTTTTGCATCAGTTTATATAAATGACATTTATAATTTTGTTTGTTTTTTCCTGCACAATCTTTCCCAAGCCTTGGTGTTAGTATTAAATTTGCATTAAAATAGAATTTGGAAATTTCTCCTTTTGGGACAGTATTACCAGGATTGTAATTATCTGTCCTTTGAAAGTTTTATAGACTACTCTGTGAAACCATTAGAAACTAATTGCCATTTGAAGGGATAGCACTCTGACCATGTTTTTCATTTACTTTATATAAATGTGTATGTTCAAATTTTCTATCTTTTCTGAGGATAATTTGGTAAATTATATTTTCCTACATTATTAGATATTTCATTCAGATTTTCAAATTTAATAGTGTATATAGGTTTAACAAGAACTGTCTCATCCTTTTAATTAACTCTGATTATTTCCATTAATGGAAACAATTATGTTAGAGTAAAGCTCTAACATACTCCACGAAATTATTAACTCTGCTTATTTCCTCCTTTAATATTTTACTTTTATTAGTGATTTTACCTATTTTAGTTTTTTAAAAATATTTGTTTATTTGAGAGAGAGAGAGAGAGAGAAAGTATGTGTGTGCTAGTGAGGAGAGAGGCAGAAGGAGAGAATTTTCAAGCAAACTTCCTGCTGAGCACAGAACACATCTCTGGGCTGATCTCACAAGCCTGAAATCATGACCTGAGCTGAAATCAAGACTCAGATGCTTAACAGGCTGAGCCACCCAGATGCTGGAAGTGATTATGCTGAGTGAAATAAGTCAAGCAGAGAGAGTCAATTATCATATGGTTTCACTTACCTGTGGAACATAAGGAAAACTATGGAGGACATTGGGAAATGAAGAGGAGAAGTGAGATGGGGGAAATTGGAGGGGGAGAAAAACCATGAGAGACTGGCCTCTGAGAAACAAACTGAAGGTTTTGGAGGATCGGGGTGTGGGGGGTTGGGTGAGCCTGGTGATGGGTAGTATGGAGGACACGTATTGCATGGAGCACTGGGTGTGGTGTATAAACAATGAATTTTGGTACACTGAAAAGAAATAAAATGGGAAAAAAAGAATGCTGCAGTAAGTATAAAGGTGCATATACATTTTTGAATTACTGTTCTATTTTCTTTAATAAATATCCAGTAGTGGTATTAATGGATCATACTGTAAGTTTATTTTTAATTTTGTTGAGAAACCTCTATTGTGTTTTCCACAGTGACTGTATCAATTTACATTTACCATCAACAATGTACAGAAATTCCCTTTTGCCATATCCCCACCAATATGTTATTTCTTCTCTTTGGTTTTAGCCATCTTGACAGGTATCAGGTGATATTTCTTTTTTTTTATTTCAAGTTTTTATTTAAATTCCAGTTAGTTAACATATAGGGTAATATTAGTTTGGGGAGCCGAATTTAGTAATTGAGCAGTTACTTACAACACCTAGGTTCATCACAACTAGTGTCCTCCTTAATATCCATCACCCATTTAACCTATCCCCCTGCCCACTTCCCCTTCAGCAACCCTCAGTTTGTTCTCTCTAGTTAAAAGTATGTCTTATGACTTGCCTCTCTTTGAAATTATATGGTATTTGCCTTTCTCTGACTGACTTATTTTGCTTAGCAAAATACACTCTAGCTCCATTCATTGTTGTGGTTTTGATTTGCATTTCTGTGATAATTAGTGGTATTGAACACCTTTCCATGTGTCTGTTGTCCATCTATATGACTTCTTTATTGGGGAGGGGAGGCGAACCATAAGAGACTATGGACTCTGAAAAACAACCTGAGGGTTTTGAAGGGTCAGGGGTGGGAGGTTGGGGGAGCAGGTGGTGGGTGATGGGGAGGGCACGTTTTGCATGGAGCACTGGGTGTTGTGCAAAAAGAATGAATACTGTTACGCTGAAAAAATTAATAAAAAGGGAAAAAAAATAAAATAAAATGTTTATTTAGGTCCTCTGCCCATTTTCTAATTGAATTGCATATACATACACACACACACACACACATATATATATATATATATATATATTTGGTGTTGTATAGATTCTTTATATTGGTGTTATATAGGTTCTTTATATTCTTTGGATTTTAGCCCCTTATGATATAGATCACTTGCAAATATCTTCTCCTATGCAAAGTGCTTCTTTCTGTTTTATTCATTTTTTCCCACTGTGCAAAAGCTTTATTTTTATGTAGTCACAGTGGTTATTTTTGCTTTTGCTTACATTTCTTTAAGAAACGTATCTAGAAAAATGTTGCTATGGCTGATGTCAGAGAAATAAATAACTGCTTGTGCTCTCTTTTTCAGTTTTTATGGTTTCAGGTCTTACATTTAGGTTTTCAATCCACTTTGAGTTTATTTTGTGTACAGTGTTAGAAAGTGTTCCAGTTTCATTCTCTTGCATGAAAATGTCCAGTTTTCCCAGTATCATTTATTGAAAAAAATAAAAAACTGTCTTTTCTTAGTTGTATATTGTTGTCTCCAGTATCATTAGTTAATTGATCCTTAGTATGAGTTTATTTCTGGGGGCTTTTCTCTGTTTTACTGATTAATGTGTTGGCTATCATGATCTCCTTTTCCATAATTGGATATGGGAACAACTCAGTCTCTTCCTTCAATATCTGCCATAGAAAACGCAGAAATGTATGAATTTGACATTGAATTGAAATCCCCAGGGACAATGATCTAGATATACAAGTCTATATTGTTTTGCCTTCAAAATCTAAATTCCTCAAAATTTTACAGTGTAATAATGAAAAGCTTAATATCAAGAATTAAGTTGGGTGGAAATTTTAAAAATAGTTGAGTATTTAACAAAAGGTTTTCTTGCTATTTGACAACTTGTTGGAGAGACATTTCAGTTTTTTTAATGTTTCTCTTACAATTACGTTTCCTTTGAGTAAAATCATGTTCAGTGTATGGGTGACCAAAGCCAATCCATATTGGATTGAAAAGATACAGTCAATTAGGCATCATTGTCTTGCTGATACATCCATTGTCAGACTTTGACAGCAGCAGGCAGAGGTGAAAGATACCCTGGGAATATTTCTAGAAGCTCAGATGAGAAGTCTTTCCTTGAATTTGATAGATGTTTTTCATAGATCCCTTGAGGACAAAGTGTCTCTCTCAATATGACTTAAATGCTTAATCTCTCCAGTGCTGAGAATACTGTCCAAGCTAAACAAATCATGTCTTTTTATTTCATTTAAGTACAACTGAGCAAAGAATTTCTACTCTAATAGCATTTAAACATTTAAACCCATCATATTCCCATGCAGCAATGTCTCTTTTACCTGAAGGTAATATAATTATGTAATACAATCATGTATAGTATTTGTATTCTCTCAATATAGAAGGGTGTTGAATTATGGAAAATAAATCATGTGAAACATATACGGATTTTTGCTAAATGGCCAATTTTCAGGCACTACAATTCAGAAGAATGGAAGGACATAATAGTTTGATATTTGCAAAATCCCTGTTTTCTACTTGTTCTTATCCTTTTAAAGTAAGTATTTCCATTGACCAGATGCAGAGCATAGTAGCGTCAGCTGTATGATTGAATGCATTCTGAATTTCCATCTCCCCTCTGTTTTCATAAATGGCTGAGGATTTGTGGGGAGTAGCTCACTTGATTTTCAGAATAGAACAACAGTTTATTATCAGTGAGTGGCTGAGTACATAGGGGCTGGAGGTAGGGGTTATGGAGGAAGGAGGAAGGAAAAGTCAGAGTAAGACACACAATAACAACATGTTTTTTGGGATTGACTGTTGACTTACAGTAACCTAGCTTCTAAATTCGAAAATGTAATAAGAACAGGTAAAAGAATGATTAGAAAATACATTATGTTATTTCAGAGGCACATAGACTTTTGATTTTTTTTCCTAAAAATGCATCCAAATCCGATAAACTAACCTCTGAATGAATTTCCTTTTACCGTTATTCTGAATTATGAATTCAACAAAGTACCAAATGATAAATCAGAGAGAACTGCCCTGCTGATGATTAGCTGTTGAACAATAAAACTCTTCAAAGAGGGTTGGATTTTTTTCTATGCAAACTGTTCATTCTATTTAATAACATCATTGTATAACCAAGATGTAGAGTGATATTTTTCTCATTGAAATGCTAGCATCTTTTTACAGCTAAATGCTAGCTAGTATTTCATAAAATTGTCCCCAGTTATCATATCCCAAGATAAGAAACATTACCTTGGTAGGGGTGGAGAATCAATACCTTGGAATAGAAGCTTGAGAAGTTGAAAAGAAAACTAAAGGGGTGCCTGGGTGGCTCAGTGGCTCAGTGGGTTAAAGCTTCTGCCTTTGGCTCAGGTCATGATCCCAGGGTCCTGGGATCCAGCCCTGAATTAGGCTCTCTTCTCAGCTGGGAGCCTGCTTCCTCTCTGTCTGTCAAGTAAATAAATAAATTCTTTTGTTGGGTCCATGGTCAAAGGAATGAGACTAATACAAAGCAAAGGTCAAGAAAAGCTTTATTTCACACCAAGCATTGAGAATCAATCCGACCATTTGGGGCCATCTCTTGCAAAGAGGCAACCCCTCTCTGCCTTACAGACTATCTTTTAAGGGAAAAGGCCATGTGGTTGGGCCTGGCCATGCACAGGTGGCTAATGAGATTGCAACACACAGAGAAAGCTGCACAGTCATGCTAGGTCACACGTAAGTGACCAATTGAATTACAATTTACCCTGTAGTAGATATTTGAACTAGCCTATCACCTTGGTCAGAATTGGTGCCCAATTCTGTTGGTTACCCAAAGGGTGGGGCCCATACTCCTTGGTAGCTAAGGAGAGAGTATGCACCCCCACTGATTGGATACCTCCACCTGGCCTGACGCACCCTTGTATTTGGGCTTTGTTACCTGGGACTGGTTTCTGGGACTTGTTTTTAAGTAAGTCCCCTGGGGGGAAGGGGGACAGGGACAGTTTAAGTTTTACTGTATAAACAACAAAATCACTGTTTAACCAGATGGAATCACTCTGGCTAAATAGGCCCTTACACTTTAAAAAAAAAAAAAACTAAAATTCAGAATCTTTACCATATTTGGGTCCTATTTTAACTATCTCCATGTCGCCATGAGCAGAGATTGTTCTTCAAAGTTTTAGTAAGTAAATGTCCCTGAAAATGCCCAATAAAACAGAGAACACACCAACAAAACGTTTTCATCCTTGCAATTTATAGAGTTAATCTGAATAATTACTTTAGTGATTTGAATACTGAGTTTTTATTTCCTTTATGTGTTCCTCCTTTGTCATCTATAAAGTGACAATTATCAAATCACCCTAATTTTAAGACAGCAGCAGAAATTATCATTAGTAAAATTTTCTGGAACTCACAAAAAAAAGTAAAGGGTTATATTATGAATACTGCTTGCTGAAGGTAGCAGCTCCCATGTTTTACTGCGCTGAGCTGAAGCAATGAAATAACAAGCAGAAAAGTACCAGAACGTTCATCATAATAAATAAGGAATTCAAGGTTATAGAGGAGATTAACCTCTACTTGTTCTTGTAAGTTGGTTAATTTCTGATCCCTCAGTTTCCTAAAATTGGTTTCCCAGTTTCCAGTACTGGATAATACTGAAGGAGAAACTAGAAGCTCTGTTTTATTTGACATCCTTCTTCCTTAGAACTCACATAAGTAGAACTCAGTGTCAAATAAATGCAAAGAAAGCAAATATGAGAAGAAATGTTAAATATCCAAGAAAGATACATAATGTTTCTTTCTGGCTTGGCTTAATGAGGTAATTTTTGGCATTGCTTTTTTTTTTTTTTTTTTAGACTCATTTGGACTCTGCAGGATTGAAAGATAGGTATGTGCTCAATTTAATCTCAATATATCCTAGATCATTAAGTCACAAAATGAAGCCTAGGTTCATTATCTGCATAAGGATCACTGGAATGCTGGTTGGTTAAGAATAAAAATTCTGGAATGACATCCAAGAACTACTGAAAGAAAATCTCCTAAAATAAGGCTTAGAAACCTTTATGAAGGTGGTAAAGAAAGAAACTTACCTGACTTTGTAAAACAATGTCTTGATAAGATAGGATTAGGCTAAACACAGAACAAAAGCAAAAACTACTAAATCAGTAGACTTTAGTAGTTGGTAAATTTGTTTCATACAGCTAAACAGGTAACTGATTCTGAAACTACATGTATACTGTTTGAACAAATTAGTGAATATATTATAGATTATTATAGATGGTATGTGTTAGGTTTCACAGTGGTAGAAAAAGTTTGTAAAAAAATAAAATAAAGGAGGAATGTTAGAATGAATCTTGTGGTGTTGGGTTAGACTTGTAGATATCAATATGAAGTCATGTTTATTTTAACATGTATATAGAAATAGATAAAGGAATAAATATGAATGTGTATTTTTTATTTTTTTAATATTTTATTTGTTTATTTGACAGAGAGAGATCACAA
This sequence comes from Meles meles, assembly GCF_922984935.1. Taxonomy (NCBI): domain Eukaryota; kingdom Metazoa; phylum Chordata; class Mammalia; order Carnivora; family Mustelidae; genus Meles; species Meles meles. The sequence continues at coordinate 79,573,443 of NC_060087.1, read as the reverse complement.
GTAGGCAGAGAGGCAGGCAGAGAGAGGGAAGCAGGCTCCCTGCTGAGCAGAGAGCCCAGGATGCAGGACTCAATCCCAGGACCCTAAGACCATGACCTGAGCCAAAGGTAGAGGCTTAACCCACTGAGCCACCCAGGTGCCCTGAATGTGTATTTATAAGTGGGTTAGCATATCTACAAACATTTCCTAGGTGTGCATACCTAACATTTCTAAATACTATTCTCCATAAAAGGAGCCGGGGATACTTGGTAAATGGCTGATTCTAGAGCTGGAGAAGGAAAAATATGATGTGCCCTTGCAGCATCTTGTAGTCCAAGAAAATAAGGAAGTATGTATAAATAAATAAATAAAAGAATGCAGTAGTCAATCTAACTCCCAATGATCAAAGCCACAATAATTTGACTAATAAACACTAATGGATTATGACCCAAAGAATAAAATAAAAATCCATGAATCCATTCTGATATATATAGTTGAATAAATAAATAATGTGAAATGGAATACATTTTTGCTACAAAAAAATTACAATTGATAACTGTAGAAGAAATGGGGACACTAGAAACTCACCTTAGAATACCACAATAATAATTCCTATAGGCAATATCAATGGATGGATGCTAAAATTATAGTGTAAAACATTAAAAGAAAAGAGGATATTTGTATAGTCTCAAAATATCACCTCCAAAACATTAATTACTGTGGTATTTTTCTAACACATGTCCACAAATTCTCTAATACTCATCCCTATAGCATGTGGAATTTAATTTTCTCTTTCCTTGAGTGTGCAGATTTAGTGACTCATTTCTAATGCAAATTGTATGGAAAGGGAGAAAATTGTAACTGTGTTATGTAGAAACCTAGCACACTCAACTTTCACCAAGTAATCACAATTAAGATTACCAGTAGTAGGGCACCTGGGTGGTTCAATCATGTAGGCATCTGACTCTTGATTTTGGTTCAGATCATGGTCTCAGGGTCATGAGATTGAGCTCCACTTTGGGCTCTGTGCCAGCACAGAGTCTGCTAGAGATTCTCTCTCCCTCTGCCTCTCCCCTCACTTGCTTGTGCTGTCTCTCTTTTTCTCTTTCTCTCTCTCTCCAATAAATAAATAAATAAATAAAATCTTTAAAAAAATACTTAGCAGTAGTAAGTTATATTACTGACCCCTTGATATTATACAATGAGAATGTAATATCACCTATTGACTGTACATCACCCAAATCTAGAACCTCAGACCAGTCATGAGAAAACATCAGACAAAAGTCAAGATCAGTCAACAACAGTAAAGACTATGAAAGACAAGGAAAAACTGAGAAGAATTTGTTACATACTAAAAGATATTTAGGAAACATGACAACTAAATGCAATGTAGCATCATGGATTGGATCCTGGAATAGCAAAATGACATTAATATAAAAATCAGGTAAATCTAAATAAATTATATGGTGTAGTTAATAGTATTGTGCTAATGTTAATTTCTTAATTTTATTAAATGTAACATGATTATGTAGGATGCTAGGACTGGGAAATCTGGGTGAGTTTTGTGTGTGTTGAGTTTGAGGAGTTCTTTATAGATCCTGGATATCAACCTTTTGAAGCAACCAGTTTTATATTATTGTGCTCCTGAAAACCTTAGGGAGGGTAGTGCCAAGAACCACTTGAAGATGAATAAGGAGTTAAAAAGCAGGAAGATTGGTTTAAAACTTTAATTTGAATTTCCTTGAGGAGTTACAACCTAAGTATCTTTTCTGTTTCATATAGCTGACATACTGTCCTCTCCCTATCCATGGAAAAATAATGACAGTCAATTCTCTGGCAAAGGTAAAATAAAGGGTCTCTGGAAGGGAGAAACTACTTATAACTAAGGATTGGGTTAACTGTATTAAAACAGGTGGATTGTGTGAAAGTTCATATATTGAATATGAAAAACCCCATAATTTTCCCTCACTGAGATTCCAGAATGCTGACAGCCAGGTTTACATTTTATAGTAAGGAGATTAGAAAATCCAGGTATCGTGTAAGGAAATGATATGATTTATCCAGGTCACACTACCATGAAGCCATGAAAACTTATCCAACACACAGAACTTCAAACCTGCTTTTCAGTGCCCAATAATAAGCTATAATGTGTCACTCAGAGTTCACTAGCCATTTGAAAAAAAGTGTCCAGTGGATAACAAAACAAATAGTCATAACAAAACATCTTGGAGGAAACAAAACTATGAATGAAAAATAATAAAAAAAAAACTCTCAGATATTGGAGAGGTTATTAACTCATGAAACAAGAGCTATTTGCTATCAAAAGGAACATCTATGGACAATAAAGTGCTTTGAAAATAAAAAATAGCCTCTTATACATGAAAACCCAATAAGAAGGCTTAAAAGATAAAGTCTAAGAAATATTCCAGAAAGTAGAGTAAAAAGGCAAAGAGACAGAAAATTAAAAGGACAGTAACAATAGAAGATCTATCCAAGATTCCAATAATAAGAGTTGAAGAAACAGAGAATATAGAAATCAAATGGAAGAAAATTATCAAAGAAAGAATTCAATAAAACATCCCAGGCCTAAAGAACATGAGTTTCCAGAAAGGGTTCATCAAGTACCTATCACAGTACAGTAGATAAAAATAGGTTCACCAAAACACACCATCATAAAATATTAGAACTCTAGAAGAGAGAAAAAGGTCCTAAAAGATTCAGAGAGAAGGAATTTCCCTTACACAAAGGATCATATCACAGAATGGTATAAAACATCTCAGCAATACTGGAAGCTAGAAGAGAATGAAACAGTGATTTCAAGATTTTGACAGAAAATTAGTTTTAAACTAGAATTCTATGCTTGTGAACTATCAATCAAGATGAGGATAGAATGGGGCACCTGGGTGGCTCAGTGGGTTAAAGCCTCTGTCTTAGGCTCAGGTCATGATCCCAGGGTCCTGGGATCAAGCCTTGCATCAGGCTCTCTGCTCAGCAGGGAGCCTGCTTCCTCCTCTCTCTCTGCTTGCCTCTCTGCCTACTTGTGATCTCTGTCTACCAAATAAATAAATAAAATCTTTTAAAAAAAGATAAGGATAGAACAAAAACTTTTCAGGTATGCAAGATCTCAAAAATTGTGCCACTCAGGCATCCTTTCCCAGAAAGGTACTAGAGGATATACAACTCTAAAACCAGGGTAAATACCAAGAAAGGGGAAGAAAAAAGAGACTCTATCATAGTCCCAAAAAATTGGTTCCTGGAAGGACATTAAGAAGATAAAATTGTGCTTGGAAAAAAAAATTGTGTTTGAATATATGAAAGAAGATTTATACATATGGGAGAGTATGGGTTTAAATTAGTGATAAATACATAGAAGGCTAAGCAATCAAAACCAAAATAATTGTTAACTGAGGGGAGAACCAAAAGTTGAGCAGGAAAGGACAAGTACACATAGATTACTACTAACTCAGCACAGTTAAGCATTTGCTTTGTCATTTCATGTAAGCACTAGGTAATAAATGAACTAACTATATGAGAGAATGGGACACAGGAAGTGTAGTAGAGTTTGTGAAAAATAACTAACTCCTCATCATACAGTAAGAAAGAAATAGATAATACCAAAATTTAGTAATAATATTAAAATGTAGCAATATAAATACATTATATGACGATACGAAGTACATACCAAAATGATCAGTTAAAAGAAAGAGATTGTCTCTAGGTAGTAGGAAATATGGGATAAAAGTAGTCAAGGAAGTGTTCTTAATATACCTCATAGGATTAATCGCCTATTTAATTCATGTACCTGTTAAATTTTTTAAAATAAAAACTAAAACAAAAATGTAAATAGCTGCCAAAATAAAGGCTTTCTTACATATGCAGGGTAAGTATAAGTGTATGCAAACATTATAATTCTAATTACATTGAAATAAAATTATGATATGATTTATCATTTATTAATCCTTAATTGAGTCCAAATTCTATAGGAATATTTGACTCCACTCTTTACTTGCTGCCCCAACAACTAGAATGTGATAAACAGTTCAGTTGATGCTCAATAACTGTTAGTTTCCTTTTCCTTATATCATTTTCGATTGGATCCCCTGATTTGTTGTGTGAGTTTCCTTCATGCGTTTGTTGCCATTTCTTAACTGTGTGCTAACTATGCTTTAATTCAATTTCATCCCCAACTTTCCCAGCCCTGCACACAAAACAAGTTTGCAGGAAAATACTGTTGGACTGTAATATTTCTAAAGGATTTGTAGACTTCTGTTCATTTGAAGTTTCAGGACCTTAAAACTGGTTTATTTCTAGTCCTGAGATTGTTCTTTTTTTTTTTTCCCTTTATTTGGCTTCAGATGCTAACTGGTTCATGTTCAGAAAAAGATAAAGCTAATTAATGACAAAATATCCCATGGGATGTGTGGGATCTTAGCATTGCTATTAGTTTTCTGAACAAGAAATGTGTTGAAATCTGTGCTAAGATATACACTAAAGTTTGAAGTTCTAATACCTATATCTAGGTCTTTTATCTAAGAAATGCAAACTCTCACAACTCAAGAAGATTCACATGAGATAGTAACCTGCTTCAGGAACAAAGGAGTTTGTGGCATAGCCAATAATAGAACTGCAGGATTCATATTATCAGTACCTTCATCAGCACCAAATGAGTATCTCCAAAAATATTTTTAATAATGCACTGGTATACAAAAGAATAAAGGTCATATTTTAAAAGTGCAAACTGATAAACTTGGTGTTAATAGATTTAGAGGAATTACCAGTCTGTACATCCATTTAAATCAGTTATATTAAATCTCAATGGGCAAATTGTACATTTTAATTTAATGTACTGCTATTTCAAAAAATAACTTTTTCCCTACTATATACATAAAACAGAGAAAGTGTAATAGAGAAAAGCACAGCACAAAATAAAAACAAAAGTCATATGTAAAGCCTCAATATAAAAATAGACCTTGTTGGAGGGGAGGAGTCAAGATGGCAGAGAAGTAGCAGGCTGAGACTACATCAGGTAGCAGGAAATCAGCTCAACAGCTTTTCTAAACATTGCAAACACCTACAAATCCAATGGGAGATTGAAGAGAAGAAGAACAGCAATTCTAGAAACAGAAAATCAACCACTTTCTGAAAGGTAGGACTGGCGGAGAAATGAATATAAATGACGGGAAGATAGACTGCGGGGGAGGGGCCGGCTCCCGGCACGCGGTGGAGCAATGGAGCACAAAATCAGGACTTTTAAAAGTCTGTTCCACTGAGGGACATTGCTCCAGAGGCTAAAACGGGGTGAAGCCCACGCGGGGTCAGCGTGGCCCCAGGTCCCGCAGGGTCACAGAAGGATCGGGGGTGTCGGAGTGTCGCAGAGCTCGCAGGTATTAGAACAGAGAAGCTGGCTACAGAGACAGAGCCGAGGACTGAAATCTCAGCTCGGGGTTACCTTGAACTGGTCATGGGCTGGTGAGCTCAGAGCGCGGCTGGAGGCTAGGGATACGGGAGTGATTGGGTGCTGTCCTCTGGGGGCGCACTGAGGAGTTGTGCCCCGGGCTCTTGGCTCCTCCGGGCCGGAGACTAGGAGGCCGCCATTCTCACTCCCGTCCTCCAGAACCCTACGGAAAGCATTCAGGGAACAGAAGCTCCCAAAAGCGAACCCGAGCGGATTACTTAGTCCAGCCACCGGTAAGGGCGGTGCAATTCCGCCTGGGGCAAAGACACTTGAGAGTCACTACAACAGGCCCCTCCCCCAAAAGATCAACAAAATATCCAGCCAGCACCAAGTTCATCTATCAGGGAAAGCAGGTTCAATTCCTAAGACAGCAGTGGAATTCCAGAGGAGGAAAAAGCAAAGCACGGAACTCATGGCTTTCTCCCCATGATTCTTTAGTCTTGCGGTCAATTCAATTTTTTTCTTTTTTCAATTTTTTTTTCTTTTTTCTTCTTCTGCTAAATTTTTAAAAACTTTTACCCTTTTCCTTTTTAACGTTTTTTGACTAGTTTATCTAAATATATATATATTTTTTTCTTTTTTATATTTTTTCTTTATTTCTTTTAATTTTTAAATATTTTTCTCTTTTTTTCTGAACCTCTTTTTTCTCCTTTCTCCTCCCACAATTTGGGGTCTCTTCTGATTTGGTTACAGTGCATTTTTCTGGGGTCTTTTCCACCCTTTTAGTATTTTACTTGATCCTTCATATCCTCTTATCTGGACAAAATGACAAGGCAGAAAAAATCACCACAAACAAAAGATCAAGAGGCAGTACCGAAGGCAAGGGACCTAATCAACACAGACATTGGTAATATGTCAGATCAAGAGTTCAGACTGACGATTCTGAATGTTCTAGCCGCGATCCAAAAAGGCATGGAAGATATTAGAGAAACCTTCTCTGGAGATATAAAAGCCCTTTCTGGAGAAATTAAAGAACTAAAATCTAACCAAGTTGAAATCAAAAAAGCTATTAATGAGGTGCAATCAAAATGGAGGCTCTCACTGCTAGGATAAATAAGGCAGAAGAAAGAATTAGTGATATAGAAGACCAAATGACAGAGAATAAAGAAGCCGAGCAAAAGAGGGACAAACAGCTACTGGACCACAAGGGGCGAATTCAAGAGATAAGTGACACCATAAGATGAAACAACATTAGAATAATTGGGATTCCAGAAGAAGAAGAAAGAGAGAGGGAAGCAGAAGGTCTATTGCAGAGAATTATTGGAGAGAATTTCCCTAATATGGCAAAGGGAACAAGCATCAAAATCCAGGAGATGGGGGGGGAGTCAAGATGGTGGGGAAGTAGGAGGAGGCACCGTTTCAACCTGTACCCTAAAGTGAGCTGATTACCTACCAATGAACTCCGACCACCCATGAAATCAGCCTGAGATCAGAATTATACACGTCTGGATCTCTACAGGAACAGAAGATGCCAGTGGCAGGTAAAGCAGACTGGGAGCGTCTGACTGATATCGGAAGATAAACAAAAGGGGGAGGGAGCCACCAAAGGTGACCGATTGGAAAGTAATACCCCAATATGAGAGTGCCCTGCATCTGGGGACCAGCATTAACTTGGAGTCTGGTTGAAAGCACTCAAAAAACAAAGAGCAAAGGATCGTGGGGGGAAATAGTGGGAACCTGGGTGGTTAGGGACAGGGACCTAAGTCCCTGGACCCAGGACAGCCTCCCCTGGCACTGAGCCAGAGAGAGTGCGGCAGAGAAATCAGGTCTCTGTCCCTGAGCCGCCAGTGCACCTGACCCGCCAGCCCACCCGAGAACGAGTGGGGTCTGGCTCCCGTGACGGGTTGGGAACCTGGCCAGACTGCAATCCTGAAACACGCGCGTCCCACACCCTCCCTTGGAAGAGGTGCTCTTAGGCACTAGCCTGGAGCTCTGGCATCCGGAAAAAACAAACATTCCCAGCCCGGGACAGCAGGAAAATCTCAGTGTGTGATCTCTGCTCGGAACCTCTATGGCGGTCTGGAGCTGCCCAGACAGCCACCGCTGCCCTGGTTTTGGGTACAACGAGGAGCTCCTGCATCCCCAGGGACAGTGACACAGAACTGACTCTGCCAGCAGCTCTTGCAAAACATTCTGAGGCTTCTCTCTGAGAGGGAGGTCGGGGTGCAGTTTGCTCTCCTCTAAACCTCCAAAAACCAACAAAAGCTGTCAAGGCGAGAGAAAGCAGATGAAAGAACATAAAAACCCCAGAGAACAAAAGGCTGAAAAAAACAGTTTCCTCAGAGCCCACCCCCTTGAGGGGAGTGGGAGGACCTAACTCAGGGAACATCATTGTCTGAAAACCCACGAGGCAGGCCCCTCCCCCAGAAAACCAACCAGGAAGAAAAAAAAAAAAAAAAAGACTACAAGAGAACAACCACCACTACTTCATAAATACAATTTTATTTTTAACTCTTTACCAATATTCTGGTTCTTTTTTTTATACATACAGATAATTTTTTAACCTATTTACCACCACACTGAGATGTCCAGTACATCAAATTCCTTAAGAACCTTCTAACCTGAACTTTTTGATACATACACCCGTGTTTTTCTTTTGTTTTTCTATTTTTTTAATTCTTTTTTAATAGTAACTTAGTTTAGTATAGTTTATTCTTTTTTACTTTTTATTTTCTACTATACATATAGAGTTAAACTTCAAGGTAATCCCCTTTCTCCAATCAATGCTACCCCTATAGGCAAACCAGTTTCTAATCCCCCTGTAACTTAGGAAAGTTGAGTCCCTTAACAAAAACATCAAGATACCTTCAGGAAGAATCAAAATAACCTTCCTCACCCACACTGAGAATTTATAACCACTCTCCCAATTTTTCCTTCTGTCAGTGTTTCTGTGAATTTGTGTTTGTCCTGATAATATATAAATCTTATACTTGGTGTTCGTTCTGATGAGGTTCTTCCTTTTTTTTTTTTTTTTTTTTTGCTTATATATATATTTTTTTTCTCTTGTCATATACTTTTATCAGTCTTTTTTTTATCTTTTATCTTTTTATCAGTCTTTTTATCAGTTTTGTTTTTGTTTGTATACTTCACAAATCTTACCTTGTGGACCATTTCGGCTGAGCCTTCTCTTTTATCGTCCCTTTTTCTTCCTTTTTCCTTTTTTTCTTTTCCTTTTTTTCTTTCTTCTTCTCTATTTCTTTTTCTTTTCTTTTTTCTCTCATTTGGGTGTGGAATCCTGATTGCACAGAAGCGTTCTAGGGTGCACATTGACTGCACCACAATCGATAAGTCCAGCTGCATCTGTTCAGTCATCTCTTACCAAAATGACGAGGAGGAGGAATACCCAACAGAAGAAAAATATAGAGGATGGGCCTTCTGCAACAGAGCTAATGGCTATTGACATAGACAATATATCAGAAAAGGAATTCAGACTAACAATTATCCAGGCAATAGCTAGGTTGGAGAAAGCCATGGATGACCAAACAGAATTGATTAGGGCAGAACTGAAAGCCACCAGGGATGATGTTCACAATGTTGGGGAAGAACTGAAAGCCACCAGGGATGATGTTCAAAATGCTCTCCATGAGTTGCAATCTAATCTAAATTCTCTAAAAGCTAGGGTAACTGAGACAGAAGATAGAATTAGTGATCTTGAGGACAAACAGATAGAGAGAAAGGATCAGGAGGAAGCCTGGAACAAACAGCTCAGAAGCCACGAAAACAGAATCAGGGAAATAAACGATGCCATGAAACGTTCCAATGTCAGAATTATTGGAATTACTGAAGGGGAGGAAAAAGAAAGAAGTCTAGAAGATATAGTGGAAGAAGTTGTCTATGAAAATTTTCCCAATCTCACGAATGGAAACAATGTTCATGTACTAGAAGCAGAGAGATTTCCTCCCAAGATTTTAGATTCTCAGAAGTCCTCATGACACCTTATAGTTAGAAAGAGGAATTATGTTTCAAGACAGACCCTCTTAAAAGCAGCTAGGACAAAGAAGATCCTTACATACGGAGGAAAGCCCATTAGAATAAAGTCAGAGTTTGCCACAGAGAACTGGCAAGCCAGGAAGGGCTGGCAAAATATATTCAGAGTACTAAATGAGAAGAACATGCAACCAAGAATACTCTATCCAGCAAGACTGACATTTAAAATGGATGGAGAGATAAAGAGTTTCCAAGACCAGCAAGGCTTAAAAGACTATGCAACCACCAAACCGACACTGCAGGAAATATTAAGGGGGGGTCCTATAAAAGAGAAAAAATCCTAAGAATATCATTGAACAGAGATATAGAAACAATCTACAGACAGAAAGACTTCAAAGGCAACATGATGTCAATAAAAACCTATCTCTCAATAATCACTCTCAATGTGAATGGCCTAAATTCTCCCATAAAACGACACAGGGTTGCAGATTGGATAAAACGACAGGACCCATCCATATGTTGTCTACAAGAGGCCCATTTTGCACCTAAAGATACACCCAGACTGAAAGTGAAGGGATGGAGAAGCATCTTTCCTGCCAATGGGCCTCAAAAGAAGGCTGGGGTAGCGATTCTCATATCAGATAAATTCGATTTTAAACTAAAGACTGTAGTCAGAGATACAGAAGGACACTACATAATTCTTAAAGGGACTATCCACCAAGATGATCTAACAATTGTGAATGTCTATGCCCCCAATATGGGAGCACCCAGTTACATAAGAAAACTATTAATCAAGATAAAGAGTCATATTGATATGAATACAATTATAGTAGGAGATTTTAATATGCCTCTCTCAGAAATAGACAGATCATCAAAGCAGAAAATTAATAAAGAAATAAGAGCATTGAATGAAACATTGGACCAGATGGACCTCATAGACATATACAGAACATTCCACCCTAAAACAACAGAATACTCATTGTTCTCAAGTACACATGGAACCTTCTCCAGAATAGACCACATACTGGGTCACAAAGCAGGACTCAACCGATATCAAAAGACTGACATTATTCCCTGCATATTCTCAGATCACAATGCTTTGAAACTGGAACTCAATCACAAGGAAAAGTTCAGAAGGAATTCAAACACCTGGAAGCTAAAGACCACCTTGCTTAAGAATGCCTGGATCAACCAGGAGATCAAAGATGAACTTAAACAATTCATGGAAACCAATGAGAATGAAGACACTCTGGTCCAAAACCTATGGGATACAGCAAAGGCGGTTCTAAAGGGGAAATACATAGCCATCCAAGCCTCCCTCAAAAAAAACTTGAAAAATACAGAATACACCAACTGTCTCTACACCTTTAAGAACTGGAGAATCAACAACAAGTCAAACCAACTGCACATGCAAGAAGGGAAATAATCAAGATTAGAGCAGAGATCAATGAGGTAGAAAAGAGATACAGTAGAATGTATCAATGAAACTAGAAGCTGGTTTTTTGAAAGAATCAATAAGATCGATAAACCATTGGCCACACTAATCCAAAAGAAAAGAGAGAAAGCCCAAATTAATAAAATTATGAATGAAAAGGGAGAGATCACAACTAACACCATGGAAATAGAAACAATTATCAGAAATTATTAACAACAGTTATATACCAATAAGCTAAGCAACCTAGATGAAATGGATGCATTCCTGGAAAGCTACAAACTCCCAAAATTGAACCAGGAAGAAATTGACAACCTGAATAGACCGATATCCAGTAATGAGATTGAAGCAGTGATCAAAAACCTCCCAAAAAACAAGAGCCCAGGACCTGACGGATTCCCTGGGGAATTCTACCAAACTTTCAAAGAAGAAATAACACCAATTCTCCTGAAGCTGTTCCAAAAAATTGAAGCAGAAGGAAAACTTCCAGACTCTTTTTATAAAGCCAGCATTACCCTGATCCCCAAACCAGGCAAAGACCCTACCAAAAAGGAGAATTTCAGACCAATATCACTGATGAATATGGAGGCAAAGATTCTCAACAAGATCCTAGCAAACAGGATCCAGCAGCACATGAAAAAGATTATCCACCATGACCAGGTGGGATTCATCCCTGGGTTGCAAGGTTGGTTCAACATTCGCAAATCAATCAGTGTGATAGAACACATCAATAAGAGAAGAGAGAAGAACCACATGGTCCTCTCAATAGATGCAGAAGAAGCATTTGACAAAATCCAGCATCTGTTCTTGATTAAAACGCTTCAAAGTAAAGGGATAGAGGGAACATTCCTGAACTTCATAAAATCTATCTATGAAAGACCCACAGCAAATATCATCCTCAATGGGAAAAAGCTTGCAGCCTTCCCGTTGAGATCAGGAACAAGACAATGATGCCCACTCTCACCACTCTTGTTCAACATAGTATTTAGAAGTTCTAGCAATGGCAAACAGACAACAAAGGAAAATAAAAGGTATCCAAATTGGCAATGAAGAAGTCAAACTCTCTCTCTTCGCAGATGACATGATCCTTTATATGGAAAACCCCATAGACTCCACCCCCAAACTACTAGAACTCATACAGCAATTCAGTAACGTGGCAGGATACAAAGTCAATGTACAGAAATCAGTGGCTTTCTTATACACTAACAATGAAAATACAGAAAAGGAAATTAGAGAATCGATTCCATTTACTATAGCACCAAGAACCATGAGATACCTGGGAATAAGCCTATCCAAAGAGGTAAAGGACCTGTACTTGAGGAACTACAGAATACTCAAGAAAGAAATTGAAGAAGACACAAAAAGATGGAAGACTGTTCCATGCTCTTGGATTGGAAAAATAAACATTGTTAAAATATCTATATTGCCTAGAGCAATCTATACTTTTAATGCCATTCTGATCAAAATTCCACCGGTATTTTTCAAAGAGCTGGAGCAAATAATCCTAAAATTTGTATGGAATCAGAAGAGACCCCGAATTGCTAAGGAAATGTTGAAAAACAAAAACAAAACTGGCAGCATCACGTTACCCGATTTCAAGCTTTACTACAAAGCTGTGATCACCAAGACAGCATGGTACTGGCATAAAAACAGACACATAGACCAGTGGAACAGAGTGGAGAGGCCAGATATGGACCCTCAACTCTCTGGTGAAATAACCTTCGACAAAACAGGAAAAAATATACAATGGAAAAAAGACAGTCTCTTCAATAAATGGTGCTGGGAAAACTGGACAGCGATATGTAGAAGAATGAAACTCGACCATTCTCTTACACCGTACACAAAGATAAACTTGAAATGGATAAAAGACCTCAATGTGAGACAGGAATCGATCAGAATCCTAGAGGAGAACATAGGCAGTAACCTCTTCGATATCAGCCACAGCAACTTCTTTCAAGATATGTCTCCAAAGGCCAAGGAAACAAAAGCAAAAATGAACTTTTGGGACTTCATCAAGATCAAAAGCTTCTGCACAGCAAAGGAAACAGTGAACAAAACAAAAATGCAACCCACGGAATGGGAGAAGATATTTGCAAATCACAGAACAGACAAAAGGTTGATATCCAGGATCTATAAAGAACTGCTCAAACTCAACACACACAAAACAGATAATCATATCAAAAAAATGGGCAGAATATATGAACAGACACTTCTCCAACGAAGACATACAAATGGCTATCAGACACATGAAAAAATGTTCATCATCACTAGCCATCAGGGAGATTCAAATTAAAACAACATTGAGATACCACCTGATACAAGTTATAATGGCCAAAATTAGCAAAACAGGAAACAATGTGTGTCGGAGAGGATGTGTAGAATGGGAAACCCTCTTACACTGTTGGTGGGAATGCAAGTTAGTGCAGCCACTTTGGAGAACAGTGTGGAGATTCCTCAAGAAATTAAGAATAGAGCTTCCCTATTATGACCCTGCAATTGCACTGCTGGGTATTTACCCCAAAGATACAGATGTAGTGAAAAGAAGGGCCATCTGTACCCCAATGTTTATTAGAGCAATGGCTACAGTCGACAAACTCTTGAAAGAACCAAGACGCCCTTCAACGGATGAATGGATAAGGAAGATGTGGTCCATATACACAATGGAGTATTATGCCTCCATCAGAAAGATGAATACCCAACTTTTGTAGCAACATGGATGGTACTGGAAGAAATGCCGAGCGAGGTAAGTCAAGCAGAGAGAGTCAAGTATCATATGGTCTCACTTATTTGTGGAGCATAACAAATAACATGGAGGACATGGGGAGAAGGAGAGGAGAGGGAGTTGAGGGAAACTGGAAGGGGAGATGAACCATGAGAGACTATGGACTCTGAAAAACAACCTGAGTGTTTGAAGGGGCGGGGGAGTGGGAGGTTGAGGAAGCAGGTGGTGGGTAATAGGGAGGGTAGGTACTGCATGGAGCACTGGGTGTGATGCCAAAACAATGAACACTGTTATGCTGTAATTAAACAAATAAAAAAAATAAAATTTGAAAAAAAATCCAGGAGATGCAGAGAACCCCCCTCAAAGTCAACAAGAATAGATTCACACCCCGTCACCTAATTGTAAAATTTACAAGTCTTAGTGACAAAGAGAAAATCCTGAAAGCAGCCCGGGAAAGAAGTCTGTAACATACAATGGTAAAAAAATTTGATTGGCAGCAGACTTATCCACAGAGACCTGACTGACCAGAAAGAACTGGTATGATATATTCATAGCACTATACGAGAATAACATGCAGCCAAGAATACTCTGTCCAGCTAGGCTATCATTGAAAATAGAAGGGGAGATAAAACCTTCCAGGACAAACAAAAACTGAAAGAATTTGAAGACTCCAAACCAGCTCTACTGGAAATATTGAAAGGGGTCCTCTAAGCAAAGAGAGAGCCTAAAAGTAGTAGATCAGAAAGGTACAGAGACAATATACAGTAACAGTCACCTTACAGGCTAATAATGGCACTAAATTCATATCTCTCAATCGTTACCCTGAATGTTAATGGGCTAAATGCCCCAATCAAAAGACACAGCGTATCAGAATGGATAAAAAGCAAAACGATCAGTATGTTGCCCACAAGAAACTCATTTTAGATGCAAAGACACCTTCTGATTTAAAGTGAGGGGGTGGAAAACAATTTACCATGCTAATGGGCATCAGAAGAAAGCTGGGGTGGCAATCCTTATATCAGATCAATTAGATTTTAAGCCAAACACTATAATAAGAGATGAGGAAGGACACTATATCCTACTCAAAGGGTCTGTCCAACAAGAAGATCTAACAATTTTAAATATCTATGCTCCTAATGTGAGAGCAGCCAACTATATAAACCAATTAATAACAAAATCAAAGAAACACATCAACAACAACAAAAAAAAAAAAAAGAGAAAAGAAACACATCAACAATAATACCATAATTGTAGGGGACTTGAACATTCCCCTCACTGAAATGGACAGCTCATCCAAGCAAAAGATCAACAAGGAAATAAAGGCTTTAAATGACACAATGGACCAGATGGACATCACAGATATATTCAGAACATTTCATCCCAAAGCAACAGAATACACATTCTTCTCTAGTGCACATGGAACCTTCTCCAGAATAGATCACATCCTGGGTCACAAATCAGGTCTCACCCGGTATCAAAAGATTGGGATCATTCCCTGCATTGTTTCAGACCACAATGCTCTGAAGCTAGAACTCAATCACAAGAGAAAACCTGGAATGAACCCAAATACATGGAGACTAAACAGCATCCTTCTAAAGAATGAATGGGTCAACCAGGAAATTAAAGAAGAATTGAAAAAATTCATGGAAACAAATGATAATGAAAACACAATGGTTCAAAATCTGTAGGACATAGTAAAGGCAGTCCTGAGAGGAAAATATATAGCAGTACAAGGCTTTCTCAAGAAACAAGAAAGGTCTCAAGTACACAACCTAACCCTACACCTAAAGGAGCTGGAGAAAGAACAAGAAAGAAACCCTAAACCCAGCAGGAGAAGAGAAATCATGAAGATCAGAGCAGAAATCAATGAAATAGAAACTAAAAAAAAAAACAATAGAAAAAATCAATGAAACTAGGAGCTGGTTCTTTGAAAGAATCAATAAGATTGATAAACCCCTGGCCAGACTCATCAAAAAGAAAAGAGAAAGGACCCAAATCAATAAAATCATGAATGAAAGAGGAGAGATCACAACTAACACCAAGGAAATAGAGACAATTATAAGAACATACTATGAGCAACTCTATGCCAACAAATGTGACAATCTGGAAGAAATGGATGCATTCCTAGAGACATATAAACTACCACAACTGAACCAGGAAGAAATAGAAAACCTGAACAGGCCCATAACCAGTAAGGAGATTGAAACAGTCATCAAAAACCATAAATGACTCTTAATCTCACAAAACAAACTGGGGGTTGCTGGGGGTAGGTGGGATTGGGAGGGGGGGTTATGGACATTGGGGAGGGTGTGCACTATCATGATTGCTGTGAAGTATGTAATCCTGGCGATTCACAGACCTGTACCCCTGTTCATTAAAAAAAAATTGGAAGGGGAAGTGAACCATAAGAGACCATGGACTCTGAATAACAACCTGAGGGTCTTGAAGGGGCAGGGGTGGGAGGTTGGGGGAACCAGGTGGCGGGTAATAGGGAGGGCACGTATTGCATGGAGCACTGGGTGTGTTGCAAAATGCTGTTATGCTGAAATAAATAAATTTATAAAAAAAAAATCTCCAAACAAACAAAAGCCCAGGGCCAGACAACTTCCCAGGGGAATTCTACCAAACATTTAAAGAAGAACTAATTCCTATTCTCCTGAAACTGTTCCAAAAAATAGAAATGGAAGGAAATCTTCCAAACTCATTTTATGAGGCCAGCATCACCTTGATCCCAAAACCAGACAAGGATCCCACTAAAAAAGAGTACTACAGAAAAATATCCTTGATGAACACAGATGCAAAAATTCTCACCAAAATACTAGCCAATAGGATTCAACAGTACATTAAAAGGATTATTCACCACGATCAAGTGGGATTTATTCCAGGGCTGCAGGGTTGGTTCAACATCTGCAAATCAATCAATGTGATAGAACACATTAATAAACGAAAGAACAAGAACCATATGATACTCTCCATAGATGCTGAAAAAGCATTTGAAAAAGTATAGCATCCCTTCCTGATCAAAACTCTTCAAAGTGTAGGGATAGAGGGCACATACCTCAATATTATCAAAGCCATCTATGAAAAACCCACCGCAAATATCATACTCAATGGAGAAAAACTGAAAGCTTTTCCGTTAAGGTCAGGAACATGGCAGGGATGTCCATTATCACCACTGCTATTCAACACAGTACTAGAAGTCCTAGCCTCAGCAATCAGACAACAAAAAGAAATTAAAGGCATCCAAATCGGTAAAGAAGAAGTCAAACTATCACTCTTCGCAGATGGTATGATACTATGTGTGGAAAACCCAAAAGACTCCACTGCAAAACTGCTAGAACTTGTACAGGAATTCAGTAGTGTCAGGATATAAAATCAATGCACAGAAATCAGTTGCATTTCTGTACACCAAAAACAAGACAGAAGAAAGAGAAATTAAGGAGTCAATCCCAATTACAATTGCACCCAAAACTATAAGATACCTAGGAATAAACCTAACCAAAGAGGCTAAGAATCTATACGCATAAAACTATAAAATACTCATGAAAGAAATTGAGGAAGACACAAAGAAATGGAAAAATGTTCCATGACCCTGGATTGGAAGAATAAATATTGTGAAAATGTCTATGCTATCTAAAGCAATCTACACATTTAATGCAATCCCTATCAAAATACCATCCATTTTTTCAAAGAAATGGAACAAATAATCCTAAAATTTATATGGAACCAGAAAATACCTCGAATAGCCAAAGGAATATTGAAAAAGAAAGTCAAAGTTGGAAGCATCACAATTCCGGACTTCAAGCTCTATTACAAAGCTGTCATCATCAAGACAGCATGGTACTGGCACAAAAACAGACACATAGATCAATGGAACAGATTAGAGAGCCCAGAAATCGACCCTCAACTCTATGGTCAACTAATCTTCGACAAAGCAGGAAAGAATGTCCAATGGAAAAAAGACAGCCTCTTCAATAAATGGTGCTGGGAAAATTGGACAGCCACATGCAGAAAAATGAAATTGGACCACTTCCTTATAGCACACACAAAAATAGTCTCAAAATGGATGAAGGACCTCAATGTGAGAAAGGAATCTATCAAAATCCTTGAGGAGAAAGCAGGCAGCAACCTCTTCAACCTCAGCTGCAGCAACATCTTCCTAGGAACATCGGCAAAGGCAAGGGAAGCAAGGGCAAAAATGAACTATTGGGATTTCATCAAGATCAAAAGCTTTTGCACAGCAAAGGAAACAGTTAACAAAACCAAAAGACAACTGACAGAATGGGAGAAGATATTTGCAAACGACATATCAGATAAAGGGCTAGTATCCAAAATCTATAAGGAACTTAGCAAACAAACATCCAAAGAACAAACAATCCAATCAAGAAATGGGCAGAGGACATGAACAGACATTTCTGCAAAGAAGATATCCAGATGGCCAACACACACATGAAAAAGTGCTCCACATCACTCGGCATCAGGGAAATACAAATCAAAACCACAATGAGACATCACCTCACACCAGTCAGAATGGCTAAAATTAACAAGTCAGGAAATGACAGATGCTGGCGAGGATGCGGAGAAAGGGGAACCCTCCTCCACTGTTGGTGGGAATGCAAGCTGGTGCAACCACTCTGGAAAACAGCATGGAGGTTCCTCAAAATGTTGAAAATAGAACTACCCTATGACCCAGCAATTGCACTACTGGGTATTTACCCTAAAGATACAAACATAGTGATCCGAAGGGGCACGTGTACCCGAATGTTTATAGCAGCAATGTCTACAATAGCCAAACTATGGAAAGAACCTAGATGTCCATCATAGATGAATGGATACAGAAAATTTGGTATATGTACACAATGGAATACTATGCAGCCATCAAAAAATGAAATCTTGCCATTTGCGACGACGTGGATGGAACTAGAGGGTATCATGCTTAGTGAAATAAGTCAGTTGGAGAAAGACAACTATCATATGATCTCCCTGATATGAGGACATGGAGATTCAACATGGGGGGTTAGGGGGATAGTAGAAGAATAAATGAAACAAGATGGGATTGGGAGGGAGACAAACCATAAATGACTCTTAATCTCACAAAACAAACTGGGGGTTGCTGGGGGGAGTTGGGGTTGGGAGAGGGGGAGGGGGTTATGGACATTGGGGAGGGTATGTGCTATCGTGAGTGCTGTGAAGTGTGTAAACCTGGCGATTCACAGACCTTTATCCCTGGGGATAAAAATACATTATATGTTTATATAAAAAAAAAATTGGAAGTGGAGGCGAACCATAAGAGACTATGGACTCTGAAAAACAACCTGAGGGTTTTGAAGGGGCGGTGGTGGGTAATAGGGATGGCATGTATTGCATGGAGCACTGAGTGTTGTGCAAAAACAATGAATACTGTTACTCTGAAAAAAATAAATAAATTTAAATAAAATAAAAAAATTAAAAAAAAGACCTTGTTACATTTTGTCAGGTTGATACATATCCTTACAGTCTTCATTCTGTGTGTATGTACATGTATGTTTGTATATGCAGACACATTTTTATTTTTCCCAAAATTTAGATCACATAGTACTTGTTATATTTGAAATATCTTTAAAATATTTAATGATATATTATGGCATTTCCTATGTCAATAAATCACCTTCTATAATATAATTTTTAAATGTAGCATATAACTTAATCATATATGAATATCCCATCATGTACATACTAAGTCTCCTGTTATATAGGGCATTTGTTTCCAATATTTCTTGATTATAAATTAAGCTGATATGAATATCATTGTGCATATACCTTTGTACATTTCTCCGTTTTGCTTTAAAATAAATTTCTAAAATTGGAATTTCTGGGAAAACTCTTCCTACTCTTTAACAATTTTACTTCTAAGAAAATTAATTAAGGCCCATTTAAAATCTACTTTTTACATGCTATAAAGATTGGTTTCAGATATGGATAATCATACTTCCATACAGCCAAATTATAATTTCAGTGACAGATGACTTCTGTGAAGAAAATAGGGCTGAAGATGTGTAGGGCTGCCCCTACTCCATTTTCTTTATCCTTCTAGAAATCTCTTCAGACAGATTTTGGAATTCTGTACCTGTCCTCATGTCTCTTTCCTTTCTTTTGCTTCCATTTTAATAGAACATTGTTGTTGTTTTAATTGAAAAACAATTGACAAACAGCAACCTACTAGTTTCAAGAGTACATAGCAGTATAAAGTATCATGTCATCTGTGAAGAGAGAGAGTTTGATTTCTTCATTGCCAATTTAAATACCTTTTATTTCTTTTTGTTGTCTGATTGCTGTTGCTAAGACATCTGTTACTATGTTAAACAACAGTGGCAAGAGTGGGCATCCTTGTATTCCTGATCTCAAAGGGAAGGCTGTCAGCTTTTCCCCATTGATAATGAAATTTGATGTGGGTTTCTCATAGATAGATTTTATGCAGTTGAGGAATATTCCCTCTATCTCTATGCTTTGAATCATTTAAATCAAGAATGGATGCTGTATCTTGTCAAATGCTTTATCTGCACCAGTTGAGAGGACCATGTAGTTCTTCTCTCTTCTCTTATTGATTTGTTCTATTACATTGATTGACTTGAGAATGTTGAACTACTATTGCATCCCATGGATAAATCCCACCTGGTCGTGGTAGATAAACTTTTTTTTTTAAAAGATTTTATTTATTCATTTGACAGACAGAGATCACAAGTAGGCAGAGAAGCAGGCAGAGAGAGAGGAAGGGAAGCAGGCTCCCCGCTGAGCAGAGAGCCCGATGCGGGGCTCGATCCCAGGACCCTGGGATCATGACCTGAGCCGAAGGCAGTGGCTTAACCCACTGAGCCACCCAGGCGCCCCGTAGATAAACTTTTTAATGTACTGTTGTATCCTATTAGCTAGGATCTTGTTGAGAATCTTGGCATCCATATTCATCAGGGACATTGGTCTGAAATTCTCCTTTTTGTTGCAATCTTTGCCTGGTTTGGGGATCAGGATAATGCTGGCTTCATAAAAAGAGTCTGGAAGTTCTCCATCTATTTCAAATTTTAAAACAGCTTCAAGATAATAGGTATTATTTCTTCCTTGACTGTTTGGCAGAACTCTCCAAGGAGTCAGTCAGGTCCTGGGCTCTTGTTTTTGGGGAGGTTTTGCTCACTGCTTCAATCTCGTTACTAGATATTGGTCTATTTAAGTTGTCAATTTCTTCCGGATTCAGTTTTGAAAGTTTAGAGGTTTCCAGAAATGCATCCATTTTGTCTAGTTTGCTTAACTTATTGATATATAACTGTTGATAATAATTTCTGATGATTGTTTCTATTTCCTTGGTGTTAGTTGTGATCTCTCCCTTCTCATTCATAATTTTATTAATTTGGGTCCTCTCTTCTTTTGAATTGGTTTGGCCAATGGTTTATTGATCTTATTGAACCATTCAAAAAACCAGCTTCTAACTTCATACATGTGTTCTACTGTATCTCTAGTTTCTATCTCATTGATCTCTGCTCTAAACTTGATTATTTCCCTTCTTGTGTGTGAGGTTAGTGTATTTGTTCTTGATTTTCCAGTTCTTTAAGGTGTAAAGAGAGCTGGTGTATTATGGATTTTTCAATTTATTTGAGGGAGGCTTGGATGGCTATGTATTTCCCCCTTAGGACCGCCTTTGCTGTATCCCATAGGTTACATGATACTTTATATGGAAAACACAAAAGACCACACCCACAAACTACTAGAACTCATACAGCAATTCAGTAATGTGGCAGGATACAAAATCAATGTATGGAAATCAGTTGCTTTCTTATACACTAATGATGAAATGTAGAAAGGGAAATTAGAGAATCAATTTACTATATCACCAAGAACCATAAGAGACCTGGGAATAAACCTAATCAAAGAAGTAAAGGTTCTGTACTTGAGGAACTACAGAACATTCATGAAAGAAATTGAAGAAGACACAAAAAGATGGAAGAGCATCCCACACTCATGGATTGGAAGAATAAACATTGTTAAAATGTCTATACTACCTAGAGCCATCTATACTTTCAATGCCATCCCAATCAAAATTCCACTGGCATTTTTCAAAGAACTGGAACAAACAATCCTAAAATTTGTATGGAACCCAAAGAGACCCTGAATTGCTAAGTAAATGTTAAAAATGAAAAACAAAAGTGGGGGCATCAATTGCCTGATTTCAAGTTTACTACAAAGCTGTGATCACCGAGACAGCATGGTACTGGCACAAAAACAGACACATAGACCAGTGGAACATAGTAGAGAGCCCAGATATGGACCTTGAAATCTATGGTCAAATAATATTTGACAAAGAAGGAAAAAATATCCAGTGGAAAAGGATAGTCTTTTCAATAAATGGTGCTGGGAAAATTGGAGCTATGTGTAGAAGAATGAAGCACAAACATTCTCTTACACCATACACAAAGATAAACACAAAATGGATAAAAGACCTCAACATGAGGCAGGAATCTATCAAAATCCTAGAGGAGAACATAAGCAGTAATCTCTTTGACACCGGCCACAGCAACTTCTTTCAAGACATGTCTCCAAAGACAAAGGAAACAAAAGTGAAAATGAACTTTTGGGACTTCATCAAGATGAAAAGTTTCTGCACAGCAGAGCAAGCAGTCAACAAAACAGAGGCAAACAACAGAATGGGAGAAAATATTAGCAAATGACACTGATCAGACAAAGGGCTGATATCCAAGATCTATAAAGAAGTTTTCAAACTCAACACACAAAAAATAGATAATCACATCAAAAAATGGGCAAAACACATGAACAAATATTTTTCCAAAGAAGACATAGAAATGTGTAACAGACATATGAAAAAATGTTCATCATCATTAGCCAGCAGGAAAACTCAAATCAAAACCACATTGAGATACCACCTTACACCAGTCAGAATGGCCAAAATTAGCAAGACAGGAAACAACGTGTGTCAGAGAGGATGTAGAGAAAGGGGAACCATCTTGCACTGTTGGTGGGAATTCAAGTTGGGCAGCCACTTTGGAAAACAGTATGGAGATTCCTTAAGTAATTAAAATTACAGCTTCCCTAGGACCCTGCAATTGCACTACTGGGTATATACCCATAAATATACAAATGTAGTGATGTAGTGAAAAGAAGGGCCACCTGTACCCCAATGTTTTTAGCAGCAATGGCCACAGTTGCCAAACTGTGGAAAGAGCCAAGATGCCCTTCAACAGTCAAATGGATAAAGAAGATATGGTACATATATACAATGGAGTATTATGCCTCCATCAGAAAGGGTGAATACACAACTTTTTTTATCAACATAGATGGCACTGGAAGATATCATGCTGAGTGAAACAAGTCAAGCAGAGAGAATCAAATATCATATGTTTTCACTTACCTGCAGAGCATAAGGAGGATATTGGGAGATAGAGAGGACAAGTGAGATGGGAGAAACTGGAGGGGGAAACAAACCGTGAGAGACTGTGGACTCTGAGAAAAAAACTGAGTGTTTGGAGGGCTGGGGGTTGGGGGTTGGGTTAGCCTGGTGGTGGGTAGTATGGAGGGCATTACTGCATGGTGCACTGAGTGTCATGCATAAACAGTGAATTTTGGAACACTGAAAATAAATAAAATAAAATGGAAAATCTTTAAAAAGAGTACATTGCAGTGATTAGATATTCTTATTTTTAATTAAATATTTTAAAAGACTTTACTTATTTATTTGAAAGAGTGCATACAAGAGGGGGAGGGAGAGAGGGAGAGGGACAAGCTGACTTTGTGATGAGCAGGGAGCCCTACGTGGGGCTCAATCCCAGTACCCTGGGATCATGACCTGAGCCGAAGGTAGATGCTTAACTCCCTGAGCCACCCAGGTGCTCCATGATTCAATATTTTTACTTTTGTTTATTTTTTCAAGATTTTATTTATTTATTTGTCTGGAGTGTGTGGAGCACACCCAAGCAGGTGAGCTGGCAGGCAGAGGGAGAAGCAGGCTTTCTGCTGAGCAAGATCTGGATGTGGAACTCCATCCTAGGACTCTGGGATTATGACCTGAGGTGAAGGCAGAGATGTAGAAGTCTGAGCTACCCAGGCATCCCGTGATTCAATGTTTTCAAATGTAGCAATCCCCATGATAGGTCTAGTTACCATCTGTCACCATATACAGTCACTAAAATATTATTGACTGTGTTCCCTAAGTTGTACATGACATCCCCACAGCTTCTGTACTTTAGACCTGAAAGTTTTTACCTTTAAATCCCCTTCACTCTTTTGCCCACTCTCTGAGCTTCCTCCCTTCTAGTAACTGAGAGTTTGTTGCCTGTATCTGTGAGTCTGTTTCTGTTTTGGTTTTTAGTAAATTATATTTTTAAATTCATTTCAAATCTGCTGCTCACTTAATAAATATGATAATAGACATAGACTCAATAATTTTAGTCAAATCATAAAAATTTACATTTCTGCCTAATCCCCATCCTCATCACAACTCACTGGCATAAGAGAGTGTTTCTTCTGAAAGGTCTTCAAGATATTCTGGGAATTACTTGTAGAAATAATAATACACTTCTATGATGGCATAAACCCCCATGCTGATATATGGAATTGAAGCTAATGGAAAATTCTGGAAATGTAAGAGAATTGGGTGAGATATATCTCAAAGACTGATTTAAGAGGGACCGGTTTTGTTACAAAAAAGAAAATTATTTGATCTTTCCAATATAAGACAACATTCTGAATATTTCATTATAAAGGTTTTATCCAACCAGGATTATCTGTCTACAAGTTGAATAAAGAGAACTTTCTCCATCTCTTCTTTCATTGTTTTCATAAACACCTTAACTAATATAATATATTTTTAAGTTTTTCTTTAAATTAACTGGTAGACAGACTCCATTTGAAGTAAAGTAATGGAAGCCAGTTTCATAAGAGTCATTAGAAATGAAGAAGAGCTATATCTTAGTTTCTCAAATTCATTTTACATTTAAAAAGAAAAAAAGGTTAATCACAAAATACCCTAACTCAGTGAATTATTTTTTCAACTATCGTAGCCAGAACAACCTGGGGTCCCTGTTAATTATGCAAGTTCCTGGTTCTACCACAGACCTAATTTAAAATCTCTTGGGATAGAACCTGGAATCTACATTTTCAATAAATTTCCCAGATTATTCTTGTTCATACAACTATCTGGAAATCAGTATTCTAATTGATCATAGAGCTTAGAGAAAACACTTGAAATTTCTAAGAAAGGATCAGGAATGAAAGTATAATAGACAAGAAAAGGAAGTAGTGAATAGATCACAAATGTTCACTCTCATAATCATTAGATCTGAATCATCAAAAACCCAAACACATACTATACACACACAAACACAGAGAATATTGTTTTATTAGGGTTCTTAATAAATGCTATTAAATATTTTTAAATCAGAATATGAAGTGAAATATGTAATAAAATGCCTTTATATAATTTCAAAATATGTACACATCACACATACTTATACAAGGATAGATATATCCTTTGATAAGTAGTCTTTCCTTATTTTATTGATGATTAGAGATCAGTTTCCAGCCTCTTTGTTCCTCAGTGAGTCCATATAATAGGATCAGACCAAAAGGTTGCTAATGGAATGGTATGTGAAAATTGAAGGAGGTCTTTTTCAGGAATGGAAATGCTAGTCTATTTCCTGTAGGCAAGAATAGGGATATGTTGCCTGGAATGCTAACATGATTGTGGGGCTCAAATAGGCAAATTGTAAACTTTTGAAAATGGCTTAACAATAAAATAGAAGAAGAATTATAATAATCATTGAGCATTGTGCTAGCCTGAAACCATCTATATTAGGTGAAGAAAAAAATGTCTTCAGGCTTATGTTAGTTTTTCATGTTAATCACATATAAACCTACTTTGTCTTTATATTTAGAGAGAGGAGGATAGGGGAGTTTAAAATCCAGGAAGTAAAATATCAAAGATTTAAGGCTTAAATATTTAAGTAAATATCAAACTTTAGTTCTTTGCAAAAATCACCAAAGCTGACAAACCTTTAGCTAGACTAACCAAAAGAAAAGGAAAGAAGATTCAAATTATTAAATTCAACAATAAGAAAAGGGACATCACCACCAACTTACACAGGGGAAAATAGTGTAGAGGAAACAGTGAACAAATGTATGCCTACAAATTAGACAATCTAGATGAAATGGTATTCTTTTCCATAAGATTTTATTTATTTATTTTTTGAGAGAGTGAAAGAGAGCACAGTGGGGTGAAGACCAGAGGGTGAGGGAGAAGCAGACTCCTGCTGAGCAGGCAGCCTGATGCAGTACAGGATCCTGGGACTCCAGAATCATGATCTGTGTTGAATGTAGATGCCTAACCAACTGAGCCACCCAGGTGCCCTGATGAAATGGTATTTTTAAAAAGATTCAAACTAGGGGCACCTGGGTGGCTCAGTGGGTTAAGCCTCTGCCTTTGGCTCAGGTCATGATCTCAGGGTCCTGGGATCGAGCCCTGCATCGGGCTCTCTGCTCAGCAGGGAGCCTGCTTCCCCCCTCTCTCTCCCTGCCTCTCTGCCTACTTGTAATTTCTTTCTCTGTGTCAAATAAATAAGTAAAATCTTTAAAAAAATAAAAGATTCAAACTACCAGAGTTGACTCAAGTAGAATTAGAAAATCTCAAAAGAACTATATAACAAATTTATAAACTTAATTGCTAATTTAAAAAAGTAGCTGAGAACCCAGCTTCACTGGTGAATTCCACCAAATGTTTAAAGAAGAATGAACAGAATTCCTTTACCAACATTTCCAAAAAATAAAAGTGGAGGGAACATTTCCCAGTTCATTCTATAAGAACAGTATTATCCTAATATCAAAACCAGCCAAAACATCAGTTATAAAGAAAACTACAGATAATATCTTCTACAGAGAAACAGAAATCCTTAAGAAAATAGTCGTGAACCAAATCCAGCAATATTAAAAAAAAAATACAGCCAAGTAAGATTTACCTAGGAATGGAAGATTGTCTTAATATCCAAAAATCAATTAATGTAATACACTATATTAATGAATAATGGACAAAAGTATATGACTAACTCAAAAAACATGGCAAAAACATTTGACAAAATCCATGCCCCTTCATGATAAAAAACATACAACAAACTAGGAGTAAAATACATTTTCCTCAACCCAATAAAGAATATCTAGAAAAACAAAACAAACAAAAAAATACAATGCAACTAATGTCACTCAATGATAAAATACTGAATGCTTTTCACCCTAAGACTGGAAGCAAAGCAAGGAAATCTGTTCTCATTACATTTATTCAACATCATACTGGAAGTTCTAGCTAGGGCAATTACTCTAAAGAAATAAAGTATATTCAGACTAGAAAGTAAAAATTAAAACTGTTTTGCAGGTGACATCATCTTTATACAGAAAATTCTAAGACATCCACAAAACCAAAAAGAACAAAATCCACAACTATTAGAACTATTAGAGCTAATAGTAAGTTGAGCAAAACTACAGAATTCAAGACTAATATTCAAACATCAATTATTTTCTACACCTTAGAAAGGAACAATCTAAATAAAATTAAGAAACAATTCCATTTATAATAACATTAAAAAGAATAAAGTACTTGGAAATAAATTTACCAAAAGAAGTACAGCACTTGTATTGTGGCCCTAAAAAATGTTTGTAATAAATTTAAGAAGACCTAAGTAAAATGTACACTCAGTGTTCATAAATTACAAGACATATTCTTTAGAAGGAAGGCAATCTTCTCCAAACTGATCTGCCAACTTAACAAAATCCCTATGAAAATTCCAGCTGGCTTTTTGCAAAAAGTATTAATTTTATTCTAGAATTCATATGGACATACAAAGGATGCAGAACAACCAAATAATCTTAAAAGGAACAAAAATGGAGGACTTATACTTAGTTTCCAAACTAACTAGAAAGCTATAGTACCAAGACAATATGGTTCTGGGGTAAGGATAGACATATAGATTGATGGAACAAAATTGTGATTCCAGAAATCAATCTATACTTTTATGATCATTTTATTTTTGACAAAGGTCCTAAGACAATTCAATTCAATAGAGAAAAAATAGTTTTTTCAACAAAATGGTATTGGAACAACTGGATAAGCATATGCAAATGAAGTTTGACCCCTTCATTATTCCATACACAAAAATTAACTCCAAATGCACCATAAACTTGCCTTTTTAGGTAGGTCACCACAAAGAATGTACCAAAGGAAAATAGGTAAGTGTCTTCTTTGGAAAAATGTCTATTTAATTATTTTCTCCATTTTTAAAATTTATTTGACAGAGATCACAAGTAGGCAGAAAGGCAGGGAGAGAGAGAGGAAGGGAGGCAGGCTCCCCGATGAGCAGAGATCCTGATACGGGGCTCGATCACAGGACCCTGTGGGCTGGATCATGACCTGAGCCAAAGGCAGAGGCTTTAACCCACTGAGTCTCCCAGGTCCCCCTATTTTATCCATTTTTAATTGGGTTATTTTTCTTTTTGTTATTGATTGAGTTGGAAGAGTTATTCATATATTCTGGATACAAACCCCTTTTTTGTAAGTATTTTCACTCATGCTGTGTTTTCACTCTCTTGATTATTTGGCTTGTATCTCACACACACACACATACACACACACACATATTTAAATTTGATGAAGTCTAATTTATCTAGGTTAATTCATCATTTGGGAAGTATACCTTAAGCCTGTTTTTTTTTTTTTTCTAAGCCTGCTTTTTTTTTTTTTAAGATTTTATTTATTTGACAGAGAGAGAGAGAGAGATCACAAGTAGGCAGAGAGGCAGGCAGAGAGAGAGGGGGAAGCAGGCTCCCTGATGAGCAGAGAGCCCGATGCGGGGCTTGATCCCAGGACCCTGAGATCATGACCTGAGCCAAAGGCAGAGGCTTAACCCACTGAGCCACCCAGGCGCCCCCTAAGCCGGCTTTTTAAAAATCTATATAAGACATCTTTTTTTGTAAGTGAGGATAGCCAGGGACAAAATTACTTAAACTCTGCTGTGCTTTTGTGGAAATAGTATCACCAAAGTAACTGAAAAGCTAGCTTGCAAAGACCTGTAATATTTTACACCTAAACCAATCATGAGACCCTCAAACATGCACCAACAAAAGTAAGCTATGAGTCTTATTAATCAATCTGACTTTGAATTCTTTCTTTCTTGCAAACAAGGATTTCCCATACTGATATTTTTAGTTTTTTCTTGTATTAAACACTTCAGTGTTACATATTTTCAGGAAGGAAGCATAATGTAGCAGTTCCAACAATGGACTTCAAACCCAAACTTCTTGAGTTCAAATCCTATCCCATTTGTCAATAATTGTGTGACCACAGACACACTTAACCCTTCTTAACCTTCCTGTGTTTTAGTTATTCCCATTTGTAAAATCGGAATGATAATAATAGTAGCTTTCTCAAAGTGTGTGAGTGTTAAATGAGTACGTGTATGGGCAGCTTTAATAATAGTGTCTAACATACAGTAATGCTAAGTATAAATTATTAATACTATTTCTATGTGCTTTTTAATAGGGAGAGGAGAATTTTACATTAGTTCAGTGTG
This sequence comes from Meles meles, assembly GCF_922984935.1. NCBI lineage: Eukaryota > Metazoa > Chordata > Mammalia > Carnivora > Mustelidae > Meles > Meles meles. The sequence goes on along the minus strand of NC_060087.1, from coordinate 79,544,338 downwards.
CCTACTACTCAGTTTTGCAGTTGGTAAAATAAAACCTTGCATTTACTCTCTCCTTCCACTAGCTCACCTCTCCCTCAAACTTCCTCATTTTTCTAGATAGTGCCATGATCTCCTCAGCTTTCCAGATAGAATAACTCTGAGTCCTCAGGGTCTTCTTTATTCATTTTCCTTCACTTCAGCAAATTTTTTCAACCCTATCTCTGAAATACATTCCAAATTTTTCCATGTTTCATTACATCTACCAACATCATCTTAGTATAAGCCATCATCATTCTTCCCTTGGTCTGTTACAGTAGTTTTCTTTTTTTTTAAGATTTTATTTATTTATTTGACAGACAGATCACAAGTAGGCAGAGAGTCAGGCAGAGAGAGAGGAGGAAGCAGGCTCCCTCCTGAGCAGAGAGCCCAATGGGGGACTCGATCCCAGGACCCTGGGATCATGACCTGAGCTGAAGGCAGAAACTTAATCCACTGAGCCACCCAGGCATCCCTGTTACAGTAGTTTTCTAACTGGTCTCACAAACTATGTTCTTGCAACACTAAAATGTATTCTCCACAGTAGTCAGAATATTATTTTTTAAATCTAAATCAAATCACATCACTCATTAAACCTTTCAATGGTTTCCATATACTTAGTTTATAATCCAAACACATTACCATGATCTACAAAGCTTTCATGGTCTACAAAGATTGCAACTATCATTTAAGAGATAGAGTCCATTCTCTCTTTGGAATTGAGTTGGCCCTGTGACTTGCTCAGATGGACAGGATGCAGTGGAATTGATATTCTAGGGATTTTTTATTAGATCATAAGAGGTATAGAAGCTTCTGCTACTTTTCTGGTGGAGGCCAGTGCCATGTATTAAGTCTGACTACCCTAAGACTACCATGTTCTGAGAAAGTCCAACCTGGTCATATAAATACAAAGAGGACACATGGAGAAGCACCTACACACCAGGGATATGAGAGTCTCCTTGGGCAATTCAGTCCACGCCAGCCACCAGATAAATACTGCCAAGTGACTTCAACTGACACCAAATGGAGGAGAAGAATCACTGAGCCAAGGACTGCTGAAAATACTGACCCCCAAGATCCTTAGGAAAAATAAGTTGTATTAAGCCATTATGTTTGGAGTGGCTTGATATGCAGCAATAAATAATGGAAATATCCTTCATGATGCTTTTCTCCTGTACTTCTCCAGACTCGTGTGATAAGTTCTCTGTATTCTAGCTATGCTTACTCTTTTTCTTCTTCTGATATGAAAAGTTTATTTCATCCTCATGGCGCTTGAAGCCACTATTCCCTTTCCTAGGAGTTCTTTTCCTGAATTATGAGCATAGCTAACCTATTTTTCAGGTCTCAAATAGGCCTTCCTGAACTACATCATCTGAAGTAGCTTCACACCACCACTGTGATCATTCTATCATATTTCATCTTATTGTCTTAATATTACTTAAAATCATCTGAAGATTTTTTTAACTATTTACTCATGTTTTTATTACTGGCCTTCCTTCATGAGGACAGGAACTTCGTCTATTTTGTTCACTGCTGTAAAATTAAAACAATGAATAGTGCATGGTACATAATAATTGCTAAATAAACATTGAATGAATGAATAAAAGTTAAAGGGTGTTCTTATATTCCATTAAACCCAATGTAGTGACTATTTGATACTGTAAGAGATAGTCTCAATTCCCCTTACTTAAATCCTTTCTTTATCCTCTTAACTCTATGTTGTGCCCCCAAGAAGCTGGCCTTTATGTCTGGATCAACAGTCTTCTTGTCCTCTATCTTTTGGATACTTTTGGCCAGTGAGAGGCACTGTTAGGAGATGATCAGAAGGGGCAAAAGTCAGGGTATTTATGTTAATAATTTCTTCCCAAAGAGTTCACTGGCAGTTAGCTGCATGCCTCTTCCAAAGATCCCAGATCTCAGAAGGTAGCTTTATATTATAGTAAAACTATTTTTTTCCAGGATCTTGTAATATTTTCCTCCTTTTGTTCACTCAGGCCAAGGCACAGTTCCTTACTGTAATTATTCCTAGCATGCTTCATTAATTTTTGTTGGTTTACCTTAGCCCTTCCCATACCTTTTTTTCTTTAAATTATTTTTATTAACATATAATGTATTATTAGCCCCAGGGGTACAGATCTGTGAATAATCAGGCTTACCTTTCACAGCACTCACCATAGCACATACCATCCTTAATGTCCATAACCCAACCACCCTATCCCTACCTCCCCAACACCCCCCCAACAACCCTCACTTTGTTTTTGTAAGATTAATAGTCTCTTATGGTTTGTCTCCCTCTTGATCCAATCTTGTTTCATTTTTTCCTTCCCTACCCCCACAACCCCCCACACTGCATCTTAAATTCCTCATATCAGAGATCATATGATAATTGTATTTCTCTGATTGACTTACGTCACTCAGCATATACCCTCTAGTTTCATCCACGTTGTTGTAAATGGTAATATTTCATTCCTTTTGATGGCTGATATATATATAGATATATATCTATATCTATATATATATCATATATATGTATATATATATATATATATATATATATATATATATATATATATCTCACTTCCTCTTAATTCATTCATCTGTTGATGGGCATCTAGGTTCTTTCCATAGTTTGGCTATTGTGGACATTGCTGCTATAAACATTCATGTGCATGTGTCCCTTCAGATCACCACATTTGTATCTTTAGGGCAATTACCCAGTAATGTAATTGCTGGGTCATAGGGTAGCTCTATTTTCAACTTTTGAGGAGACTCCATGCTCTTTTCCAGAGTGGCCATACCAGCTTGCATTCCCACCAACAGTGTAGAAGGGTTCCCCTTCTCCACATCCTGGCCAACATCTGTCATTTCCTGACTTGTTAATTTAAGCCATTCTGACTGGTGTGAGGTGGTATATCACTGTGGTTTTGATTTGTATTTCCCTGATGCTGAGGGATGTTGAGCACTTTTTCATGTGTCTGATGGCCATTTGGATGCCTTCGTTGCATAAATGTCTGTTCATGTCTTCTACCCATTTATTGATTAGGTTATTTGTTCTCTGGACATTGAGTTTGATAAGTTATTTATAGATTTTGGATACTAGACCTTTTTCTGATATGTCATTTGCAAATATCTTCTCCCATTCTGTCAGTTGTCTTTTGGTTTTGTTAGCTGTTTCCTTTGCTTTGCAAAAGATTTTGATCTTGATGAAGTCCCAAGAATTCATGGTTGCCCTTGCTTCCCTTGCCTTTAGTGATGTTTCTAGGGAGAAGTTGCTGCAGCTGAGGTCGAAGAGGTTGCTGACTGTATTCTCCTCAAGGATTTTGATGGATTCCCATCTCACATTGATGTCTTTCATCCATTTTGAGCCTATTTTTGTGTGTAAGAAAATGGTCCAGCTTCATTTTTCTGCATGTGGCTGTCCAATTTTCCCAAGACCATTTGTTGAACAGACTGTCTTTTTTCCATTGGACATTCTTTCCTGCTTTGTCACAGATTAGTTGACCATAGAGAGGAGAGTCTATTTCTGGGCTCTCTATTCTCTTCCATTGATCTATGTGTCTGTTTTTGTGCCAGTACCATACTGTCTTGATGATGACAGCTTTGTAATAGAGTTTGAAGTCCAGAATTGTGATGCCACTAACTTTGGCTTTCTTTTTCAACATTCCTCTGGCTATTTGGGGTCTTTTCTGGTTTCATATAAATTTTAGGATTATTTGTTCCATTTCTTTGAAAAAAAAACTGATGGTATTTTGATACAGATTGTGTTATTCCCATATTTTAAAATAGTCTTTTTATTTAAAATCTCTTAAAACAATTTTTAAGTGTATCATCCTTTCCCTGCTAAAACCCTGTTACTTTAGAGTTTTAAGCAATAAATCCTTCTTATATATAACTGTACTAGCTAAGTTATTTTTTATTTCTTTTTTATTTGACAGAGTGAGGAGACACAGCCATAGAGGAAACACAAGAAGGGCAGTGGGAGAGGTAGAAGCAGACTCCCCACTGAGCAGGGAGTCCGATGTGGGACTTTATCTCAGGACCCTCTTAAGCTGAAGGATTAACAACTGAGCCACCCAGATGTCCCTGTACTAGCTAACTTATAATGCTTTTAATACTTTTCATAAATAAGCTATTATATATTTCTATTTTCGTTAATCTACATATTTGTTAATCTATCTCTAGATAATTGAAAAATAACTATATCTATTTACCCCTCTTCTTTTGAAGCTAGTTCCTTTGGGTAATTATGAGCTTATGAGTACACACATATACCTACACATAATTTACACACCCACATATAATACATCTGTTTCTGCTTTCATTGCTCTGCTAAGGCAAACTCAGCATCTCACTTAGTGGATTCTATTCTCACCACCTCCAAAGACTATAGTCATAAAAACCCACTCCAGGACTGTTTAGTTATTATTTTACTAATAAGACCCATACTGTCTCTGAAGGGAGAGTACAACATCAAGGACAGGGAGTAGAAGTAGGAGAGTTTAGTATGTTGTAATACATAAGGGGAAGACAATAAACAATCCAGATCGGTACCTTCATCAATGCACAGACCAAATACGGCTGTAAGGAAGGATAATTTTTCCTGCTTAGCTTTGTATGCTACCAACTTAATGAGAACACATGTCGGTAAAAATGTAATCAGCTTTGAATAGGCATTGGCAAGATGGTTGTTTATGTGAGTCTGACTGAAGGATAAGGCAATAGCATCTTAATTTGAATTCAAAAACAAGTTCCCTGAAAGTTGCATGAAGGCAAATGACAGTGCTAAAAGAGTAGAATTTATCTTTTAACTTAAAGTAAGACTTTAAAAATTGTTTTCATGAAACATTCATGTGTCTTTAATCACAGAAATATAGTTTTATCATTGGGAATGTCCTAAGATCATTTGTCTAAACCTCTTATTTCATAATTAGGAAATCAAGGTCTAGAGTGATTGGTATAATTCCTTGCGTATTTCTTCAGCCTCTGTTCTTTCTGATGAAAGAAAACATTCTTTTTCAAATATGCCTTCCATGATCCGTGGTGTGGTAGGGTGGACAAGGCAAGATAGGGTAGCAGCTCGCAAAGTCCTTGTTAAAAGGAAGGTCCTGGAATGGCACATCCCTTTCAGTCCACCCTAACAAAATCATCTCTATTGGTGGTGGGTATTAAGGAGGGCACATATTGCATGGAGCACTGGGTGTGGTGCATAAACAATGAACTTGGAACACTGAAAAAAAAATAATATTCAAAAAGAAGCATATCTACATTTCTTGGTTTTATATGTGTTTCTGTGTAAGATTTTGTTTGGAAAAAATCCCTTATGTTAAAAAGATAAATATTTGAAAGGTACCACTCTGTCATGCTAAAAACCTAGTGAGAAACTAGTTGAAGAAATCTACAAGAAAAAATTGCTTTGATTTGGTTCAACCTGTTGGTGCACAAGAAAATGTTTTAAAATTTTCTCTCTGAGAAAAGAAAATCTGATTTGTAGCATTTGATGATTTCTGTCCCATTCTGGTTGTCTTCAAGATACTAATGTGATGTCATTGAGCATGCAAAATTACTGAAAATTAAGATTAAGCTTTGCTAAGCCATTATGAGCATGTTCCAGCACAGCACTGATTGAATTCCTTCTGTGTGCAATGTACTCTCATGGTTTTTCTGACTTCCATTCTTTCATTTAAATAACAACCTAATAGGGGCACCTGAGTGGCTCAGTCATTTAAGTGTCTGCCTTTGGTTCAGGTCATGATCCCAGGGTCCTGGGATCAAGCCCCATATTGGGCTCTATGCTCAGCAGGAACCTGCTTATCCCTCTCCTTCCTTCTCCTTGATGCTCCTCTTGCTTGTACTCTCTCTTTGTGAAATAAATAAATAAAATCTTTAAACAAACAGATTAATTAATTAATCAATTAACCTAATAGTTTTTGTCATTGTACTAATAGATAAAACACAAGAGATCAGTCTATGGGCCTTGGAAAATACTCTCCATCACTGTTAAGTTTTCATGAATTGTTTATTCATTTGTATATTTATTTATTGGTTTGGGATTTGGGGATAAGATTTGGACACAAGTAAACATATGATCTCTTAGCTAAAAAGCAGTATATTTAAAAGAGAATGTTAATGAAAAAACTGTGGATGAAATCAACAACCATCCTAGAGGTGGATGAGAATGTTTACACATATATGGATCTTTCTCTGCATCAGTGACATCTGCTTTTACAGCCACAGATGTGCTGCTTTATCAAACATGAGGAAGTATCTTGGGGTGGGTTCATCCTCCTGCTTCACCTCCCAGGAAACTGTTTGATTACATCCCGTTCTTCTCTTTGACTCCAGTGTGTGTTCCATGTTTAGATTGGTCCTTTTCTTTTTTCCATGCCAATGACCTCCTTCCACATGTCTCTCATATTGCTTTACCACCTGCTGCCCTTGAAACACAAAGACAGATAGAAATTTCCACATTAAAAGAGAAAAGTTTTGAGGGATAAGAGAAGAAAAATCAAAAAAGGAATAACTGTCTAAATATTTATGCCAAGGTAGTTTCAAAGTATATGGCCTTACATCTTCCTCCTTTTCTCTAGTCCTATGTATGGGAGAAGGGATTTGGTGCATATTTCTGCTTTACAGTGGGTACATTATAACACAATCTCATAAAAATTGTTTCAGCTAGTCTTTGACCTCCTATAGTCTGTGCTATACTCTTCACTTCTGGCATTAAAATCTCAGGACTAAGATAAATAAAATCTTTTTTTTTTTTTAATTTCAAGAGTAGAAGAGAAATCTTCATGTTCTTTCATTTTTCAATTTCTTCTTGAGCACATAAAGAACTTAATAATAAAATAGTAAGAGAACTATAATGTTCACATAAATCTACCTGCTTTTTTAAGATTTTTTTAGGTTTATGTATTTATTTGAGGGGGAAGGGCAGAGGGAGAGAAGCTTCAAACAGAAGCTCCATCTCACAGCCCATCAGATCATGACCTGAGCTAAAACTAAGAGTTAACACTCAACTGACTGAGCCAGCCAGGCACTTCAACCTGCCCTTTTTCAATCTTCGTGTAGATTGGTAATGAGTAGGAAACAAGGGTAAGACTCTCTAAGCCAGTCTATAGATTTATTAGATATTTTGAAGAACTTTTAGGTTCAAACTGAATGGAAATGGATCTTTCTATGAGAAGAGATTTTCTAAGATACTTTTTAAAAAAGATTTATTTATTTATTTATTTTTATTTTAGAGAGAGGACAAAAGAAAGAGAGCACAGGGTGGGGGGAAAGGCAGAGGGAGAGGGAGAGAGTCTTAAACAGGCTCCATGCTCAGCACAGATCCAGTTTCAGAGCTCAATCTTATGAGCATGAGATCACAACCTGAGCAGAAAACAAGACTTGGACACTTAAATGACTGTGCCACACCGGAATCCTTGGGATGCATTTTAAATAAAGTTGAAAATCACTTTGATTAAAACATAGTCAAGCCATATGCAAAAATCTAAACATAGTTTTGGGAGGTATCTTATAGTTTTGGGAAATTTAGCCATTCTGACTGGTGTGAGGTGATATCTCATTGTGGTTTTGATTTGTATTTCCCTGATGCCGAGTGACGTGGAGCACTTTTTCATGTGTCTGTTGGCCATCTGGATGTCTTCTTTGCAGAAATGTCTGTTCAAGTCCTCTGCCCATTTCTTGATTGGATTGTTTGTTCTTTGGGTGTTGAGTTTGCTAAGTTCCTTATAGATTTTGGATACTAGCCCTTTATCTGATATGTCGTTTGCAAATATCTTCTCCCATTCTGTCAGTTGTCTTTTGATTTTGTTAACTGTTTCCTTTGCTGTGCAAAAGCTTTTGATCTTGATGAAATCCCAATAGTTCATTTTTGCCCTTGCTTCCCTTGCCTTTGCCGTTGTTCCTAGGAAGATGTTGCTACGGCTGAGGTCGAAGAGGTTGCTGCCTGCATCATCCCAAAACTATAAGATACCTAGGAATAAACCTAACCAAAGAGGCTAAGAATCTATATACAGAAAATTATAAAGTACTCATGAAAGAAATTGAGGAAGACACAAAGAAATGGAAAAATGTTCCATGCTCCTGGATTGGAAGAATAAATATTGTGAAAATGTCCATGCTACCTAAAGCAATCTACACATTTAATGCAATCCCTATCAAAATACCATCCATTTTTTTCAAAGAAATGGAACAAATAATCCTAAAATTTATATGGAACCAGAAAAGACCTCGAATAGCCAAAGGAATATTGAAAAAGAAAGCCAAAGTGGGTGGCATCACAATTCCGGACTTCAAGCTCTATTACAAAGCTGTCATCATCAAGACAACATGGTACTGGCACAAAAACAGACACATAGATCAGTGGAACAGAATAGAGAGCCCAGAAATCGACCCTCAACTCTATGGTCAACTAATCTTCGACAAAGCAGGAAAGAATGTCCAATGGAAAAAAGACAGCCTCTTCAATAAATGGTGCTGGGAAAATTGGACAGCCACATGCAGAAAAATGAAATTGGACCTCTTCCTTACACCACACACGAGAATAGACTCCAAATGGATGAAGGACCTCAATGTGAGAAAGGAATCCATCAAAATCCTTGAGGAGAATGCAGGCAGCAACCTCTTCGACCTCAACCATAGCAACATCTTCCTAGGAACAACGGCAAAGGCAAGGGAAGCAAGGGCAAAAATGAACTATTGGGATTTCATCAAGATCAAAAGCTTTTGTACAGCAAAGGAAACAGTTAACAAAACCAAAAGACAACTGACAGAATGGGAGAAGATATTTGCAAACGACATATCAGATAAAGGGCTAGTATCCAAAATCTATAAGGAACTTAGCAAACTCAACACCCAAAGAACAAACAATCCAATCAAGAAATGGGCAGAGGACATGAACAGACATGTCTGCAAAGAAGACATCCAGATGGCCAACAGACACATGAAAAAGTGCTCCACGTCACTCGGCACCAGGGAAATACAAATCAAAACCACAATGAGATATCACCTCACACCAGTCAGAATGGCTAAAATTAACAAGTCAGGAAATGACAGATGCTGGCGAGGATGCGGAGAAAGGGGAACCCTCCTCCACTGTTGGTGGGAATGCAAGCTGGTCCAACCACTCTGGAAAACAGCATGGAGGTTCCTCAAAATGTTGAAAATAGAACTACCCTATGACCCAGCAATTGCACTACTGGGTATTTACCCTAAAGATACAGACGTAGTGATCCGAAGGGGCACGTGTACCCGAATGTTTATTGCAGCAATGTCTACAATAGCCAAACTATGGAAAGAACCTAGATGTCCATCAACAGATGAATGGATAAAGAAGATGTGGTAGATATACACAATGGAATACTATGTAGCCATCAAAAGAAATGAAATCTTGCCATTTGCGACGACGTGGATGGAACTAGAGCGTATCATGCTTAGTGAAATAAGTCAATCAGAGAAAGACAACTATCATATGATCTCCCTGATATGAGGACATGGAGAAGCAACATGGGGGGTTAGGGGGATAGTAGAAGAATAAATGAAACAAGATGGGATTGGGAGGGAGACAAACCATAAATGACTCTTAATCTCACAAAACAAACTGGGGGTTGCTGGGGGGAGGTGGGATTGGGAGAGGGGGAGGGAGCTATGGACATTGGGGAGGGGAGGCGAACCATAAGAGACTATGGACTCTGAAAAACAACCTGAGGGTTTTGAAGGGTCAGGGGTGGGAGGTTGGGGGAACAGGTGGTGGGTAATAGGGAGGGCACGTTTTGCATGGAGCACTGGGTGTTGTGCAAAAACAATGAATACTGTTATGCTGAAAAAAAATAAATAAAATGGGGAAAAAAATAAGGCTAAAAAAATCTAAACATAATTTCACAGTCAGATTTATAAATTCTCTCTTACTACTTTTGATAGAGAGATAACAATTGTGCTAATATTATGTTACTCTCCACCAAACTTGGTGATCTGACAAGTTTATGATAAATTCCAACCAACCTATGCTCCCTTGTCTTAATTACCGATACATGTCCTCTATAGGTGATGGTCCTTTTGTTCCTGTAACCATTGTCAACTCATTTATTCTCTATTTTTAATGAACATTGCAGGCTTTACTGACACTAAGATGTTGACAGTTTCCACTTAAAACCAAGTTAAATAGTTAGATTCACTATTTTTCATAAGAAAACTGGCACTATGATGGGAGAATAGGTAAGTAGGATCAGCAGTCACAATTGGATTTTAAGCTGAAAATGAAGTAAATTGTGACATTGCAGACTTTCCCACTTTCAATTAGTCAGAGATATATCTGCATTTGTTCTATTTGTAAGGTGGAGAATATTTTCAATATCCAATATGAAATTTCATCCAGAGAGCTGAAATTCAAGCTCTGTCCTTTCTGCCTCTTTATCACTTAAAGTAACAAAGATTTCTACAACCATAATTTACCTGGCAATATGGTTGTTGTAGGAGTCACAACAAAAAACACTTTGACTTTTCCTGAGTGGTCTTGTTCCTGACTTCTTACTGCATGGAACACTGGGTGTGGTGCATAAACAATAAATCTTGGAACACTGAAATGATAAAATTAAATTTAAAAAAAAAGAAGAGGATCAAAAATCTGACTCTATCAGAAAATTAAGATATGATTCAAAGATGCTTACAGGAGGCATGTACAGCACCTCTAGGCCAGTTGGCCTTTAGTTGATCACTTCTGTTTTAATTTAGGATGTGTAAATAAAGTAGCAGAGAAAAGAAAGGAGATGCAAACATTTATTCACCTATATTAGTTTAAATTTAATTTAAACCTACTTTAAAAATCCAAGACTCAAAAATAACTGTGTTCAATTTTTCAATTTCATTAATACACTAATTCTCAAATATATATGAATGTGAGAAATGGGATTTTATTAGAAACACATATATGCAAGGCTGGTCAATTGAAAAAAATAATTTTTAAATTATTGGAATTAATAAAGAGATATACAAAATAGAGTTTATATTTTAAATGATTAGAATATATTATATTACTTTGTCCATTTTATTATACTCTAGACAACTACAAGCTGGGTAATGAAACAACATAATGTCCAGTCCAGCTTATTTTCAGGACAAGCCACTGAACTACACATCTCTCCCTTCCACTGTGACTCAAGTTAGGTCACACATTGTTCTTTAAACAAAAAATGAGTTGTGCTCAACCCTATCAAAATCCAATGCAAGCATCACCTGACTGTCTCTTATCTTTTCCTTTCCCCAACAGGAGTACTTTCCATGTATAAATGCCTATAAATTTTCATGGCCTTTTCCACCCTTGTTCTAGGAGTGGAATTTCATTTTTGACCCAATCTGGGGTTGTGTGTTACATGAAAGAAGCCTACAGGACTCTATGTGAGAGGGACAAGGACAAAGAATACAATAACATTAACCTCTAGAGTATGCCTCTTATGTGGCGGACATGATAATAAATGATAGTTACTATCTAATTCAATATTTAAAACAATCCTTCATTGGAGAAGTGTCTGTTCATATCTTCTGCCCATTTTTTGATATGATTATCTGTTTTGTGTGTGCTGAGTTTGAGAAGTTCTTTATAGATCCTGGATATGAACAGACACTTCTCCAACGAAGACATACAAATGGCTATCAGACACATGAAAATATGTTCATCATCACTAGCCATCAGGGAGATACAAATTAAAATTACATTGAGATACCTCCTTACACCAGTTAGAATGGCCAAAATTAGCAAGACAGGAAACAACATGTGTTGGAGAGGATGTGGAGAAAGGGGAACCCTCTTCACTCTTGGTGAGAATGCAAGTTGGTGCAGCCACTTTGGAGAACAGTGTGGAGATTCCTCAAGAAATTAAAAATAGAGCTTCCCTACGACCCTGCAATTGCACTGCTGGGTATTTACCCCAAAGATACAGATGTAGTGAAAAGAAGGGCCATTTGTACCCCAATGTTTATTGCAGCAATGGCTACGGTCGCCAAACTGTGGAAAGAACCAAGATGCCCTTCAACGGGTGAATGGATAAGGAAGATGTGGTCCATATACATGATGGAGTATTATGCCTCCATCAGAAAGGATGAATACCCAACTTCTGTAGCAACATGGACGGGACTGGAAGAGATTATGCTGAGTGAAATAAGTCAAGCAGAGAGAGTCAATTATCCTATGGTTTCACTTATTTGTGGAGCATAACAAATAACATGGAGGACATGGGGAGATGGAGAGGCGAAGGGAGTTGAGGGAAACTGGAAGGAGAGGTGAACCATAAGAGACTATAGATTCTGAAAAACAATTTTTTAAAGGGGCAGAGGGTGGGAAGTTGGGGGAGCCAGGTGGTGGGTATTAAGGAGGGCATGTATTGCCTGGAGCACTGGATGTAGTGCAAAAACTGAATTCTGTTACGCTGAAAAGAAATTTAAAAAATATTTAAAACAATCCTTGTAGCATTGTTATCATTTTACAAATGAAGAAGCTAAGTTTCAAGTAAATTTTATTCTACTCCAAATTGCATACAATGTTTTATCCAAAATACTCACTTGACTGATCAAATTGAAAATATACTCTGTAGGTTGTGAAAGTAACAAGTTGGGTAGAGCTGTTAACATCTTTCCAAAAAAAAAACAAATCTCAAAATGAGAAATCATCATTTAATATGGGAAATAGAATAATGTTCATTTTTTTTAAGTCATCCACACATTTATTGAGTAGTAAACTAGAAAGCTATGTAAAACTTTTAGGTTAGAATCAGAGGAAAAACCTGTTCAGGGCTGAAGGGAGGTCTTTGGTTTCTTACAAAAATCTCCTAAATGCTATACAAATTCAAGGGTAGTTTATGGAAAAGCTCCAAATTGCACAAAACCCCATCAAATAGGAAAAGTGGCCAAGGATAGAAGGGTGTGGGCTGTGGGCAACCAGTCTGCATCAGGGATAGCTGGGCTGGAGGCCACAGATCAGGTCCAGGACCTATAGATAGTATCAGGCTGGAAAGAAGTTAGAGGGAGAGGTTAGTGCATTCACCCAAAGCCCTTGCTTTCCAGCTGGTCTCTAGGAGGCTGATGCTTTCCTAAGATAAGGCAACACAGAGAACATGACTCTACACGTGTCTACTGGCTTGATCCTTTTGAGGACCTTGACCAGTTCATGTAATCAGTTTGTTAAATTTCCACTGTATTGAAAAATCTAACTGATGGTTTTGTTATCATTTATTTTTAACCTGAGAGTCCAAATGAAAAATGTATGATAATAAATGAAGAGTGAGTGATTTGGTTCAAGCAACAGAGCTAAATCTAATCATCCTAGCAATTAATAAATTGAATGTAAGTCAATAAAATTGAGATTTAGTAGACAAGAGCTTATAATTCTATAATAAGAAATAGGAAACAGTAAGATAAAAGATATGATCACTTAATATTCTTATTTTGTATGGTTCTTGTGTAAGTATTGCATTTAGTATTGAGTTTCACATATTGAGAAATTAGGGAGGCTGCAAAGAAGAGTAACATAGAGGAACTAGATTTAGGACTATAGGCTAAGGAAACTCAGTTTGTCATTTAATCCTATTGAATACTATGTTGCATTCTTTTAAAAGGCTGAAAGCAGGGGCACCTGGGTGGCTCAGTGGGTTAAAGCCTCTGCTTCGGCTTGGGTCATGATCTCATGGTCCTGGGATCGAGCCCCACATCAGGCTCTCTGCTCAGCGGCAAGTCTGCTTCCCCCTCTCTCTCTCTGCCTGCCTCTCTGCCTACTTGTGATCCCTATCTGATAAATAAATAAAATCTTTAAAAGGCTGAAAGCATTTAATTAGGAAGATTTATAACTCTGACAAGAGGGCAAATGCAATTTTTTAAATGCAAATAAGGTCAAAAACATTAAGAACTATGCTAGGTCATTTGTATATGGTCTTCTATTTAATACTCATATTTAATCTGTGAGATTTTCCCCTTTTAAAAATCAAGAAATTGGAGGACCTGATTGACTCATTTGATTAAATGTCTGACGGCTGATTTTGGCTCAGGTCCTGATCTTAGGGTAATGAGATGGAGCCCCTTGTCAGGCTCTGCACTGGATATGGAGTCTGATTAAGATCCTCTCTCCCTCCCCCTCTGTTCCTCCCCACACTCATTCTCTCCCTCTCTCTCTCCCCAAAAAATGAAGAAATGAACTCCCAGAGAAGTTAAAAGATTTACCCCAAGTTAAACATCTGAAAAAGTGAAGAATCAGTATTCAAATCCTGAATCTCCCATTTTAATATTAGAGATTTGAAAGTACTTTAGTTTTACTGGATCAAAATGTAGGTACAGATGCAGAGGCAAGGGGGAAGTGACTTGTAGGAAATGAGGCTGGAGAAACCTGTAAGAACCGTACCATAAGAGTTTTATATATGGAATTCTGATTGCATTTAAATTAAAAGTCACTAAATAGTTTTAAGATGAGAGGGGAATGTTTATATTCATGTGATAACAGTAATTTTGGCAGTACTATGAAAGATGTAAGAATGTATAGAGTTGTGACTAGAGAAGTAGTACTCAATTATAGCAAAAAATTATGAGGATTTGAACTAAAGCAGCGTCAGTAGGAAAGAGCAGATTAGGTACAGTACTGAAAAGTTATTTTAAAAGTAGAATTAAGGGGGCACCTGGGTGGCTCAGTGGGTTAAGCCACTGCCTTCAGCTCAGGTCATGATCTCAGGATCCTGGGATGGAGTCCCACATTGGGCTCTCTGCTCAGCAGGGAGCCAGCTTCCCTCTCACTCTCTGCCTGCCTCTCTGCTACTTGTGATCTCTCTCTCTGTCAAGTAAATAAATAAATAAATAATCTTTATAAGTAAATAAATAAATAAATAAATAAATAAAAGTAGAATTAATAGCATGATGACTACTTAGATGTTAGTGGTGAAAGAAAGGAAGAAATCCATGAAGACATAGCTTCTAACGTGAATTGCCATTAAGGTACTTGCATAATACATAGCGATTAATAAAAGAAGATGAAGGCAAGTTTATATTGGGACCTACTGAGTTGATTCTCAGACATGTTACATTTAACTTGTTATTAGACATTTAGGTGAAGATTTCTAATAAGCAGTTGGATATGTAGTTTCACAAATTGAGAGAGATATAAGCTTATTATATACATGTATATTTTTAAATTATGGTCTCATTTTAAATTATGGTGTGATTTTAACTAATCAAAACACATATGGATGCATATGCAAACATAGCAAGGTTCTAAAACATTCAGCAACACTACAGTGGTACTGTAGGGTTAGAGTACTGATGATTGTTTTTGTTTCAATTTGGTTTTTGCCTGTTGTTTCTTCATTGTCTCCATTGAAATCAATTCCTTTTATATCCATAGAAGAAACAAAGAATTTTCTTTCTGTATTTTAAAAACGAAATATTTATGCATTAAAAAGATGGTAAAGGACCTGTACTCGAGGAACTACAGAACACTCAAGAAAGAAATTGAAGAAGACACAAAAAGATGGAAGACCGTTCCATGCTCTTGGATTGGAAGAATAAACATTGTTAAAATGTCTATACTGCCTAGAGAAATCTATACTTTTAATGCCATTCCGAACAAAATCCCACCGGTATTTTTCATAGAGCTGGGGCAAATAATCCTAAAATGTGTATGGAATCAGAAGAGACCCCAAATTGCTAAGGAAATGTTGAAAAACAAAAACAAAACTGGCGGCATCATGTTACCCGATTTCAAGCTTTACTACAAAGCTGTGATCACCAAGACAGCATGGCACTGGCATAAAAACAGACACATAGACCAGTGGAACAGAGTGGAGAGCCCAGATATGGACCCTCAACTCTATGGCCAAATAATCTTTGACAAAACAGGAAAAAATATACAATGGAAAAAAGACAGTCTCTTAAACAAATGGTGCTGGGAAAACTGGACAGCGATATGTAGAAGAATGAAACTTGATCATTCTCTTACACCGTACACAAAGATAAACTCGAAATGGATAAAAGACCTCAATGTGAGACAGGAATCCATCAGA
Source organism: Meles meles (assembly GCF_922984935.1). Classification (NCBI taxonomy): domain Eukaryota; kingdom Metazoa; phylum Chordata; class Mammalia; order Carnivora; family Mustelidae; genus Meles; species Meles meles. Next base: position 79,528,289 of record NC_060087.1, on the reverse strand, counting down.
ATCCTAGAGGAGAACATAGGCAGTAACCTCTTCGATATCAGCCACAGCAACTTCTTTCAAGATATGTCTCCAAAGGCCAAGGAAACAAAAGCGAAAATGAACTTTTGGGACTTCATCAAGATCAAAAGCTTCTGCACAGCAAAGGAAACAGTCAACAAAAGAAAAAGGCAACCCACGGAATGGGAGAAGATATTTGCAAATGACAGTACAGACAAAAGGTTGATATCCAGGATCTATAAAGAACTCCTCAAACTCAACACACACAAAACAGATAATCATATCAAAAAATGGGCAGAAGATATGAACAGAAACTTCTCCAATGAAGACAAACAAATGGCTATCAGACACATGAAAAAATGTTCATCATCACTAGCCATCAGGGAGATTCAAATTAAAATTACATTGAGATACCACCTGACACCAGTTAGAATGGCCAAAATTAGCAAGACAGGAAACAACGTGTGTTGGAGAGGATGTGGAGAAAGGGGAACCCTCTTACACTGTTGGTGGGAATGCAAGTTAGTGCAGCCACTTTGGAGAACAGTGTGGAGATTCCTGAAGAAATTAAGAATAGAGCTTCCCTATGACCCTGCCATTGCACTGCTGGGTATTTACCCCAAGGATACAGATGTAGTGAAAAGAAGAGCCATCTGTACTCCAATGTTTATTGCAGCAATGGCCACGGTCGCCAAAGTGTGGAAAGAACCAAGATGCCCTTCAACGGATGAATGGATAAGGAAGATGTGGTCCATATACACAATGGAGTATTATGCCTCTATCAGAAAGGATGAATACCCAACTTTTGTAGCAACATGGACAGGAATGGAAGAGATTATGCTAAGCGAAATAAGTCAATCAGAGAGAGTCAATTATCCTATGGTTTCACTTATTTGTGGAGCATAACAAAGAACACGGAGGACATGGGGATGTGGAGAGGAGAGGGAGTTGAGGGAAACTGGAAGGGGAGATGAACCATGAGAGACTATGGACTCTGAAAAACAACCAGAGGGTTTTGAAGGGGCCGGGGGGGTGGGAGGTTGAGGAATCAGGTGGTGGGTAATAGGGAGGGCACGTATGAATGGAGCACTGGGTGTGGTGCAAAAACAATGAACTCTGTTACACTGAAAATAAACAAACAACAACAAAAAAGATACATTATGAAGCATCACCTCCTTTTTCCCTTTTTTAAGTTTTAATTTTAATTCCTGTTAAATAACATACAGTGTTATATTAGCCCAAGTGTCCATGAAGAATGGATAAAGAAGATGTGGGATATATGCATATTATTCAGCCATAAAGAAGAATGAAATCTTGCCATTTGCATTTGCAATGATGTGGATTGAGCTAAAGAGCTCAATGCTAAGTGAAATAATTCAGTCAGAGAAAGACAAATACCATACAGTTTTATTCTATGTGGAATTAAAGAAACAAAACAAATCAAAAAGGGAAAAAAGAGAGAGGAGAGATAAAGCTCTTAATTACTATAGAGAACAAACTGTTATATAAATTTTAAGTCATAATTTTTAGATAACAGTTAAAATTGTGGGAGTGAATTACATCACTCAAAGAAAACTTATAAAGTGAAAAGGACTGACAGTGAGATCCTTCAGGACATTGAAGTTTAAATAACAGGTGGAGAGATGAGAGAACACTGACCTTGGATCTTTTATATGACAAACTCTGCCAAGTGACTTACATATACTATGACTGAACTAGATTGGGAAGAAAGCTTGAGTTGAAATACTAAAAGACAGAGAAGGAGGTAATTGTCAACAAAGTCAAAAATCAAAGAAGATTTTTTTTTAAAGTCCAGTAGATTTTGCAGTGAGATTATTGATGATGATTTTAATGTGGTAATGTGGGAGGAAGTGAGAATGATAGCAGTTAGGAATTGAAGTGTAGGAGGAGTCAAGATGGTGGAGAAGTAGCAGGCTGAGACTACATCAGGTAGCAGGAGATCAGCTAGATAGCTTATTAATCCATTGCAAACATCTACAAATCCAACAGGAGACCGAAGAGAAGAACATCAACAATTCTAGAAACAGAAAATCGACCACTTTCTGAAAGGTAGGACTGGCGGTGAAGTGAATCCAAAGCAATGGGATGATAGACTGCGGGGGGAGGGGCCGGCTCCCCTCAAGCGGTGGAGCGACAGAGCACAAAATCAGGACTTTTAAAAGTCTGCTCCATAGAGGGACATTGCTCCAGAGGCTAAACTGGGGTGAAACCCATGCGGGGTCAGCGTCACCCCAGGTCCTGCGGGGTCACAGAAGGATTGGGGGTGTCAGAGTGTAGCAGAGCTTGCAGGTATTAGAGTGGAGAAGCCGGCTACAGAGACAGAGCCAAGGAGTGAGCTCTCACCTCGGGGGTTTCCTTGAACCGGTCACAGGCTGGGTGAGTTCGGAGCGTAGCCAGAAGCCAGGGACACAGGAGTGATTGAGCGCTTGTCTCTGAGGGCACACTGAGGAGTGGCGCCCCAACCTCTAGGTTCCTCCTGGCCAGAGATTGGGAGGTCACCATTTTCATTGCCATCCTCTGGAACTCTACAGAAAGCGTTCAGGGAACAAAAGCTCCAGACAGCGAACCCAGCTGATTACTTAGCCCAGCCCCTGGTAAGGGCGGTGCAATTCCGCCTGGGGCAAAGACACTTGAGAATCACTACAACAGGCCCCTCCCCTAGAAGATCAACAAGAAATCCAGCCAAGATTAAGTTCACGTACCCAGGAGAACAGCAGAATCCCAGAGGAGGAGAAAGCAAAGCATGGCATTCATGGCTTTCTCCCCATGATTCCTTAGTCCTGCGTTAATTAATTTTTTAAATTTTTTTTTCTTCTAAATTTTTTTTAACTTTGACCCTTTCCTCTTTTAACATTTTTAACTAGTTTATCTTAACAATACCTTTCATTAAAAAGAAATAATAATGATCTTTTTTGAACCTTCATTATTATAGCCATATTTTATCCTTCATTGTATCTAACTTTGTTTTTTGTATAAACATAGGGTGTTTCTTCTAAAAAATTTGGGGTACAACTTCTTCTAATAGATCAAAATATGCCCTAAATCTAGCTCCGGGCATGTTCTAGTATCCAGCTCGAGCAAAATCTCTCCACTTTCTTTTTCTTTATTCTCCCAACCAACTTACTTTATCAACTCATTTTTTAGAAATTAAAAAAAAATTTTTTTCATCTTTATAAGCATATTCCATCCCTTCATTGTGTTTACCCTTATATATATGATTTTCATTCTTTAAAATTTGGGGAGGTAGTTTCTTCTAAGAGACCAAAATACTCCCAAAATTAAGTGGGTGACCCTGTTCTAGTCACCAGTCTAATATATATATTTTTTCTTTCTAATGTTTTTTTAAAATTTTTATCTTTAAAAATTTTTTTTCTGAACTTCTTTTTATCCCCTTTCTCCCCCCTCATGATATTGGGGGGGGTCTCCTCTGATTTGGCTAAAGTGCATTTTCCTAGGTCTTTGCCACCCTTTTAGTATTTTATTTGCTCCTTCATATATTCTTATCTGGACAAAAGGACAAGGCTGAAAAACTCACCACAAAAAAAAAAAGAGCAAGAGGCAATACCAAAGGCTAGGGACCTAATCAACACAGACATTGGTAATGTGTCAGATCTAGAGTTCAGAATGATGATTCACAATGTTCTAGCTGGGCTCGATAAGGGCATGGAAGATATTAGAGAAACCCTCTCTGGAGAGATAAAAGCCCTTTCTGGAGAAAAAAAAGAACTAAAATCTAACCAAGTTGAAATCAAAAAAGCTATTAATGAGGTGCAATCAAAAATGGAGGCTCTTACTGCTAAGATAAATGAGGCAGAAGAAAGAATTAGTGATATAGAAGACCAAATGACAGAGAATAAAGAAGCTGAGCAAAAGAGAGACCAACAAATACTGGACCACGAGGGGAGAATTCGAGAGATAAGTGAAACCATAAGGCGAAACAACATTAGAATAATTGAGACTCCAGAAGAAGAAGAAAGAGAGGGGAGCAGAAGGTCTATTGGAGAGAATTATTGGAGAGAATTTCCCTGATATGGCAAAGGGAAAAAGCATCAAAATCTAGGAGTTGCAGAGAACCCCCCTCAAAATCAATAAGAATAGGTCCACTCCACGACACTTAATAGTAAAATTTACAAGTCTTAGTGACAAAGAGAAAACCCTGAAAGCAGCCCAGGAAAAGAAGTTTGTAACATACAATGGTAAAAATATTACACTGGCAGCAGACTTATCCACAGGGACCTGGCAGGCCAGAAAGAACTAGCATGATATAGTCAGAGCACTAAACGAGAATAACATGCAGCCAAGAATACTCTATCCAGCTGGGCTATCACTGAAAATAGAAGGAGAGATAGAAAGCTTCCAGGACAAACAAAAACTGAAAGAATTTGCAGACACCAAACCAGCTCTACAGGAAATATTGAAAGGGGTCCTCTAAGCAAAGAGAGAGCCTAAAAGTAGTAGATCAGAAAGGAACAGACAATATACAGTAACAGTCACCTTACAGGCTAATAATGGCACTAAATTCATATCTCTCAATAGTTACCCTGAATGTTAATGGGCTAAATGCCCCAATCAAAAGACACAGGGTATCATAATGGTTAAAAAACAAAACCCATCAATATGCTGCCTAAAAGAAACTCATTTTAGACACAAAGACACCTCCAAATTTAAAGTGAGGGGGTGGAAAACCATTTACCATGCTAATGGACATCACAAGAAGGCTGGAGTGGCAATCCTTATATCAGATCAATTAGACTTTAAGCCAAAGATTGTAACAAGAGATGAGGAAGGACACTATATCTTACTCAAAGGGTCTGTACAACAAAAAGATCTAACAATTTTAAATATCTATGCCCCTAACATGGGAGCAGCCAACTATATAAAGCAATTAATAACAAAATCAAAGAAATACATGGGCAATAATACAATAATAGTAGGGGCCTTTAACACTCCCCTCACGGAAATGAGCAGATCATCCAAGCAAAAGATCAACAAGGAAATAAAGGCCTGAAATGACACACTGGACCTGATGAACATCACAGATATATTCAGAACATTTCATCCCAAAGCAACAGAATACACATTCTTCTCTAGTGTACATGGAACATTCTCCAGAATAGATCACATCCTAGGTCACAGATCAGGTCTCAACTGGTATCAAAGATTGGGATAATTCCCTGCATATTTTCAGACCACAATGCTCTGAAGCTAGAACTCAATCACAAGAGGAAATTTGGAAAGAACCCAAATACATGGAGACTAAACAGAATCCTTCTAAAGAATGAATGGGTCAACCAAGAAATTAAGGAAGAATTGAAAAAATTCATGGAAACGAAAGAAAATGGAAACACAACTGTTCAAAATCTGTGGGACACAGCAAAGGCAGTCCTGAGAGGAAAATATATAGTAGTGGTACAACTAGAGCTAGAGAAAGCTAGAGAAGCTAGAGAAAGAACAACAAAGAAAGCCTAAACCCAGCAGGAGAAGAGACATCATACAGATCAGAGCAGAAATCAATGAAATAGAAACAAAACAAAACAAACAAACAAAAAAATAGAATAAATTGACTAAACTAGGAGCGGTTCTTTGAAAGAATAAAGAAGATTGATAAACCCCTGACCAGATTTATCAGAAAGAAAAGAGAAAGGACCCAAATAAATAAAATCATGAATGAAAGAGGAGAGATCACACCCAACACTAAAGAAATACAAACAACTATGAGAACATATTGTGAACAACTCTATGGCAACAAATTTGACAATCTGGAAAAATGGATGCATTCCTGCAGACATATAAAGTACCACAACTGAACCAGGAAGAAATAGAAAACCTGAACAGACCTGTAACCAGTAAGGAGGTTGAAACAGTCATCAAAAATCTCCAAACAAACAAAAGCACAGGGCCAGACAGCTTCCCAGGGATATTCTATCAAACATTTAAAGAAGAATTAATACCTATTCTCTTGAAACTGTTCCAAAAGATAGAAATGGAAGGAAAACTTCCAAACTCATTTTATGAGTCCAGCATCAGCTTGATCCCCAAACCAGACAAGGATCCCAACCAAAAAAAAAGAGAATTACAGACCAATATCCTTGATGAACCCAGATGCAAAAATTCTCACCAAAATACTAGCCAATAGGATCCAAAGTATATGAAAAAGATTATTCACTACGACCAAGCGCGATTTATTATAGGGCCGCAAGTTTGGTTCAACATCCACAAATCAATCAATGTGATACACTACATTAATAAAAGAAAGAACAAGAACCATATGATACTCTCAATAGATGCTGAAAAAGCATTTGACAAAGTACAGCATCCCTTCCTGATCAAAACTCTTCAAAGTGTAGGGATAGAGGGCACATACCTCAATATCATCAAAGCCATCTATGAAAATCCCACCACAAATATCATTCCCAATGGAGAAAAACTGAAAGCTTTTCCGCTTAGGTCAGGAACATGGCAGGGGTGTCCATTATCACCATGGCTATTCAACATAGTACTGGAAGTCCTAGCCTCAGCAATCATAAAACAAAAGGAAATTAAAGGCATCCAAATCGGCAAAGAAGAAGTCAAACTATCACTTTTTGCAGATGGTATGATACTATATGTGGAAAACCCACAAGACTCCACTCCCAAACTGCTAGAACTTGTACAGGAATTCAGTAAAGTGTCAGGATATAAAATCAATGCACAGAAATCAGTTGCATTTCTCTACACCAACAACAAGACAGAAGAAAGAGAAATTAAGGAGTCAATTCCATTTACAGTTGCACCCCAAACCATAAGACACCTAGGAATAAACCTAATGAAAGAGGCAAAGAATCTATACTCAGAAAACTATAGAGTACTCATGAAAGAAATTGAGGAAGACACAAGGAAATGGAAAAATGTTCCATGCTCCTGGATTGGAAGAATAAATATTGTGAGAATATCTATGCTACCTAAAGCAATCTACACATTTAATGCAATCCCTATCAAAATACCATCCATTTTTTTTCAAAGAAATGGAACAAATAATCCTAAAATTTATATGGAACCAGAAAAGACCTCAAATAGCTGAAGGAATATTGAAAAAGAAAGCCAAAGTTGGTGGCATCACAATTCCAGACTTCAAGCTCTATTAGAAAGCTGTCATCATCAAGACAGTATGGCACAAAAACAGACACAACGATCAATGGAACAGAATAGAGAGCCCAGAAATAGACCCTCAGTTCTATGGTCAACTAATCTTCGACAAAGCAGGAAAGGATGTCCAATGGAAAAAAGACAGTCTGTTCAACAAATGGTGTTGGGAAAATTGGACAGCCACATGCAGAAAAATGAAATTGGACCACTTCCTTACACCACACATGAAAATAGACTCAAAATGGATGAAGGACCTCAATGTGAGAAAGGAATCCATCAAAATCCTTGAGGAGAATACAGGCAGCAACCTCTTTGACCTCAGCTGCAGCAATTTCTTCCTGGGAACATCGCCAAAGACAAGGGAAGCAAGGGCAAAAATGAACTATTGGTATTTCATCAAGATCAAAAGCTTTTGCACAGCAAAGGAAACAGTTAACAAAACCAAAAGACAAGTGACAGAGTGGGAGAAGATATTTGCAAACAACATATCAGAAAAAGGTCTAGTACCCAAAATCTATAAAGAACTTATCAAACTTAACACCCAAAGTACAAATAATCCAATCAAGAAATGGGCAGAGGACATGAACAGACATTTCTGCAAAGAAGACATCCAGATGGCCAACACACACATGAAAAAGTGCTCCACATCACTCGGCATCAGGGAAATACAAATCAAAACCACAATGAGATACCACCTCACACCAGTCAGAATGGCTAAAATTAACAACTCAGGAAATGACAGATGCTGGCGAGGATGCAGAGAAAAGGGAACCCTCCTACACTGTTGGTGGGAATGCATGCTGGTGAAACCACTCTGGAAAACAGCATGGAGGTTCCTCAAAAAGTTGAAAGTAGAACTACCCTATGACCCAGCAATTGCACTACTGAGTATTTACCCTAAAGATACAAACGTAGTGATCCTAAGGGGCACATGCACCCAAATGTTTATAGCAGCAATTTCGACAATAGCTAAACTATGGAAAGAACCTAGATGTCCATCAACAGATGAATGGATAAAGAAGAGGTGGTATATATATACAATGGAATACTATGCAGCCATCAATAGAAATGAAATCTTGTCATTTTTGATGATGTGGATGGAACTAGAGGGTATTATGCTTAGCGAAATGAGTCAATCGGAGAAAGACAACTATCATATGATCTCCCTGATATGAGGAAATGGAGATGCAACGTGAGGGGTTTGGGGAGTAGGAAAAGAATAAATGAAACAAGACCGGATAGGGAGGGAGACAAACCATTAATGACTCTTAATCTCACAAAACAAACTGAGGGTTGCTGGGGGGCAGGGGGGCTGGGAGAGTGGGGTGGGGTTATGGACATTGGGAAGGGTATGTGCTATGGTGAGTGCTGTGAAATGTGTAAACCTGGCGATTCACAGACCTGTACCCCTGGGGATAAAAATACATTATATGTTTATTAAAAATAATTTTAAAAAAGGAATTGAAGTGTAGGCAGTTGTTGGAGACATTTTTTTTTTTTTTCAAGAAGCTTGGCAAAAATAAGGGAATGACTAGAGGAGAAACTAGCATGGTCCAATATTGCAGCCTTCATAAGAAATATGCAAATGTAAACACATACATTTCTTTTTTGTGGTTGTACATAAAGACATCACTGTTGTCCTCTTAGGACCCTCTTAAATTTAACTGCTGACTTTAACAATTTGATAACTTCCAGCCAATTGCCATAAGTCAACATGTTGTCTTCAGCTCAGCCTTTCTTGATGGCCCCTATTTATTCATATTTACTTTTTTGCTTTAGTTAATTGGCCTCAGTTTCCTATAATTTGTCCAAATGAGTCCAGGTCATATTCATTATTCAAAAACTGGAAATCAACTATTGATTGCATTAGTTGCGATTTCAGCAGTCCAATCAATTCAATATTTCCTCTTCTGCTCTGTGAGTCATTTCACAATGACCTATCATTGGTAAATAACACCATCTGACCTAGTTAGTGCTAAATCCATATTATAAAACAAGGTATTGGTTAGAACAATTATTTTGTTAGTTGGGTTTAGAAGTGTGATTTGTGTAAAACCATCATTTACATTTAAAGCATCTCATTTCATCCCATCTTCATTTCTTTCCATCTTCCCTCCCGTTTCTCCCCATTCTTCACAACTACTTGCAATTTGATAACAAATTTTGTGCATTTCACAAGTTGTCTTTTTGCTATCTGCTTTTTACTTCCCTTTCCTACTGTGCTAGAGCAACTAAAGAAGATGGGAAGCAAAAGTTTTTGCACTCATTATTTTTCATTTGTCATTATCAAAAATACCATTGTGTGGAAAAGTATTTTCTTCTTAAAATCATAATGCTACAATTCTAGATGTATTCACTTCCTAAAAGCATAGATTCCTACCCCCATCAACACTCCATAATGCTGTTGTCTGTGTATCTGTGAGCCTAAGGGTAAGGTTTTGCAAAATAATAGTTAATGTGTGTTTTTTACATTTGACAAACAATGGTATTTATACTTATTAAATCTTTGCTTTCAACTTTAATTAGTTTTTATAATAATAATATTTTTCTGCTGCATACTCTGCAGTTGCTAGCTTTGAAAAAATATAGAAATTTGGTAATTAGCATTCAGATCGCTAATGAGTATGTGAAAGCATTGAAGTTATAAACAGATCTAATGGTAATTACTGATTTTTTTTACAATCTAATTTATATTTGCTAGCTTTCTAGAGGTAAACAAATTTACTAGAGCAGCCAATTAAAATTGGAATGCTAAAAACTTGAAGGGATGTTAAAAGAAAAGCACTCTGTTGCTCAGTTGGGATATTATATTGTTCATCATAGAGAAAAGTTATTTTTAGGGGCACCTGGGAAGCTCAGTCATTAAGTGTCTGCCTTTGGCTCAGGACTTGATCCCAGAGTCCTGGGATCGAGCCCCACATCAGACTCCCTGCTTGGTGGAAAGCCTGCTTTTCCCTCTCCCACTCCCCCTGCTTGTGTTCCCTTTCTCGCTGTGTCTCTCTCTGTCAAATAAATAACTAAAATCTTTTTAAAAAGAAGTTATTTTTAGTCATTGTCTATAACACTTTAACATGAATTTTCATTTTTAATTACCTCAATAGTTGTTATCAACATACTATAACTTTTTTCAAAATGAATTCATTGTCAGTCTACTTTGCTTAAACTACATGTTTTTATACCATTTAAATAAAGTGCAAGTTTCACTAAATTAAGATGATGGCAGGATGTTGCCATTAGGAAAATACTGGCTAAAGTTTGGTATGCACAAATTTCTGTCTTGAAAATTTACATAATTCTGTCACTGGTGGTCCAATGCCAAATCAGATCATAGAACAGTTATTTTGTATTTACTGTTTAGTTTCAAACTACCCACATTATTTCATCAGCCAATGGGAGAATGAAAGTAAAAAAAATATATATATATATATATATATATATATATATATATATATATAACAAGAGGGCAGATGGTGTTTCAAAACCACATATATAAATCTTTAAGACCACATGACCAGAAATTGCTTAGCCATATTACCATTCCTCATTCTAATACAGCTATAACATTCCTTAACAAGTCTCCTTTCAATATTTACCTTAACTCTCTAGTGCAGTGGATAGCTGGAGGAGTTTTGCTTAGAGAAAAACAGGAAAGCCATCATGTAAAGGGTGAGAAAGGAAACATTTTCTTCTTTCAGAGCAAGGTTTTTAGTCTTCTGTACTTGGCTCAAATCAAGAACAAAATGCGTACTTACAAGCAAGCTTTTAACCAAAAGGTGAGATTTTTCTGCAAAGTCTGAATTCCACCTGAATCACAGAAAGTTTAAACAATCTTCTGGTACAAGCTTGAGAGATCTAGATGAAGTTGCAAGGCTATTAAAAAATGCTATGGGTTTTAGATTTTGACAGAGTTCAAAATCTGATGGTTTCACTTGGAAGTATGATTTTCAAAGAAGGAAAAAGGATTGCTAAAAGAAAGTAAACAATTTTATTTCTCTTCACTAATCATACTGACAAGTGTTGGATGTATTGAAGATCATGTCAAGAATCTGTCAAATGGCAAAAACGTGTTTTAAACGGCATGTGGTTAGATGGCTATATAAAAAAAAGAAGAACAATTAGAACAGTGTAACTCTAGTCAGTGTCTTACGTTAACATATTTGGACATCAGTTGAGAGAGAATGGCCAACCACTTCCCTTCCATATGAGCTCTGTCTTCAACATTAGCATTAGAGTTTCATTAAAGCTTGAAGAAGTCACTGAGCTCTTCTGCTTTTATTTTTTATCTTAAAGGCCATAAATCAGAAAGCTCTGATGAGGCTGTAGATGTAGAAAAAAATACCCATCAATTTCTACTTATCCCCAAGTTGTTCAGTCAGGTATAGTTTTGTACTTTATTCTCTAACTATGATTGTTTTCTCAAGATGAAGGTCATGACTTCTGTGCCTCCACGTAACCCAAATAAATCACAGGACCTTATGTGACCCAATCTATAAAAGGAGTTGCATTTAAAAGAATTAGAAATTCCAGAAAACTCAGGCCAGTGCAGAAGATTTACACAGCACTCTAGACAGAAAGCTCAACAGAAATTTGATATATACATATTCTTCTATTCTCAAAGTTCCTTGGCATAACACTTGCTAAAAATATTTCTTGCTCTCTTTCACCTACTAAATTCTTTCACTGAAATAATGCACTCTGTTTTCATTTCCTCCTTTCTTGCCCTGTAGCATACTTTCTAGTCTCTGAGCAGAAACTGTCTCTAGTAGATCTTTTCCCATCCACAGGCCATTCCATAAGGGCTAGCAATTTAATAACTTCATTCCTTCCCTTGGCAAGTGTGGTTCTTCCCTTACTCTAACTATACTCTCTTGCAAGAAGTTGTTATGAAACATCTCACTATTTGAAACCTCCAATAGTACCTAACACTCCCTAAAGTCATTGTAGGTGTTTAAAAACAATTTTCAGTTTGAAAAATGTGCAAATTTTACTAGTTTCTCATTAAGGAAATATTTCTTCCAGCTCCTCATTTTTCTTATGCCATATTAGCAAAAAAGTGGTAGCAATACACTTTCTTCTCTGTGAAAAATGTTAAACAGACTCACATCTTAAGGTACCCAAAACGTAATGCATGAGATCAACATTGCAGGAATGTTAAAAGACGAGGTAGACCTACATAAATATTGTTCTGCATATTAAATGACAATTACATCATGCACATTAACCTGTGCAGCAGATTCTGTCTGAGAATCATGTCTCTCCTTCTGATATTCCTGTATTAAGAGAATATTCACATACAAATGAATGCAGAATTCACACATACACGTGCACACATACACACACCACTCCTATGAAGACGAAAATCACTTTAGGTCAATTATTGACCTTCCACATTGATAGAAAGAACCAGTGAATTAAAGAAACCAGAAGTCATTCATATAAAAATTAAGGTAATATGATATTTTGTTGCATATTTACCTTTAATCACATCTGTTATATTTTAGTGATGAAGAATTTTATTCCTTGAACACACTACAAATAAGCATGGCAAAAGGTGGACTAGAAACAGTTGTAGTGCATGCTTAGAAAAAAAATCACAAAACCATGGTGAGCAGATCCAATACAAATTCATGCTGTCTAATGTCAGCTATTTCTCCTCTGATGTGAGTTCCTTTGTTCTTTTTTACTGATTTTCTTCTGTGCTTCTGACAGTGATTGTTCCAAGTATGTTAAGGTTCAGATATCGATTCTAATATGTGGGTCTCTCCCCTGCATAAAGAAAATCCCTAACATTGCTGGGTGTCCTACAATTTAACTCAATTCTGACACTATCTACTTAGAGGTAGCATCAGATCCACAGATTAGGGGTTCAGTCCTATAAGACTGCCCACCCAACCCCAGTTCAGATGCCAATTGCAAGCCCAGGTTATCACATGTGCTTCTGATCAACCAACTATAAATCACAGGTTCCCAACACACCTTACTTAGGTTCACTTAACTTGCTAGTGTGGCTAATAAAACTCAGAGAAACATTTTACTTGTCAGATTATTACCAGTTTATTATTAAAAAAAAAAAAAAAAAAACAACAACTTAGGAACAGCCATTTGGAAGAGATTCATGGAACAAAAGTTGGGAAAAGGGCATGGCGTTTCTATGTCCTGCCTCAGCACACCATTCTCCCTGAATCTCCATGTGTTTACCAACCCAGAATTTCTCTGAACCCTGTTATTTTGGGTTTCTATGAATTTATTACATTAGGCATGATTAATTAAATTACTGCCCATTGACAATTGATCCATCCTCTAGGCTTCCTTCCCTCTCTGGAGGTGAGGGAGATGGGCCTGAAAGTTCCAATCCTCTAATTAAATAGCTGGTGTTCCTGGAAACCAGTCCCATCCTCAGGAACATTCCAAAAGTCACACTATTAACTTAACAAGAGACACTTTTATCATTTTTGTCATGGAAATTCAAAGGGTTTTAGAAGCTTTGTGCCTGAAATGGTACAAAGAAGAATATATGTTTCTTATTATAAATCACAACATCACACAGTCTTTTTCCATGTTCCTAGGCTCACAGCTCATACTCTGTCTTCAAAAATACTCTAGAGTGCCTGAGTGTGCAGTCGGTAAAGCATCTGCCTTTGGCTCAGGTCATGATCCTGAAGTCCTGGGATCATGCCCCACATCAGGATCACTGCTCAGGAGAGTCTGATTCTCCCTCTACCTCTGCCTCTTACCCTTCATTTGTGCTCATGTTCTCCTTCTTGCTCTCTTTCTCAAATTATAAATGCTTAAAAAATACCCCTATATGAATCATGAATGAAAGAGAAGAGATCACAACCAGCACCAAAGAAATTCAATTATAGAACATATCATAAGCAAATATGTGCCAACAAATTAGATAATCTCAAAGAAACAGATGCATTCCTAGAGACATATAAGCTATCAAAATTGAAACAGGAGGAAATAGAAAACCTGAACTTATCCATAAACAGCAAGGGAATAGAAGTGGTAATAAAAAGTCTGCCAACGAATAAGAGCCCAGGGCCAGATGGCTTCCCAGGGGAATTCTACCAAACATTTAAAGAAGAATTAATACCTGTTCTTCTGAAGCTGTTCCAAAAAAATAGAAACAGAAGGAAAACTTCCAAATTCATTCTATAAGGACAACATTATCCTGATCCCAAAACTAGGAAAAGACTCCACCAAAAAGGAGAATTACAGACCAATACCCCTGAAGAACATAGATGTGAAAATTCTTACCAAGATACTAGTCAATATGATCCAACAGTATATTAAATATTATTCACCACAACCAAGTGGGATTTATTCCTGGGCTGCAAGGGTGGTCCTACATTTGAAAATTAATCAATGTGACACACTACATTAATAAAAGAAATGACAAAAACAATTTGATCTTTCCAATAGATGCAGAAAAAGCATTTGACAAAGTATAGGATTATTTCCTGATTAAAATTCTTCACAGTGTCAGGATAGAAGAAACATACTTCAATATCATAAAAACCAAATATGAAAAACACAAAGTGAATATCATCCTCAATGGGGAAAAACTGACAGCTTTCCACCTAAGGTCAGGAACATGGCAAGGATATTCACTATCAACATTCTTGTTCAACATCGTAGAGGAACACCTAACCTCAGCAATCAGGAAAGAAATAAATGTATCCAAATCTGCAAAAAAGAAATCAAACTTTCACTTTTCACAAATGACATGATACTCTATGTGGAAAACCTAAAGGATTTCACACAAAAATTGCTAGAACTCATACAGGAATTCAGTAAACTAGCAGGATATAAAATCAATGCACAGAAATCAGTTGCATTTCTACACGCTAACAATGAGACAGAAGAAAGAGAAATTAAGGAGTTAATCCCATTTACAATTGCATCCAAAACTGTAAGATACCCAGGAATAAATCTAACCAAAGAGGTAAAGGATATGTATCCAGAAAACTATAGAATACCCATGAAAGAAATTGAAGAAGACACACACACACACAAAGGAAAAAATATTCCATGGTGATGGACTAGAAGAATAAATATTGTTAAAATGTCTATGTTATCTAGAACAATCTACACACTCAAAGCAATCCCTATCAAAATACCATCAACTTTTTTCACAGAACAGGAAAAAGTAATCTTAAAATTCATATGGAACCAGAAAAGACCTGAGAGGCCAAAGGAATGTTGACAGAGAAAACCAAAGCTGGGGGCATCACCATTCAGGATGTCAAGTTCTATTCCAAAGCTGTAATCATCAAGACTGTATGCTATTGACACATAGATGAATGGGACAGATTAGAGAACCCAGAAATGAACCCCTCAACTCTATGGTCAACTAATCTTTGAAAAAGCAGGGAAGACTATCCTATGGAAAAAAGACATTCTTTTTAACAAATGGTGCTGGGAAAGCTGGACAGCCACATGCAGATGAATGAAACTAGACCATTTCCTTATACCATACTCAAAAATGGACTCACTAGGAATGAAAGACCTAGATGTGAGACAGGAAACCATCAAAATCCTAGGGAAAAACACATGCAGCAGCCTCTGTGACCTTGGCTCTAGCAACTTCTTGCTAGACACGTCCTCAAAGTACAAGGGAAACAAAGGCAAAAATGAACTATTGGGACTTCATCAAGATTAAAAGCTTTTGCACAGCAAAGGAAAGAGTGGACAAAACCAAAAGGCAACCAAGAGAATGGGAGAAGATATTTGCAAATGTCTTATCAGATAATGGGCTTAGTATCCAAAATATATAAAGAACTTATCAAACTCAACATCCAAAGAACAAATAATCCAATTGATAAATGGGCAGAAGACATAAACAGACATTTCTGCAATGAAGACATCCAAATGGCCAACAGGCACCTGAAAAAAAAATGCTCACTATCCCTCAGCATCAGGGAAAAACAAATCAAAACCACAATGAGATACAACTTCACAGCAGACAGAATGGCTAAAATTAAAAAGTCAGGAGACAACTGATGTTGGTGAGAATGTGGGTAAAGGATAACCCTCCTACATTGTTGGTGGGAATGCAAGCTGGTGCCACTACTCTGGAAAAGGGTATGGAGGTTCCTCGAAAGGTTGAAAAAAGAGCTACCCTATGACCGAGCAATCACACTATTGGGTATTTACCTTAAATATACAAATGTGGTGATCCAAAGGGGCACATGCACTCGAATGTTTATAGCAGCAATGTCCACAATAGCCAAACTATGGAAAGAACCTAGATGTCCATCAACAGGTGAATGGATAAAGAAGAGGTGGTGTATATATAGATAGATAGATGATATAGATATAGATATAGATGATATAGATATAGATATATAGATATATAGAGATAAAGATATATAAAGAGATCTATCTATCTATCTACGTATATACATATACGCACATACACACACACACACACACACACACACACACAGAATGGAATACTATGCAGCCACCAAAAGAAACGAAATCTTGCCATTTGCAATGACGTGGATGGAACTAGAGGGTATCATGCTAAGCAAAGTAAGTCAATCGGAGAAAGACAATTATATGATCTCTCTGATATGAGTAATTTAAGAGGCAGGGCAGGAAGTCATGGTGGGTAGGGAGGGAAGAATGAAACAAGATGGGATCAGGAGGAAGACAAACTATAAGATACTCTTAATCTCATGAAACAAACTGAGGGTTGCTGGAGGGTATGGTGGAAGAGATAGGGTGGCTGGGTTATGGGCACTGGGAAGGGTATGTGCTATGGTGAATGCTATGAAACGCATAATCCTGATGATTCACAGACCTGTACCCCTCGGACAAATAATACATAATAGGTAAATTTAAAATAAATAAATAATATTCAAAATTAGAGATGTAAAATAGTGAAAAAAAAAGAAAGAAAGTTGAAAATAGAACTACCCTACAACCCAGCAATTGCACTACTGGGTATTTATCCCATAGATACAAATATAATGATCCAAAGGGGCACGGCACCCCAATGTTTATAGCAGTAATATCCACAATAGCTCAACTATGGAAAGAGCACAGATGTCTATTGACAGATGAATGGATGAAGAAGATGTGGTATATACATATATACAATGGAGTACTACTCAGTTTAAAAAAAAAAGAAATCTTGCCATTTACAATGATGTGGATTTAACTACAGGGTATCATGCTAAGCTATATATATATATATATATCCATCAGAAGAAGACAATTATCACGATCTCACTCATATGCGGAATTTAAGAAACACAACAGGATCATAGGGGAAGAGAGGGAAAAATAAAATAAGACAAAATCAGAAATGGAGACAAACCATAAGAGACTCTTAATCGTAGGTAACAAACTGAGGGTTGCTGGATGGGAGAGAGGTGGGAAATGAGAGAAACTGAGTGATGGACATGAAGGAGGGCATGTGATATAATGAGCTGTGTATTACATAAGACTGATGCATCACTGACCTCTACCTCTGAAACTAATAATATATATCAATTAGTTGAATTTAAATTAAAAATGTTAAACATACTACAAGGAGATATCACCTCACACCTGTCAGACTAATAAAAAAAAAAAAAGAAATAACAGATGTTGGTGAAGATGCAGAAGAAAAGGAACCCTTATGCACTGTTGGTGGCAATGCAAACTAGTACAGCCATTGTGGAACACACTATGGACTTTCCTCAAAAATTTAAAAATGGAACTATCCTTTTAAGGATTTGCACTATTGGTTACTTACCCAAAAAAAATACAAAATCACTTATTCAAAGGGATACATGCATCTCTTGTGTTTATTATGTTAATGTTTATTGCAGCATTATTTACAACAGGCACACTCTAGAAGCAGCCCAAGTGTCCACTGGTAGATGAATGGATAAAGAAGATGTGCTTTATATATACAATGGAGTATTATTTCATAATATAAAAAGAATGAAATCTTGTCATTTGCAACAAATTGGATAGAGCTAGTGAGTATAATGTTAAACAAAATAAATCAGTCATAGAAATGCAAATACCATATGATATCACTCATGATTTAAAGAACAAAACAAGCAAAGGAAGAAAAGAGAGAGAAACCAAAAAACAGACTCTTACCTATAGACAACATACTGATGACTAGTAGAAGGGAGGTGTGGAGAGGGATGGGGTATATATGGGGTGGCAGATAGACCATGGGGGGAGGGGCCGGCTCCCGACAAGCGGCGGAGCAATGGAGCACAATATCAGGACTTTCAAAAGTCTGTTCCACTGAGGGCCATTGCTCCAGATGCTAAACCGGGGTGACGCCATGCAGGGTCAGCATGGCCCCAATTTCCGCAGGGTCACAGAAGGATCGGGGGTGTCGGAGTGTCACAGAGTGTGCAGGTATTAGAACAGGGAAGCTGGCTACAGAGAGAGAACCAAGGATGAGCTCCGGCTTACCTTGAACCAGTCACAGGCTGGGTGAGCTTGGAGCGCAGACGGTGGCCAGGGATACGGGAGTGATTGGACGCTGTTCTCTGGAGGCACACTGAGGAGTGGGACCGGGCTCTCAGCTCCTCCAGGCCAGAGACTGGGAGGCCACCATTTTCATTCCCGTCCTCCAGAACTCTACAGAAAGCGTTCAGGGAGCAAAATCTCCCCAAAGCGAACCCGAGCGGATTACTTAGCCCGGCCCCTGGTAAGGGTGGTGCAATTCCACCTTGGGCAAAGACACTTGAGAGTCATTACAACAGGCCCCTCCCCCAGAAGATCAACAAAAAATCCAGCCAGGACCAAATTCACCTACCAAGGAGAGCATGTACAATACCAAGGACACCAGCGGAATTCCAGAGGAGGAGAAAGCAAAGCACGGAACTTATGGCTTTCTCCCGATGATTCTTTAGTCTTGTGGTTAATTGAATTTTTTTCTCAATTTTTTTCTCCTTCTGCTATTTTTTTTAACTTTTACCCTTTTCTTTTTTAACATTTTTAACTAGTTTATCTATTAGATATATTTTTTCTTTCTTTCTTATATTTTTTCTTTATATACTTTCTATTTTAATTTTTTTTCTTTTTTTTTCTGAACCTCTTTTTATTCCCTTTCTCCCCCCCATGATTTGGAGACTCTTCTGATTTGGTTAAAGCACATTTTCCTGGGGTCTTTGCCACCCTTGTAGTATTTTACTTGCTCCTTCATAAACTCTTATCTGGACAAAATGACAAGGTGGAAAAATTCACCACAAAAAAAGAATAAAAGGCACTACCGAAGGCTAGGGACCTAATCAATACAGACATTGGTAATATGTCAGATCTAGGGTTCAGAATGAGAATTCTGAAGGTTCTAGCCGGACTCGAGAAAGGCATGGATGATTTTAGAGAAACCATCTCTGGAGATATAAAATCCCTTTCTGGAGAAATGAAAGAAATAAAATCTAAACGAGTTGAAATCAAAAAAGTTATTAATGAGGTGCAATAAAAAATGGAGGCTCTCACTGCTAAGATAAATGAGGCAGAAGAAAGAATTAGTGATATAGAAGACCAAATGACAGAGAATAAAGAAGCTGAGCAAAAGAGGGACAAACAGCTACTGGACCACGAGGGGCGAATTTGAGAGATAAGTGACACCACAAAACGAAACAACATTAGAATAATTGGGATTCCAGAAGAAGAAGAAAGAGAGAGGGGAGCAGAAGGTCTATTGGAGAGAATTATTGGTATTGAATTTCCCTGATATGGCAAAGGGAACAAGCATCAAAATCCAGGAGGTGCAGAGAACCCCCCTCAAAATCAACAAGAATAGGTCCACACCCCGTCACCTAATACTAAAATTTACAAGTCATAGTGACAAAGAGAAAATCCTGAAAGCAGCCCAGGAAAAGAAGTCTGTAACATACAATGGTAAAAATATTAGATTGGCAGCAGACTTATCCACAGAGACCTGGCAGGCCAGAAAGAGCTGGCATGATATATTCAGGGCACTAAACGAGAAAAACATGCAGCCAAGAATACTCTATCCAGCTAGGCTATCATTGAAAATAGAAGGAGAGATAGAAAGCTTCCAGGACAAACAAAAACTGAAAGAATTTGCAAACAACCAAACCAGCTCTACAGAAAATATTGAAAGGGGTCTTCTAAGCAAAGAGAGAGCCTAAAAGTAGTAGATCAGAAAGGAACAGACAATATACAGTAACAGTTACCTTACAGGCAATACAGTGGCACTAAATTCATATCTCTCAGGAGTTACCCTGAATGTTAATTGGCTAAATGCCCCAATCAAAAGACACCGGGTGTCAGAATGGATAAAAAAACAAAACCCATCAGTATGTTGCCTACAAGAAACTCATTTTAGACGTGAAGACACCTTCAGATTTAAAGTGAGATGGTGGAAAACAATTTACCATACTAATGGGCATCAGAAGAAAGCTGGGGTAGCAATTCTTATATCAGATCAATTAGACTTTAAGCAAAAGATTGTAACAAGAGATTAAGAAGGACACTATATCTTACTCAAAGGGTTTATACAACAAAAAGATCTAACAATTTTAAATATCTATGCCCCTAACATGGGAGCAGCCAAGTATATAATGCAATTAATAACAAAATCAAAGAAATAAATCGACAATAATACAATAATAGTAGGGGCCTTTAACACTCTCCTCACGGAAATGAACAGATCATCCAAGCAAAAGATCAACAAGGAAATAAAGGCCTGAAATGACACACTGGACCAGATGAACATCACAGATATATTCAGAACATTTCAACCCAAAGCAACAGAATACACATTCTTCTCTAGTGCACATGGAACCTTCTCCAGAATAGATCACATCCTGGGTCACAAATCAGGTCTCAAGCGGTATCAAAAGATTAGGATCATTCCCTGCATATTTTCAGACCCTCTGCCTGCTGCTTCCCCTGTTGTGCACTCTCTATTTCTTTTTTTTAATTAATTAATTTATTTTTTATTCAGCATAACAGTATTCATTGTTTTTGCACAACACCCAGTGCTCCATGCAATACGTGCCCTCCCTATTACCCACCACCTGGTTCCGTCAACCTCCAAACCCCGCCCCTTCAAAACCCTCAGGTTGTTTTTCAGAGTCCATAGTCTCTTATGGTTCGCCTCCCCTTCCAATTTCCCTCAACATCCTTCTCCTCTCCATTTCCCAAAGTCCTCCATGTCATTGTTATGCTCCACAAATCAGTGAAACCATATGATACTTGACTCTCTCTGCTTGACTTATTTCACTCAGCATAATCACTTCCAGTCCCGTCTATGTTGCAACAAAAGTTGGGTATTCATCATTTCTTTTCTTTTTTTTTTTTTTTATAAACATATAATGTATTTTTATCCCTAGGGGTACAGGACTGTGAATCACCAAGTTTACACTCTTCGCAGCACTCACCAGCACATACCCTCCCCAATGTCCAAAACCACCTCCCCTCTCCCAACCCCACCACCCTTCAGCAACCTCCAGTTTGTTTTGTGAGATTAAGAGTCATTTATGGTTTTTCTTCCTCCCAATCCCATCTTGTTTCATTTATTCTTCTCCTATCCCCCTAACCCCCATGTTGCATCTCCACGTCCTCATATCAGGGAGATCATATGATAGTTGTCTTTTTCCAATTGACTTATTTCACTAAGCATGATACCCTCTAGTTCCATCCACATCATCGCAAATGGCAAGATTTCATTTCTTTTGATGGCTGCATAGTATTCCATTGTGTATATATACCACCTCTTCTTTATCCATTCATCTGTTGATGAACATTTAGGTTCTTTCCATAGTTTGGCTATTGTAGACATTGCTGCTATAAACATTCGGGTGCACCTGCCCCTTTGGATCACTACGTTTGTATCTTTAGGGTAAATACCCAGTAGTGCAATTGCTGGGTCATAGGGTAGTTCTATTTTCAACAATTTGAGGAACCTCCATGCTGTTTTCCAGAGTGGTTGCAACAGCTTGCATTCCCACCAACAGTGGAGGAGGGTTCCCCTTTCTCCGCATCCTCGCCAGCATCTGTCATTTCCTGACTTGTTAATTTTAGCCATTCTGACTGGTGTGAGGTGGTATCTCATTGTGGTTTTGATTTGTATTTCACTGATGCCGAGTAATGTGGAGCACTTTTTCATGTGTCTGTTGGCCATCTGGATGTCTTCTTTGCAGAAATGTCTGTTCATGTCCTCTGCCCATTTCTTGATTAGATTGTTTGTTCTTTGGGTGTTGAGTTTGCTAAG
Source organism: Meles meles (assembly GCF_922984935.1). Lineage (NCBI taxonomy): Eukaryota > Metazoa > Chordata > Mammalia > Carnivora > Mustelidae > Meles > Meles meles. The sequence goes on along the minus strand of NC_060087.1, from coordinate 79,505,935 downwards.
TTCCTTATAGATTTTGGACATTAGCCCTTTATCTGATATGTCGTTTGCAAATATATTCTCCCACTCTATCAGTTGTCTTTTGGTTTTGTTAACTGTTTCCTTTGCTGTGCAAAAGCTTTTGATCTTGATGAAATCCCAATAGTTCATTTTTGCCCTTGCTTCCCTTGCCTTTGCCGATGTTCCTAGGAAGATGTTTCTGCAGCTGAGGTCGAAGAGGTTGCTGCCTGTGTTCTCCTCAAGGATTTTGATGGATTCCTTTCTCACACTGAGGTCCTTCATCCATTTGGAGTCTATTTTCATGTGTGGTGTATGGAAGTGGTCCAATTTCATTTTTCTGCATGTGGCTGTCCAATTTTCCCAGCACCATTTATTGAAGAGGCTGTCTTTTTTCCATTGGGTATTCTTTCTTGCTTTGTCAAAGATGAGTTGACCATAGAGTTGAGGTTCTATTTCTGGGCTCTCTATTCTGTTCCATTGATCTATGTGTCTATTTTTGTGCCAGTACCATGCTGTCTTGATGATGACAGCTTTGTAATAGAGCTTGAAGTCCGGAATTGTGATGCCACCCACTTTGGCTTTGTTTTTCAATATTCCTTTGGCTATTCGAGGTCTTTTCTGGTTCCATATAAAATTTAGGATTATTTGTTCCATGTCTTTGAAAAAACGGATGGTATTTTGATAGGGATTGCATTAAATGTGTAGATTGCTTTAGGTAGCATAGACATTTTCACAATATTTATTCTTCCAATATAGGAGCATGGATCATTTTTCCATTTCTTTGTGTCTTCCTCAATTTCTTTCATGAGTACTTTATAGTTTCCTGAGTATAGATTCTTAGCCTCTGTGGTTAGGTTTATTCCTAGGTATCTTAGAGTTTTGGGTGCAATTGTAAATGGGATTGACTCCTTAATTTCTCTTTCTTCTCTTGTTGTTGGTGTAGAGAAATGCAACTGATTTCTGTGCATTGATTTTATATCCGGACACTACGGAATTCCTGTACAAGTTCTAACAATTTTGGAGTGGAGTCATTTGGGTTTTCCATATATAGTATCATATCATCTGCGAAGAGTGATAGTTTGACTTCTTCTTTACCAATTTGGATGCCTTTAATTTATTTTTGTTGTCTGATTGCTGAGGCTAGGACTTCTAGAACTATGTTGAATTGCCGTGGTAATAATGGACATCCCTGCCATGTTCCTGACCTTAACAGAAAAGCTCTCAGTTTTTCTCCATTGAGAATGATATTTGCGGTTGGTTTTTCATAGATGGCTTTGATAATATTGAGGTATGTGCCCTCTGTCCCTACACTTTGAATAGTTTTGATCAGGAAGGGATGCTGTACTTTGTCAAATGCTTTTTCAGCATCTATGGAGAGTATCATATGGTTCTTCTTCTTTCTTTTATTAATGTGTTCTATCACATTGATTGATTTGCGGATGTTGAACCAACCCTGCAGCCCTGGAATAAATCCCACTTGATCGTGGTGAATAATCCTTTTAATGTACTGTTGAATCCTATTGGCTAGTATTTTGGTGAGAATTTTTGCATCTGTGTTCATCAAGGATATTGGTCTCTAGTACTCTTTTTTGGTGGGATCCTTGTCTGATTTTGGGATCAAGGTGATGTTGGCCTCATAAAATGAGTGTGGAAGTTTTCCTTACATTTCTATTTTTTGGAACAATTTCAGGAGAATAGGAATTAGTTCTTCTTTAAATGTTTGGTAGAATTCCCCTGGGAAGCCGTCTGGCCCTGGGTTTTTGTTTGTTTGGAGATTTTTGATGACTGTTTCAATCTCCTTACTGGTTATGGGCCTGTTCAGGTTTTCTATTTCTTCCTGGTTCAGTATTGGTAGTTTATATGTCTCTAGGAATGCATCCATTTCTTCCAGATTGTCACATTTGTTGGTGTAGAGTTGCTCATAGTATGTTCTTATAATTGTCTATATTTCTTTGGTGTTAGTTGTGATCTCTTCTCTTTCACTCATGATTTTATTTCTTTGGGTCCTTTCTCTTTTCTTTTTGATAAGTCTGGCCAGGGGTTTATCAATCTTATTGATTCTTTCAAAGAACCAGCTCCTAGTTTCATTGATTTTTTCTATTGTATTTTTGGCTTCTATTTCATTGATTTCTGCTCTGATCTTTATGATTTCTCTTCTCCTGCTGGGTTTAGGGTTTCTTTCTTGTTCTTTCTCCAACTCCTTTATGTGTAGGGTTAAGTTGTGTATTTGAGACCTTTCTTGTTTCTTGAGAAAGGCTTTACCACTATATTTTCCTCTCAGGACTGCTTTTGCTGTGTCCCACAGATTTTGAACCATTGTATTTTCATTATCATTTGTTTTCATGAATTTTTTCAATTCTTGTTTAATTTCCTGGTTGTCCCATTCATTCTTTAGAAGGATGCTGTTTAGTCTCCATGTATTTGGGTTCTTTCCAGCTTTCCTCTTGAGATTGAGTTCTAGCTTCAGAGCATTGTGGTCTCAAAATATGCAGGGAATGATCCTAATCTTTTGATACTGGTTGAGACCTGATTTGTGACCCAGGATGTGATCTGTTCTGGAGAATGTTCCATGTGCACCAGAGAAGCATGTGTATTCTGTTGCTTTGGGATGAAATGTTCTGAATATATCTGTGATGTCCATATGGTCCAGTGTGTCATTTAAGGCCTTTATTTCCTTGTTGATCTTTTGCTTGGATGATCTCTCTATTTCAGTGAGGAGAGTGTTCAAGTCCCTACTATTATTGTATTACTATTGATGGGTTTCTGTGATTTTGTTATTAATTGGTTGATATAGTTGGCTGCTCCCACATTAGGGTCATAGATATTTAAAATTATTAGATCTTCTTTTTGAACAGACCCTTTGAATATGATATATTGTTTGTCCTGAAAGCTTTTTATCTCTCCTTCTATTTTCAACGATAGCCTATATGGATAGAGTATTCTTGGCTGCATGATTTTCTCATTTAGTGCTCTGAATATATCATGCCAGCTCTTTCTGGCCTGCCAGGTCTCTGTGGATAAGTCTGCTGTCAATCTAATATTTTTACCATTTTATATTACAGACTTCTTTTCCTGGGCGGCTTTCAGGATTTTCTCTTTGTCACTAAGACTTGTAAATTTTAGTATTAGGTGACGGGGTGTGGAACTATTCTTGCTGACTTTGAGGGGGGTTCTCTGCACCTCCTGGATTTTGATGCTTATTCCCTTTGCTATATTAGGAAAATTCTCTCCAATAATTCTCTCCAATAGACCTGCTCCCCTCTCTCTTTCTTCTTCTTCTGGAATCCCAATTATTCTAATGTTGTTTCGTCTTATGGTGTCACTTATCTCTCGAATTCTCCCCTTGTGGTCCAGTAGCTGTTTGTCCTTCTTTTGCTCAGCTTCTTTATTCTCTGTCATTTGGTCTTCTATGTCACTAATTCTTTCTTCTGCCTCATTGATCCTAGCAGTGAGAGCCTCCATTTTTGATTGCACCTCATTAATAGCTTTTTTGATTTCAACTTGGTTAGATTTTAGGTCTTTAATTTCTCCAGAAAGGGCTTTTATATCTCCAGAGAGGATTTCTCTAATATCTTCCATGCCTTTTTTGAGCCCTGATAGAACTTTCAGAATCATCATTCTGAATTCTTGATCTGACATATTACCAATGTCTGTGTTGATTAGGTCCCTAGCCTTTGGTACTGCCTCTTGTTCTTTTTTTTGTGGTGATTTTTTTCCACCTTGTCATTTTGTCCAGATAAGAGATTATGAAAGATCAAATATAATACTAAAAGGGTGGCAAATACCCCAGAAAAATGCGCTATAACCAATTCTGAAGAGACCCCAAATTGTGGGGGGGAGAAAGGGGATAAAAAGAGGTTCAGAAAAAAAAAAGAAAAAAAACATTAAAAATTAAAACGAATAAAGAATAAATATAAAAAAGAAAGAAAATATATATTTTTTAGATAAACTAGTCAAAAAACGTTAAAAAAGAAAAGGGTAAATGTTTTAAAAAATTTAGCAGAAGAAGAAAAAAGAAAGAAAAAAAAGTTGAATAAACTGTAAGACTAAAGAATCATGGGGAGAAAGCCATGAGTTCCATGCTTTGCTTTCTCCTCCTCTGGAATTCCGCTGCTGTCTTAGGTATTGAACCTGCTTTCCTTGATAGATGAACTTTGTCCTGGCTGGATATTTTGTTGATCTTCTGGTGGAGGAGCCTATTGTAGTGACTCTCAAGTGTCTTTTCCCGAGGCAGAATTGCACCGCCCTTATCGGGGGCCAGACTAAGTAATCTGCTCGGGTTCGCTTTTGGGAGCTTCTGTTCCCTGAACGCTTTCTGTCAAGTTCCGGAGGACGGGAATGAAAATGGTGGCCTCCTAGTCTCCGGCCCAGAGGAGCTGAGAGCCTGGGGCCCCACTCCTCAGTGCACCCCCAGAGGACAACACCCAATCACTCCCGTATCCCCAACCTCCAGCCATGCTCTGAGCTCACCCAGCCTGCGACCAGCTCAAGGTAACACTGAGCTGAGAGTTCAGTCCTCTGTCCATTCAGAGCTCTGTCTCTTTAGCCGGCTTCTCTGTTCTAACACCTTTGAGCTCTGCAACACTCCGATACCCCCGATCTTCCTTGACCCTTCGTGGCCTGTGACCCCGCGTGGGCTTCACCCCTGTTTAGCCTCTGGAGCAATATCCCTCAGTGGAACAGACTTTTAAAAGTCCTGATTTTGTGCTCTGTTGCTCTGCCGCTTGCCGGGAGCCGGCCCCTCCCCCCGCAGTCTATCTTCCCATCGTTTTAGATTCACTTCTCCGCCAGTCGTACCTTTCAGAAAGTGGTTGATTTTCTGTTTCTAGAATTGCTGTTCTTCTTTTCTCCAAACTCCCTTTGGATTTGTAGGTGTTTGCAATGTTTAGATAAGCTATCTAGCTGATCTCCTGCTACCTGATGTAGTCTCAGCCTGCTACTTCTCTGCCATCTTGACTAGTAATTCCTAGTTCTTGTGATTTTTAATGACAAGTTTTTAAATCAACTACAGGTAATAGGCAGAGGACACATGGAGAGGATCAATAGGGGAGGAAAAAAGACTTTGTTATATTCCTACCATCAACACTCATTGCAAGAAGAAACCATATCAGCAGTACCATCTTTTAACATCAAGGACAATGAGATACTTAACAGCCATTGCCTGTTTTTAAATCCATTCTAATCTCAATGAAATGTACTTGGGAAGAATTTGGAAACTATAATCAGGCAAATAAGATTAGAAAAAAAAATTGGCAGCTTGGGGCTTGCAACCACCTCTTACAGAAAGTAAAATGCCCTAGAATCACAAACACTGAAATCAGTGAAATTTTGATCTCAAACTATGGGGAAGCCTTGCAGCTACTTTCAAATTTTATTTCCGTTGATGTAACTAAACTGAAGAAATATATTTTGCAGAATGCTAAATGTCCCTAGTAAAGATAATGTAGTTAGTAGTTGTCAAATTTTAATTTAAAAAATGAAGGGGTTTTTTGGGGGAGGGGTTTTGTTTTTGTTTTTTGTTTTATTTTATTACAGTTAGTTAATGTACAGTGTTATATTAGTTTTAGGAGTACAGTGTAGTGACTCAACAATTTCATACATCACTAGTGCTCTCCATGACAAGTGTACTCCTTAGTTCCCATCACTCATTTAACCCATCTCCATCTCTTGCACTGTTGGTATTAATGCAAACTGGTCATCACCCTGGAAAACAGTATGGAGTTTTCTCAAAAAGTTAAAAATAGTACTACCCTATCCTCCAGCAATTGTGCTACTAGGTATTCACCTAGTTGAAGAATACAAAGGTAATAATTTAATAATTTTTTAAAGATTTTATTTATTTATTTGACAGATAGAGATCACAAGTAGGGAGAGAGGCAGGCAGAGAGAGAGAGGAGGAAGCAGGCTCCCTGCCAAGCAGAGAGCCCGATGCGGGGCTCGATCCCAGGACCCTGGGATCATGACCTGAGCGAGAGGCAGAGGCTTCAACACACTCAGCCACCCAGGCGCCCCCAAGGGTAATAATTTAAAGGGATACATGCACCCCAGTGTTTTCAGCAGCATTATCTGCAATAGCCAACTGTAGAAACAGCCCAAGTATTCATTGACTAATGAATGGATAAAGAAGATGTGGTATAAAAATGGAGATGTTTTTATACTAGAGGCCATAAAAAAAGAGAAGACCTGAAATCAATATGGTTTGTTTTTATTGTAGTTAAAAAATACGTAACATGAGTTTTACTCTCTTAACAAATATTTAAGAGGACAATACAGTATCACTAACTCAAAACACAATGTTGTGCAGCATATATCTAGAACTTTTTCATCTTGCATAACTGAAACTCTGTACCCATTGAATTTCCTCCCTCCACCACCTGAGAACCCCCATTTTCCTTTCTATTTCTATGAGTCTGACTACTTTAGATACCTGGCTACTTTAGATTAAAAAAATTGCATGAGACTAGAATTGTCAGAAAAACATTATGGTGATTCCAGGGGGAAAATGGAGTAAAGAATATTAAAAAAGGGATACAAGAAAAGTAGAATAAACAGGTAAGAATGGTAAGAAATGTAGCTTCAGTTAACACTTCCAGATATCATGAATTTTCTGTTCATGCTTTTTCCCTGCTTCCAATGCCAAACCTTTAACTGGGTCAGGGATTCTGAAAGATGGGAACAACTTTGTGACCACTGTACCACAATGTGATGATTCACTTTAGGATATGTATTACTGTTGTAACATAACTATTCAAATAATTACCACAATTCAGGTTTAACCCACAGTCCAGTTAATTAAATATTTATTTAAAATCTTCAGTGTACATAACATAAAATCAGGCACTATGGAGAAGATAAATTGATCGAAGAGACCATTTCTACTATTAATATTTTATGGTCTAGATATACAATATACTTTTATTTTGTGGTCTAAGAATAATTAATAAAGAATAATTAATAATTGCATTAACAGGTATAAAATCATCCTGAAATACCTGACTTGTGGCAGATAAAGTATTCCTGAAAATGTATACATAAATTAAAGGTTATCAAATTAAATTACTTTTAGAAAAATCTAGGAGCTTAATTGAAGCAATATTATTTTGAGAAATTTGATAAAGCAAAGTCACTCCCTGACTTGTCTTGTGCGCTAATCCATATTTTCACAAATTGGTCTTGCTTCAAATAAGGTACAAGTACATATTAAAAATTGAACACCAAAGTGCTGAGTGGACATAAAGACACTTTTCAAAGGAGTGTAAGATTATTCCAGGGTTTTCAAAATACAGAATTCTTTGTTTGGGTCATAAACAAGTTGAGAGGATAGAATAGGTTTTGAAAGACTGCTGTAGTACAACATACTGATTCAACATTTATGTACATTACAAAATGCTCACTATGATGAGTATAGATACCATCTGCCACCATATAAGTTAATTATAATATTATTGACTGTACTTCTTATGTTGTAGTTTTCATCCTTATGACTTATTTATTGTATAATTGAAACTTCATATGTCTTAATCACCTTTACCTATTTTATCTATCCCTCTGCCCTCCTCCACTATGTCAACCATGTTAATTCTTTGTATATATGAGTCTGTTTCTTCTTCCTGTTGTTTATTCATTTGATTTTCAGGTTCTATATATGAGTGAAATCATATAGTATTTGTCTTTCTCTGACTTATTTCATTTAGTATAACACCCTGTAGGTCCACCCACCAATGACAAGATCTCATTCTTCTTTATAGTTGAGTAATATTCCATAACACACAAACACACACATGCACACAAACACATACTACATACTTCTATTTTCCTTATCCATTTATCTATCAATGGACACTTAGGTTGCTTCCATATATTGGCTATTATAAATAATGCTGCAATAAATAGGGATTCATATATTTTTCTCAAATTAATATTTTTGTTTTATTTTGGTGAATGCCCAGAAGTGGAGTTACTAGATTGTATGGTACTTCTATTTTTAATCTTTGGAGGAACTTCCATACTATTTCCACAGTGGCTGCACCAATTTACGATCCAAATAGTACAGGAGGATTCCCTTAGTTAACATCCTTTCCAGCACTTGTTATTTCTTGTCTTCTTTATATCAGCAATTCTGACTGGTATAAGCTAATATCTCATTGTAGTTTTGATTTCCCTGATTGTTAGCAAAGCTGAGCATCTTATCATGTTTCTGTTGACCATATTCATGTCTTCTTTGGAAAAATGTCTATTGAGATACTCTGCTCATTAATTAATTAGATTGTTTAATTTTTGGTGTTAAGTTATACAAGTTCTTTATATGTTTCTCATATTAATTCCTTATGGTATATATTATTTCAAGTATCTTCTCCTATTCAGTAGGTTGCCTTTTCATTTTGTTAATGGTTTCATTCACTGTGGAAATTTGATAGTCCTGTTTGTTTTTGCTTTTGTTGCTTTTGCCTGAGGAGACCAATTAAAAACAAAACAAAACAAAACAACTATCTATCATATATATATATATATATATATACACACACACACATACACACATACATGTATATGTATATATACACACATATATGTATATGTATATATATATCAGCAATATATATTTGATAATAAAATATATTTGATAATATATAATAAAATAAAATTTGAAGATTGTATATATATGATCATAAAAGATGCATATATTGCTAAGACCAATGTCCAAGAGCTTATGGTCTGTATTTTCTTTTTGGAATTTTTTTTTTTCCATTTTATTTATTTTTTCAGCGTAACAGTATTCATTCTTTTGCACAACACCCAGTGCTCCATGCAAAACGTGCCCTCCCCATTACCCACCACCTGTTCCCCCAACCTCCCACCCCTGACCCTTCAAAACCCTCAGGTTGTTTTTCAGAGTCCATAGTCTCTTATGGTTCACCTCCCCTTCCAAATTTTTTTTAATAAACATATAATGTATTTTTATCCCCAGGGGTACAGGTCTGTGAATCGCCAGGTTTACACACTTCACAGCACTCACAAGATGGGATTGGGAGGGAGACAAACCATAAATGACTCTTAATCTCACAAAACAAACTGGGGGTTGCTGGGGGGAGGTGGGATTGGGAGAGGGGGAGGGGGCTATGGACATTGGGGAGGGTAAGTGCTATCTTTTTGGAATTTTATGGTTATTTACATTTAGGTCTTTAAACCATTGGGGGTTTATTTTTATATATGGTATAAGAATGTGCCTCCTTTGTCATTGATTAATTGACCATATAATCATAGGTTTATTTCTGGGCTCTGTATTCTATTCCACTGACATATGTGTCTACTTTTCTGCCGCTACTTACTACCATTGATTATTACAGCTTACAGTATATCTTGAAATCTGAGATTGTAATATCTCACCTTTGTTCTTCTTTCTCAAGGTTGCCATGGATATTTCAGATCTTTTGTGGTCCCATAACAATTTTGGTAGTAATTTTTCTAGTTATATGAAAAATACTACTGGCATTTTGATAGGAATTACACTGAATTTATAGATAGCTTTGGGTAGTATGGACATTTTAACATATTAATTCTTCCAATCCAGGAGCATGGTATAGCATACAATTTATTTGGATCATCTTCAGTTTCTTCCATCAATATCTTGTAGTTTTCACAATACAGATCTTTCACTTCCTTGCTTATTTATTCCTATGCATTTTATTATTTTCAATGTTTGTATATGGAATTCTTTTCTTAATTTCTCTTCCTTCTAGTTTATTATTAGTTATAGAAGTACAATAGAATTATGTATATTAATTTTGTTTCTTGCACATTTACTACATTCATTTATTATTTCTAAATGAATACTGGTGGAATCTTTAGGATTTTCTAGATATAATATCATGTCATCTGCAAATAGTGAACGTTTTACTTCTTTCTGACTATTTTAAGTGTCTTTTATTTCTTCTTCTTGTCTGATTGCTGTGGCTAGGACTTCCAGGACTATGGTGAATAAAAGTGGCAAGAGTGGACATCCTTGTCTTGTTTCTGATCTTAAAAAACTGTTAGCTGTTTAGTATTGAGTGTGATGCTAGCTGTGGTTTGTCATATACGGCCTTAATTATGTTGAGATATATTCCCTCTATCCCCACTTTCATGAGAGTTTTTATCATGAATAGATATTGAATTTTTTCAAATGATTTTTTCTATAAAATCTACTGAGATTATCATGATTTTTATCCTTTATCTTATCAATGTGGTGTGTCACTTTGACTGATGTGTGGATATTGAACCATCCTAGTATCCCTGGAATAAGTCCCACTTGATCATGTGAATAATCCTTTAATTCATTGTTGATTTTGGTTTGCTAATATTTTGTTGATTTTTATATCTATGTTTATCTGGGATAATGGCCTATAATTTTACTTTTTTTGTAGTCTCTTTGGTTTTTGTATTAGGGAAATAAAGTTAGAAGAAATTTCTTCTTATTCAATATTTTGGAATGCTTTGAGGATAAAACTTTTCAACCCATCTTTAAATGTTTGGTAGAATTTGCCTATGAAGTCATCTGGTCCTCTACTTTTCTTTATTGAGATTTGTTTTGCTTATCAATTCAATTTCCTTTGTAGTAATCAGTCTGCTCAGATTTTCTATTTCTTTCTGATTTAGTCCTTGGAAACTGTATGTTTCTAAAAACTTATCAATTCCTTTTGGTTTATCAGTTTCTATGAGTCTCAGTTTTCTTTATCCCCCTGGATCTTACAGAGTTAAACCCAGTTGATTTTCATCACCCCTATATTTAAGCCAAGCTTATTTTAAATGCCAGATATTATGGAGACTTATCATCCCAAAATAGACGCCCAGGTTGGGAGGCACCCAGTGTGGGGCTTGATCCCCTCACTTCTCAGGGAGGACTTTCATGCCTTTATTTCTCCAGCTTGTGGCTCACCACACTAAGGGGTGTGTTCCCAAATCCACCTCTGCTCTCTTACTCTTCTTGATTTAGCTTCTTCTTTATATCTTTAGCCAGGGAAGGGATGTTCTGCTATTCTTCAGTCATTTTTCGAGTGAATTTCACTGTATGTAGTTGCAACCTCAGTGTGTCTGTATGAGTATGTGAGCTCGGGATCCTCCTATTTTGCCATTTTCTCAAGCTTCAGCTCATTCTACTCTTTTTTTTTTCATTCATCTATCTTTCTAGGACACCTATCATGCATAAATGGGGACGTGTTTCCTACAGATCTCTGAATTCTTCCATATTTTTGCAAAATTTTTCACTCTGTACTTCATACCTTTTTTTTTCATTTTGATTGTTTCATATTGAGTTCCAGAACATCCATTTAGGACTTTTTTCATAGTTTTTGCCTCTCCATTGGGTATATTTGTTGAACCAGTCTCTTAAAATTTTTTCTTTAATTTTTGAACATATTTAAAATATCTTCTTTGAGGTTCTTCTTTGCTAACTCTAACATCTGGGCCCACTCAGAGTCAGTTTCTATTAACTTTTTTCTTCCTGAGCTTGGACTATATTTTGCTGTTTCTTTGTGTATCTTGTAATATTTTTGCAAAAAATAGATATTTAAATAATATATATTAAATTTATTTATTTTTCAGGGCCATTTTCTGTTTGCTTTACTGTTTTATAGACTGTTTTATAGACAACTATGAACTCTGTATCCACCACCAAAGCCACTGATGTCCCTGACTGTTTTCTACTATATTTAGTTTTTAAGATTTTATTTATTTACTTGACAGAAAGAAAGAGACAGAAAGAAAGAGAAAGAAAGAGAGCAAGAGTACAAGCAAGGAGATCATCAGAGGGAGAAAGAGAAGCAAAGTCCCTGCTGAGGCTTAAACAACTGAGCCACCCAGTTGCCTCTGTTTCTTTTATATTTAGTCTAACTTTCAAGGGGTCACCCCTTTAACTGCATCATGGTTAATTAATAATTCAGGCAGATATTTTATAAAATGCTTTGAATCTGAAAGGTACTCGCCCAATGCCAATCGGTCTGTGTGGGGGTTCAAAATTAGCTGTTAAGTCCCCCTTGGCTTATAGTATTTACTGGGCTTTCCAGAGGGTTCCCTATATATGCATATTTTTTCTTTCAACTGCAGTGTATGGAGAGCTTATATCTGTTCTTCTCTCTCTCTTATTTTTAGAATCTCCCTATTAATTTTCTAGCTGGGCTCTTGCACACCCTAACTGGAACTGCAAACTTAGTTTGCAAAGCTCAGGTTTCTTTTATTTTTCCTACTCTAGCATACCATTTTTAGCTAGAAAAACTATTGAGGTTTTACTCCTTCTCCACCAGAATTAAGTCCCCTTTTCTAGAAGCAAATTTTGTGGTTTTAATTCGTTGCCTCTGAATGTTCAAATGCTGTTATTTTGGCTGTCTAAGCAAACTGGTGGAGAAGTAGGGAGAAAAGTTTCCCCAAGCAAGAAGACCATAATATTCTCCCTGTTTTTACTAAAATCCTGTGTAGTTTTTCAAGAATAAACATATCTCAGTTTTTTGTTAACTATTGCTCAATTTTCAGTACCCCAAAATGTTTGTTTTGATTATTTTATCCAGTTTTATACTTGTATTTTGAAGACAGAAATCACCAACCTCTTTATGTGGCCATAACTGAAAGTCCCTCTAACATTTTCTGCAGCAACTTTAATTAATTAAATTAATTGGGATTTTGCCCCCAACTGCTATATTAAAATTTGTCAAATCATCAATAGATACCACATTGCTAAGTCAGATTTTCAGTTCTAATCTTTTGTGACCCATATGTACCATTTGACATAGTCAATCTCTCTTTTTTATAGGCAAATTTAGTCCACCATTCTTTTTTTTAAGTTTTTATTTAAATTCCACTTAGTGGATATACAGTGTAATATTAGCTTCAGATGTATGTAATATTAGCTTCAGAAGTGCAATATAGTGATTCAATATTTTTAACCAGGAAATCTCAAATTCAGTGAGAATAGTTGCATTTCCTTAGTCTCAAACAATAGCAGGATAGTGTTTTAAATATCTAAAGGCAGCAATGCATTTTATTGCTGAAGAAAGAAAATTATAAAAATGTATTTATAAATAATAAGACTAGAGATATCATTTTTTAAAATTTATTATTTATTTGACAAGCAGAGATCACAAGTAGGCAGAGAGGCAGGCAGAGAGAGAGACAGGTGTAAGCAGGCTCCCTGAGAGCCTGATGTGGGGCTCAATCCCAGGACCCTGGGATCATGACCTAACCCAAAGGCAGAGGCTTTAACCCACTGAGCCACCCAGGTGCCCCTAGAAATATCACTTTGAAAGGACTCTCATCCATTGGGAATTGTATTATCTCTATGTTGATATAGTACCTAATGTTTTGAAACCAATAATAAGAAATCCTTTATAGTTATTTAATGAATGCTTTTCAAGATTTCATTTATTTCCATGATGTTAGGAAGTTGCCAAGATTTTGTTCCTGATCTTATAGATACCAAAGCCACTTGTAATATATGAAAAGAAACTCATGTGAGATAGCATGTGCTTATTGCCATTGAAGATGTTGGATTACCACCTGGTGAAGATGCTACAGAGAAGATTTAAGCCCTGGGATAGTGATTGAACTGTATCGTATAAATTTATTTTATAATTCTGATATATTATGAAGGGTAATGGCAGAAATGTACCTTTTAATTGGACTTGAATTTTACCTGTGCACGTTTGTCTAGAGTTAAGAACATGGGCACCAAAATCACATTACCTGGATTCACATCCAGATTCTACTAGTTATGCTAGCTCTGTAACTTCAGTTTTCGTTACTTCTCTATTTCAAAATTTTTATAAAACAGGTATAACAGTAGTACTCACCTCAAGGAATTGTTATCAGCATCAGACAATGTATGTAAGATATCTATCATAGAGCTGGATACATAGTAGACACAAAATAAATAGTTGTTATTATTACTGTTATTTACCAGATGATACAAGTATTTGGAAATATTTAGCTTACACATCCATGGGGCAGCATAGCAGCAAGTTATAGCAGGTATAGATGGACTTGAATCCTAGCTCTATTTGAGTATCAGTTTTCTCCTATGTAAAATGGAAGAAAAACATTTTTTTGTTTCAAGTGGGATTTTGTTTAGTATGGTTTGAATGAAATAAGGTATGATGAAACAGATGAAATTGTAATTTTTTATTTTGTATAATGAAATCAAACCGCTGGCTATTTGGATACATTTGGAATATTTTTCTCCTCTAATCAGAATGTTTATCTCTGACTAGATTTATCCTTACCTTTACTTCTCATGGAAATACATCCTTGTATTGTTAGTCCTTAAAATAAAAACTCTTGGGGAACCTGGGTGGCTCAGTCGGTTAAGCATCTGCCTTTGGCTCAGGTCATGATCCCAGGGTCCTGGAATTAACCCCTGCATTGGGCTCCTTGCTCAGCAAAGAGCCCACTTCTCTCTTTCCCTATGCTGTTCCCCTGCTTGTGCGTGAACTTGCTCTCTCGGTCTCTGTCAAATAAATATAAAATCTTGAAAAATAATAAAATAAAATAAAAACTTGAAAATGTGCTGGTTTAGGTTACAAATGAGTAGCTCTGAGCAATATTATGCTTTTGACAGCAAGCAGAAACAAGTGTGAAGTCACAAATTGCATGATTGACTTCTACACTGTGCTTCCTTTAGTATTTGCTGTACAGGTAAAGACTCAGTTGGAGGACCTTGACCACATAAATGACACATTCTAGCTTATAAGAATCATAGCCTTATCCATCTATTCAACAGACTGTTTCTTTAAATACAGAGAGAAACAGGGTTGACTGTGCTGCAGTATTCATAACTAAAGAACTGATTCACTCTACCATAGTCTGACTTAGGCAGAATAATAAATAATAACATTATCATTTTGCAGGGCAAGACAAGGTCCAATTTAAAAATAACTAAATTATTAAGAGGCACCTGAATAGCACGTGTCATTTTCCAAAACATGCACCAATCTACCATAAACAAGTTTTAAATGCCCGTATTTAAACTGATTTTAACTGACAAATCAATGATCATGAAATATAAATTCCTTAGTTAAAGTGCATATATATTCCTTGTGATGTGTTGTTTTCATCTCCTATGCACAGTAGTCACTGAATGCAGTTAGCATAACAATTTTGAATTTTCTCAAGCTTCAGGTAACACTAATTACTGAGCAGGCAGTTGATATCTGCATTGAATGTATCTGTATGCATAAAATATTATTATCCTTGAAAGTTGAACAATATGTTCTTATTAATTAATGCTAATATGTGAACTTTACATTATTTTAGATGCATTTTAGATATAAATGAATTTTATTCCATACCGAAGCAAACATATTCAGTTTCTTCTGTAATTTTCTAGAGTAAACCCTCCCTATTTTATGCAACATGATGTCAACATCATCATCATCAACATGATATCAACATGATGTCAACATCATCAATAGGTTGACAATATGTCAACATATTTCCATGGGCAAATAATTAAAAGAACCTTGAAATCTTTTTGCACAAAACCAAATATTACAGCAAACATTGAAAATATACATAAGTCAACTTTTAAACAAACAGATATATGTGTTCTCCTTTTTGGATAAAGATAAACACTTACAATCTTTCTGTAAAAAATACATTTGAATTGTTTGAATTGTTGTTTTTCCTCCCTTCTGACAAAATAGACTAGCCTAGATGACATCTTTCCATAAAAGATTTTGCACTTCTGACTCAGCAATTTAACTGCTACCAAATTACCCTTTTTTACCGACATTCTCTTTGTCAAATTTAAAGAGAAATTTGCATTCATCATTTTGGCTCTTTCTCACTTTGTAGTTCCCCTATCCTTTGCCCTTTTCCTAACTCTTTCCTTAAGAAACAGAATATACTGGTGGAGAGGTTTTCCCTTCTTGTGCCTACCAGAAATTTCTACCTGCAGTTGATGTGAAATACATTTTAAAATAATGCTGACAGGTTCAAATAAGAGAAAGGAGGAAGATTAAATTCAATGTAATCCAACATCATTTCTCTCACATTTTTAGAGTCAGTATCTCTAGCACATGGCTGCCTCTAACAGTGGGTTTGAATAAGACATATCAGGATCCTGCAGTGAAATTGAAATAAAATATATAAGTCCTTTAAACCTTTGATATGTGTTATATTTAACTACTCATTTGAAACACATCATTTGGTTCAAAATTACAATCATGTGCTAATCAGAAGCAAAGCACCTATCCTTTAAGGTTTTCTCCTTCTGCCTGAACACTTTTCCTATAACCACAAAATAGATTGTAGAGTGAGTAGGGCCAAGCTGAAGTATGACATCAAAGTAACAGAAAGCTTTAGTTTAGTGGGGTGGGGGGAGCACTTATGCCATATACTCTGTATCCAGCTTATACTCTGTATCTAGCTTATTGGATATTTAAGCCACAACTAAGACAGAGCACCTCTGGAAAAGCGACAAGACTATTATTCATCTCAGTGTCCTCCCATGCCTATTACAATGTTTGCCACAAAGGGGAATAGGATATGCTGAATAAATTATTATAATGAATGAATGAATGAATGATTAAAATGAACAAGTAAATAAATTGCTAATCAGCCTTAAGAGGGTTCTTCTATATGTCCAAATGACAAATGGATGGGAATTGCTTTGTTTTTGTTTTTATTTTTGTTCTTGTTCAGTTTGGTTTGGGTTTTGTTTTGTTTTGTTTGTTGTTGTTGTTTAGTACTTACTGAAAGAACAGCCAGAGAGATGGATAGAATACTACCAGATCAGATTTTCTCTCTTGGTGGATCAATTCTTTGTCTCTCCTGGACTCTCAAAGAGCACAAATGCATTTTAATACAAATTGCAAGAAACAAAAGGGAAATTTTCACACTAGTGCTCACAAACTATAGTCTACACAGATGCTGGAGCATTTGGATATGGGGATATTTTATAGATCTACTTGTCAGATTTCACCAACCTGTTTAGAGAAGCACAAATTCAAAGAAAACCAGTTTAGTTCATGCTTGTCTTAATAAAGTAGAATCAAATGGTAATTTAATATACTGGTTGGGAGATTTAGCACCATATTGTTCAGAGGTTAAAATTAAATAAATTAACATGTCTCTCTTTTGCCTACCCAATGGCTAACCAATTTGGCAGGTATTCAGTGGCTTTGTTCAGCCTATATTATAGAGACATAGCTATAAACTATACTGGCTTAGGCAAATTTGAAATGCTCACTCAGCATGTATATTCCACATGTTCTGCTTTAAGCCATATTTTAATGAAAAGAGAATATGTATCAATGTGTTCTCCATTTTAATATTTGTCTGTCAAAAGCCAGTTTAATTTATACACATTGATAATATGTTTCTAATGTTTCTCTATTAGACTGGAAAATTCTGCTAACATGCTTTATGGCACACATTATATGTTCATTCTTTTCCTTTTCCTCTAAATGAATTATAATAAACAATACACTAACAGTTGTTGTGTTTTGACAGATAAATTACATTTGCCATATCTGGCAGCCTGATGGCAAGGGTAAAAAGCCTCAAATTAAGCATACCTAAAATAATTCTCATCTTTTATTGAAAAGACTGTTTTTCCCCATTATATATTCGTGCCTCCTTTGTCAGAGATTAACTGGCCATGTAAGTCTGGGTTTATTTCTGGCCTATCTATTCTGTTCCTTTCATCTATGTGCCTATTTCTATGCCAGTACCATACTCTTTTGATTACTAAAGCTTTGTAGTATATCTAGAAATCTGGAATTGTGGTATGTCCAGCTTTGTTCCTCTTTCTCAAGATTGCTTTGCCTATTCATAGTCTTCTGTAGTTCCATACAAATTTTAGTATTATTTGTTCCAGTCCTGTGAAAAATGTTAGTATTTTAATAGGGGTTTCATTGAATCTATAGATTGCTTTGGGCAGTATGGACATTTTAACAATATTAATTGTCCTCATGTTGTAAACCTAGAAAACTAATGTAATATTGTTTGGTAACTATATTCAAATATAAATACATAAGCCTAAAATCTACTCTTTAAAGAGTGCATTTTAATAAAACATGATGGTGATTAAAAATATTAAGATGCTGTAAATAGTGTGGACTGCAGAAAGATGAGAGAATTTTTTTCTCATAGGAAAGTCACATAGTGAGAGATTATAAAAGATATTTGATTAGTGGACTATAAAAACACAATATCCTGAATTGAAATTTAGAAATATCTACTGCTTATAGCCCTTTCTCAAATGTTTGCACATTACACTTGTCAGAAAAGAAAAAGAAAGTATTGTCTGACTGCAAGTAAGCATACAAAGTTTTCCAATAATTTTCAAGGAGAAATTATATTCATATTATCCTGGCTTCTATAGACATAATTTCTAGGGATTCAAGAACACATTTTACTAAATTCATTACATGTAGAGAAAAGATAGAGTTATGCTTCTTTTCAATACCCTTGGTACTGAATTCCTAATTGTGTAAAAAATAAAGAGCTACATGTGCTGTTGGAACAGATGACTTTTCAATTTCCTCCCAACCTCAATAATAGATATATCCATAGTTCTAATAACATCCAAGTTTTACTTGTTAAGATAGGAGAAATGTGAAGCATAAAGAAGAATCTTAACTCTCTTCCTGGAATTCAAGTTGTTTTTTAGAGATTAGAAAGTAATTCTATCACTGGAAGGAAGAGTTTTAAGGAGACCAAAGGACAAATATCTTTAAAAGTTTACTTTGCTTTCAACCAGCTTCTTAGAGAGAAAATATTGCTTGGGGGTATTAATGGTGTATGTAATTCTAAGGAGAGCAGAGTTCATTACCTTTAAGAAATTTTTGAAGGTGAATATCAGAGTACTGAATACAGGAATATTGATTAAGCAACCAAAGGAAAAAAGGTGGGATCTTGACATATCTTGGTAAATACTTAAGTCCTAAAATAAGTGATTTTGGGGAACTGATAAAGATAAATGCCTAATAAGAGCAATCTTTGAAAATGAGAATGATGATTCTTAAATAGAAAAGACTGAATCCACACAAATTATACCTTCCAAGAATGTAGATAAAAGTAGCTCAAAAAGCAAGAAATTGGCATTTTAATACTTTGTTTGAGAAGGAGAAAGATAAAGTATGAAAGTAGAATTAATTTTTGCTGTGATCTGATAAAAATTTCAAGGGTCACCAGAGTTTATATTTTAACACATCATGATACATACACAATTATGTGTGATGAATTCTGTCTAGAAATAAGTAGATCCTATTCTCTGAAAATATTCCTTGGAAAGGAAACCTACTATGTGACAATATCTACCCAATATTTTCCAAAGAATTACATTATCTAAACAATCATTGAACTATATTTATGTGAATGTATCTGAGAACTCCAGAAATAAAATAATGTCAATTATTATCTTTGCTATATTTAACAATCTCAAAGATTGTTTTTCTTTATTAACTCAGGTTTTAGGTGAGAGGTTTCATGGTTCCACTTAGTAATATAAGCAGGTGGGATAAGGGATAAATGTAGAATCTAAACAATAGGGATGAGGAGTATTGTCCCAGCACTAGAGGCTGGGTTTGAAGGTGCATCCAGATGAATATGGGAGTATTCAAGAAACACAGAAGTCTCAATCCCAACTGAGAAAATATTTGGGAATCAAAATGATAAAGAAGGATCCTAATGGTTAGGAAAGGAACTAAATCTGAGACTTTGTAGAAAACAGTCCTCAGAATGCTAGGCAGGAAAAATATCATTCAAGAAATCTGCAAGTAAATGGAGTAGCAGATAGGACACCAGGTTGAAATGTAGGAGTAGGGAAAAAGTCCATAAGATTGGTCTAATTCTGAAAGATATAGAGAGCTATATCTCAGAGCCAACAGAGATAATCCCTGGGCACTTACAATTCTGTATCTGATTAATATAAAGGAGATGGGGGAGCAATAAATAATTCAGTGAAGTAGTAAGTAAGTCCTGATTAGCAGGAACTGATGGTATTTGAATATTTTAACTGTACACTATATGATCTTTAAATCATATAAAATAACATACTTAATATATATTGACAACTGCAACACATAAAAATAATTTAAACCCCTGAAACCCCACTACCCAACCTCATTGCTAAAAGTGACAAAAGTCTAACTCTACCTGTGTAGCTTTTCCTTATTTCAGCCCCCTGCCTTTCTCCAAAGATAATAATTCAATTTGCAATTTCATGTTTATTATTCACTTACCTTTGAAAATAGCTGTATCACATATTCATGCATTCTTAAATAATACATTGCTTGCTTGCCTTGCTTTTTAGCTCCATAAAAATGGAATCATACTTTACTATGGTGACATACATTTTTACTTTCTCCCTAAGATCTATCCAATTTTTGTGTATGAGTTGTAATTTGTTGTTTTTCAGTGTTATATGATATTTTATATTTCAGAATACTATAATTTATTTATCCATTCTTTTATCCATTCTCCTAGCAATATTATGAACAATGCTGAATGAGCAAGAGTTCCTATAAAACCTACTCCTAATTTGGAATTACTTGGGCATAAGGTATACAAATGTATAATATGTGTGTGTGTGTGTGTGTGTGTGTGTGTGTAGATAGATATATGAAACTGTATAAGAAAGTGTTCAAGTTGTTTTCCAAAGGGTGTACCAAATTTACTCCTGCCTCAGCAGATTCTATTTCCATTGATCCTTTTTCTTGCCCACGTTTAATATTGATAATCCTAATTTTTCAGTTCTGTAAAATGCTATTTCATGTTACTCAACTTGCATTTCTTTGATTAGTAATAAGACAACACTTTTCATGTTTTTGTTCTCCTCATTTGTTTCATCTTTTACAAAATTCTTGTAGCAACTCCAACCCATTTTAACTAATGAGCTGTGGTTTTTATTTATTGATTTTAGTAGTTTCTGAAGATTATATTCTACATGCTAATCATTTCACAGTTGTATTATAAATACATTATCTAAATTTCAGGCTTGCCATTTCATTTAGTAATGAACAAAATTATTCATTTTTAATGTAGTCTAATATAGCAATTTTATCTTTTCTGGTTAGTATTTTTTGCATCTAATTTTTAAAAAAATTCCAATACTCAGCTCATAAAGATATCCTTTCTTGCTTTTTCTTAAGTTCGTTTTAGGGATGCCTGGGGGGCCCAGCTGGTTAAGCGGCTGACTTCAGCTCAGGTCATAATCCTAAAGTCCTAGGATGGAGTCGCACATCAGGCTCCTTGCTCAGCAGGGAGCCTTCTCCCTCTGCCTGCCACTTCCCCTGCTTGTGTTCACTCTCTTTCTCTGATTAAAGAAAAAGAAAGAAAGAAAAGGAAAGAAACAGTTAGTTTACATTATTGTACAAGTGATTAAAGAAGAGGGAGTTGAAGTTGAATGAACAGGGAAATGTTAATGATTCAACAAATTCTTCTGAGCTCTTACTATGTTCAAGTTATTGGACTAGAGGTTGAGTCTTTCATTACCTCATTTATATTTACCTAAGCATAATATTTCTATTTAACCCTGTGTTCTCCCACGTATCAGAAACTTAGACTTGTGACCATGACTTAGACAGTAATTAGAATTTCTTAGATCCCCATGTACCATTATTTAATTGAGTCACGTCTAGTTCTCTATTTAGTTGTCATCCATATTGCCCTACTGCTACTGCTAGACCTTGGCTTCCTTAGAAGCATAGGTTTCACAGAAAATCTAAACATTTTTATGCAGGGTAGAGTCTACATGTATACAAAAATAAGCTTCTTGCATGATTTATAAAATATGCTTTATTAATATTTGCTTGTAAATAGAGAAAAAGGAGTACATAGTAGTCCAGAATAACAACTAAAAATACTTCGGACTTTTCTAGAAACTTCATTCAAAATATTGAACTTGTTGCCTTATTTTGTTTTCAAAGCCAACACAGAAGCACCGCGTCAAATAAGCGAGCTCCTCACACCTCCCTGAGCTCCAGGTATTAGACTAGGAAATATTTAGGTAACAGAATAATAAAAAGAAATCACAATGAAGATGGATACTTTTATTTTTATGTTATTCAGAGGACACTGCTGTGTTTTTTACAGATAATTTCCATAAAATCAGGAGACATAATAAATAGGCTGTAATAGTTATCTCTCAGGTGGAGGTGATGGCATATCTCAGAATGGTCTATTGTCCAAAGAGGTGACTTCAAGTTCTGGGAACTCATGAACATTTCTTGTGGAATATTTATGATGTAGACATAAATTATATTTGCTATGAATGTGTTCTGAATATAATCTTAGAAGATTAAATAATTGCCTTCTTCCCAGGGATGTTAACATTCGTCTTTTCCATTTCTTTTCAAGGGCTTACTTGCCTAAGTAGAACTCTTTGAAAGCTAAAATATGTGACTTTGTGTTTGATGATTAATATCAATAAAATCATTTTAATAAACTCTCTCTTCTATTAATTTCAAAATAGCTTCAAGTTTCAGATGCTTATGAATTAAAAAAACAAACTATAGATCAGACCAATGCACCTATTCAACTCTCTTAATAAAAGGTATTTAGAAGGACTGTTTATGTTGTTATGCTTGACTTTGGCAACTCTCCACGTAATTACTTATGGTTGATTTGTAATGCTGACACCATTGCCAACCATATCCAGGGAAACATATTCAGAATTCATGCCTATAAAACAGACATATAAGTTAAACCTCCTTCAGAGTGACTGTAAAAGAACACTATCCTTCAGTCTCAAACTATGGTTGGTGTTTCAATAGGGTTTGTGGCTGTTGGAAACTGTCAGTTGAGACCACTAGCCATGTTTCAGAATGATCCACCTTATCTCCTGCTGCTCACAGCCATTGCTATGCCACATTTTTTTTTCAAAATCAAAATACACTGTATATTTATAACACTTATAATTCCCTACTTTCTGGTTGGTCTGTTTCTTCTCACCATACAGATGTCATCTACCATCTATAGATAGGAAGATACAAGATAAAACCCAACAAGAATAAGACTGATGATAAGATGGAAATTTCTTTAAAATATAAACAATTGTTTATTTTATTTTACAAGCAATATTTTTTTCCATTTTATTTATTTTTTCAGCGTAGCAGTATTCATTGTTTTTGCACAACACCCAGTGCTCCATGCAAAACGTGCCCTCCCCATTACCCACCACCTGTTCCCCCAACCTCCCACCCCTGACCCTTCAAAACCCTCAGGTTGTTTTTCAGAGTCCATAGTCTCTTATGGTTCGCCTCCCCTTCCAAAAAAAAATTTTTTTAATAAACATATAATGTATTTTTATCCCCAGGGGTACAGGTCTGTGAATCGCCAGGTTTACACACTTCACAGCACTCATGATAGCACATACCCTCCCCAATGTCCATAGCCCCCTCCCCCTAGCAATATTTTTAATCACAAAAAAAATATGCAATGTACAAGCAACTTTTATAATAGCTATAATATGATTTAACATTTGATAAAGTCTTCAGATTTTCTAAAGCCAAGTCAATGTGTATCATGTTATTTGATCCCTACAATAATTCTATGGTAAGCACAACAGATATCATGCTCCCCAATTAAGAGATGAGAAACTAATATCAAGAGAAGATTAAGTGACTTGCTCAGACACAAAAACTTCTGTAAATAGCTAGTCCAAATCTCAGAACCCAGATTATTGTCCTTACTTCTTTTAAATATGATAATTTGAAATAGTTTTTCCAGCATTTCTTTTGAGCTCCAGCATAAAAAAAGGTCTGTAGGAATGCATGGGGTTTAAGACATTGATTGCCACTTAAAACATTGATCTCCACTTAAACCAAACCAGCTTTTTTAAAATTG
Source organism: Meles meles (assembly GCF_922984935.1). Lineage (NCBI taxonomy): Eukaryota > Metazoa > Chordata > Mammalia > Carnivora > Mustelidae > Meles > Meles meles. The sequence continues at coordinate 79,482,127 of NC_060087.1, read as the reverse complement.
TTTTATACTTGAACTCTGCATAACATTTCTTATGAAAAAAAAACAAAACAAAACAGTATTTGGCTACAAGAAGAACTAAAAGCTATAAAAACCACTGGAATAGATTATCTCCACCTCCAGCTTTCTTTCTTTCTTTGGTTAGTCAAGTGCTAATTAGTCAAGTGTACATCTGTTTTCTTTTTATGACTTCATTGTTGCTATAGCATAGTTGTTGCTTTGGCCATATAGTCATCTATATAAATATATAAATAAAATACATCTCTCTCGGGGCGCCTGGGTGGCTCAGTGGGTTAAGCCGCTGCCTTCGGCTCAGGTCATGATCTCAGGGTCCTGGGATTGAGTCCCACATCGGGCTCTCTGCTCAGCGGGGAGCCTGCTTCCCTCTCTCTCTCTCTGCCTGCCTCTCTACTTGTGATCTCTCTCTCTGTCAAATAAATAAAAAAAAAAATCTAAAAAAATACATCTCTCTCTCTCTCTCTCTATATATATATATATGCCATATAGTCATATATACAAATTATACTATTTTCACTAATGAGTACAGCATGTTTTTTAAAAAATATACATGTGCATACACATATTCAGATGTTTTGATTTAACATCTGTGTGTTTAAAAGTTATGATCACATAACCTAAGGTGACAGAGATTCTAGATTGTCCTATTTAATTCTGCAGGATCAATGGTTCAGAAGGACAACTAAGACATTTTTATTCACCATTAAGTGATACAGAATTTTATAGGCACTAATGATGACATCAGGTGCCATCTAGCTGTGGAAAAAAGAGGTGTAATAATTTAAGAAAAAAAAATATGCAAACCTAGAAGATTTTCATGAATTTGAAAGTTTTTCATTTGCACCAGAGATGAGTTTAGCCTATTTTTTATAAGCAACAAAGGTAATGTCATAGATATAAAATAATGGTTCAAAATAGTATTAAAATAAGGAACAAATAATTTAAAAATGAAAAAGTACACTTACAAAAACTACAAAAATGGTGAATGAACAGGAATGAATTTAACAAAATACAGGTAAGACCTCAGACTTTCAACCTATGAAACATTGTGAATAAATTAGAAAGGACCCAAAAAATGTGAATTGGAAAATTCAAGTCTTTAGGATAACACTTCTCCCTACAACATAAAATTCAAAAAGATACCAGCCATAATCCTACTAGATATTTTTACAGGAATTGACAAACTTATTCTAAAATGTATGTGAAAGTGGAAGGGATCTAGAATATCAAAAGAATTTTGAAAAAAGAAGTGACAAAGACATCTTACACAATATGACATCAATATATACTACAAAGCTACAGTCATCATTAAACCATTGTACTGGCATAAAGATTGGCAAATAGATCAAGGGAGCAGAATGAAGAACCCAGAAATAGATATAGAATCCCTTGATTATTTGATTTTTGACAAAAGTGATAAACTAATCTAATTGTTGAAGGAACATATTTTTAAAACCTATGTTAGAATAACTGAGTATCTATATGGAGGTGGGGGGACAGAGGACAACTCTGAACTTAACTTTACAGTAGATGCAAAAATTGATTTAGGTAGATCATAGTCCTAAACACAAAAGCTTAAAATAATAAAGCATACAATGAAAACAGAAAAATACCTTTTTGACTTGGTGAGAGCCAGGGTTTTTATCACAGAATGTAAAAACCAAATAAAAGAATAAAAACAATGTATTATACCATCAAAATTAAAAATTTTTCATCAAAATACAAATTTTAAGAAAATGAAAAGATCAGCCACAGACTCAAAGAACATAACTGCTAAACAAGGAAATTACAATCTACTAGTGTTTAGAAATATTTTTAAAATACATACAAATTAATAATAAAGAGACAAACATCCAAATTAAAAATTGGATAATAATCTGAACAGACACTTTATAAAACAAGAGATACAGATGGTACATAAGTACATGAATAAGTGCTTACCAGTCATTAAGGAAAGGCAAACTAAAAACAAGATGAAATATCATTATACACTTGGAAGTGTTGCTAAGATATAACAAAAGACTGGCAAGACTAAATGGTGCCAAAGATATAGAGTCTAATACATTGTTGGTGAAAATGGAAAAATGTTAAAAACAAGTTTGGAGAACTAGAATTTCTTATCAAATTAAACACACCATAGTGAAGAATCACCAATTCTAATCCTAAGCATTTACCAAAGAGAAATAAAAATATATGCTCACAAATTAACAGTAAAAAACTAGCTGTATTAGGTATCTATTGCTGTGTAACTAATTACCACAAACTTGGCTTAAAACAATACATACTTATTGTCTAACAGTTTTTGTGGGTCAGAAACTGAAGCATATCTTAACTGGGCCCTATGCTTAGTGTTTCACATGAATGAAATTACAGTGTCAACCAGGATGCATTTTTACCTTGAGACTCAACTGGGAAAGAATCTACTCCAAATGTCACTCACGTTGTTGGAAGAATTAATTGTCTTGTGGTTGGGAGTTGAACACCCCAGCTGCTGGTTTACAGTTTGTTGGAGGCTGCCTTTACTTCCTAGTCATATGGTCTTCCCAAACTGACTATTTCTTCCAAGTTAGGTAAGAAGAGAGTCTCTAGAAAGAGATCATTAGCAAGACATGGAGTTGTATAACATAACAAAATCATGGGAGTGACATACTATAACCTTCTCTATATTCTGTTGGTTAGAATCAGGTCACAGGTATTCCCTGCACTCAAGAACAGGAGATTATAAAAGCACGTGAGCAACAAGTAGTAAGCACAACAGGAGAACACCCTAGAGTCTGTCCTCCATAAAGTTGACAGGAACTTTATTCATAACAGTAGAAAATTAGAAAGAGCTAAAGTGTTGGTCAATAGGAAAACTGATGAATAATCTGGAGTAAAGGTACAAATAAATAACTACTCAAAGATGATAAGGCACAAACTACCAATATATGCAACAATATAAATAAATCTTAAAAATATGCTGATTAGTGAAATAAGCCTTACACAAAAGAATGCATAGAGTATGATTCTACTTTTTTGAAATTCTAGAACAGGAACAACTAATGTATGATGAGAAAAACCAGAAAAGCAAGTTTCCCTGGGGGATGGGAATGAGACTGATTAAGAAGAGGCATGAGAGAATTTTCTGATATGAAGTAATGTTCTATATCACTACTGTAATGTGCCTGACCAGAGAGCTCAGTTGAAATCACTAAAATGCTGGGAGTCATGCTGTATCAGTGACACTAAAAACTATAATACTCAGTAAGGATATTTTCTCAGAGTTTATCATTTACTTCATTTCCAAAAATGTTCATTTCTAAGATAAAAATTATTATGAGATTCTTCATTACAAAGGAACTTCAGATAAAAAATATGCAAGAAAGTATAGAATTAGAAAAATCACAATTTTTGCAGTTCTCAGTGTAATCATTGATTCAGGCAATGATTACCAATCATTCTAAAACTGTTGGGTAAAAGGATATTGGATCACAGGATAGTCACAGTTCTCAAAATATATATTGACTGTAAAGGGGAAAGATACATTACATTGGAGAAATCTGGCATAAACAACAAACAAGTGTTCAAACTTGGCATCACCTAAAACATGATGAGACAATCTGAAATTAATGACCTGAACTCTTTAAAAATGTCAATTTTGTAAAAGAAAAAAAGGCAAAGAGGACTATTCTAGATCAAAGGAAGCTAAAAGTTCTAATAATCAAATATAGGTCCCTAGATTTAAAAATGGTCCCTAGATTGAAAAATAAAACTCTAAAGAACTGTGGAGGAAAAGTTGAAGAAATTTGAATATAGACCCTATTAGAAAATATTTCTTTAACAATGTTATATTTCTTGGATATGACATAGGTAGTGTGGTTATTTACAATAGTTTCCTTGTTTTGAAGAGCTACATGGCAAATACTTAAATGCAAAATTTTGTGCTATCTGAAACTACTTCTCATGGTTCAGCAAATAATTGATAATAGATCATAGTGAAAGAAAGAAGAAAAGATAATCAAAGAAAGAAGTAAAGATAATAGAAAGAAAAGGAAAGAAAGAAAAAAAGAAAGAAAGAAAGAAAGGCAGACAAACCAGGGCAAGATGATAATTGGTAAATCTAACTTAAGGGTATGCTCTTCTTTCAACTTTTATGTAAGTTTAAAATTGTCTGAAATAAAAATTGGTGGGACTATAATTTGACCGTTATCCAGGATCATATATTTAGTACCATGCTACCTCTTCCACTATACATAACTATAAGACTTGACAAAATATATGGAGCAATAGTTTTCAAATATTATACAAAGGCAGTAGAAGATTATGATTGCTGACAAAGGGGAACACGGGAAGTGAGCCCAATTATTGTCCTGATTTTCAGCCAAGAGGCATTTTCCAGAATGTATTAAAAAGGTGGAGAACAAACAATGTCAATCTTCCTGAGCTGAACAGAGTTCAAAGTTAGGTGCTGTGTAGGTGGGTGGATTTTGTAAGGCAAAATAAAAGAAAAGGGAGCTATGCAGAGAGAAGCTCCAGGAATACACAGAAGTATATCAATGATTATTAGGTTGCATATGTGCAAGGCAGAATACAACCATTGAGGATACATAAACTAAATGGAGATTCCAGAGTTTGCAAAGTACTAAAAATTACCCAAATTCTGATCAACCAAGTAGAACAGACATTACTGAATAACACGGACATTAGATGAGACCTGCCTCATTCACATAAGGCATTTAGATAAGACATAGTTGCACACCTATGAAGAAGAAAAGAGAAAAGGAGACAGGAAAATTATTTGAGGAAATAATAACTGAACATTTTTCTAGTCTCGGAAAGGGAACAGGCATGCATATTGAGGAGGCACAAAGAATTCCCATCAAAATCAACAAAAGCAGGCCAACATCAAGATATATTGTAACTTAATTTGCAAAATATAATAATAAAGAAAAAATATATGGAATGCGGCAAGGAAAACCAAGTCCAGAATTTACAAGAGAAGACCCCATAAGACTATCTGCAGCTTTCTCAACAGAAATGTGGCAAGCCAGAGAAGAATGGCATGATATATTAAATGTGTAGATTAGGAAAAAAACTGCAGCCAAGAATATTCTATCCAGCAAGGTTATCATTCAGAAGAGAAGCAGAGATAGAGTTTCCCAACAAACAAAAACTAACGGAGTTTGTGACCAATAAAACAGCCTTAAAAGAAATACTAAAGGGGATTGTTTTAGGGGAAAGGAAAGACCAAAAGTGACAAAGACTAGAAAGTAAAAGAGAAAATATCCAGAAACAATGACAAAACAAGTAATAAAATGGCAGTAAATACATATCTAGCAATAATTTCTCTGAATGTAAACTGACAGAATACTCAAATCAAAAGACATAGGATGACAGACAGATCATCCAAGAAGAAAATCAATAAAGAAACAAGAGTATTGGATGGACCAGATGGACCTCAGAGATTTATACAGAACATTCCATCCTAAAACAACAGAATACAGATTCTTCTTGAGCACACATGAAATGTTCTCAAGAATAAAACAAATACTGGGTCACAAATTAGGGCTCAACCAACACCAAAAGCTTGAGATTATCCCTTGCATATTCTCAAACCACAATACTTTGAAACTGGAACACAACTATGAGAAAAAGTTTGGAAGGCATTCAAACACTTCAAAACTAAAAACCACCCTGCTTAAGAATGTTTGAATCAACCAGGAAATCAAAGAAGAATGAAAACAATTCATGGGAAACAATGAGAATGAAGACACATCAGTCCAAAAACTACAGGATTTGGCAAAGGTGGTCCTAAGGGGGAAATATACAGCCATCTAAGCCTCCTTCAAAATAATTGAAAAATCCAGAATACACCAGCTTTCTTTGCACCTTAAAAAACAAGAATTAACAACAAATTAGGTCATCCCACACACAAGAGGGGAAACAATCAAGATTAGAGCAGAGATCAATGAGATAGAAATTAGAGATACAGCAGAACACATCAACAAATCCAGAAGTTGATTTTTTGAAAGAATCAATAAGATCGATAAAACACTGGCCAAAATAAACCAAAAGAGAAGTGACAGGACCCAGATTAATAACATTATGAATGAAAAGGGAGAGATCATGACTAATGCCAAGGAAATACAAATAATCATCAGAAATTATTATCAAGAGATATATGCCCGGGTCACCTGGGTGCTCAATGGGTTAAAGCCTCTGCCTTTGGCTCAAGTCATAATCTCAGGGTCCTGGGACCGAGCCCCGCATCAGGCTCTCTGCTCAGTGGGGAGCCTGCTTCCTCCTCTCTCTCTCTGCCTGCCTCTCTTTCTATATGTGATCTCTGTCTGTCAAATAAATAAATAAAATCTTTAAAAAAAGAGTTATATGCCAATAAGATACACCTAGTCAAATGGATGCATTGCTGGAAACCTATAAACTTCCAAAACTGAATCAGGAAGAAACTGACAATCTGAATAGACCTACATCTAGTAATGAGATTGAAGCAGTTATCAACAACCTCCCAAAAGACAAGACCCCAGGACCCGACGGATTCCCTGGAGAATTCTACCAAACATTCAAAGGAGAAATAATACCTGTTTTCCTGACTCTGTTTCAAAAAATAAAAAAGAAGGAAAACATCCAGACTCTTTTTATGAAGCCAGCATTACCCTGATCCCCAAACCAGGCAAATGTCCCTTGAAAAAGGAGAATTTCAAAGCGATATCACTGAAGAATATTGATGCCAAGATTCTCAACAAGATCCGAGCTAATAGGATCCAACAGTACATTAAAAAGATTATACACCATGACCAGGTGGGATTTATCTATGGGATGCAAGGATACTTCAACATTCACAAATCAAGCAATATGATAGAACAAACCAGTAAGAGAAGAGAGAAGAACCACATGGTCCTCTCAATTGATGCAGAAAAAGCATTTGACCAGATACAGCATTTGTTCCTGACTAAAATGATTCAAAGTATAGGAATAGAGGGAATATTCTTCAACTTCATAAAACATGTCTATGAAATATCACCCTCAGCAAACATCATTCTCAATGGGGAAAAGCTGAAAGCCTTCTCTCTGAGATCAGAAAGACAATAAGGATGTCCACTCTCACCACTGTTGTTCAACATATTACTAGAAGTCCTAGCAACAGCAATCAGACAACAAAAAGAAATTAAAAAGTATTCAAACTGGAAAAGAAGAAGTCAAACTCTCTCTCTTAGCAGATGACACAATATATAGAAAACCCAAAAGATTCCACCCCCAAACTACTAGAACTCATACAGCAATTCTGTAATGTGGCAGGATACAAAATCAATGTACAGGAATCAGTTGCTTTCTTATACACTAACAATGAAAGTATAGAAAGGGAAATTAGAGAATTGATTCCATTTACTACACTACCAAGAACAATAAGATACCAGGGAATAAACCTAACCTAAGAGGTAAAAGATCTGTACTTGAGGAACTACAGAACACTCATGAAAGAAATTGAAGAAGACAAAAAAGATGGAAGACCATTCCATGTTCATGGATCAGAAAAATAAACAGTGTTAAAATGTCTATACTGTCAGAGAGAAGGAGTCAATGGCGGAGGAGTAGCAGGCTGAGATGACATCAGACAATAGGAGATCATCTAGATAATTTATCAAATCATTCTGAACACTTATAATTCCAACAGGTGATTGAAGAGAAGAAGAGCAGCAACTCTAGAAACAGAAAATTGACCACTTTCTGAAACTTAGGACCTGTGGAGAAGTGAATCCAAAATGATGGGAAGATAGACCATGGGGGGAGGGGCCAGCTCCTGGCAAGTGGTGGAGTAACAGAGTACAAAATCAGAACTTTTAAAAGTCTGATACACTCTCTGAAAAACAACCAGAGGGTTATGAAGGGGCGGCAGGGGGGTGGGGGGGTGGGAGGTTGAGGAACCAGGTGGTGGGTAATAGGGAGGGCAAGTACTGCATGGAGCACTGGGTGTGATGCCAAAACAATAAACACTGTTATGCTGTAAATAAACAAATAAAAAAAAAAAGTCTGATACACTGAGGGACATTGCTCCAGAGGCTAAGCCAGGGTGAAGCCCACACGGGTACAGCATGGTCTCAGGTCCCATGGGGTCACAGAATGATCAGGTGTGTCTGAGTGTCACAGAGATCACAGGTATTAGAGCAGGGAAGCTGGCTACAGAGTTGGAGCCCAGGAGTGAACTCGCAACTCGAGGTTACCTTAAACCATGATACGTGGTACAGTTAGGCCACTGCTCTTTGAGTAGGGACCCCACAAGAGTAAGGGAGAGCTCACTGGGAGAGCGCAGGGATCTGATGGCATTGGAGACTCTAGGTGGGGCTGTGTGCCAGAGACAGAGACGCTTGGTCACAGACTGGGTAAACTCAGAGCGCAGCAGGAAGCCAGGGAGATGGAAGTGATTGAGCACTTTCCTACAAGTGTGCACTGAGGAGAGGGGCCCAGAGTTCTCGGTTCCTCTGGCCATTGGGAGGCCAACACTTTCATTTCCATCTTCCATAACTCTACGGAAAGAGTTCAGGGAACAAAAGTTCTTGAAAGAAAACCCAAGCAGATTACTTAGCCCAGCCGCTGGTTAGGGTGGTGCAATTCTGCCTCGGGCAAAGACACTTGAGAAATACTACAACAGGCGACTCCCCCAGAAGATCAGCAAGAAATCCAGCCAAGACCAAGTTCACTTACCAAGAAGAACAGCTGAATTCCAGAGGAGGAGAAAGCAAAGCATGGAATTCAGGCTTTCTCGCCATGATTCTTGTCTCGCAAAGACAAGATTAATTAATTAATTAATTAATTAATATTTTTAATTTTATTTTCTCTTATGCTAATTTTTTTAACATTTACTCTTTCCTCTTTTAATCATTTTAACAATTTTATCTTAACCTTTCATAAAAAATATTTTTTGAACCTTCATTATTATAGTCATATTTTATCCTTCATTGTATCTAACTTTATTTTTTGTATACACATAGGGTTTTTTATTCTAAAAAAATTTTGGTACAACTACTAATAGATCAACATATACCCTAAATCTAGCACAGGCCTTTGTTATAGTCTCCAACCTGAGAAAATTCTCTCCACTTTCTTTTTCTTTATTCTCCCAAACAACTTATCATATCAACTCCTTTTTTTTAGAATTTTTTTTAAATTTTCAACTTTATACTCTATTCCATCCTTTCATTGTGTTTACCATTATTATTAAAAAAGTTTTTCATTCTTTAAAATTCTGGGAGGTAGTTCCTTCTAAGAGATTTAAGTACTCCCAGAATTAACTTGGTGACTCTGTTCTATTCACCAGTCTAACATATATATTTTCTTTTTTATATTTTTTCTTTCTTTTTTTGTCTTTTTTCTTTTTTTTTCCTAAACTTCATTTTGCCTGCTTTCTTCCCAAACAATTTGGGGTCTCTTCTGATTCGTTAAAGCACAGTTTCCTGGGGTCTGTGCCACTCTTTAACTATTTTATTCACTCCTTCATAATTCTGAAATACTGAAAGTATTTGCAAACACCAAACCAGCTCTACAGGAAATATTGAAAGGATTCCTCTAAGCAAAGAGAGATCCTAAAAGTAGTAGATCAGGGGCGCCTGGGTGGCTCAGTGGATTAAGCCGCTGCCTTCGGCTCAGGTCATGATCTCAGGGTCCTGGGATCGATCCCCGCATCAGGCTCTCTGCTCCACGGGGAGCCTGCTTCCTCCTCTCTCTCTGCCTGCCTCTCTGCCTACTTGTGATCTCTCTCTCTGTCAAATAAATAAATAAAACCTTTAAAAAAAATAAAAATAAAAGTAGTAGATCAAAAAGGAAAAGAGACAATATACAGTATAGTCACATTAAAGGCAATACAATGGCACTCAATTCATATCTTCTCAATAGTTAGTCTCAATGTAAATGGGCTAAATGTCCCAATCAAAAGACACAGGGTATCAGAATGGATAAAAAAAAATCAATATGCTGTCTACAAGAAACTCATTTTATACCTGAAGACACTTCCAGATTTAAAGTGAGGGGGTGGAAAACAATTTACCATGCTAAAGAACATCAAAAGAAAGCTGGGGGGGCGCCTGGGTGGCTCAGTGGGTTAAAGCCTCTGCCTTTCGCTCAGGTCATGATCCCAGGGTCCTGGGATCGAGCCCCACATCAGGCTCTCTGCTTGGCAGGGAGCCTGCTTCCTCCTCTCTGTCTCTGCCTGCCTCTCTCCCTACTTGTGATCTCTATCTGTCAAATAAATAAATAAAATCTTAAAAAAAAAAGCTGGGGTGGAAATCCTTCTATCAGATCAATTAGATTTTAAGCCAAAGACTAAAATAAGAGATGAGGAGGACACTATATCATACTCAAAGGGTCTGTCCAACAAGAAAATCTAACAATTTTAAATATCTATGAGCCTAACATGGGAGCAGCCTACTATATAAACTAATTAATAACAAAATCAAAGAAACACATCAATAATAATACAATAATAGTAGGGGCCTTTAACACTCCCCTCACTGAAATGGTCAGATCATCCAAGCAAAAGTTCAACAGGGAAATAAAGGTCTAAAATGACACCCTGGATGAGATGGACGTCACAGATATATTCAGAACATTCCATCCCAAAGCAACAGAATACACATTCTTCTCTAGTGCACATGGAACATTCTGCAGAACAGATCACATCCTGGGTCCTAAATCAGGTCTCAACTGGTACAAAAGATTGGATCATTCCCTGCCTATTTTCAGACCACAATGCTCTAAAGCTAGAACTCAATCACAAGAGGAAATTTGGAAAGAACCCTAATACATGGAGACTAAACAGCATCCTTCAAAAAATGAATGGGTCAACAAGGAAATTACAGAAGAATTGACAAAATTCATGGAAACAAATGATAATGAAAACACAACAGTTCAAAATCTGTGGAACACAGAAAAGGCAGTCTTGGAAGGAAAATATATAACAATACAAGCCTTTCTCAAGAAACAAGAAAGGTCTCAAATGCACAACCTATCCCTACACCTAAAGGAGCAGGAGAAAGAATGACAAAGAAAGCCTAAACACAGCAGAAGAAAAATCATAAAGATCAGAGCAGAAATCAATGAAATAGAAACAAACAAACAAAAAAATAGAACAGACTATGAAACTAGGAGCTGGATCTTTGAAAGAATTAATAAGATTGATAACCCTCTGGCCAGACTTATCAAAAAGAAAAGAGAAAGGACCCAAATAAATAAAATCATGAATGAAACAGGTGAGATCACAATTGACACCAAAGAAATACAAACAAATATAAGAACATATTATGAGGGGAGTCAAGATGGCGGAGAAGTAGGAGGAGGCACCGTTTCAAACTGTACCCTAAAGTGAGCTGATTACCTACCAAAGAACACTGACCACCCATGAAATCAGCCTGAGATCAGAATTATACACGTCTGGATCTCTACAGGAGCAGAAGACGCCAGTAGCAGGTAAAGCAGACTGGGAGCAGCCAACTGATATCGGAAGATAAACAAATGGGGGAAGGAGCCACCAGAGGTGACCGATTGTAAAGTAATACCCCAACACGAGAGTGCTCTGCATCTGGGGACCAGCATTAACTTGGAGTCTGGTTGAAAGGACTCAACAAACAAACAGCAAAAGGGGGCGCCTGGGTGGCTCAGTGGGTTAAAGCCTCTGCCTTCAGCTCAGGTCATGATCCCAGAGTCCTGGGATCGAGCCCCACGTCAGGCTCTCTGCTCTGCAGGGAGCCTGCTTCCTCCTCTCTCTCTGCCTGCCTCTCTGCCTAGTTGTGATTTCTCTCTGTCAAATAAATAAAAAAATATTAAAAAAAAAACCAAACAGCAAAGGATTGCAGGGGGTAATAGTGGGAACCTGGGCGGTTAGGGTCAGGGACCTAAGTCCCCGGACACAGGACAGCCTCCCCTGGTGCTGAGCCAGAGAGAGTGTGGCGGAGAAATCAGGTCTCCGTCCCTGAGCTGCCAGTGCGCCTGAATGCCAGCACACCCGAGAACGAGTGGGGTCTGGCTCCCGTGAGGGGCTGGGAGCTTGGCCAGACGGCAATCCTGAAACGCGCGCGTCCCACACCCTCCCCTGGGAGAGGTGCTCATAGGCGCTAGCCTGGAGCTCTGGAATCCGGAAAAACCAGACATTCCCAGCCTGGGACAGCGGGAAAATCTGTGTGCGATCTCTGCTCGGAACCTCTCTGGCGGTCTGGACCTGCCTAGACAGCCACCACTGCCCTGGTTTTGGGTACAACGAGGAGCTCCTGCATCCCCAGGGACGGTGACTCAGAACCAACTCTGCCAACACCTTTTTCAAAACATTCTGAGGCTTCTCTCTGAGAGGGAGGTCGGGGTGCAGTTTGCTCTCCTCTAAACCTCCAAAAACCATCAAAAGCTGTCAAGGCGAGAGAAAGCAGATGAAAGAATATAAAAACCCCCAGAGAACAAAAGGCTGAAAAAAACAGTTTCCTCAGAGCTCACCCCCTTGAGGGGAGCGGGAGTACCTAACTCAGGGAACATCATTGTCTGAAAACCCACGTGGCAGGCCCCTCCCCCAGAAAACCAACCAGGAAGGAAGAAAAAAAAAAAAAAAAGACTACAAGAGAACAACCACCACTACTTCATAAATACAACTTTTATTTTTAACTCTTTACCAATATTCTGGTTCTTTTTTTTATACATACAGATAATTTTTAACCTATTTACCATCGTACTGAGATGTCCAGTACATCAAATTCTTTAATAACCTTCTAACCTGAACTTTTTGATATATACACCCGCGTTTTTCTTTTGCTTTTCTATTTTTTTTAATTCTTTTTTAATTTTAACTTAGTTTAGTCCAGTTTATTCTTTTTTAATTTTTATTTTCTACTATACATATAGAGTTAAACTTCAAGGTAATCCCCTTTCCCCAATCAATGCTACCCCTATAGGCAAACCAGTTTCTAATCCCCCTGTAACTTAGGAAAGTTGAGTCCCTTAACAAAAACATCAAGATACCTTCAGAAAGAATCAAAATAACCTTCCTCACCCACACTGAGAATTTATAACCACTCTCCCAATTTTTCCTTCTGACAGTGTTTCTGTGAATTTGTGTTTGTCCTGATAATATATAAATCTTATACTTGGGGTTATTTCTGATGAGGTTCTTCCCTTTTTTTTGCATATATATATATTTTTTCTCTTGTCATATACTTTTATCAGTCTTTTTGTTTGTCTGTTTTTGTTTGTATACTTCACAAATCTTACCTTGTGGTCCATTTGGGCTGAGCCTTCTCTTTTATCTTCCCTTTTTTTCCTATCTCTCTCAATCTCTCTTTTTTTTTTCCTTTTTTCTTTTCCCTTTTTTTTCTTTCTTCTTCTCTATTTCTTTTTCTTTTCTTTTTTCTCTCATTTGGGTGGGGAATCCTGATTGCACTGAAGCGTTCCAGGGTGCACATTGACTGCACCACAATTGATAAGTCCAGCTGCATCTGTTCAGTCATCTCTTTCCAAAATGACTAGGAGGAGGAATACCCAACAGAAGAGAAATATAGAGGATGGGCCTTCTGCAACAGAGCTAATGGCTATCGACATAGACAATATGTCAGAAAAGGAATTCAGACTAACAATTATCCAGGCAATAGCTAGGATGGAGAAAGCCATGGATGACCAAACAGAATTGATTAGGGCAGAACTGAAAGCCACCAGGGATGATGTTCACAATGTTAGGGCAGAACTGAAAGCCACCAGGGATGATGTTCAAAATGCTCTCAATGAATTCCAATCTAATCAAAATTCTCTAAAAGCTAGGGTAACTGAGACAGAAGATAGAATTAGTGATCTGGAGGACAAACAGATAGAGAGAAAGGATCAGGAGGAAGCCTGGAACAAACATCTCAGAAGCCACGAAAACAGAATCAGGGAAATAAACGATGCCATGAAACGTTCCAACGTCAGAATTATTGGAATCCCTGAAGGGGAAGAAAAAGAAAGAAGTCTAGAAGATATAGTGGAAGAAGTTGTCTATAAAGAACTTCTCAAACTCAACTCACACAAAACAGATAATCATATCAAAAAATGGGCAGAAGATATGAACAGACACTTCTCCAACGAAGACATACAAATGGCTATCAGACACATGAAAAAATGTTCATCATCACTAGCCATCAGGGAGATTCAAATTAAAACCACATTGAGATACCACCTGACACCAGTTAGAATGGCCAAAATTAACAAGACAGGAAACAACGTGTGTTGGAGAGGATGTGGAGAAAGGGGAACCCTCTTACACTGTTGGTGGGAATGCAAGTTTGTGCAGCCACTTTGGAGAACAGTGTGGAGATTCCTCAAGAAATTAAGAATAGAGCTTCCCTATGACCCTGCAATTGCACTGCTGGGTATTTACCCCAAAGATACGGATGTAGTTTAAAGAAGGGCTATCTGTACCCCAATGTTTATTGCAGCAATGGCTACGGTCGCCAAAGTGTGGAAAGAACCAAGATGCCCTTCAACGGATGAATGGATAAGGAAGATGTGGTCCATATACACAATGGAGTATTATGCCTCCATCAGAAAGGATGAATACCCAACTTTTGTAGCAACATGGACAGGACTGGAAGAAATTATGCTGAGCGAAATAAGTCAAGCAGAGAGAGTCAAGTGTCATATGGTCTCACTTATTTGTGGAGCATAACAAATAACATGGAGGACATGGGGAGATGGAGAGGAGAGGGAGTTGAGGGAAACTGGAAGGGGAGATGGACCATGAGAGGCTATGGACTCTGAAAAACAACCAGATGATTTTGAATGGGCGGGGGGGGTGGGAGGTTGAGGAACCAGGTAGTGGGTAATAGGGAGGGCATGTACTGCATGGAGCACTGGGTGTGATGCCAAAACAATGAGCACTCTTATGCTGTAAATAAACAAATTAATAAAAAAAGAACATATTATGAGCAACTATATGCCAGCAAATTTGACAATCTTGAAGAAATGGATGCACTCCTAGAGACATTTAAACTGAGCCAGGAAGAAATAAAAAACCTGAACAGACCTATAACCAGTAAGGAGATTGAAAGTCATCAAAAATCTCCAAACAAAAGCCCAGGGCCAGACGGCTTCTCAGGTGAATTTTACCAAACATTTAAAGAGGAATTAATTCCCATTCTCCTGAAACCATTCTAAAACATAGAAATGGGAGGAAAACTGCCAAACTCATTTTATGAGGCCAGCATTACCTTGATCCCCAAACCAGGGTAGGATCCCATCAAAAAAGAGAATTACAGACCAATATGTCTGATGAACACAGATGCAAAAATTCTCACCAAAATACTAGCCAATAGTATCCAACAGGACATTAAAAGGATTATTCACAAAGACCAAGTGGGCTTTGTTCCAGGGCTTCAAGTTTGGTTCAACATTTGCAAATCAATCAATATGATACAATACATTAATAAAGGGAAGAACAAGAACCATATAACCCTCCCAATAGATGCTGAAAAAACATTTGACAAAGTACAGCATCCTTTCCTGATCAAAACTCTTCAAAGTGTAGGACAGAGGGTACACACCTCAATATCATCAAAGCCGTCTGTGAAAAACCCACTGTGAATATCATTCTCAATGGAGAAAAACTGAGAGCTTTTCTGCTAAGGTCAGGAACATGGCAGGGATGTCCATTATCACCAATGCTATTCAACATAGTACTAGAAGTCCTAGATTCAGTGATCAGACAACAAAAAGAAATTAAAGGCATCCAAATCGGCAAAGAAGAAGTCAAACTATCACTCTTTTTGATATGATACTCCATGTGGGAAACATAAAAGACTCCACTCCGAATCTGCTAGAATTCATACAGGAATTCAGTTAAATGTCAGGATATAAGGTCAATGCACAGAAATCAGTTGTATTTCTTTATACCAACAACAAGACAGGAGAAAGACAAATTAAGGAGCCAATCTTACTTACAATTGTACCCCAAACCATAAGATACCTAGGAATAAAACTAACAAAAGAGGCAAAAATCCTATACTCAGAAAACTATAAAGTACTCATGAAAGAAATTGAGGAAGACACAAAGAAATGGGAAAATGTTCTATGCTCATGGATTGGAAGAATAAATATTGTGAAAATGTCTATGCTACCTAAGCAATCTACACATTTAATGCAATCCCTATCAAAATACCATCCATTTTTTTCAAAGAAATGGAACAAATAATCCTAAAATTTATATGGAACCAGAAAAGACCTCGAATAGCCAAAGGAATATTGAAAAAGAAAGCCAAAGTTGGTGGCATCACAATTCCAGATTTCAAGCTCTATTATAGTGCTGTCATCATCAAGACAGTATGGTACTGGCAAAAAACAAAAACAAACAAACAAACAAAAAAACCCAGACACATAGATCAATGGAACAGAAAAGGAACCCAGAAATAGACCCTCAACTCTATGGCCAACTAATCTTTGACAAAACAGGAAAGAATGTCCAATGGAAAAAAGACAGCCTCTTCAACAAATGGTGTTGGGAAAAATGGACAGTCACATGCAGATTTCCTTACACCACACACAAAAATACACTTAAAATGGATGAAGGACTTCAATATAAGAAAGGAATCCATCAAAATCCTTGAGGAGAACACAGGCAGCAGCCACTTCGACCTCAGCCGCAGCAAATTCTTCCTAGGAACATTGCCAAAGCCAAGGGAAGCAAGGGCAAAAATGAACTATTGGGACTTCATCAAGATCAAAAACTTTGCACAGCAAAGGAAACAGTTAACAAAACCAAAAGACAACTGACAGAATGGGAGAAGATATTTGCAAATGACATATCAGATAAAGAGGTAGTATCCAAAATCTACAAAGAACTTATCAAACTCAGCACCCAAAGAACAAATAATTCAATAAAGAAATGGGAAGAGACATGAACAGACATTTCTGCAAAGAAGACATCCATATGGCCAACAGACACATGAAAAACTGTTCCACATCACTCAGCATCGGGGAAATACAAATCAAAACCACAATGAGATACCACCTCTCACCGGTCAGAATGGCTAAAATTAACAAGTCAGGAAATGACAGATGTTAGCCAGGATGTGGAGAAAGGGGAACCCTCTTACACTGTTGGTGGGAATGCAAGCTGGAGCAACCACTCTGGAAAAGAGCATGGAGGTTCCTCAAAAAGTTGAAAATAGAACTACCCTATGACCCAGAAATTGCACTATAGGTATTTACCCTAAATATACCAATGTAGTGAACCAAAGGGGCATGTGCACCCTAATATTTATAGCAGCAGTGTTCAAAATAGCCAAACTATGGAAAGAACCAGGATGTCCATCAACAGGTGAATGGATAAATAAGAAGTGGTATATGTATATTATGGAATACTATGCAGCCATCAAAAGAAATGAAATCTTGCCTTTTGCAAAGACATGGATGCAACTACAGGATGCTATTATGCTTAGCGAAATAAGTCAATCAGAGAAAGACAATTATCATATGATCTCCCTGATATGAGGAAGTTGAGAGGTAATGTGGGGGTTTGGGGGGTAGGAAAAGAATAAATGAAACAAGATGGTATAGGGAAGGAGACAAACCATAATAGACTCTTAATCTCACAAAACAAACTGAGGGTTGCCAGGGGGAGGGGTAGGGAAAAGGTGGTAGAGTTATGGATATTGGGAAAGGTATGTGCTATGAAGTGTGTGAATCTGGTGATTCACAGACCTGTACCCTTGGGGCTAATAATACATTATATATTAATAAAAATGAAAAATGATAAAAAATAAAGTAATTTAAAAAATAAAAAATAAATGAAGAAGAGCTATATCTTAGTTCTCAAATTCATTTTATATTTAAAAAGAAAAATTGTTAATCACAAAAGCCCCTAATTCAGTGAATTTTTAATTTTCAACTATCGTAGCTAGAACAACCTGGGGTCCCTGTTAATTATGCAAGATCCTGGTTCTACCACAGACCTAATTTAAAATCTCTTGGGATAGAACCTGGAATCTACATTTTCAATAAATTTCCCAGATTATTCTTGTTCATACAACTATCTGGAAATCAGTATTCTAATTGTTCATAGAGCTTAGAGAAAACACTTGAAATTTCTAAGAAAGGATCAGGAATGAAAGTATAATAGACAAGAAAAGGAAGTAGTGAATAGATCACAAATGTTCACTCTCATAATCATTAGATCTGAATCATCAAAAACCCAAACACATACTATACACACACAAACACAGAGAATATTGTTTTATTAGGGTTCTTAATAAATGCTATTAAATATTTTAAATCAGAATATGAAGTGAAGTATGTAATAAAATACCTTTATATAATTTCAAAATATGTACACATCACACATACTTATATAAGGATAGATGTATCCTTTGATAAGTAGTCTTTCCTTATTTTACTGATGATTAGAGATCAGTTTCCAGCCTCTTTGTTCCTCAGTGAGTCCATATAATAGATCGGACCAAAAGGTTGTTAATGGAATGGTATGTGAAAATTGAAGGAAGTCTTTTTCAGGAATGGAAATGCTAGTCTATTTCCTGTTGGCAAGAATACTGATATGTTGCCTGGAATGCTAACATGATTGTGGGGCTCAAATAGGCAAATTGTAAACTTTTGAAAGTGGCTTAACAATAAGATAGAAGAATTATAATAATCATGGAGCATTTTACTAGCCTGAAACCTTCTATATTAGGTGAAGAAAAAAATGTCTTCAGTGTTATGTTAGTTTTTCATGTTAATCACATATAAACCTACTTTGTCTTTATATTTAGAGAGAGGGGGATAGAGGAGTTTAAAATCCAGGAAGTAAAATATCAAAGATTTAAAGCTTAAAGATTTAAGTAAATATCAAACTTTAGTTCTTTGCAAAAATCAACAAAGCTGACAAACCTTTAGCTAGACTAACCAAAAGAAAAGGAAAGAAGATTCAAATTACTAAACTCAACAATAAGAAAAGGGACATCACCACCAACTTACATGGGGAAAAAAAGTGTAGAGGAAACAATGAACAAATGTATGCCTACAAATTAGACAATCTAGATGAAATGGTATTCTTTTCCATAAGATTTTATTTATTTATTTTTTGAGAGAGTGAAAGAGAGCACAGTGGGGTGAAGACCAGAGGGTGAGGGAGAAGCAGACTCCTGCTGAGCAGGAAGCCTGATGCAGGACAGGATCCTGGGACTCCAGAATCATGATCTGTGTTGAATGTAGATGCCTAACCAACTGAGCCACACAGGTGCCCTGATTAAATGGTATTTTTAAAAAGATTCAAACTACCAGAGTTGACTCAAGTAGAATTAGAAAACCTCAAAAGAACTATATAACAAATTAATAAACTTAATTGCTAATTTAATAAGTAGTCGAGAACCCAGCTTCACTGGTGAATTCCACCAAATGTTTAAAGAAGAATGAACAGAATTCCTTTACCAACACTTCCGAAAAATAAAAGTGGAGGGGACATTTCCCAGTTCATTCTATGAGAACAGTATAATCCTAATATTAAAACCAGGCAAAGACATCAGCTATCAAAAAACAAAAACAAAAACAAAAAACAAAACTATAGCTAATATCTTCTACAGAGACACAGAAATCCTCAAGAAAATAGTAGTGAACCAAATCCAGCAACATTAAAAAAAATATGGCCAATTAGGATTTACCTATAAAGAACTCCTCAAATTCAACATACACAAAATAGATAATCATGTCAAAAAATGGGCAGAAGACATGATCATACACTTCTCCAAAGAAGACATACAAATGGCTAACAGGCACATGCCAAAATGTGCAATATCACTAGCCGTCAGGGAGATTCAAATAAAAACCACATTGAGATACCACCTTACACCCAGTCAGAATGGCCAAAATCAAAAAGATGGTAAACAAGTGTTGGAGAGGATGTGGAGAAAGGGGAACCCTCTCATGTTATTAGTGGGAATGCAAGTTGTTGCAGCCACTTTGGAAAACAGTGTGAGATTCCTTAGGAAATTAAAAACAGCTTCCCTATGACCCTGCAATTGCACTGCTGGGTATTTACCCAAGGATACAGATGTAGTGAAAAGAAGGGCGATTGTACCCCAGTGTTCATAGTAGCAATGGCCACAGTAGCCAAACTGTGGAAAGAACCAAGATGTCCTTCAATGGAAGAATGGATAAAGAAGATATGGTCCATATACACAATGGAGTATTATATCTCCATCAAAAAGGTTGAATATCCAACTTTTCTATCAACATGGACAGGACTGGGGGAGATTATATTGAGTGAAATAAGTCAAGCAGAGGGAGTTAATTGCCATATGGTTTCACTTACCTGTGGAGAATAAGGAATAGCACAGAGGACTTTGGGAGATGGAGAGGAGAAGTGAGTTGTGGGAAATTGGAGGTGGATACAAATCATGAGAGACTGTGGATTCTGATAAACAAACTCAGGGTTTTGGAAGGGAGGTATTTGGGGGCATTGGGTGAGGTGTTGGTGTTGGGTATTAAGGAAGGCACGTATTACATGTAGCACTGGGTGTGGAGCATAAAAAATGAATTTTGGATCACTGAAAAAATAAAATTAAATTAAATGTTTAAAAATTAAATTTAAAAAAGACATAGGATGTCAGAATGGATAAAAACTAAAGACCCATCTATATGCTGCCTATGGGAGACACATTTTAGACCTAAAGACATATTCAGATTTGAAGTCAGGGGATATGGAAATATTTATTATGCAAATGGACATCAAAATAAGCCACAATAGCAATATGTATATAAGACAGACTAGATATTAAACCGAAGACTCTAAGAAGAGATGAAGAACACTATATCATAATAAAGGGGACTACCCAACAATAATACTTAACTATTGTAAATATTTATGCCCCCAATGTGGGAGAACCAAAATATATAAAACAATATAATACTAAACATAAAGTAATTCATTGATAATAATACAATAATAGTAGGGGACTTTAATAACCCAGTAACGTCAGTGGACAGATCTTCTCAGCAGAAAATCAATAAGGAAACAAAGGCTTTGAATGATGCACTGGACCCGATGGGCTTAAGAGATACTTTAGAACATTACATCCTAAAGAGGAGACTACACATTCCTTTCAAGAGTACACGGGGTATTCTTCAGAATAGATCAAATGCAATATCACAAATCAGTTCTCAGCAAGTACAAAAGAGTGAGATCATACTATGCATATTTTCTGACCACATTGCTATGAAACTTGAGGTCAACTATAAGAAAGAATTTGGAAAAACACAAATACACGGATGTTAGAGATCATGTTATTAAACAATGAATGGGGAACCAGGAAATCAAAGAAGAAATAAAAAAATACATGAAAACAATTGAAAATGAAAATATGGGGTTCAAAACCTCTGGGAAGAAGCCAGAGAAGTCCGAAGAGCAAAATATACTGCAATACAGTCCTACCTCAAGAAGGAAGAAATCCTCAAATAAAGAACCTAACCATACACCTAAAGGAGCTAGAAAAAGAACAACAAAGCCTAAAGACAGTAGAAGGGAAATAATAAAGATTAGAGTAGAAATAAATGATATAGAAATATAAGAAAAAGAGAACTAATCAATGAAACCAGGAGCTGCTTCATTGAAAAACTAAATAAAATTTACAGACTCCTAGACAGACCTATCAAAATTCAAAGAGAAAGGACCCAAATAAATAAAATCACAAATGAGAAAGGAGAAATAGCAGTCAACACTGTAGAAATACAATGATAAGATACTATTATGAGAAGTTATATCCCAACAAATTGGGCAATCTGGAAGAAACTGATAAATTCCTAAGAGCATATAAAATACCAACACTAAAACAGGAAGACATTGAAAACTTGAATAGACTGAAAAACAGCAAAGAAATTGAATTAGTAATAAAAAATCTCCAAAAAACAAAAGTCCAGCTCCAGATTACTCCACAGGGGAATTCTACCAAACATTTTTTTTTCCTTTTCTGCCAAATACTTAAATGAAAGTTAATGCCTATTCTTCTCAAATTATCACCTTTGGAAGGAAACTTCCAAATTCATTCTATGAAGTCAGCACCACCTGATAGCAAAACCAGGTAAAAACTCCACTATAAAAGATAACTACAGGCCATTATCCCTGAAGAACATGAATGCAAAAATTCTTGATAAAATATTGAAAATCAAATCCAACAGTACATTAAAATAATCCTTCATCATGATCAAGTGGGACTTTCTCCTGGACTGCAAAGTTGGTTCAATATTGGCAAATCAAACAATATTCACCACACTAATAAGAGAAAGAATAAGAAACAGCTGATCCTTTCAATAGATGCGGTAAAATCAGTTAACAAAATACAGTGTATATTAATGATAACTACTCTCAACAAAATAGGATTAGAGGGAAGATAACTTAACATAATAAAGACCATATAGGAAAACCCACAGCTAATATTATTCTCCATGGAGAAAGACTGATAACTTTTCCTTGAGGTCAGTAACAAGACAGGGATGTTCACTCTTGCCAATGTTATTTAATGAAGTACTGGAAGTCCTAGCCTCAGCAATCATACAACAAAAAAAAAAAAAAAAAAAGAAAAGAAAAAAAAAGACATTCAAATTGGCAAGGAAGAAGAAACATTTTCACTATTTGCAGTCTACATGATACTCCATTTATAAAACACAATAGAATCCATCAAAAAATTGTCAGAACTGATACACAAATTCAGTAATGTTGCAAGATATAAAATCAAGTACAGAATTCTGTTGTATTTCTATACACCAATAATGAACAAATAGAACAAAATAGAACAAATAGAAAGTGAAATCAAGGAATCAATCCCAGTTACAACTGTATCAAAAACTGTAAGAGACTCAGGAATAAACCTAAACAAAGAGGTAAAAGATCTATACTCTGAAAACTATAGAACACTTAAGAAAGAAATTGAAAAGGACACAAATAAGTGGAAAAACATTCCATGCCCCTGGATGGAAAGAAGAAACAGTGTTAAAATGTCTAAACTGCCCAAAGTTATCTCACATTTAATACATCCTCTATCAAAAATACCACCAACATTTTTCACAGAGCTAGAACAAATAACCCTAAAGTTTGTATGGAACCCAAAAGAACCTGAAGAGCTAAAGAAACCTTAAAAAAAAAAAAGATGTAGGCATCAGAATTCCAGACTTCCAGCTATTTTACAAAGTGGTAGTCATCAAGCAGTGTGGTCTTAGCACAAAAATAGACCCATAAATCAATAGAACAAAATAGAAAACCCTGAAATGAACCCACAACTACATGGTGAATTAATTTTAGACAAAGCAGGAAAGAATATTCAGTGGAAAAAAATACAGCCTTTTCAAGAAATGACATTGGAAAAACTGGACAAAAAAATGCTGAAGAATCAAACTGGACCACTTTTTTTTTTTTTACAGCATATAGAAAAAAAGTTCAAAATGAATGAAAGACCTCAATGTAAGACAGAAAGCCATCAAAATCTTAGAGGAAAACATAGGCAGTAACTTCTTTGACATCAGCCTTTGCAAATTCTTTCTAAATATGTCTCATAAGGCAAGGGAAACAAAAGCAAATATAAATTTGGGGGTTTCATCAAAATAAGAAGCTTCTGCAGATTGAAGGAAGCAATAAACAAAGCTAAATTCAACCTAGAGAATGGGAGAAGATATTTGCAAATGACATATCTGATAAAGGGTGAGTATCCAAAATACATAAAGAATTTATAAAACTCAATGCCCAAAAAACCCCAAACAAAACAGTTAATAAATAAGCATAAGATATGAGTAGACATTTTTGTAAAGAAGACACATAGATGTTTCAATCCTGGTAGGTGATAGGTTTCCAGGAAGACATCCATTTCTTCCAGGTTGATTAATTAATTGACATAGAGTTATTGACAATGATTTATCATAATTTTTTCTATTTCCTTGATGTTAGTCATGATCTCTCTCCTTTCACTCATATTTTATTAATTTGGGTCCTTTCTCTTTTCTTCTGAGTAAGTTTGGCCAGTGTTTTATCAATGCCATTTTTTTTTCAAAGAACCAGCTTCTAGTTTCATTGATCTGCTCTAGTATATTTTCTATTTCATTGATCACTGCTCTAATCTTAATTATTTCTCTTCTTGTGCATGGCTTAGGCACTGTTGTTTTTTCTCCAGTTTTTTGAGGTGTAAACTTAACTGGTGAATTTGGGGCTATTATTTGAAGGAGGCTTGGATGGTTATGTTTTTCCACATTAGGACTGCCTTTGCAGTATTCCATTGGTTTTGGACAAATGTGTTTTTACTCTCATTGGTTTCCATGAATTATTTAAGTTCTTTAATTTCCTTAATGACATAAACATTCTTCAGGAGGATGGTCTTTAGCTTCCAAGTGTTTTAATCTCTTCCAAAATTTTCTTGTGACTGAGTTTCAGTTTCAAAGCATTTTGGTCTAAAAATATGCAGGGAAAAATTTCAATCTTTTGGTATCAGTTGAGACATGAATTGTGACCCAGTATATGGTCTGTTTTGGAGAAAGTTCCATGTACACTTGGGAAGAATTAGTATTCTGTTGTTTTAGGATGGAATATTCTCTGTATATCAGTGAGGTCCATCTGGTCAAGTGTGTCATTCAAAGCTCTTGTTTCTTTGTTGATTTTCTGCTTAGATGATCTGTCTGTTGCTGAGAGTGGAGTGTTGAATGTATTAATGTATTGCTATCAATATGTCTCTTTATTTTAGTTAACAGTTTGTTTATGTAGTTGGCTGCTCCCATGTTGGGGGCATATATATTTACAATTCTTAGATCTTCTTGTTGGATAAACACTTTAAGATATAGAGTCCTTATGTATCTCTAACTGCAATCTTTAGCTTATAATTTAATTTGTCTGATATGAGAATTGTTACCTCAATGTTCTTTTGAGGTCTGTTGACATGAAAGATGGTTTTCCATCCCTTCACATTCAGTCTGGATGTATCTGTAAGTTCAAAATGAGTATCTTGTAGACAACATATGGATAGGTCCTGTCTTTTTATCTAATCTGAAACCCTGTGCCTTTAAATGGAAGCATTTAGGCCATATATATTGAGAGTGATTATTGAAAGATTTGATTTTGTTGTCATCATGTTGCCCGTGAAGTCCTTGTTTCTATACATTATCTCTGTAAATTTATGTTCTATATCACTCTTGGGGTATGTCTTCTTTGATAAAACCTTCCTTAATCTTTCTTGCAGGGCTGATTTAGTGGTCACATATTCCTCAGCTTCTGACAGTCATGGATCCTCTTTATCTCTCTAACCATTCTGAATGACAGCCTTGCCGGATAAAGTAGTCTTGGCTGCATGTTATTCTCATTTAGTACACTTTATTTGTCTTGTCCGCCATTTCTGGCTTTTCGGGGATCTGTGGACAGCTTTGACATTATCCTGATGCTCCTTCCTCTTTATGTAAGTAATCGCTTCCCCCAAGTGCCCTTATCTTGGTTTCCATGGTTCTAAGATTTGTGAAGTTTAATATTACATGCTAGGGCATTGGTCTGTTTTCCTTGATCTTGAGAGGAGTTCTTTCTGCCTCTAGGACACGAATCCTAAAATTTTTATGGAATCAGAATACACCAAATCACCAAATAAATGTTGAAAAAGAAAAACAAAACTGGGAGCATCATGTTTCCTGATTTCAAGCTATATTACAAAGCTGTTATCACCAAAACAGCATGGTACTGGCACAAAAACAGAAACCTAGACCAATGGAACAGAGTAGAGAGCCCAAATATGGACCCTAGAATGTACAGTCAAATAATCTTGGACAAATCAGGGGAAGAATATCCGATGGGAAAAAGACAGTGTTCAATAAATGGTGCTGGGAAAATTGGACAGCGATATACAGAAGAATGAAGTTCTACCACTCTCTTTCACCATACACAAAGATAACCTCGAAATGGATGAAAGACCTCATGTGAGAGAGGAATCCACAAAACCCTGGAGGAGAACACAAGCAGTAACCTCTTCAACATTGGCCACAGCAACTTCTTTCAAGACAGTCTCCAAAGGCAAGAGAAACAATAGCAAAAATGAACTTTTGGGACTTCATCAAGATCAAAAGCTTCTGCACAGCAAAGGAAACAGTCAACAAAATAAAAGGCAACCCACGGAATGGGTTACTTGCAAATGATATTACAGACAAAGGGCTGATATCCAAGATCTATAAAGAACTTCTCAAACCCAACACCCAAAAGCACAAATAATCAAGTCAAAAAAAAGGGGGGGGGGGGCCAAAGACAGGAACAGATGCTTCTTCAGTGAAGACATACAAATGGCTAACAGTCACATGAAAAAATGTTCATCATCATTAACCATCAGGGAAATTCAAATCAAAACCACACTGAGATACCACCTTACACCAGTTAGAATGAAAAAAAAAAAAATGACAAGGCAAGAAACAACAAATGCTGGAGAGGATGTGGAGAAAGGAAAAGCCTCTTACACTGTTGGTGGGAATGCAATTTGGTGCAGCCACTTTGGAAATCAGTATGGAGATTCCTTAAGAAATTAAAAATAGAGCTTCCCTATGACCCTGCAATTGCACTACCTGGTATTTACCCCAAAGGTACAGATGTAATGAAAAGAAGGGGCACATGCACCCCAATGTTCATAACAGCAGTGCCCACAACAGCTAAACTGTGGAAAGAGCAGAGATGCCTTTCAACAGACAAATGGATAAAGATGTGTTCCATATATACAATGGAATAATATTCAATCATCAGAAAGGATGAATACCCAACTTTTTCATTAACATGGATGGAACTAGAGGAGATTTTGCTGACTGAAATAAGTCAAGCAGAGAAAATCAGTTATCATATGGAATCACTTACTTTGGGACATAAGGAATAGCATGGAGGACATTAAGAGAAGGAAGCGAAAAATGAAGGGGAGAAATTGGAGGGGGAGACAAACCATGAGAGACTTCAGACCCTGAGAAACAAACAGGATTTTTGAAGCATGGTGTGTGGGGTCAGGGATTGGCCCAGTGATGGGTATTAACTTGGGATGCTTGAGTGGCTCTATTGGTTAAGTGTCTGTCTTTGGTTCAGGTCATGATCCCAGGGTCCTGGGGTCAAGTCCAGCATCAGGTTCCTTGTTCTGTGGGGGGCCTGCTTCTTCCTCTGTCTGCTGCTCCTCCTGCTTGTGGTGTCTTTCTTTCTCTCTGACTAATAAATAAATAAAATATTAACAAAAAAGAAAAGGAAGGCATGCATTGCATGGAGCTCTGGGTGTTATACGTAAACAATGAATCTTGGAACACTACATCAATAACTAATAATGTACTGTATGGTGACTAACATAGCACAATTTAAAAAAAAGAATTGTTTGGCATTCCAATTACCATATCAACAGACAAAATCCGTCCTTTTGTTTGTTATTTTGAGGAAATGCTTTATGTAAGGTACTATGTCTTCGAGTCAACACATTTCTTTTATTCTTGAATATTCATAGTATGCTGTTCTGAATTTTCCCTGGGGTTTTAGAATGTGCTGAGGATAAAGTTGTAACACTGCAGAATATGAAATAAAAATAAGTGTATATGTTGTCCTCTTATAGTTTTCAAACTTGCACCTACTAATTGTATTTATTGTCCATAAATGGCTTACTTTCATGTTATATTAGTCTTGAAGTTATTAAATCCTAGTATCATAGAAGGTAGTATGTATCAATATATTCATCCCAGAGGAAAAATAACCCATATACAATGATTTCTTGTAACTTTGGTGACAGACTATTCTTTTTTTTTTCCATTTTATTTATTTTTTCAGCGTAACAGTATTCCATTGTTTTTGCACAACACCCAGTGCTCCATGCAAAACGTGCCCTCCCTATTACCCACCACCTGTTCCCCCAACCTCCCACCCCTGACCCTTCAAAACCCTCAGGTTGTTTTTCAGAGTCCATAGTCTCTTATGGTTCACCTCCCCTTCCAAATTTTTTTTTTAAATAAACATATAATGTATTTTTATCCCCAGGGGTACAGGTCTGTGAATCGCCAGGTTTACACACTTCACAGCACTCACGATAGCACATACCCTACCCAATGTCCATAGCCCCCTTCCCCTCTCCCAACCCCACCTCCTCCCAGCAACCCTCAGTTTGTTTTGTGAGATTAAGAGTCATTTATGGTTTGTCTCCCTCCCAATCCCATCTTGTTTCATTTATTCTTCTCCTATCCCCCTAGCCCCCCATGTTGCTTCTCCATGTCCTCAAATCAGGGAGATCATATGATAGTTGTCTTTCTCCAATTGACTTATTTCACTAAGCATGATATGCTCTAGTTCCATCCACGTCATCGCAAATGGCAAGATTTCATTTCTTTTGATGGCTGCATAGTATTCCATTGTGGTGACAGACTATTCTTTAGCTTTTCATTATGTTTGGATTCTGGTGATGCCAATCTATCCCTACAGCTCCAAGAAGAAGAATACTTTCTTAAATGGGGTCAAGATATAAATAAAAGTTCTCTAGAATCTCAAATTGCATAAGTGTGAATGTTTTAAGGCAATTAAATATCACTTTGTGCCATTTTTAATACTGGCATGGAAAAGTGAAAAAAAAAGGTTATCTAGAGAAGGTGTTTCTCTTGAACTTATTAATACCTATTCTCCATTAAAACTGTTCTGAGATATTGGTCACATAAAGTATGACTTAATTAACATGGTTTTTGCTTATAACTTATGGAATGTTTCAACAATATAAATGACATTTATGATCAACTTGAACAATGTTGCTAAAGCATGGAAAGGTAGTTAAATGAAGTTAAATATCATTGTAGGAATAGATTCTCAAGACATCAGTAAAAACGAAAAAAAAAAAGATTCAGAATTTCATGTCAGAATTCAGACCCATGTGGTTATATGCATTTGATCCTAGTAAGTGATCAAATTATTTATTTTACATTTCTTTTTTAAAATATTTTATTTGTTTATCTGAGAGAGAGAAGGAGACAGCAAGAGAGAGAATACAAAAAAGGGGAGTGGGAGAGGGAGAAACAGGCTTCCCACCAAGCAGGGGTCCAATGTGGGGCTCAATACCAGGACCCTGGGATCATGACCTGAGCCAAAGGTAGACACTTAATGACTGAGCCACCCAGGTGTCCCAAATTTACATTCCCAAGATAAAATTAATGGCCTTTGAAGGATTTAAACTTGTGAATGACCATGTCAATATTTTTCTCACTTATGAAGTACAGATGTGTGGATGAAAGACTCTAACATTTCCAAAAACTAAAGAAAGCTCATGCATAACAATAATAATCTACTTATAGAAAATGCAATATCTTATTTTCTTGATATACAGCATACAGTGTAAGAGTAAATGTCATGCTGAAATAAGTCCATATTTTCACAAATAAAAGTATCTTTCTAATGATATTTTAGACCAGCAGCATTGTAGTTTTGAATGCACCATATTTTATGAACTCTAGAATCAAAACACTAAACACATAAATATATCTAAATAGCAGACAGAGAGATGGATTATTTTAGCCAAATTAAATTTAAGTTCCCTATTCCAATGGAAGTCAGTTTAAGCCAGTTTGGTGCTCATTTCATTGAGCTGTAATTTGATACCTATAACATTTTCATTTAAATTATTTGAAAATTGACATGTAGAAACGTTCTTGTTAAAACTGTGAAACCAGGTCTCCTGGGTGGCTCAGTCCATTGAACATCAGACTTGATTTCAGCTCAGGTCATGATCTCAGGGTCATTAGATGGAGCCTTATGTTGGGGGTGGGGGTCCATACTCAGCAGGGAGTCTGCTTGAGAATTTCTCTCTGCTTCTTCCTCTGTCCCTCTCCTCACTTATTCACTTATATGTTCTCCCTCTCTCTGTCAAAATAAATAAATAAAAGTCTTTAAAAAAAATTTTTTAAACCCAGTGAAGCTAGGTTCTGTGAGTTCACACTAAGAAAAGGTTAATTGAAAGTAAAAAAAATCAAGGTGGTATGTGGATGGCTCAGTTGGAAAAGCATGAAACTCTTGATCTTAATTATTATGAGTTGCAGCCCCACATTGATTGCACAGATTATGAAAAATAAATAAATACATTTTTTAAAAAAGAGGTGAAAATCAAAACAATAAGGCTTAATTAATTTCTTGCAAGAAATGTGGAAATCACAAATGAAGTAGACCCTGTGAAGAAAGTAAATCCTTTACCATTTGAGGATTTCTCTTTTCCTTCTTCAAATATTTGAAGCAGGGTCAATAAAAAAGTATTTCTCACTAAGATACCTTATTGTTTTTAAGTGTTGGATAAAAGTTCCAACTGAGCATCAGAAATTGTCAGATAGATTTGTAGATGCTAGTGATTGATAGTTATTCCATATCCTGTGAAATGTTGTGTGAAGAACAATTATTATTATAAAATTACCTTACATTTTTTTCTCTCTGATAGCATTGTGTATATCATTTTGTAGTTTCAGCTCCCTCAAAGTAGCAAGATATAAGCTTCCTATTTTTCCATATATTCAAATAGGACTTTCTAGCTTTAACAAAACTACTAAGAATGGTCTGTCTCAGGGGTGCCTGGGTGACTCAGTGGGTTAAAGCCTCTGCCTTTGGCTCAGGTCATGATCCTAGGGTCCTGGGATCAAGCCCTGCATCGGAGTCTCTGCTCTGCAGGGAGCCTGCTTCCTCTCCTCTCTCTCTCTGCCTGTGTCTCTGCCTAC
Source organism: Meles meles (assembly GCF_922984935.1). Taxonomy (NCBI): domain Eukaryota; kingdom Metazoa; phylum Chordata; class Mammalia; order Carnivora; family Mustelidae; genus Meles; species Meles meles. Next base: position 79,451,437 of record NC_060087.1, on the reverse strand, counting down.
TTGTGATCTCTGTCTGTCAAATAAATAAATAAATAAAATCTTAAAAAAAAAAGAATGGTCTGTCTCAACCCATCAGAATTACAAACTGTTTTGAAGACATTTTGTTCAATGCCATGATAGAAATTATCTAGAATATTATCATGGTTCAAAGTGCCCTGAAATTTTCAAAATGTTCTTGGCAACATTTTTTGAGTCCCAACTTCTGGTTTCATTAATTCTTAGTGGAGGAGCATGCATGTCTACATTTTGAGTTGCCATCATTCTAGGAGTCATTAACCAAAAATAGCTGTAGGTTCTCTGTATAGTAAGACTACCATATTCTTTTTTCACAGGGGAATTATTCAAATTATAAAGATTCCATGGCCAAACTGAGCCAGAATAAACAATTTCTTCAATACTGACAAAGTTTAAGGACACTGATTGGAAACTGAGCTGCTCTCTGGTTATTAAAATAAATATCTTCTCTTCTAGATATTTATCAGTTATTCCATTCTTAATTTTGAGCATACTGAATTTTGTTCACGAGGTAATTAATTAGCTTAGTGTGCACCAGTTTGATTACTTTGAAGCATGTTTTAAGCTTTATTAGGGCTGGTGAAATGTTGTGTTTGTTCTAAAGTTCAGATAGCCTTATGGATTAGGTGTGCAAATAGGTCTTTTCAAATTTTTTTTCATTTAAATTCCAGTTAGTTAATATACAGCATAATGTTAGTTTAGAGTGTAGAATTTAGTGATTCATCACTTACATACAACACTTGGTGCTCACCACAACAAGTGCACTCCTTAATACCTATCACCTATTTAACCCATCCCACCCACCACCCCTCCTATAACCATGTTTGTTCTCTATAGTTAAGAATCTGTTTCTTGGTTTGCCACTCTTTTTCCCCCTATGTTCACTCGTTTTGTTTCTTAAATTCCACATATGAGTAAAATCATATGGTATTTGCCTTTCTCTTACATAATATTCTCTAGCTCCATCCACGTCATTGCAATGACAAGATTTCATTCTTTTTATGACTGAAGAATATTCCATTGTATATATATATATGTATATATATGCCATCCCTTCTTTATCCACTCATCAGCTGAGGGATGCTAGGGCTCTTTCCATAATTTGGCTATTTTTGATGATGCTGCTAGAAACATTGGGTGCATGTATGTATTCAAATCAGTATTTTTGTATCCTTTGGGTAAATACCTACTAGTGCAATGGCAAAAACATAGGGTAATTCTTTTCTTAAATTTTGAGGAACCTTCATACTGTTTTCCAGAGTGGCTGCATAGTTTGCATTCCCACCAACAGTGTAGGAAGGTTCCCTTTTCTCCACATTCTTGCCAATATCTGTTGTTTCCTGTGTTGTTAATTCTAGCCATTCTGACAGGTGTGAGGTGATAGATCAGTGTAGTTTTAATTTGTATTTCCCTGATGATGAGTGATGTTGAGTATCTTTTCATACGTCTGTTAGTCATCTGTATGTCTTCTTTTTTTATACCTGATAATGATTTATTTATTTATTTTTATTATGTCCTGTTTGTCACCATGTAGTACATCATTATTTTTTTAATTTTTATTTTAAAATTTTTAAATAAACATATAATATGTTTTTATCCCCAGGGGTATATGTCTGTGACTTGCCAGGTTTACACATTTCACAGAACTCATCATAGCACACACCCTCCCCAATGTCCATATCCCCACCACCCTATCCTGTCACCACTCCCTTCAGCAACCCTCAGTCTGTTTTTTGAGATTGAGTCTTTTATGGCTTGTCTCCCTCCCAATCCCATCTTCTTTCATTTTTTCTTTCCTAACCCCCCCAAATCCCCCATGTTGCATCTCCACTTCCTCATATCAGGGAGATCATATGAGAGTTGCCTTTCTACGACTGACTCACTTTGTTAAGCATAATACCCTCTAGTTCCATCCACATCGTCGCAAATGGCAAGATTTCATTTCTTTTGGTGGCTGCATAGTATTCCATTGTATATATATATATATATATATCACCTCTTCTTTATCCATTCATCTGTTGATGGACATCTAGATTCTTTCCATAGTTTGGCTATTGTGGACACTGCTGCCATAAACATTCGGGTGCGTGTGCCCCTTCGGAGCACCACGTTTGTATCTTTAGGATATATACCGAGCAGAGCAATCACTGGGTCATAGGGTAGCTCTATTTTCAGTTTTTTGAGGAACCTCCACACTGTTTTCCAGAGTGGCTGCACCAGCTTGCATTCCCACCAGAGTGTAGGAGGGTTCCCCTTTCTCCGCATCCTCGCCAGCATCTGTCATTTCCTGACTTGCTAATTTTAGCCATTCTGACTGGTGTTAGGTGGTATTTCATTGTGGTTTTGATTTGTATTTCCCTGATGCCGAGAGATGTGGAGCATTTTTTCATGTGTCGGTTGGTCATCTGGATGTCTTCTTTGCAGAAATGTCTGTTCATGTCTCTGCCCATTTCTTGATTGGATTATTTATTCTTTGGGTGTTGAGTTGGCTAAGCTCTTCATAGATTTTGGATACTAGCTCTTTATCTGATATGTTGTTTGCAAATATCTTCTCCCAATCTGTCAGTTGTCTTTTGGTTTTGTTGGCTGCTTCCTTTGCTGTGCAAAATCTTTTGAACTTGATGAAATCCCAATAGTTCATTTTTGTCCTTGCTTCCCTTGCCTTTGGCGATGTTCCTAGGAAGAAGTTGCTGTGGCTGAGATCAAAGAGGCTGCTGCCTGTGTTCTCCTCAAGGATTTGATGGATTCCTTTTTCCAAACTCATTTTATGAGGCCAGCATCACCTTAATCCCCAAACCAGACAAGGATCCCACCAAAAAAGAGAATTACAGACCAATATCCTTGATGAACACAGATGCAAAATTTCTCACCAAAATACCAGCCAATGGATCCAACAGTACATTAAAAGGATTATTCACCACGACCAAGTGGGATTTATTCCATCATTAGTTTTTGATGTAGTGTTCCATGATTCATTTTTCGCATATAACACCCAATGCTCCATGAAATATGTTCCCTCCTTAATAACCACCACTGAGCTAAACCATCCCCCACCACCCTCCCTTCTAAAACCCTCAGTTTGTTTTCTGGAGTCTATACTGTTTCATGGTTCACCTCCCCCTCTAACTGCCCCCCTTCATCTTTCCCTTCCTTCTCTTAATGTCCTCCATGCTATTCCTTATGTTCCAAAGTAAGTGATTCTATATGATAACTGATATTCTCTGCTTGACTTATTTCAGTCAGCAAAATCTCCTCTAGTTCCATCCATGTTAATGAAAAAGTTGGGTATTCATCCTTTCTGATGACTGGATAATATTCCATTGTATATATGGACCACATCTTTATCCATTTGTCTGTTGAAAGGCATCTCTGCTCTTTCCACAGTTTAGCTGTTGTGGACATTGCTGTTATGAACATTGGGGTGCATGTGCCCCTTCTTTTCATTACATCTGTACCTTTGGGGTAAATACCAGGTAGTGCAATTGCAGGGTCATAGAGGAGCTCTATTTTTAATTCTTTTGAGAATCCTCCACACTCTTTTCCAAAGTGGCTGCACCCACTTGCATCCCCACCAACAGTGTAAGAGGGTTTTCCTTTCTCCACATCCTCTCCAGCATTTGTTGTTTCTTGCCTTGTCATTTTTTTTTTTCATTCTAACTGGTGTAAGGTGGTATCTCAGTGTGGTTTTGATTTGAATTTCCCTGATGGTTAATGATGATGAACATTTTTTTCATGTGACTGTTAGCCATTTGTATGTCTTCACTGAAGAAGCATCTGTTCCTGTCTTTGGCCCTTTTTTTTTTTTTTTTGACTTGATTATTTGTGCTTTTGGGTGTTGGGTTTGAGAAGTTCTTTATAGATCTTGGATATCAGCCCTTTGTCTGTAATATCATTTGCAAGTAACCCATTCTGTGGGTTGCCTTTTATTTTGTTGACTGTTTCCTTTGCTGTGCAGAAGCTTTTGATCTTGATGAAGTCCCAAAAGTTCATTTTTGCTATTGTTTCTCTTGCCTTTGGAGACTGTCTTGAAAGAAGTTGCTGTGGCCAATGTTGAAGAGGTTACTGCTTGTGTTCTCCTCCAGGGTTTTGTGGATTCCTCTCTCACATGAGGTCTTTCATCCATTTCGAGGTTATCTTTGTGTATGGTGAAAGAGAGTGGTAGAACTTCATTCTTCTGTATATCGCTGTCAAATTTTCCCAGCACCATTTATTGAACACTGTCTTCTTCCCATTGGATATTCTTCCCCTGATTTGTCCAAGATTATTTGACTGTACATTCTAGGGTCCATATTTGGGCTCTCTGTTCTGTTCCATTGGTCTAGGTTTCTGTTTTTGTGCCAGTACCATGCTGTTTTGGTGATAACAGCTTTGTAATATAGCTTGAAATCAGGCAACGTGAAGCCCCCAGTTTTGTTTTTCTTTTTCAACACTTCCTTGGAAATTCGGGGTCTTTTCTTGTTCCATATAAATTTTAGGATTGTTTTTTCCAGCACTTTGAAAAATGCCAATGGTATTTTGATTAGAATAGCATTGAAAGTATAGATTGCTCTGGGCAGCATAGTTTTTAACAATGCTTATTCTTCTGATCTATGAACACAGAATATTTTTCCTTTTTTTGTTTCTTCTTCAGTTTCTTTCATGAGTATTCTTTAGTTCCTAGAGTATAGATCATTTACTTCTTTGCTTAGGTTAATTACAAGGTATCTTATCATTTTTGGTGCTACTATAAATAGAATCCATTCTCTAATTTCTATTTCCACAGTTTCCTTGTTAGTGTATAAGAAACCAATGGATTTTTCTCTGCATTGATTTAGTATCTTGCTACATTACTGAATTGCTGTATGGGTTCTAAGTAATTTCTGGGTGGAGGTTTTTGGGTTTTCCATGTAAAGTATCATGTCATCTGAGAAGAGAGAGAGTTAGACTTTTTTGCCAATTTAAATATATTTCATTTCATTTTGTTGTCTGTTGCTGTGTCCTTTATTAGTATGTTGAATAAGAGTGGCAAGAGTGGACATCCCTGTCACTTTCCTTATCTTAAGGGAAAGGATATAAGCTTTTCTCCATTGAGGATGATTTTGCTTTGGGTTTTTCATAGATAGATTTTATGAAATTAAGGAATATTCCCTCACTCCCTATACTCTGAAGAGTCTTAATTAGGGAAGGATGTTGTATTTTGTTAAATGCTTTTTCTGCATCAATTGAGAGGACCATGTATTTCTTTTCTCCTCTGTTATTAAATTGTTCTATCACATTGATTGATTGGCATATGTTGACCCACCCTTGTATCCCATGGATAAATCCCACCTGGTCATGGTGGATAATCTTTTTAACGAACTGTTGAATCCTGTTAGCAAGGGTCTTGTTGAGAATCTTGGCATCTATATTCATTAGGATTATTGGTCTGAAATTCTCCTTTTTGGTGGGGTCTTTGCCTGGTTTGGGGATCAAATTAATGCTGGTCTCATACAAAAAGTCTGGAAGTTTTCCCTCTATTTCTGTTTTTTGAAACAGCTCCAGTAGAATAGTTATTAATTCTTCTTTGAAGGTTTGATATAATTCCCGAGGGAATATATCAGGTCCTGGATTCTTGTTTTTAGGAGGGTTTTGATCAGTGCTTCAATCTCATTACTAGTTATTGGTCTCTTCAGGTTGTCAATTTCTTCCTGTTTCAGTCTTGGAAGTTTATAGGTCTCCAGGAAGGCATGCATTTCTTCTAGGTTACTTAATTTTTGGGCATTAACATATGGGCATATGTTGATAAAAATTTCTGATGATTTTTTAAAAAGATTTTATTTATTTATTTGACAGACAGAGATCACAAGTAGGCAGAGAGGCAGCCAGAGAGAGATGAAGGAAAGCAGGCTCCCCACTGAACAGAGAGCCTGATGCGGGGCTTGATCCCAAGACCCTGGGATCATGACCTGAGTGGAAGGCAGAGGCTTTAACCCACTGAGCCACCCAGGCGCCCCTCTGATGATTATTTCTATTTCCCTATTGTTAATCATGATCTCCCCTTTTCATTCATAGTTTTATTAATTAGGGTCTTTTCTCTTTTCTTTTGGATATGTCTGGTCAGTAGTTTATCAATCTTATTAATTCTTTCAAAGAACCAGCTTCTAGTTTCATTAATGTGTTCTGCTGTATTTCTGGTTTCTAATTCATTGATCTATGCCCTAATCTTCCCTTCTTGGGTGTGGGTTAGGTATAATTTGTTGTTGATTCTCCAGATCTTTAAGGTGTACAGACCCTTTGAGCATGATATAGTGTCCTTCCTCATCTCTTATTATAGTCTTTGTCTTAAAGTCTAGTTGATCTGATACAAGGATTGCCACCCCAGCTTTCTTCTGATGCCCATTAGCATGGTAAATTGTTTTCCATTCCCTCACTATAAATCTGGAGGTGACTTCGGGTCTAAAATGTGTTTCTTGTAGGCAACATATAGATGGGTTTTGTTTTTTTTATGCATTCTGATACCCTGTGTCTTTTGATTGGGGTATTTAGCCCATTAACATTCAGGGTAACTATTGAGAGATATGAATTTAGTGCCATTGTATTACTTGTAAGGTGACTGTTACTGTATATTGTCCTGTTCCTTTCTGATCTACTACTTTTAGGCTCTCTCTTTGCTTAGAGGGATGCTTTCAATATTTCCTGTAGAGCTGGTTTGCTGTTGCAAATTATTTCAGATTTTGTTTGTCCTGAAAGCTTTTTATTTCTCCTTCTATTTTTAATGATAGCCTAGCTGGACATAGTATTCTTGGCTGCATGTTTTTCTCATTTAGTGTTCTGAATATATCATGCCAGCTCTTTCTGGCCTGCCAGGTCTCTGTGGATGAGTCTGCTGCCAATCTAATATTTTTACCATTGTATGTTACAGACTTCTATTCCTGGGCTGTTTTCAGGATTTTCTCTTTGTCACTAAGACTTGTAAATTTTACTATTAGGTGGTGGGGTGTGGACCTATTCTTGTTGATTTTGAGGGGGGTTCTCTGCACCTCCTGGATTTTGATGCTTGTTCCCTTTGCCATATCAGGGAAATTCTCTCCAATAATTCTCTCCAATAGACCTTCTGCTCCCCTCTCTCTTTCTTCTTCTTCTGGAATCCCAATTATTCTAATGTAGTTTCGTCTTATGGTGTCACTTATCTCTCGAATTCTCCCCTCGTGGTCCAGTAGCTGTTTGTCCCTCTTTTGCTCAGCTTCTTTATTCTCTGTCATTTGGTCTTCTATATCACTAATTCTTTCTTCTGCCTCATTTATCTTAGCAGTGAGAGCCTCCATTTTTTATTGCACCTCATTAATAACTTTTTTGATTTCAACTTGGTTAGATTTTATTTCTTTTATTTCTCCAGAAAGGGATTTTATATCTCCAGAGATGGTTTCTCTAAAATCATCCATGCCTTTCTCGAGTCCGGCTAGAACCTTCAGAATTCTCATTCTGAACTCTAGATCTGACATATTACCAATGTCTGTATTGATTAGGTCCCTAGCCTTCGGTAGTGCCTCTTATTCTTTTTTTGTGGTGAATTTTTCCACCTTGTCATTTTGTCCAGATAAGAGTTTATGAAGGAGCAAGTAAAATACTACAAGGGTGGCAAAGACCCCAGGAAAATGTGCTTTAACCAAATCAGAAGAGTCCCCAAATCATGGGGGGGAGAAAGGGAATAAAAAGAGGTTCAGAAAAAAAAAAGAAAAAAAATTAAAATAGAAAGCATATAAAGAAAAAATATAAGAAAGAAAGAAAAAATATATCTAATAGATAAACTAGTTAAAAATGTTAAAAAAGAAAAGGGTAAAAGTTAAAAAAAATAGCAGAAGGAGAAAAAAATTGAGAAAAAAAATTCAATTAACCGCAAGACTAAAGAATCATGGGGAGAAAGCCATAAGTTCTGTGCTTTGCTTTCTCCTCCTCTGGAATTCCGCTGGTGTCCTTGGTATTGTACATGCTCTCCTTGGTAGGTGAATTTGGTCCTGGCTGGATTTTTTGTTGATCTTCTGGGGGAGGGGCCTGTTGTAATGACTCTCAAGTGTCTTTGCCCAAGGCGGAATTGCACCACCCTTACCAGGGGCCGAGCTAAGTAATCCGCTCGGGTTCGCTTTGGGGAGATTTTGCTCCCTGAACGCTTTCTGTAGAGTTCTGGAGGATGGGAATGAAAATGGTGGCCTCCCAGTCTCCGGCCTGGAGGAGCTGAGAGCCCGGGCCCCACTCCTCAGTGTGCCTCCAGAGAACAGCGTCCAATCACTCCCGTATCCTTGGCCTCCGGCCACGCTCCAAGCTCACCCAGCTTGTGACTGGTTCAAGGTAAGCCGGAGCTCATCCTTGGCTCTGTCTCTGTAGCCAGCTTCCCTGTTCTAATACCTGCACACTCTGTGACACTCCGACACCCCTGATCCTTCTGTGACCCTGCGGAAATTGGGGCCATGCTGACCCTGCATGGCGTCACCCCGGTTTAACATCTGGAGCAATGGCCCTCAGTGGAACAGACTTTTGAAAGTCCTGATATTGTGCTCCATTGCTCCGCCGCTTGTCGGGAGCCGGCCCCTCCCCCCATGGTCTATCTGCCACCCCATATATACCCCATCCCTCTCCACACCTCCCTTCTACTAGTCATCAGTATGTTGTCTATAGGTAAGAGTCTGTTTTTTGGTTTCTCTCTCTTTTCTTCCTTTGCTTGTTTTGTTCTTTAAATCATGAGTGATATCATATGGTATTTGCATTTCTATGACTGATTTATTTTGTTTAACATTATACTCACTAGCTCTATCCAATTTGTTGCAAATGACAAGATTTCATTCTTTTTATATTATGAAATAATACTCCATTGTATATATAAAGCACATCTTCTTTATCCATTCATCTACCAGTGGACACTTGGGCTGCTTCTAGAGTGTGCCTGTTGTAAATAATGCTGCAATAAACATTAACATAATAAACACAAGAGATGCATGTATCCCTTTGAATAAGTGATTTTGTATTTTTTTGGGTAAGTAACCAATAGTGCAAATCCTTAAAAGGATAGTTCCGTTTTTAAATTTTTGAGGAAAGTCCATAGTGTGTTCCACAATGGCTGTACTAGTTTGCATTGCCACCAACAGTGCATAAGGGTTCCTTTTCTTCTGCATCTTCACCAACATCTGTTATTTCTTTTTTTTTTTTTATTAGTCTGACAGGTGTGAGGTGATATCTCCTTGTAGTATGTTTAACATTTTTAATTTAAATTCAACTAATTGATATATATTATTAGTTTCAGAGGTAGAGGTCAGTGATGCATCAGTCTTATGTAATACACAGCTCATTATATCACATGCCCTCCTTCATGTCCATCACTCAGTTTCTCTCATTTCCCACCTCTCTCCCATCCAGCAACCCTCAGTTTGTTACCTACGATTAAGAGTCTCTTATGGTTTGTCTCCATTTCTGATTTTGTCTTATTTTATTTTTCCCTCTCTTCCCCTATGATCCTGTTGTGTTTCTTAAATTCCGCATATGAGTGAGATCGTGATAATTGTCTTCTTCTGATGGATATATATATATATATATATAGCTTAGCATGATACCCTGTAGTTAAATCCACATCATTGTAAATGGCAAGATTTCTTTTTTTTTTTTAAACTGAGTAGTACTCCATTGTATATATGTATATACCACATCTTCTTCATCCATTCATCTGTCAATAGACATCTGTGCTCTTTCCATAGTTGAGCTATTGTGGATATTACTGCTATAAACATTGGGGTGCTGTGCCCCTTTGGATCATTATATTTGTATCTATGGGATAAATACCCAGTAGTGTAACTGCTGGGTTGTAGGGTAGTTCTATTTTCAACTTTCTTTCTTTTTTTTTCACTATTTTACATCTCTAATTTTGAATATTATTTATTTATTTTAAATTTACCTATTATGTATTATTTGTCCAAGGGGTACAGGTCTGTGAATCATCAGGATTATGCGTTTCATAGCATTCACCATAGCACATACCCTTCCCAGTGCCCATAACCCAGCCACCCTATCTCTTCCACCATACCCCCCAGCAACCCTCAGTTTGTTTCATGAGATTAAGAGTATCTTATAGTTTGTCTTCCTCCTGATCCCATCTTGTTTCATTCTTCCCTCCCTACCCACCATGACTTCCTGCCCTGCCTCTTAAATTACTCATATCAGAGAGATCATATAATTGTCTTTCTCCGATTGACTTACTTTGCTTAGCATGATACCCTCTAGTTCCATCCACGTCATTGCAAATGGCAAGATTTCGTTTCTTTTGGTGGCTGCATAGTATTCCATTCTGTGTGTGTGTGTGTGTGTGTGTGTGTGTATGTGCGTATATGTATATACATAGATAGATAGATAGATAGATCTCTTTATATATCTTTATCTCTATATATCTATATATCTATATCTATATCATCTATATCTATATCTATATCATCTATCTATCTATATATACACCACCTCTTCTTTATCCATTCACCTGTTGATGGACATCTAGGTTCTTTCCATAGTTTGGCTATTGTGGACATTGCTGCTATAAACATTCGAGTGCATGTGCCCCTTTGGATCACCACATTTGTATCTTTAAGGTAAATACCCAATAGTGTGATTGCTTGGTCATAGGGTAGCTCTTTTTTCAACCTTTCGAGGAACCTCCATACCCTTTTCCAGAGTAGTGGCACCAGCTTGCATTCCCACCAACAATGTAGGAGGGTTATCCTTTACCCACATTCTCACCAACATCAGTTGTCTCCTGACTTTTTAATTTTAGCCATTCTGTCTGCTGTGAAGTTGTATCTCATTGTGGTTTTGATTTGTTTTTCCCTGATGCTGAGGGATAGTGAGCATTTTTTTTTCAGGTGCCTGTTGGCCATTTGGATGTCTTCATTGCAGAAATGTCTGCTTATGTCTTCTGCCCATTTATCAATTGGATTATTTGTTCTTTGGATGTTGAGTTTGATAAGTTCTTTATATATTTTGGATACTAAGCCCATTATCTGATAAGACATTTGCAAATATCTTCTCCCATTCTCTTGGTTGCCTTTTGGTTTTGTCCACTCTTTCCTTTGCTGTGCAAAAGCTTTTAATCTTGATGAAGTCCCAATAGTTCATTTTTGCCTTTGTTTCCCTTGTACTTTGAGGACGTGTCTAGCAAGAAGTTGCTAGAGCCAAGGTCACAGAGGCTGCTGCATGTGTTTTTCCCTAGGATTTTGATGGTTTCCTGTCTCACATCTAGGTCTTTCATTCCTAGTGAGTCCATTTTTGAGTATGGTATAAGGAAATGGTCTAGTTTCATTCATCTGCATGTGGCTGTCCAGCTTTCCCAGCACCATTTGTTAAAAAGAATGTCTTTTTTCCATAGGATAGTCTTCCCTGCTTTTTCAAAGATTAGTTGACCATAGAGTTGAGGGGTTCATTTCTGGGTTCTCTAATCTGTCCCATTCATCTATGTGTCAATAGCATACAGTCTTGATGATTACAGCTTTGGAATAGAACTTGACATCCTGAATGGTGATGCCCCCAGCTTTGGTTTTCTCTGTCAACATTCCTTTGGCCTCTCAGGTCTTTTCTGGTTCCATATGAATTTTAAGATTACTTTTTCCTGTTCTGTGAAAAAAGTTGATGGTATTTTGATAGGGATTGCTTTGAGTGTGTAGATTGTTCTAGATAACATAGACATTTTAACAATATTTATTCTTCTAGTCCATCACCATGGAATATTTTTTCCTTTGTGTGTGTGTGTGTCTTCTTCAATTTCTTTCATGGGTATTCTATAGTTTTCTGGATACATATCCTTTACCTCTTTGGTTAGATTTATTCCTGGGTATCTTACAGTTTTGGATGCAATTGTAAATGGGATTAACTCCTTAATTTCTCTTTCTTCTGTCTCATTGTTAGCGTGTAGAAATGCAACTGATTTCTGTGCATTGATTTTATATCCTGCTAGTTTACTGAATTCCTGTATGAGTTCTAGCAATTTTTGTGTGAAATCCTTTAGGTTTTCCACATAGAGTATCATGTCATTTGTGAAAAGTGAAAGTTTGATTTCTTTTTTGCAGATTTGGATACATTTATTTCTTTCCTGATTGCTGAGGTTAGGTGTTCCTCTACGATGTTGAACAAGAATGTTGATAGTGAATATCCTTGCCATGTTCCTGACCTTAGGTGGAAAGCTGTCAGTTTTTCCCCATTGAGGATGATATTCACTTTGTGTTTTTCATATTTGGTTTTTATGATATTGAAGTATGTTTCTTCTATCCTGACACTGTGAAGAATTTTAATCAGGAAATAATCCTATACTTTGTCAAATGCTTTTTCTGCATCTATTGGAAAGATCAAATTGTTTTTGTCATTTCTTTTATTAATGTAGTGTGTCACATTGATTAATTTTCAAATGTAGGACCACCCTTGCAGCCCAGGAATAAATCCCACTTGGTTGTGGTGAATAATATTTAATATACTGTTGGATCATATTGACTAGTATCTTGGTAAGAATTTTCACATCTATGTTCTTCAGGGGTATTGGTCTGTAATTCTCCTTTTTGGTGGAGTCTTTTCCTAGTTTTGGGATCAGGATAATGTTGTCCTTATAGAATGAATTTGGAAGTTTTCCTTCTGTTTCTATTTTTTTGGAACAGCTTCAGAAGAACAGGTATTAATTCTTCTTTAAATGTTTGGTAGAATTCCCCTGGGAAGCCATCTGGCCCTGGGCTCTTATTCGTTGGCAGACTTTTTATTACCACTTCTATTCCCTTGCTGTTTATGGATAAGTTCAGGTTTTCTATTTCCTCCTGTTTCAATTTTGATAGCTTATATGTCTCTAGGAATGCATCTGTTTCTTTGAGATTATCTAATTTGTTGGCACATATTTGCTTATGATATGTTCTATAATTGAATTTCTTTGGTGCTGGTTGTGATCTCTTCTCTTTCATTCATGATTCATATAGGGGTATTTTTTAAGCATTTATAATTTGAGAAAGAGAGCAAGAAGGAGAACATGAGCACAAATGAAGGGTAAGAGGCAGAGGTAGAGGGAGAATCAGACTCTCCTGAGCAGTGATCCTGATGTGGGGCATGATCCCAGGACTTCAGGATCATGACCTGAGCCAAAGGCAGATGCTTTACCGACTGCACACTCAGGCACTCTAGAGTATTTTTGAAGACAGAGTATGAGCTGTGAGCCTAGGAACATGGAAAAAGACTGTGTGATGTTGTGATTTATAATAAGAAACATATATTCTTCTTTGTACCATTTCAGGCACAAAGCTTCTAAAACCCTTTGAATTTCCATGACAAAAATGATAAAAGTGTCTCTTGTTAAGTTAATAGTGTGACTTTTGGAATGTTCCTGAGGATGGGACTGGTTTCCAGGAACACCAGCTATTTAATTAGAGGATTGGAACTTTCAGGCCCATCTCCCTCACCTCCAGAGAGGGAAGGAAGCCTAGAGGATGGATCAATTGTCAATGGGCAGTAATTTAATTAATCATGCCTAATGTAATAAATTCATAGAAACCCAAAATAACAGGGTTCAGAGAAATTCTGGGTTGGTAAACACATGGAGATTCAGGGAGAATGGTGTGCTGAGGCAGGACATAGAAACGCCATGCCCTTTTCCCAACTTTTGTTCCATGAATCTCTTCCAAATGGCTGTTCCTAAGTTGTTGTTTTTTTTTTTTTTTTATAATAAACTGGTAATAATCTGACAAGTAAAATGTTTCTCTGAGTTTTATTAGCCACACTAGCAAGTTAAGTGAACCTAAGTAAGGTGTGTTGGGAACCTGTGATTTATAGTTGGTTGATCAGAAGCACATGTGATAACCTGGGCTTGCAATTGGCATCTGAACTGGGGTTGGGTGGGCAGTCTTATAGGACTGAACCCCTAATCTGTGGATCTGATGCTACCTCTAAGTAGATAGTGTCAGAATTGAGTTAAATTGTAGGACACCCAGCAATGTTAGGGATTTTCTTTATGCAGGGGAGAGACCCACATATTAGAATCGATATCTGAACCTTAACATACTTGGAACAATCACTGTCAGAAGCACAGAAGAAAATCAGTAAAAAAGAACAAAGGAACTCACATCAGAGGAGAAATAGCTGACATTAGACAGCATGAATTTGTATTGGATCTGCTCACCATGGTTTTGTGATTTTTTTTCTAAGCATGCACTACAACTGTTTCTAGTCCACCTTTTGCCATGCTTATTTGTAGTGTGTTCAAGGAATAAAATTCTTCATCACTAAAATATAACAGATGTGATTAAAGGTAAATATGCAACAAAATATCATATTACCTTAATTTTTATATGAATGACTTCTGGTTTCTTTAATTCACTGGTTCTTTCTATCAATGTGGAAGGTCAATAATTGACCTAAAGTGATTTTCGTCTTCATAGGAGTGGTGTGTGTATGTGTGCACGTGTATGTGTGAATTCTGCATTCATTTGTATGTGAATATTCTCTTAATACAGGAATATCAGAAGGAGAGACATGATTCTCAGACAGAATCTGCTGCACAGGTTAATGTGCATGATGTAATTGTCATTTAATATGCAGAACAATATTTATGTAGGTCTACCTCGTCTTTTAACATTCCTGCAATGTTGATCTCATGCATTACGTTTTGGGTACCTTAAGATGTGAGTCTGTTTAACATTTTTCACAGAGAAGAAAGTGTATTGCTACCACTTTTTTGCTAATATGGCATAAGAAAAATGAGGAGCTGGAAGAAATATTTCCTTAATGAGAAACTAGTAAAATTTGCACATTTTTCAAACTGAAAATTGTTTTTAAACACCTACAATGACTTTAGGGAGTGTTAGGTACTATTGGAGGTTTCAAATAGTGAGATGTTTCATAACAACTTCTTGCAAGAGAGTATAGTTAGAGTAAGGGAAGAACCACACTTGCCAAGGGAAGGAATGAAGTTATTAAATTGCTAGCCCTTATGGAATGGCCTGTGGATGGGAAAAGATCTACTAGAGACAGTTTCTGCTCAGAGACTAGAAAGTATGCTACAGGGCAAGAAAGGAGGAAATGAAAACAGAGTGCATTATTTCAGTGAAAGAATTTAGTAGGTGAAAGAGAGCAAGAAATATTTTTAGCAAGTGTTATGCCAAGGAACTTTGAGAATAGAAGAATATGTATATATCAAATTTCTGTTGAGCTTTCTGTCTAGAGTGCTGTGTAAATCTTCTGCACTGGCCTGAGTTTTCTGGAATTTCTAATTCTTTTAAATGCAACTCCTTTTATAGATTGGGTCACATAAGGTCCTGTGATTTATTTGGGTTACGTGGAGGCACAGAAGTCATGACCTTCATCTTGAGAAAACAATCATAGTTAGAGAATAAAGTACAAAACTATACCTGACTGAACAACTTGGGGATAAGTAGAAATTGATGGGTATTTTTTTCTACATCTACAGCCTCATCAGAGCTTTCTGATTTATGGCCTTTAAGATAAAAAATAAAAGCAGAAGAGCTCAGTGACTTCTTCAAGCTTTAATGAAACTCTAATGCTAATGTTGAAGACAGAGCTCATATGGAAGGGAAGTGGTTGGCCATTCTCTCTCAACTGATGTCCAAATATGTTAACGTAAGACACTGACTAGAGTTACACTGTTCTAATTGTTCTTCTTTTTTTTATATAGCCATCTAACCACATGCCGTTTAAAACACGTTTTTGCCATTTGACAGATTCTTGACATGATCTTCAATACATCCAACACTTGTCAGTATGATTAGTGAAGAGAAATAAAATTGTTTACTTTCTTTTAGCAATCCTTTTTCCTTCTTTGAAAATCATACTTCCAAGTGAAACCATCAGATTTTGAACTCTGTCAAAATCTAAAACCCATAGCATTTTTTAATAGCCTTGCAACTTCATCTAGATCTCTCAAGCTTGTACCAGAAGATTGTTTAAACTTTCTGTGATTCAGGTGGAATTCAGACTTTGCAGAAAAATCTCACCTTTTGGTTAAAAGCTTGCTTGTAAGTACGCATTTTGTTCTTGATTTGAGCCAAGTACAGAAGACTAAAAACCTTGCTCTGAAAAAAGAAAATGTTTCCTTTCTCACCCTTTACATGATGGCTTTCCTGTTTTTCTCTAAGCAAAACTCCTCCAGCTATCCACTGCACTAGAGAGTTAAGGTAAATATTGAAAGGAGACTTGTTAAGGAATGTTATAGCTGTATTAGAATGAGGAATGGTAATATGGCTAAGCAATTTCTGGTCACGTGGTCTTAAAGATTTATATATGTGGTTTTGAAACACCATCTGCCCTCTTGTTATATATATATATATATATATATATATATATATTTTTTTTTTTTTTTTTTTTACTTTCATTCTCCCATTGGCTGATGAAATAATGTGGGTAGTTTGAAACTAAACAGTAAATACAAAATAACTGTTCTATGATCTGATTTGGCATTGGACCACCAGTGACAGAATTATGTAAATTTTCAAGACAGAAATTTGTGCATACCAAACTTTAGCCAGTATTTTCCTAATGGCAACATCCTGCCATCATCTTAATTTAGTGAAACTTGCACTTTATTTAAATGGTATAAAAACATGTAGTTTAAGCAAAGTAGACTGACAATGAATTCATTTTGAAAAAAGTTATAGTATGTTGATAACAACTATTGAGGTAATTAAAAATGAAAATTCATGTTAAAGTGTTATAGACAATGACTAAAAATAACTTCTTTTTAAAAAGATTTTAGTTATTTATTTGACAGAGAGAGACACAGCGAGAAAGGGAACACAAGCAGGGGGAGTGGGAGAGGGAAAAGCAGGCTTTCCACCAAGCAGGGAGTCTGATGTGGGGCTCGATCCCAGGACTCTGGGATCAAGTCCTGAGCCAAAGGCAGACACTTAATGACTGAGCTTCCCAGGTGCCCCTAAAAATAACTTTTCTCTATGATGAACAATATAATATCCCAACTGAGCAACAGAGTGCTTTTCTTTTAACATCCCTTCAAGTTTTTAGCATTCCAATTTTAATTGGCTGCTCTAGTAAATTTGTTTACCTCTAGAAAGCTAGCAAATATAAATTAGATTGTAAAAAAAATCAGTAATTACCATTAGATCTGTTTATAACTTCAATGCTTTCACATACTCATTAGCAATCTGAATGCTAATTACCAAATTTCTATATTTTTTCAAAGCTAGCAACTGCAGAGTATGCAGCAGAAAAATATTATTATTATAAAAACTAATTAAAGTTGAAAGCAAAGATTTAATAAGTATAAATACCATTGTTTGTCAAATGTAAAAAACACACATTAACTATTATTTTGCAAAACCTTACCCTTAGGCTCACAGATACACAGACAACAGCATTATGGAGTGTTGATGGGGGTAGGAATCTATGCTTTTAGGAAGTGAATACATCTAGAATTGTAGCATTATGATTTTAAGAAGAAAATACTTTTCCACACAATGGTATTTTTGATAATGACAAATGAAAAATAATGAGTGCAAAAACTTTTGCTTCCCATCTTCTTTAGTTGCTCTAGCACAGTAGGAAAGGGAAGTAAAAAGCAGATAGCAAAAAGACAACTTGTGAAATGCACAAAATTTGTTATCAAATTGCAAGTAGTTGTGAAGAATGGGGAGAAACGGGAGGGAAGATGGAAAGAAATGAAGATGGGATGAAATGAGATGCTTTAAATGTAAATGATGGTTTTACACAAATCACACTTCTAAACCCAACTAACAAAATAATTGTTCTAACCAATACCTTGTTTTATAATATGGATTTAGCACTAACTAGGTCAGATGGTGTTATTTACCAATGATAGGTCATTGTGAAATGACTCACAGAGCAGAAGAGGAAATATTGAATTGATTGGACTGCTGAAATCGCAACTAATGCAATCAATAGTTGATTTCCAGTTTTTGAATAATGAATATGACCTGGACTCATTTGGACAAATTATAGGAAACTGAGGCCAATTAACTAAAGCAAAAAAGTAAATATGAATAAATAGGGGCCATCAAGAAAGGCTGAGCTGAAGACAACATGTTGACTTATGGCAATTGGCTGGAAGTTATCAAATTGTTAAAGTCAGCAGTTAAATTTAAGAGGGTCCTAAGAGGACAACAGTGATGTCTTTATGTACAACCACAAAAAAGAAATGTATGTGTTTACATTTGCATATTTCTTATGAAGGCTGCAATATTGGACCATGCTAGTTTCTCCTCTAGTCATTCCCTTATTTTTGCCAAGCTTCTTGAAAAAAAAAAAAAAGTCTCCAACAACTGCCTACACTTCAATTCCTTTTTTAAAATTATTTTTAATAAACATATAATGTATTTTTATCCCCAGGGGTACAGGTCTGTGAATCGCCAGGTTTACACATTTCACAGCACTCACCATAGCACATACCCTTCCCAATGTCCATAACCCCACCCCACTCTCCCAGCCCCCCTGCCCCCCAGCAACCCTCAGTTTGTTTTGTGAGATTAAGAGTCATTAATGGTTTGTCTCCCTCCCTATCCGGTCTTGTTTCATTTATTCTTTTCCTACTCCCCAAACCCCTCACGTTGCATCTCCATTTCCTCATATCAGGGAGATCATATGATAGTTGTCTTTCTCCGATTGACTCATTTCGCTAAGCATAATACCCTCTAGTTCCATCCACATCATCAAAAATGACAAGATTTCATTTCTATTGATGGCTGCATAGTATTCCATTGTATATATATACCACCTCTTCTTTATCCATTCATCTGTTGATGGACATCTAGGTTCTTTCCATAGTTTAGCTATTGTCGAAATTGCTGCTATAAACATTTGGGTGCATGTGCCCCTTAGGATCACTACGTTTGTATCTTTAGGGTAAATACTCAGTAGTGCAATTGCTGGGTCATAGGGTAGTTCTACTTTCAACTTTTTGAGGAACCTCCATGCTGTTTTCCAGAGTGGTTTCACCAGCATGCATTCCCACCAACAGTGTAGGAGGGTTCCCTTTTCTCTGCATCCTCGCCAGCATCTGTCATTTCCTGAGTTGTTAATTTTAGCCATTCTGACTGGTGTGAGGTGGTATCTCATTGTGGTTTTGATTTGTATTTCCCTGATGCCGAGTGATGTGGAGCACTTTTTCATGTGTGTGTTGGCCATCTGGATGTCTTCTTTGCAGAAATGTCTGTTCATGTCCTCTGCCCATTTCTTGATTGGATTATTTGTACTTTGGGTGTTAAGTTTGATAAGTTCTTTATAGATTTTGGGTACTAGACCTTTTTCTGATATGTTGTTTGCAAATATCTTCTCCCACTCTGTCACTTGTCTTTTGGTTTTGTTAACTGTTTCCTTTGCTGTGCAAAAGCTTTTGATCTTGATGAAATACCAATAGTTCATTTTTGCCCTTGCTTCCCTTGTCTTTGGCGATGTTCCCAGGAAGAAATTGCTGCAGCTGAGGTCAAAGAGGTTGCTGCCTGTATTCTCCTCAAGGATTTTGATGGATTCCTTTCTCACATTGAGGTCCTTCATCCATTTTGAGTCTATTTTCATGTGTGGTGTAAGGAAGTGGTCCAATTTCATTTTTCTGCATGTGGCTGTCCAATTTTCCCAACACCATTTGTTGAACAGACTGTCTTTTTTCCATTGGACATCCTTTCCTGCTTTGTCGAAGATTAGTTGACCATAGAATTGAGGGTCTATTTCTGGGCTCTCTATTCTGTTCCATTGATCGTTGTGTCTGTTTTTGTGCCATACTGTCTTGATGATGACAGCTTTCTAATAGAGCTTGAAGTCCGGAATTGTGATGCCACCAACTTTGGCTTTCTTTTTCAATATTCCTTCAGCTATTTGAGGTCTTTTCTGGTTCCATATAAATTTTAGGATTATTTGTTCCATTTCTTTGAAAAAAAATGGATGGTATTTTGATAGGGATTGCATTAAATGTGTAGATTGCTTTAGGTAGCATAGATATTCTCACAATATTTATTCTTCCAATCCAGGAGCATGGAACATTTTTCCATTTCCTTGTGTCTTCCTCAATTTCTTTCATGAGTACTCTATAGTTTTCTGAGTATAGATTCTTTGCCTCTTTCATTAGGTTTATTCCTAGGTGTCTTATGGTTTGGGGTGCAACTGTAAATGGAATTGACTCCTTAATTTCTCTTTCTTCTGTCTTGTTGTTGGTGTAGAGAAATGCAACTGATTTCTGTGCATTGATTTTATATCCTGACACTTTACTGAATTCCTGTACAAGTTCTAGCAGTTTGGGAGTGGAGTCTTGTGGGTTTTCCACATATAGTATCATACCATCTGCAAAAAGTGATAGTTTGACTTCTTCTTTGCCGATTTGGATGCCTTTAATTTCCTTTTGTTTTATGATTGCTGAGGCTAGGACTTCCAGTACTATGTTGAATAGCCATGGTGATAATGGACACCCCTGCCATGTTCCTGACCTAAGCGGAAAAGCTTTCAGTTTTTCTCCATTGGGAATGATATTTGTGGTGGGATTTTCATAGATGGCTTTGATGATATTGAGGTATGTGCCCTCTATCCCTACACTTTGAAGAGTTTTGATCAGGAAGGGATGCTGTACTTTGTCAAATGCTTTTTCAGCATCTATTGAGAGTATCATATGGTTCTTGTTCTTTCTTTTATTAATGTACTGTATCACATTGATTGATTTGTGGATGTTGAACCAAACTTGCGGCCCTATAATAAATCCCGCTTGGTCGTAGTGAATAATCTTTTTCATATACTTTGGATCCTATTGGCTAGTATTTTGGTGAGAATTTTTGCATCTGGGTTCATCAAGGATATTGGTCTGTAATTCTCTTTTTTTTTTGGTTGGGATCCTTGTCTGGTTTGGGGATCAAGCTGATGCTGGACTCATAAAATGAGTTTGGAAGTTTTCCTTCCATTTCTATCTTTTGGAACAGTTTCAAGAGAATAGGTATTAATTCTTCTTTAAATGTTTGATAGAATACCCCTGGGAAGCTGTCTGGCCCTGTGCTTTTGTTTGTTTGGAGATTTTTGATGACTGTTTCAACCTCCTTACTGGTTACAGGTCTGTTCAGGTTTTCTATTTCTTCCTGGTTCAGTTGTGGTACTTTATATGTCTGCAGGAATGCATCCATTTTTCCAGATTGTCAAATTTGTTGCCATAGAGTTGTTCACAATATGTTCTTATAGTTGTTTGTATTTCTTTAGTGTTGGTTGTGATCTCTCCTCTTTCATTCATGATTTTATTTATTTGCGTCCTTTCTCTTTTCTTTCTGATAAATCTGGTCAGGGGTTTATCAATCTTCTTTATTCTTTCAAAGAACCGCTCCTAGTTTAGTCAATTTATTCTATTTTTTTGTTTGTTTGTTTTGTTTTGTTTCTATTTCATTGATTTCTGCTCTGATCTGTATGATGTCTCTTCTCCTGCTGGGTTTAGGCTTTCTTTGTTGTTCTTTCTCTAGCTCCTTTAGGTGTAGGGTTAGGCTGTGTATTTGAGACCTTTCTTGTTCCTTGAGAAAGGCTTGTACCACTACTATATATTTTCCTCTCAGGACTGCCTTTGCTGTGTCCCACAGATTTTGAACAGTTGTGTTTCCATTTTCTTTCGTTTCCATGAATTTTTTCAATTCTTCCTTAATTTCTTGGTTGACCCATTCATTCTTTAGAAGGATTCTGTTTAGTCTCCATGTATTTGGGTTCTTTCCAAATTTCCTCTTGTGATTGAGTTCTAGCTTCAGAGCATTGTGGTCTGAAAATATGCAGGGAATTATCCCAATCTTTGATACCAGTTGAGACCTGATCTGTGACCTAGGATGTGATCTATTCTGGAGAATGTTCCATGTACACTAGAGAAGAATGTGTATTCTGTTGCTTTGGGATGAAATGTTCTGAATATATCTGTGATGTTCATCAGGTCCAGTGTGTCATTTCAGGCCTTTATTTCCTTGTTGATCTTTTGCTTGGATGATCTGCTCATTTCCGTGAGGGGAGTGTTAAAGGCCCCTACTATTATTGTATTATTGCCCATGTATTTCTTTGATTTTGTTATTAATTGCTTTATATAGTTGGCTGCTCCCATGTTAGGGGCATAGATATTTAAAATTGTTAGATCTTTTTGTTGTACAGACCCTTTGAGTAAGATATAGTGTCCTTCCTCATCTCTTGTTACAATCTTTGGCTTAAAGTCTAATTGATCTGATATAAGGATTGCCACTCCAGCCTTCTTGTGATGTCCATTAGCATGGTAAATGGTTTTCCACCCCCTCACTTTAAATTTGGAGGTGTCTTTGTGTCTAAAATGAGTTTCTTTTAGGCAGCATATTGATGGGTTTTGTTTTTTAACCATTATGATACCCTGTGTCTTTTGATTGGGGCATTTAGCCCATTAACATTCAGGGTAACTATTGAGAGATATGAATTTAGTGCCATTATTAGCCTGTAAGGTGACTGTTACTGTATATTGTCTGTTCCTTTCTGATCTACTACTTTTAGGCTCTCTCTTTGCTTAGAGGACCCCTTTCAATATTTCCTGTAGAGCTGGTTTGGTGTCTGCAAATTCTTTCAGTTTTTGTTTGTCCTGGAAGCTTTCTATCTCTCCTTCTATTTTCAGTGATAGCCCAGCTGGATAGAGTATTCTTGGCTGCATGTTATTCTCGTTTAGTGCTCTGACTATATCATGCTAGTTCTTTCTGGCCTGCCAGGTCCCTGTGGATAAGTCTGCTGCCAGTGTAATATTTTTACCATTGTATGTTACAAACTTCTTTTCCTGGGCTGCTTTCAGGGTTTTCTCTTTGTCACTAAGACTTGTAAATTTTACTATTAAGTGTCGTGGAGTGGACCTATTCTTATTGATTTTGAGGGGGGTTCTCTGCAACTCCTAGATTTTGATGCTTTTTCCCTTTGCCATATCAGGGAAATTCTCTCCAATAATTCTCTCCAATAGACCTTCTGCTCCCCTCTCTTTCTTCTTCTTCTGGAGTCTCAATTATTCTAATGTTGTTTCGCCTTATGGTTTCACTTATCTCTCGAATTCTCCCCTCGTGGTCCAGTATTTGTTGGTCTCTCTTTTGCTCAGCTTCTTTATTCTCTGTCATTTGGTCTTCTATATCACTAATTCTTTCTTCTGCCTCATTTATCTTAGCAGTAAGAGCCTCCATTTTTGATTGCACCTCATTAATAGCTTTTTTGATTTCAACTTGGTTAGATTTTAGTTCTTTTTTTCTCCAGAAAGGGCTTTTATCTCTTCAGAGAGGTTTCTCTAATATCTTCCATGCCCTTATCGAGCCCAGCTAGAACATTGTGAATCATCATTCTGAACTCTAGATCTGACACATTACCAATGTCTGTATTGATTAGGTCCCTAGCCTTTGGTATTGCCTCTTGTTCTTTTTTTTTTTGTGGTGAGTTTTTCAGCTTTGTCCTTTTGTCCAGATAAGAATATATGAAAGAGCAAATAAAATACTAAAAGGGTGGCAAAGACCCCAGGAAGATGGACTTTAGCCAAATCAGAGGAGACCCCCCCAATATCATGGGGGGGGGAGAAAGGGGATAAAAAGAAGTTCAGAAAAAAAAATTTTTAAAGATAAAAATTTTAAAAAAACATTAGAAAGAAAAAATATATATATTAGACTGGTGACTAGAACAGGGTCACCCACTTAATTTTGGGAGTATTTTGGTCTCTTAGAAGAAACTACCTCCCCAAATTTTAAAGAATGAAAATCATATATATAAGGGTAAACACAACGAAGGGATGGAATATGCCTATAAAGATGAAAAAATTTTTTTTTTAATTTCTAAAAAATGAGTTGATAAAGTAAGTAGGTTGGGACAATAAAGAAAAAGAAAGTGGAGAGATTTTGCTTGAGCTGGATACTAGAACATGCCCGGAGCTAGATTTAGGGCATATTTTGATCTATTAGAAGTTTTACCCCAAATTTTTTAGAAGAAACACCCTATGTTTATAAAAAAAAACAAAATTAGATACAATGAAGGATAAAATATGGCTATAATAATGAAGGTTCAAAAAAGATCATTATTATTTCTTTTTAATGAAAGGTATTGTTAAGATAAACTAGTTAAAAAATGTTAAAAGAGGAAAGGGTCAAAGTTAAAAAAAATTTAGAAGAAAAAAAAATTTAAAAAAATTAATTAACGCAGGAATAAGGAATCATGGGGAGAAAGCCATGAATGCCATGCTTTGTTTTCTCCTCCTCTGGGATTCTGCTGTTCTCCTGGGTACGTGAACTTAATTTTGGCTGGATTTCTTGTTGATCTTCTAGGGGAGGGGCCTGTTGTAAGTGATTCTCAAGTGTCTGCCCCAGGCGGAATTGCACTGCCCTTACCAGGGACTGGGCTAAGTAATCAGCTGGGTTCGCTGTCTGGAGCTTTTGTTCCCTGAACACTTTCTGTAGAGTTCCAGAGGATGGCAATGAAAATGGTGGCCTCCCAATCTCTGGCCAGGAGGAAACTAGAGGTCGGGGCCCCACTCCTCAGTGTGCCCTCAGAGACAAGCGCTCAATCACTCCTGTGTCCCTGGCGTCTGGCTGCGCTCCGAACTCACCCAGCCTGTGACCGTTTCAAGGAAACCCCGAAGTGAGAGCTCACTCCTTGGCTCTGTCTCTGTAGCCGGCTTCTCCACTCTAATACCTGCAAGCTCTGTGACACTCTGACACCCCCAATCCTTCTGTGACCCCGCAGGACCTGGGGTGACGCTGACCCCGCATGGGTTTCACCCCAGTTTAGCCTCTGGAGCAATGTCCCTCTATGGAGCAGACTTTTAAAAGTCCTGATTTTGTGCTCTGTCGCTCCGCCGCTTGAGGGGAGCCGGCCCCTCCCCCCACAGTCTATCTTCCCATCGCTTTGGATTCACTTCTCCGCCAGTCCTACCTTTCAGAAAGTGGTCGATTGTCTGTTTCTAGAATTGTTGATGTTCTTCTCTTCAGTCTCCTGTTGGATTTGTAGATGTTTGCAATGGATTAATAAGCTATCTAGCTGATCTCCTGCTACCTGATGTAGTCTTAGTCTGCTACTTCTCTGCCATCTTGACTCCTCCCACCCAGATCTTTAAGGTGTAAAGATAGTTTGTGAATTCAGGATTTTTTTTCTTTTCTTTCCTTTTTTTTTTTTTTTTTGAGGGAATCTTGGATGGTTGTGTATTTCACCCTTAGGAGCACCTTTGCTGTATTCTATAGGTTTTGGACTGATGTGTCTTCATTCTCATTGGTTTCCCTCAATTGTTTAAGTACTTCATTGATTTCCTGATTGACCCAAACATTCTTAGCAGGATGGTCTTTAGCTTCTAACTGTTTAAATTTCTTCCAAACTTTTTCTTGTATTTGAGTTCCAGTTCCATACCACTGTGATCTGAGAATATGCAGGGAGTATTCTCAATATTTTAGTATAGATTGAGACCTGCTCTGTGACCTAGTATTTGGTCTATTCTACAGAACGTTCCATGTACACTTGAGAAGAATGTGTATTCTGTTGTTTTCGGGTGGAATGCTTTGTATATATCTATGAGGTCTGTCTGGTCTTGTGTGTCATTCAAAGCTCTTGTTCATTTTTTCATTTTCTGCTTAGATGATCCTTCTATTGCTGAGAGTGGAATGTTAAGATCCCCTAAAATTAACATATTATATCAATATGTCTTCATTTTGATTAACGGTTGTCTTATGTAGTTGGCTGCTCTTATGCTGGGAGCATAGATATTTTAATTCTCAAATATTCTTGTTGGATAGACCCTGTAAGAATGATATGGAGTCTTTCTGTATCCCTGACTGCAGTCTTTAGCTTAAAATCTAGTTTGTCAGATATGAGGATTACTACCCAAGGTTTCTTTTGTGGTCCACTGTTTAGATGTATCTTTAGGTTCAAAACGAGTCTCTTGTAGATAGCATATGGAGGGGTCCTGTTTTTTTATCCAGTCTGCAACCCTGTACCATTTTATGGAAACATTTAGGCTGTACATATTGAGAATGGTTATTGAAAGATGTATTTTTATTGTCATCATTTTGCCTGTGAGGTCCTTGTTTCTATAGATTGTCTCTGTAAATCTATGTTTCAAATAAAATATTCTATATCCTTCTCGGAGTCTTTCTTCTTTTATATACCCCCCCTTAGTATTTCCTGTGGGGCTGGCTTAGTGGTCACATATTCTTTCAGTTTTGGGTCGTCTTGGAAGCTATTTTTCTCTCCATCCATCCTAAATGACAGCCTTGCCAGATAAAATATTTTTGGCCACATGTCCCTCTCATTTAGTACCCAGAATATATCTTGTCAGCCCTTTCTGACTTGCCAGGTTTCTGTGTACAGGTCTCACGTTATTCTGATGATCCTCCCTCTATACATAAGGAAGCTCTTCCCCCTAACTGCCCTTAAGATGTTTTCCCTGGTTTTAAGATTTGTAAGTTTAGTCTGCCCTCTTTGACCTTGAGGGGTGCTCTCTCTGCCTCTAGGACATGAACTCTTGTTTCATTCCCCAGATTAGCAAAATTCTGAGTTATGATTTGCTCAGCTATATCTTATAGTCCTCTGTCTCTCTCTCCAACCCCTCAGGGATCCAATAATTCTAATTTTACAACATTTCATGGCATCATTTATTTCTCTAATTCTTTTTTCATGGATTCTAAGCTGTTTGTTCCAGGCCTCCTCCTGATCCTTCTTTTCTATTAGTCTGTCTTCTAGATCACTAATTCGTTCTTCTGCCTTATTTACCCTAGCTATTAGAGTATCTAAATTAGATTGGATCTCATTGATAGCATTTTTAAGTTCTGCCAGATCAGTTCTCACTTCTGTCCTTAGAGAATCTATGTTACCTTAATGTTTTTTCTTCAACCTAGCTATTGTCTGCATGACTGTTACCCTGAATTCTATTTCTGACATGTTGCTTATATCCATATCCATTCATTATTTGGCAGAGGTCACAATCTCTGAATTTTTCCTGTGTTGGTGGCTCTCCCTTCTAGTCATTCTGGTGAGAGTTGGTTGAGGGAATGTACAGAGTCCAAACTATTGACCATAACCCAAGGAAGATGCACCTGTTTTATAGGGACCTTAAGGTTGCTGGCCTCTTGTTCTTTTAGCCAGTACTCTGGGGGTGGGACCTGCCATGATTTACTCATGCAACCCTGCTTGGGCAGAATTGCCCTGTCCCCTGTGGGGAGCATGGGCTCAGTGAAAACCAGTTTTGGGGGGCTTTTTTTCTCTGGCAGCATTCCCTGGTGGCTTTCTATGTCTCTTCTAAGAGTCAGAACAGAAGTGACCATATCCAATCCTCTGTCTCAGAACAGAGTGAACACAGTCTATTCTCCAAAAGCCCTCCAGGCCACACTGCTTTTATTTATTTATATTTATTTATTTATTTATTTATTTATTTATTTATTTTGTCTGTGCTACTAAAAACCACAACATTCTGGGTTGTGTGCTCCAAAGCAGCACTCCCATCCCTCACTTTCAGGTCCAGGCATGTCTCTGTCCTTTGTGCTTCTAAAACCACCAGCCACTCTCAGTTCACATGTGCACCCCCGCAGCTTCAGCTTTCAGTCTGGCGCCTGCCCTAAAGTCCTTTTTCTATGGCTGCAAGTCTGCAAGTCTCTGCCAATCCCAGAATGGGACATTTTTTCCATTCCCATGTTATTTCACCTTTCTGGTGCCAGTGCTTATGGCATATCCCTCCTCCTTCCATTTATCTTCTGATATCTGCCCGCAGAATTGTGGGTCCCCGCTTCATAATGCAAAACCAGTCACAGGAGATACACTGTTGGTATAGATCCTGATATATCTTCTTACAACTCAGGCTGATTTCATGGGTGTTCAGAGTGGTCTGGTAGATATCCAGCTCAATTCAGGGGACCTGTTGAAATAGAGCCCCCTACTCTTGCACCA
The DNA here is from genome assembly GCF_922984935.1 of Meles meles. Taxonomy (NCBI): domain Eukaryota; kingdom Metazoa; phylum Chordata; class Mammalia; order Carnivora; family Mustelidae; genus Meles; species Meles meles. The sequence continues at coordinate 79,423,576 of NC_060087.1, read as the reverse complement.
TCTTGGCCCCCTTCACTCTACACAGTTCTCTATAACCATTTATTTTTTGGCATTTAAGAAAGGGTATTCAAATATTTAAAAATAAGAGTGAATCTTGCAATACATAAAATAGATTCTGAGTACTGCTTCTCTTCAATAACTGAATTTAAACTGTGGAAACTAAATAACAAATGAGGAATGGCTAAGGATTGCCACTGGAATAAGATGAAGTAAATGTTGAAGAAAAGAATGAGTTGTGTCAAAGTATTGACCCATGCTGTCTCAGAGAGACCGTAGACTGAAAATCATGTAGTCAAGATTCCAGAAGAAAAAAATCATCCTACTCTTGCTGTCTCACCATGTATGGCCAAAACTGTTTTGAAAATGACAAGGAAGGATTGTGCAATATGAATCACTGTCAGAGACTTGTGGCAATAATATTATGGGTCAAGATAGCACACTCAAAATGCTTCCTATCAAAATAGCACAGTGGCTATATGTTGTCCAATAAAAATGAGAATCTGGAGTTGAGGTTATGAAAGCACTGCAGATTGATAAACAATTCATCTTGTTCTTTGAATTTCCCAAAGTAAAATAGAGTAGGTCTCAAAGAGCTTAGGAAACAATGACATTTAGGAGCAATGGTTGGGTTGGGGGTGGGGGATGAAACAGAAGGGGTAGAATCATAAAATAAGTCAGAGAGATTTTATCACAATGTCAGGGTGAGGACAAGTAGAAAAAATATTTCACATTTCTTGTCTTGCCATCACCAACAACAGTAATTCTTAGTCCCCCAAATTTGTGTTAAAGCTTCAAAGCAGTATACTAAATACTTTCACAAGTTTTCTTCAAGCTCTGAGAGTGACAATAAAGCAGAGCATTTCCTTACACAGTTTGGGTAAAGATATTTAGCAATCCCATATCTATTAAGAAGTTGTAAAGAACCCATAGTGCTGGAATATTTCTGTGAGTTTGGAGAATTCATTTAATGAATGTATATACTGTTAAATGAGGATAATAAAGTTTAGCAGAGTTTTTTTGTTTGTTTGTTTGTTTTTTGTTTTTGTTTTTGCCTTGAAAATTTAGTGTCAGGTTATGAGTGAAGTGATTCTGTTTTTTTCCTACCAAATGACAAGATGGCATGTTATCTATCTGTTAAGAAAGTCTCTTCCACAAACTCTATTAGAATTAATTTCTGCTGGATTTGGTTATGTTGCTGCTAATAATAATTCTACAAATCAATAAGGAATCCTGAGTTGTTGGACTCAAGAGAAAGCAACATCCCATTTTCCATTCTAGATAGACTTACCTCATCTCCTTTTGCTGAATCCATTCTGCACTGAGAACAGTGTTAACAATGCACAAATGAATGACATCTGATTTTTGTCCTTCAACTTTTGCACATTTTTTGTTCAAAGATAGTGCTCAGGATTTTGTGCTCAAGATCTGTTAAACTGTCTGAATTGTCTTCCTCTAAGCTTTTCTTATGCAGGAGACTGCTTTGTCTAAGAAGCTCTCTTCGATGTCAACATAACAGTTTGTTTTAAAAGATTTTATTTATTTGTTTGACAGACAGAGATCACAAGTAGGCAGAGAGGCAGGAAGAGAGAGGGGGAGGTAGACTCCCCCACTGAGGAGAGTGCCTGATGTGGGGCTTGGTCCCAGGACCCTGAGATCATGATCTGAGCTGAAGGCAGAGGCTTTAACCCACTGAGCCACCCAGGCGCCCCTCAACGTAACATTTTTAATGCATGCAGTAACTGTTGTTGCTTTCTTTGCTTTTGACCAAGAATACCATGTTTGTTGTTTGTAGTTTTCACATAATTTTATGTGTTTTTGGAAGATTATTCTATACACATTCCTTTGCATTTTATCTTGTTTAGATAAACTTATTAGTTCATATCAATTTCTGCATTTGTATTTTCTCAAACATTTCCTGAATATATATTTATTTTGACAAGATAATATATTCTGCTAAATTGGATGAGAGTAACCAGGGATTTTTTTTTCTGTGAGTCTCAAGAAATTAATGTGTTCATTCATTTAAATTTTATTGGATTTATTCTATACACTCTACTAGAGACAAAAATATATCTAAGATAGAGGACCAGCCTTATGAAGCTCTTGTTCTACCTACTACAGTAAGTGATAGGTGCTGTAAGTGGCTGTGAAGGATCTAAATTTACATGGGGCAGGGGTGAGGCTTCACAAGGTGGGTACATTTAAATTGAATCTTGCAAGAAGAAGAATATCTAAAGGGTAGGAGAATATGTTACCCTAAAATATGCCTCTTTGACAAAGATTATTTTGAGCTGATATTTTGAGAAATAGCAGACATAGGAGAAGCTCTGAAAACAAAGTAGAAGTTACCCTTTTGAAAGAAAAACTTAGAGGGAAATCTCCATTTGGTAAGGATATGCCCTCTCTGAGTCAGGAAAAGAAGGATGACCGTAAATCAAGTGAATTTGGTTCAAATAGGCATAACAAACCTTATCCTCCTTTATTGTACTTTCACTGGTAACTTTTTATAACTGTCCCTTCCCATTTCTTTTGTCTTCAGTTGGAGATGGAATTTAAACAGATGGCTTAGACCACCTCCAGGAGTTATTTATTTTTCCCTGTACATCTTCCATGTATACATGAATGCATGTTAATAAACTTCTGTTTGTTTTTCTCTTGGTTATCTGTTTTTTATTACCAGGACCTAAGCTAAGAACTCAGAAGAATAGAGGGGAAATTGTTTTTCTTCCCCTATATATCTCACAAAAAGATAAGGCAAGAGGGAACAACATAGGATGAAGAAACTTGGCCAGTTCAGATATTAAGTATTTGAACATAGACATACTAAGAAGTGGAGGACATTGGGAGATGGAGAGGAGAAGGAAGTTGAGGGAAATTGGAAGGGGAGGTGAACCATAAGAGACTATGGACTCTGAAAAACAACCTGAGGGTTTTGAAGAGGCGGGGGTGGGAGGTTGAGGGAACCAGGTGGTGGGTGTTATGGACGGCATCTATTACATGGAGCACTGGGTGTGGTGCATAAACAATGAATTCTGTTACGCTGAAAAAAATGAATTAATTAATTAAAAATAAAGGAAAAAAATATTATACTGTAGGTCAATGAATCTCCTTGGTGCACATAAGCTAAGAAAGTTTAAAAATGCCTGTGTCCAGACATTACCTTTCCAAGATTCTAATTTATTGCCTTACATTGAATAAATTATTTGTAAAAGATCCCTGATTATTCTAATCTACAGTCCGTGGAAAATCACTGTTTTACAGAGTTGGGGGGGATTAAAGAGTTTAAGCAGGACCATGAACAATGATTTCAGTAAACAAAGAAGTCTGCTTCTCCTTCTCCCTCTTCCACACCCCCTGTTTGTGTTCTCTTTCTCCTTCTCTCAAATAAATAAATAAAATCTTTAAGAACAAAAACAAAACCAAAAACAAATTCTTTGCACATTTTTAAATTAGATTTTATATTTTTTTAATGATTGCTAATAGTTTTTGTTATATTCTGGGCATAAAGCCTAATAAACAGATGTTCCTAATTTATGAAGCCAATTCATTATTTTATTTAGTCTTTTATGATTTTTATTTTATGTTTATTTAATAAGGAAAAAAATACCATGCCATAATTACAAAGATCTTTTTCTGTTTTCTTTTAGAACCAAGTTTCACAAACTTTTTCTATAAAAGGCAAGCTAGTACATCTGTATGACTTTGTCGGCCATATGCTCTCTGTCATAACTACTCAGTTCTGCCTTGTAGTATAAAAACAATCATAAACACTACATAAATGAATTAGCTGGCTGTGTCCCAATAAAACTTTATTTATAAACAGAGGTACTTGGTCAGATTTATTTTATGAGCCATAGTTTTAATAGTTCAATCATTTTATCTTTTACAGTTAGGTCTATGGCCCAACTTAATTTGATTTTTGGGCATGGTGTGATGTAGAATCAAGGTCCTTTTTTGCATATAAATATGCAATTACTGACACCATTTATTAAAAAGATTATCTTCCCTCACTTAATTACAATGGGATCTTTGATGTAAGTTAAGTGACTATTTGTGGGCCTATTTTTGGAATCTGTTTTGCTCCATTGGTCTACTTGCTAATCCTTTTTTTTTTTACGATTTTATTTATTTATTTGGCAGAGAGAGATCATAAGTAGGCAGAAAATCAGGCAGAGAGAGAGGAAGAAGCAGTCTCCCTGCCAAGCAGAGAGCCCAATGTGGGGCTCGATCCCAGGACTCTGAGATCATGACCTGAGCCGAAGGCAGAGGCTTAACCCACTGAGCCACCCAGGTGCCCTGCTAATCCTTTTAACAATATCACATTGCCTGAATCTTAACAAGCTTATCATTAGTCTTCAAATGAAAGAGTGTTAAGTCGTCCACCTTTGTTTTCTCTTCTTCAAGATTGTGTTAAATATTCAGGGGCGCCTGGGTGGCTCAGTAGGTTAAAGCCTCTGCCTTCGGCTGGGGTCATGATCCCAGGGTCCGAGGATCGAGCCCCAGGTCGGGCTCTCTGCTCCGTGGGGAGCCTGCTTCCTCCTCTCTCTCTGCCTGCCTCTCTGCCTAGTTGTGATTTCTCTCTGTCAAATAAACAAAATATTTAAAAAAAAAAGATTGTGTTAACTATTCAAAGACCTTTGCATTGTGATACGAATTTTATAATTGGCTTGTCAATTTACACAATATCCTGCAGGAGCTTGATTGGGATTACATTTACTTTACCCAGCCATTTTGGAATTGACATCCATAACATTATCAAGCCTTCCAATCAATCCATAAACATGGTATGCTTTTCCATTTATTTTGATCTTATTTTTACATTTTTCAGAATATTTTGTTATTTTAGGTATAATGGTTTATTACATATTTCATTATATTTATTTCTAAGTATTTGATGCTTTTTCTTATTATTTTAAGTGACATTTTGAATTTTATTTGCCAAAAATTTTTGTTACTTTGCTGAAATAAAAATAATTTTGCATCTTGAAATTTTTCAAGAAGCTTTGATAAATTCACTAATTAAATCTAATTGTGTTTTTGAAACTTTTGTTGTCCCTGAAACCCAAAAGTTAAAAAAAAAATACTAAAGAAACTACTGAACTACTATAGAGAATGGGTAATAAAAGCAGTAACTAAAATGATGGGTATGAAAAGAGATTTAAAAACATAAAAGAATTCATGGAAATTGAAATTTCAATTGAAATTCCATGAAATTTCAATTGAAATATAAACTGAAGATTAGAAATTTCAATTGAAATTCCATGAAATTTCAATTGAAATATAAACTGAAGATTAGAAGGAGTCTATCAGATCTCTGTCTTGGGTGGATGAATAGTTAATGCTGTCATTTACTAAGAATGGAAATACAAGAAAAAGAAAACTCTTTGGAAAAAATAATGAGATCAGTTTTTTGTTTGTTTGTTTTAAAGATTGTATTTGTGTATTTGACAGATAGAGATCACAAGTAGGCAGAAAGGCAGGCAGAGAGCAGGTGGGGGGAAGCAGGCTCCCTGCTGAGCAGAGAGCCCAATGTAGGGTTCAATCCCAGGACCCTGGGATCATGACCTGAGCTGAAGGCAGAGACTTTAACCCACTGAGCCACCCAGGTGCCCCATGAGATCAGTTTTTAATAAATCCTTTTGAGTTGTCTGTAAGATATCTAAGGAAAATTTTCTAAGAAACTGAATATAGAAATCTGGACTTCAGCTATCTAGTTTTCAGGACTTTTAAGTGTTAGTTGATGCCATGGAGACATAGGTTAAACCATATAAACAATGTCTAAAGTGAAAAGGGAGCTAAAACTTTTAGTACTGGAAAATGCCAATATTAAAGAAGCAGTGAAATGAGAAAAGGCAACAGGGAAGAAAAGAAAATGTTCAAGAGAAGAGAAACAAGAAAGGATAATCACAAAAGCTAGTGAAAGTAAGATTTTCAAGAGGTAGAGCATGTTCTGCAATGTTAACTCCAATGAAATGGTCAAGTGATAAAGGTACTGAAACTGAAATTACCAATTTAGAATTCATTACTTATTTTTCCCATAAACACTTAAGCAACATGATGAGGAAGGAAACCAAAATGAAGTAAATTGAAGTAGAGGAAATCAAAGACAACTGAGAAAAGTAGTGTTTGTAAAATCTCTCATGTGAAGAGGAGGAGATAAGGCTCTGGACAAAGGGTGATACACATTCAAAGGAATATATTTTTGAAGGAGAATATTTCATAATATTTATATCTCTATTTTACCCAAAGAGTTTGAGGCTATAGGTGAAAGAAGAGATAATTAATGGAAAAGGTCTTGGAGTACATAGGAGAATGGATTTGATGTATAAACACCACCCAAATTAAATTAAACTTATTTTTATCATTTATTTATTATTTATTTAATTTATTTATTTATTTTAGAGAGAGAAACCATATGAGCAGAGGAAGAGGGAGAGAGAGAATCTTAACCACGCTCCATACTTAGCATGGAGACCAATGTGGGTTTCAATCTCATGACACTGAGATCATGCACTGAGCTGCAATCAAGAGTTGGACACTTAACTGACTGGGCCAACCAGGTGCCCCTAAATAGAACTTTTCTATAACAGGATAAAGAGAAACAAATACTTATGTTTTGTAGATGTTAGGGCACAAATATTGGATATAAGTTAATACCTGCTAGTTTTAGCTTCTCTCCCATCTAGTCTCTCACACTCTATTATCTAACCTAACATCCTTGAATTCTAAGTTGTCATCAAATGAATGGAAAAAATTCTTACCTTACTCTGCTTTCTTTAAATATAAAGCGGTCTTTCTGATCTTAATCTAGTTTTGCTAATGAATCTTCGGGCTGACTAAGAGTTGTTTGATCTAGACTGGGCCCAAATAAAGTGGTTTGTGCTGCTCTAATGTCTTCTACATTTCTCCAGGGAGCAACAGGGTAGCACAAAATACGTATTTCTTTATACCATGACATTCTTACCTTCCAATCCTTTAGATATCCTATGGTAGCATGCCTTTAATTATGCCTGTAAAAATCAAGCTGCAGATTTAAGTAATATATGATATATCTTCGTGAAGATAGGAACATATAAAGAACAGACACTCCTTCTATCTTTGCTATATAAGCTACCCTCCACCCCCATCTCCTCCAAATACAATCCCAAATAGAATTAAGTGAATAGTAAAGCAATGTATCTTCTGAATATTTGTGTTATAAGCAAATAATCATAAGGTGCATAAATACTTTTCAAAGAAAGCAGTGCCAGTTTAATACACTGCATTAAATACGTGGAGCAGCAACAAAGAAATAAATTTTATTGGAATATGACTAGTTTATAGTATTAGTGAAGAAATTGAGACATCTGGTAAATGGAGGTTTGTGATTACATTAATCAAAGGAAACTTTGAAGGCAAAAAATTGAAATTAACAGGTTTAAATAATTGTAACAGAAAATGAGTGGTCAAGATCGTTTTTAAGAGGCTTCCTCAAAACATATTTAATATTAAAGTAGCATTATAAAATCAGATTCTATCTCTATAACAAACAAATAAATATTTTTAAATGCTTCCCTTTACATTTTCCACAACATGCAAGGTACATAAGGTGATGAGTGAGAAGCTTAAAAAAGATGAGACTGAGTTCCTAAATTAATTCATCAGTCTATTATTTGTAGAGTATATTTTCCTTTTAATGAACACACGTAATTCACATTATCATTACTGGGAGGAAGTTACACTTGTATGGGAAGAATACATCAATCACCATGTCTGAGAATGCTTTGTGAAGAATTTGCTATTTCAGTTTATTGCACAAGTGCTGTCTGCATGACATGAAACAGAAACATTCAATCGTGCAAATGTTTCTTAACATCTGCATGTTTTAGATTGTAGGTAAAATGTATAAAGTATTTACTTCATTTTATATGTAAAAAGAAAAAGTAACTAACATTTGCCGAACACCAAGCATGTGGCAAGCACTGTGCTAAGTCCCTAATGGGTATAGTTATTGCCATAAAAATGCTATAAAATCATTTCAAGACTCATGGCTTAAAATAATCATTTACTTTCATGAGTCTATGGGTCAATTAAGCACTGATAGAGATCTTAAGTTAGTGTTGCTCATGGGTATGGAGGTTGTCTAGTTGTCTGATCTAGTCTGGGCCCAGGTAAGGTAGTTTGTTATGCTCTAATGTCTCTTACCTTTCTCCAGGGAGCAGCAGTGCAATCCAGAAATATTCTTATGTTGATGCTAAAGCAACAAGAGAGCTTTACAAGCTGAGTGGCACAGAAGCTTTACATATTCTGATCATGTTATGTCCTATAACATGCCATCTATTAAAGAAACAGAATCTGAAATATACACTATTTTGTTTAATCCTCAACATATCCCCATAAGATAGTATTATTAGCTCCATATTACAAGTAGGAAACTGGAAGAGAGGTTAAGTGACTTGCCCAACTCATAGAAGTTATAGGTTGCAGAGATAATGCCAAAGTTCTTGATTTTTGCTTTTCTAATAATTTCCTATGCATATGGTTTTAAAATTTGCAACTGAAATGATCTGCCAACCCATATATAAATGATACTAGCAGATCAAGAATGAGCCTATATATATGTATGTATGTATGTATATAGTCATTGATTAATAAAAACAACCACCACTTGAATCAATGGAGTGACATTTAAATCATGCTTTAGGTTCTCTCTTTTTGTTTTTAATTGAGATTTAGTTGACATAAAATGTCACCTTACTTTTTGGTGTACAACTTCATGATTCAACAACTCTATACATTATGCTACACTCACCACAAGTCTAGCTACCATCTGTTACTGTATGCTATTTTAACACAATGGACTATATATTCTCTTTGCTAAACCTTTCACCCCTGTAATATTCATTCCATAATTAGAAGTCTGTATCTCCCACTCTCCTACCATTTTGCCCAACCCTCTTCCCCCTAGCCTCTTGTAACCACCATTTATTTTCCTGTATTTATGGGTCTCTTCCTGCTTTGTTTGTTTATCCATTTGTTTTGTTTTTAGATTCCATGTATAAGTGAAATCATACAGTATTTGTCTTCCTCAGTCTGATTTATTTCACTTAGCATAATACCCTCTGGGTCCATCCATGTTGTCATAAGTGAGAGACAATCTAATTCCTTTTTGTGGAGATATATATATATATATATATATATATATATATATATATATATATCTCATATCTTCTTCATCCACTCATCTATTGTTGAGTACTTAATTTGCATCCATATTGGCTATTGTAAATAATGCTGCAATATATTGGAGTGCCTAAATCTTCTCAAATTTGTTTTTCTTTCCTTTGGGTAAACACCTGGTACTGGATTCTATAGTATTTCTATTTTTAACTTTTTGAGGAATCCCCATACCATCTTCCACAGTGACTGCACCAATTCACATTCCCACCAACATCACATGATAGTTCTTTTTCCTCTATCTCCTCACTAACACTTGTTATTTCTTCTTTTTGATGGCATTCTAGCTGCTGTGAAGTGATAGCTTATTGTGGTTTTGACTTGCATTTTCCTGATGATTAGAGATGCTGCACATATTTTCATGTGTCTGTTGGTCCTTGGTATGTCTTCTAAGGAAAAATGTCTCTTCAGGTCTTCTACCCATTTTTTTCCTTATATTTTACTTATTTTTTTGACACACAGAGAGATAAAGAAACTATAAGTGGAGGGAGCTGTAAGCTAAGGGAGAGGGAGAAGCAGGCTCCCCGACAAGCAGGAAGCAGGGACCCCAGTGCAGGATTCCATCGCAAAACCCTGGGACTGTGACCTGAGCTGAAGGCCTCTGTCCATTTTTAATCAGATGATTCATGTTTTTGATGTTGAGTTGTATAATTTCTTTATATATTTTAGATATTAACATATTATCAGATATATCATTTGAAAATATTTTCTCCCATTTAGCAGGTTGTCTTTTCATTTCCTTCATGGTGCAAAACCTTTTTTTTTCTTCTTTTTTTTGTAGTCCCAAGAGTTTATTTTTTGTTTTTGCTTCCATTGCCTGAGGAAACATCTAAAACAAAACAAACAAACAAACAAAAAAACAAAAATTGCTAAGGCTGATGTCAAAGAGATTACTTCCTATGTTTTCTTTTAAGAGATTTTATGGTTTCAGTTCTCAAGTTCAGGTCTTTCATCTATTTTGAACTTATTTTTGCATATAGTTTAGGAAAGTGGTCCAGTTTAATTCTTTTGCACATAGATGTCTGTTTTCCCCAGCACCATTTATTGAGGAGACTGTTTTTCCCCATTATATATTCCTGTCTCTTTCACCATAAATTATTTGACCATATAGACATGGATTTATTTGTGGGCTCTCTATTCTGTTTCATTGATCTATGTGACCATTTTTCTGCCAGCATCATGCTATGTTGATTATTATAGCTTTGTACTATACTTTGAAATCTTGGATTTTGATGCCTCCAGCTTTATTCTCTTTTCTCAAGGTTCCTTTGACTATCCAGAGTTTTTTGTGGTTCCATACAAATTTTAGGATCATTTTTTCTAGTTCTGTGAAAAAAAATGTTACTGATATTTTGATAAGGATTACATTAATTCTGCACATTGCTTTGTGTAGTATAGACATTTTATCAATATTAATTCTTCTTATCCATAAATATGAAATACCTCTACATTTCAACTTCTTTCATCATTTGGTCTTACTGTTTTTAAGTACAAGTCATTAACTTTCTTGGTTAAGTTTATTCATGGACATTGTATTCTTTCCATGGGCAATTATAAATGAGATTGTTTTCTTAATCTCTCTTTCTGCCACCTCATTATCAGTGTATGGAAACATGACAGATTTCTGTATATTACTTTTGTACCTGCAGTTTTACTGAATTCATTGCTTGTTTCTAATATTTTTTTTGGTGGTCTTTAGGGTTTTCTATGTATAGCATCATGTCATGTCCAAATAGTGATCATTTTACTTTTCCTTACCAATTTGGATGGCTTTTATTTCTTTTTCTTGTCTGATTGCTGCTGCTAGGGTTTCTAGTATTTGCTAAATAGAGTTAGCTAGGGTGGATATCCTTGTCTTTTTCCTAATCTTAGACAAAAAACTCCAAGTTTTTCACGATTCATATGATGCTACTTGTGGATTTGTCATGTATGCTCTAATCATGCTTTAATTTTAAATTGCTCATAAATATAAAATCTCTGTCAGAGAGGTATGTGACAAGATGATTTTGTCCTTCTAAGTTTCCCTTATCGTCCCAATTGTGAAGAAACAATATAATCAGTTTTCTTTTTCTTTTTTTCTGATTCTGGGCTGAGGGATGTTGAAAAAGTTGTGAAAGAAACTAACTCTAATTGTATACATGTATAGATATATTCTGAGAGGGAAAGAAACAAGTTGATAGAACAATATTATGTAGCATAAGTTTTCTGAAAAGGTGTATTAATGATATCACTTATTCAGACACATATAAAAAACATATTCAAGTTTCCTCCATCCTTAAAAAAATGTATAACAACAAAAATTTCCATGTCATTCCTTCAACTTACTATTGTATCTATTTTGTAACTTACAGTTTGCAAATCATATGGTTGTCATGAGAATTAAATGAGGTAATATCTGGTAAACACTTTGAAAAATTCCTAGCATACACCAGTCAGAATGGCTAAAATTAACAAATCAGGAAATGACAGATGCTGGCGAGGATGCGGAGAAAGGGGAACCCTCCTACACTGTTGGTGGGAATGCAAGCTGGTGCAACCACTCTGGAAAACAGCATGGAGGTTCCTCAAAATGTTGAAAATAGAGCTACCCTATGACCCAGCAATTGCACTACTGGGTATTTACCCTAAAGATACAAACGCAGTGATCAGAAGGGGCACGTGTACCCAAATGTTTATAGCAGCAATGTCTACAATAGCCAAACTATGGAAAGAACCTAGATGTCCATCAACAGATGAATGGATAAAGAAGATGTGGTAGATATACACAATGGAATACTATGCAGCCATCAAAAGAAATGAAATCTTGCCATTTGCGACGATGTGGATGGAACTAGAGGGTATCATGCTTAGTAAAATAAGTCAATCGGAGAAAGACAACTATCATATGATCTCCCTGATTTGAGGATGTGGAGAAGCAACATGGGGGGTTAGGGGGATAGGAGAAGAATAAATGAAACAAGATGGGATTGGGAGGGAGACAAACCATAAATGACTCTTAATCTCACAAAACAAACTGGGGGTTGCTGGGGGGAGGTGGGGTTGGGAGAGGGGGAGGGAGTTATGCACATTGGGGAGGGTATGTTCTATCATGAGTGCAGTGAAGTGTGTAAACCTGGCGATTCACAGACCTGTACCCCTGGGGATAAAAATACATTATATGTTTATAAAAAAAAAAATTGGAAGGGGAGGCGAACCATAAGAGACTATGGACTCTGAAAAACAACCTGAGGGTTTTGAAGGGTCAGGGGTGGGAAGTTGGGGAACAGGTGGTGGGTAGTAGGGAGGGCACATTTTGCATGGAGCACTGGGTGTTGTGCAAAAACAATGAATACTGTTATGCTGAAAAAATAAATTAATTAAAATCTTGAAAAAATAAAATTCCTAGCATATTAAGTACTCAAAAAAAAAACCTCTCTCCTTTGATGAAACTGCATTTTTTTGTCTTCTTCCAATTAGTATGGAATGTCTAATTCCATACTAATGTATGGAATGTCTAATTCCATACTAATTCCTCCTCCCAATACCTATATGTATGTGTTTTCTCACAGTTTATCTTTATACTTCTCTTCTATAATCTTTTGTTAATCTTATCTAATAACATGAGCTTAACTATTACGTTGGTGTCAAAACCTCTCAAATCTATGTCTGGCCTAACCACTCTCCAAATACCACTCTTTATTTCAATTTAACACAATTTCTTCATATTCAATTTTCTAGTGATGGAAAAACTGCTCAGTAGTCTGATTACATAATCCCTTTATATCCTTGAAGATTACACCATTCATGCCTTACTCATCTTTTTTGCTAAACAAGTACTCCAACCCTTTTAACCTTTTCTTATAGAGACTGTTTTTCATTCCTTTGAAATACTTTTTTTAATATTTTTATTTATTTATTTGACAGACAGAGATCACAAGTAGGCAGAGAGGCAGGCAGAGAGAGGGGAGGAGGAGAAGCAGGCAGAGCCAGATGTGGGGATCAATCCCAGGATGCTGGGATCATGACCTGAGCCAAAGGTAGAGGCTTTAACCCACTGAGCCACCCAGGGGCCCCAAATTCTTTATTATATTTTTCTGTACCTTCCCATATCTTTATATTTTTATAGTATAAATATCCACTCTTTATAATTCTCAAAAAAGAAAAAAAAAGTTTTGACTAATGTTGATTACAATGAAAATGTATTCTAACCTTGGTTGCTAATCTACATATGAGGTTTCATTAATTAAGTTGTATGTAAGAACAGTAATTTTCCTGTTCTGCTTGATTCTAGCTGGGTTTGTTTCAAAAGATATAAGCATAAACTTAAATTACTATGAATGACAGTATCAAGATCTCAAATTGTGGGTTTTATGCATAGCAATTTGTCATTATTAATTCATATTGTTCACTATGTGAAGGGAACCAAACAAAATAGAATTGAGGCTTGGGCTCTAGGCTTATTCCATATCCTAGGAGGTCAACTAAAGGAGTTCTTATGAGGATATATCGAAGGTCATTTTACATTACAAAATCAAAGCCCAGAAGCATGGTGAATGTAGGAATGAATTCAAAATAAACTAGTGTCTTATTTATGAACAAGGAATAATCAGACACAGGCAGCTTTCTGAAAAATTTGGATATGTGAACAGTTTAATAAAATAGCTGTGAATATGAATTAGAATTCTAAACCCTCACACACCAAATTTCTTTAAAATAATCTCTTTAGGGCTGGCTGGGTGGCTCAGTTGGTGAACTGTCTGCCTTCAGCTCAGGTCATGATCCAGGGGCCCTGGGATTAAGCTCCACATCAGGCTCCCTGCTTCTCCATCTCCCTCTGTTCCTCCCCCTGATCAAGTGCTCACTCTCTCTCTCATAAATAAATAAATAAATAAATAAATAAATAAATAATAAAATAAAATAAAAGTCTCTTTAAACCATTGTCCCCTTGAACACTCTGGCCGTTCACAGTATATAGTTGTTGATCTTTTCTCATTAGTGCTTCCAAGAGCTTAAGGAACTGTTTGTGTAGCAATTACAACTCTGTTCAAAACAGTTATATTATATAGGTCTATTGTTTATAGATTGAGAGTAAAGAACCAATGGGGATCCAAAGTACTACAAATCTCTAAACATTCTTGGGGCTATAGGGAAGTTTCAAACACTGATAAGAAGCAGGTTGTAGATATTAACTAGATATGGTGTTGAAGACTGTCACACATGTATCAAACTCTGAGGTAAATATTGATGCAAGATAAGACCAATATTTACCTTAAGAAACACTGCATAATGGTGCTAACCAAACCCCCCTGTGATTACTTGTATTTTTATATACATTATATGACTAAAATTAATTTTGACAAAAATTTTGATCTACTTTTATTTTGACATCTAAGGAATATTTGCAGAAATGCAAGAAAGTAGATAGTGCTTTCTATTATATTGCTGCAGTCCATTTATTCAGCTACAGGAAAAAGCAGTATGTAACTTAACTTTTTGTAATCAGCTTTGTGCTTTCTTCCTAGAAAGGTTTGCAGTTTACAACAACTAGGAGTATGTACTAAAAAAATAAAAGACTTTAGAAAGAGAAAATTCAGCTTAAAATTCTGTTTCTACTACTTCATTTATTAAATATTCAGCCCTGGGAAAGTTTTTTTTTTTAATTTTATTTATTTATTTGACAGAGAGAGATCACAAGTAGAAGAAAGGCAGGCAGAGAGAGAATAAGGGGAGCAGGCTCCTCACTGAGCAGAGAACCCGATGTGGGGCTCAATTCCAGGACCCTGGGATCATGACCTGAGCTGAAGACAGAGGCTTAACACACTGAGCCACCCAGGCGCCCCCCTGGGAAAGTTTTAACCATTCTGAGGCTCAACTATACAGTGGAGAAGTATATCAATGCCTGACTCAGGCATTGCAGACAGCTCAGGGGTTGCAATAAAAATTAAATGAGATGGAGCTTTTTCTTTTTAGATCCCCTTTTTAAATTTTATTATTTTCTTATTTTGTCATTTTCTTTGCACTTTTAATTTATTCTATTCTTTTTTGTTTTATTTTATTTTATTAAGATTTTATTTATTTATTTGACAGAGAGACACAGCAAGAGAGGGAATACAGGCAGGGGAGTGGGAGAGGGAGAGGCAGGCTTCCCACTGAACAGGGAGCCCTATGCAGAGCTCAATCCCAGGACTCTGGTACTATGATCTGAGCTGAGGCAGATGCTTAATGGTTGAGCCACCAAGGTGCAACTATTTTTTCTATTCTTGAAAAAATTAAATTAAGTGATAATTATGTTGTTCTGAATACCAAATACTGGGAATAGAGAAGTACATTTAATCTAAGACTTTTATTGTCCAATAACGTGATTGAAGCATTATTTCTTTTAATATACATAAAAATTCACTGACATGTTTATTTACTTGTTTTCCATTCTTTTTTTCTACTTTAAGATTACTTTTCCCAGTTACTCTTCTTAAGTAAATTCACATATTTTGTAACATTATTAATATGAATAAAGCTAAAGGTTGAACAATTTTACCAACCTTTAAGATTACTAAGATTGACATTCAAATTAGACAATTCTTTTTTCTACATAAATGAACACAAATTTGGTGTCATATTATAAGTAATCTAAAAATTTTGCTTTTAAAAATTATAATTGATAATTACAATGTAATTAAATGTGCTTTTCTTTTTTTGATTAAATTATTTCACAGTGATTTGTTTTTGTTTGTTCTTTTGTTTACTTTTATTCAGTTTTTTAATTTTAATTCCAGAATAATTAATGTACAGTGTTACATTGGTTTCAAATGTACAATATAGTGATTCAAAAATTCAATACATCATTACTCAGTGCTCATTATGATAAGTGTACACTAAATCCCATTCAATTATTTCATTTGTCTCCCAACCCATCTCCCCTGATATACTTTATTTTATTTTCAAATATTTTTATTTAAATTTTAATTAGTTCACATACAGTGTAACTTGTTTTAGGAGTAGAATTTAGTAGTTCATCATAAGAGGGGCCTCCTTAACATCCATCACCCATTTATACCATCCCCCATCTACCTCCCTCCATCAAACTTCAGTTAGTTTGTTCTCTATAGTTAAGAGTCTCTTATGTTTTGCTTCCCTCTCTCTCATTTTTTTCTTCCTGTTTGTATACCTGTTTTCTTCTTAAATTCCACATAAGAGTGAAATCATGTGGCATTCATCTTCTCACTGAATTATTTTGCTTACCATAATAATGTAGCTACACATATACCATTACAAATAGCAAGCTTTCATTCTTTGTTTTATAATTTCACATATCATTATCTATTTTTATTGTTTTTCCTTTAATGGATTAGCATACAATGTGATTTTTTCCTTTTTATTTTATTTCTTTTCAGTGTTCCAAAATTCATAGTTTATGCATCACACTCAGTGTACCATGCAATAATTGCCCTCCATACAACCTACCACCAGCCTCACCCAACCCCCCACCCCTCAATCCTCCAAAACTCTCAGTTTGTTTCTCAGAGGTCACAGTCTCTCATGGTTTGTCTCCCCTTCCAATTTCCCCCATCTCAGTTCTCCTCTCTATCTCCGAATGTCCTCCGTGTTATTCCTTATGCTCCACAAGTAAGTGAAACCATATGATATTTGACTCTCTCTGCTTGACTTATTTCACTCAGCATGATCTCTTCCAGTCCCATCCATGTTGATATAAAAGTTGTGTATTCATCCTTTCTGATGGAGGCATAATACTCCATTGTATATATGTACCATATCTTCTTTATCCATTTGACTGTTGAAGGGCATCTTGGCTCTTTTCACAGTTTGGCGACTGTGGCCATTGCTGCTATGAACATTGCTAAGAAGAAAGTGGCCCTTCTTTTCACTACATTTGTATCTTTATGGGTATATACCAAGAAGTGCAATTGCAGGGTCCTAGGGAAGCTGTATTTTTAATTACTTAAGGAATCTCCTACTGTTTTTCCAAAGTGGCTGTACCAACTTGCATTCCCACCAACAGTGCAAGATCGTTCCCCTTTTTCCACATCTTCTCCAACACTTGTTGTTTACTGTCTTGTTAATTTGGCCATTCTAACTGGTGTCACGTGGTATCTCAATGTGGTTTTGATTTGAAGCTCCCTGATGGCTAATGATGATGAACATTTTTCCATGTATTTGTTAGCCATTTGTATTTATTCTTTGGAGAAATATCTGTTCATGTCTTCTGTCCATTTTTTGATGTGATTATCTGTTTTGGGTGTGTTGAGTTTGAGGAGTTCCTTATAGATCTTGGATATCAGCCCTTTGTCTGTAGTGTCATTTGTGAATATCTTCTCCCATTCTGTGGGTTGCCTCTTTGTTTTGTTGACTGTTTCCTTTGCTGTGCAGAAGATTTTGATGTTGATGAAGTCCCAAAAGTTCATTTTTGCTTCTGTTTCCATCACCTTTGGAGACATATCTTGAAAGAAGTTGCATATTCTCAGACCACAATGCTTTGAAACTGGAACTCAACCACAATAAGAAGTTTGGAAGGAATTCAGACACTTGAAGCTAAAGACCACCTTGCTTAAGAATATTTGGATTCAAAGAAGAAATTGAACACTTCATGGAAACCAATGATAATTAAGATACTTCAGTCCAAAACCTATGCAATACAGCAAAGGCAATACTAAGTGGGAAGTACATAGCCATCCAAGCCTCCCTAAAAACAAAACAAAACAAAACAAAAAAACCCCTGAAAAAACAGAATACACCAGCTCTCTTTATACCTTAAAGAACTGGAGAATCAACAGCAAATTAAGCCAACCCCACACACGAAAGAGAAATAATCATGATTAGAGCAGAGAACAATGAGATAGAAACTAGAGATAGAGTAGAACACATCAATGAAACTAGAAGCTGGATTTTTTCAAAGATTTTACTTATTTATTTGACAGATAGAGATCATAAGTAGGCAGAGAGACAGGCAGAGAGATAGAGGGGAGGAAGCAGGCTCCCCTCCTGAGCAACCAGCCCAATGCAGGGCTCCATCCCAGGACCCTAGGATTATGACCTGAGCCCAAGGCAGAGGCTTTAGCCCACTGAGCTACCCAGGCGCCCCTGGATTTTTGAAAGAATCAATAAGATCAATAAACCACTGGCCAAACTCATCCAAAAGAAAAGCGAGAGGACCCAAATTAATAAAATTATGAATGAAAAGGAAGAGATTCTTTTTAAGTCGACTTGATGCTCAATGTGGAGCTCCATGTGGAGCTTTAACTCACAACCCTGAGACAAAGATGTAAGCTGTGATCAAGACTCAAACACTGAACTGACTGAACTACCAGGCACCCATCATTATTTTTGATGCCTGAGTAATAATCTATTGTATATGTATGCATCATACATATATCACATCTTCTTTATACATTCATCATTCCGTGAGTATCATTCAGGTTCTTTCTATAATTTCACTGTTGTTGATAATAACGTTATAAACACGAGGGTACATGTATCCCTCCAAATCAGTATTTTTGTATAATTTGAGTAAATACCTACTAATGTAATTGTTAAATTCTAGCATAGTTCTATTTTTAAATTTTTGAGGAACCACCATACTGTTTTCCAGAGTGGTCACAGCAATTCCATTCCTTCCAAAGTATGAGCGGATTCCCCCTTCTCTGAATCCTCACCAATATCTGTTGTTTCCTGTGTTGTTAATGTCAGCCATTCAGACAAGAATGAGATAGTATCTCATCATAGTTTAGATTTGTAGTTTGTCAAATAGATTTGTCAGTGAGTGACATTAAGCATCTTTTCTTGTACCTGTTAGCCATTTGGATGTCTTCTTGGAAAAAAAAAAACAAATGTCTATTCATGTGTTCTTCCCCTTTCTTAACTGGATTATTTGTTTTTTTTTTTTTTTTTTTTGGGAGGGGGGAGTGATAAGTTCTATACGTTTTTTACAGATTCTAGATAGTAACCCTTTATCAGATATGTCATTTTCAAATATCTTCTTCTATTCTAGGCTGCCTTTTAGATTTGTTGATTGTTTCCTTCACTATGCAGAAAGTCTTTATCTTGATGAAGTCCCAATAGTTCATTTTTTTTTTGTTTGTTTTTGTTTTCCTTGCTTCTGGAGACATGTCTAGTAAGAAATTGCTGCAGCCTACATCAAAAATGTTATTGCCTGTGTTTTCATCTAGGACTTTGATAGGTTCAGATATCACATTTAGGTCTTTCATACATTTTGCATTTATTTTTATGTATGGTGTAAGAAAGTGGTCCAGTGTCATTCTTTTATATGTTGCTGTCCAGCTTTCCCAACACCATTTCCTGAAGAGACTGTCTTTTTCCATTGGATATTCTTTCCTGCCTATTGAAGATTAGTTGCCCATAGTTTTGGGTCAACTTCTGGGTATTCTATTCTGTTCCATTGACTTATGTGTCTTTTTTTTTGCCAATAAAATAATTTCCTGATGACTACAGCTTTGTGTTTAGTTTTAAAGCTGGAATCATGATGCCTCCAGCTTTGGTTTGCCTTTTCGGGATTGCATTGGCTATTTGAAGTCTTTGTAGTTCCATACAAATTTTAGGATTGTTTATTCTAGCTCTGGAAAAAATACAGCTAGTATTTTGATAGGGGTTGCCTTAAATGTGTAGATTGTTTTGGGTACTATTGACATTTTAACAATGTTTTTTCTTCCATTCCATGAGCATGGAATGTTTTTCCATTTCTTTGTATCATCTTCAGTTTTCTTTTATAAGTATTTCATAGTTTTCAGAGTACAGATATTTTACCTCCTTCATTAGTTTACTGCTAGGTATTCTATTGTTTTTTAATTCAATTGTAACTGGGATGGATTCCATGATTAATCTTTCTGTTACTTCATAATTGGTGCATAGAAATGCAACAGATTTCTGTGCATTGTTTTTATATCTAACAACTTTGCTGAATTTATGTATTAATTCCAGAAATTTTTTGGTGGAGTCCTTTGGATTTTCTACATAGAGTATCACACTGACTGCAAATGGGGAAAATTTGACACCTTCCCTGCCAATTTTGATGTGATTGTTCCTTTTTTATTGTCTGCTTGCTGAGGCTAAAACTTCCAGTACTATGTTAAATAATCATGGTGAGAATAGACATCTCTGTCTTGTTCCTAAGCATAGTGGAAAAGCCCTCTTTTTTTCCCCCTTAAAGGATGATATTAGCCATTGGTCTTTTGTGTATGGTCTTTATAATGTTGAGGTGTATTCCATCTATTCATACTTGTTAAGGATTTTTACCAAGAATGGATACAATATTTTGCCAAACGCTTTTCCTGCATCTATTGAAAGGATGATATGGTTTTATCATTTCTTTTATTAATATGATGTATCACACAAGCATTTTGCAAATATTGAACCAGCACTGCAGCCCAGGAATAAATCCCACATAATCATGGTGAATAATTCTTTTCTTTAATGTTATATTTACCAACATATAGTACATCTTGTTTTTGATGTAGTGTTCAATGATCCACTAGTTGTATGTAACACCCAGTGTTCATCACCACACTTGGCCTCCTTAATACCCATTACCCAGTTACCCCATTGTCCACCCCTCCCTCATATAACCCTCAGTTTGGTTCCAAGAGTCCAGAGTCTCTCTCTTATGGTTTGTCTCCCTCTCTGATTTCTTCCCATTCAGTTTTCCCTCCCTCCCCCTGTGGTCTTCCATGCTATTACTTATATTCCACAAATGAGTGAAACTATATGATAATTATCTTTCTCTGCTTGACTTATTTCAAGTAGCATAATCACCTCCAATTCCATCCATGCCAATGCAAATGGTGGGTCTTCATCCTTTCTGATGCTATGTAATAGTCCATTGTATATATGAACCACATCTTCCTTACCCATCCATCCACTGAAGGGCCTCTCATCTCCTTCAACAGTTTGGCTATTCTGGACATTGATACTATGAACATTGGGGTCCATGTGGCCCTTGTTTTCACTATATCTGTATCTTTGCAGTAAATACCTAGTAGTGCAATTGTTAGGTTGTAGAGTGGCTCTATTTTTAATGTCTTGAGGAATCTCCCTATTGTTTTCCAGAGTGACTGTACCAACTTGTGTTCCCACCAACAGTGACAGACAGTTCCCCTTTCTCCACATCCTCACCAACACTTTTTGTTTCCTGTCTTATTAATTTTTGCCATTCTAACTGGTGTAAGGTGGCATCTCAGTGTGGTTTTGATTTGTATTTCCCTGGTGGCTGGTGATACTGAACATTTTTTCATGTGTCTATTAACCATATGTATGTATTCTTTGGAGAAGTGTCTGTTCATGTCTTCTGCCCATTTTGTGACTGAGGCATTTGTTTTTGGGTGTTGAGGTTAAGATGTTCTTTATAGATCTTAGATACCAGCCCTTTATCTGTATTGTCATTTGCAAATATTCACATTTGGTGGGTTGCTTTTTGGTTTTGTTCACTGTTTCTTTTGTTGTGCAGAAGCTTTTTATCTTGATGAAGTCCCAAAAGTTCACTTTTGATTTTGTTTCCCTTCCTTTAGAGACATATCTTGAAAGAAGTCACTGTGGCCAATGTCGGAGAGTTTATTGCCTATGTTCTTCTTTAGGATTTTGATGGATTCCTGACTCACACTGAGGTCTTTCATCCATTTTGAGTTTATCTTCGTGTACAGTGTAAGAGAATGATCCAGCTTCATTCTTCTGTGTGTGGCTGTCCAATTTTCCCAGCACAATTACTTGCTGTCTTTTTCCATTGGGTATTCTTTCCTGCTTTGTTGAAAATTAGTTGACCAGAGAGTTGAGTGTCTGTATCATCTCTCTATTCTGTTCCATTGATCTACGTGGCTGTTTTTGTGCCAATACCATGCTGTCTTGAAGATCACAGCTTTGTAATATAGCTTGAAGTAAGGCATCATGGTGACCCTAGCTTTGGTTTTCTTTTTCAACCATCCCCTGGCCATTCATGGTCTTTTCGGGTTCCATACAAACTTTAGGATTATTTGTTCCAGCTCTGTTAAAAATGTCGATGCTATTTTGATAGGGATTGCACTCAAAGTGAAATTGCTCCTTGCAATTGCTTTGGGCAGCATAAACATTTTAACAATATTTATTATTGCTATCCGTGAGCATGGAATGTTTTCCATCTCTTTGTGTCTTCCTCAATTTCTTGCATAAGTCTTCTGTAGTTTCTAGAGTATAGATCCTTAACCTCTTTGGTTAGGTTTATTCCAAGGTATCTTGTGGTTTTTGGTGCTATTGTAAATTGGATCAATTACATAATTTCTCTTTCTTCAATCACATTGTTAATGTATAAAAATGCAACTGATTTCTGTGCATTGATTTTGTATCCTGCCACATACTGACTTGCTGTATGAGATACAGTAATTTGCGGGTGGACTCTTTTTGGTTTTCCACATAAAGTATCATGTCATCTGTGAAGAGAGAGAATTTGACTTCTTCTTTGCCAATTTGAATGCGTTTTATTTCTTTTTGCTGTCTGATTGCTGAGGCTAAAAATTCTAGTACTAAGTTAAACAACAATGGTGAGAGTGGGCATACCTGTAGTGTTCCTGATCTTAAGGGAAAAGCTATCATTTTTCCCATTGACAGTGACATTTGCTGTGGGTTTTTCATAGATGGCTTTTATGGTATTTGGTATGTTTCCTCTATCCCCATATTGTAAAGAGTTATAATCAGGAAAGGATACTGTATTTTATCAATTTGTCTGCATCAATTGAGAGGACCATATGGTTCCTGTCTCTTTTGTTAATGTGATCTACTACATTGATTGATTTGCAAATTTTGAACCAACTTTGCATCCCAGGAATAAATCCAACCTGGTCATGGTGAATAATCTTTATTTTTTAAGATTCTATTTATTTATTTGACAGACAGAAATCACAAGTAGGCAGAGAGGCAGGCAGAGAGAGGGGGGAGGCAGGCTCCCTGCTGAGCAGAGAGCCTAATGTGGGGCTCGATCCCAGGACCCTGAGATCATAACCTGAACTGAAGGCAGAGGCTTAAACCATTGAGCCACCCAAGCACTCTGTGAATAATCCTTTTAATGTACTGTTGGATCCTATTGGCTAGGATATTATTGAGTATTTTGGCATCCATGTTCATCAGGATTATTGGTCTGTAATTCTCCTTTTTGATGGGGTCTGGCTTTGGGACCAGGGTAATGCTGGACTTATTGAAGGAGTTTGTAAGTTTTCCTTACAGTTTTATTCTTTGGAACAGCTTCAGTGGAATAGGTATGATTTCTTCTTTAAATGTTTAGTAGAGGGGCGCCTGAGTGGCTCAGTGGGTTGAAGCCTCTGCCTTCGGCTCAGGTCATGATCCCAGCGTCCTGGGATCGAGCCCCGCATCGGGCTCTCTGCTCCGCAGGGAGCCTGCTTCCTCCTCTCTCTCTGCCTGCCTCTCTGCCTAGTTGTGATTTCTCTCTGTCAAATAAATAAAATATTTAAAAAAAATGTTTAGTAGAATTTTCCTGGGAAGCCTTGTGTCCCAGTCTCGTTTTTTGGAGGTTTTGGATTACTGTTTCAATTATCATGCTGGTTATTTGTCTTTTCAGATTGTCTATTTCTTCCTGTTTCCATCTTGGTAGTATAAGTATCAAGGAATTTATCCATTTCTTCCCGATTGCCTAGTTTTGGGGGGATATAGCTACTGGTAATAAGTTCTAATAGTTGTCTCTATTTTTTTTTTTTTGGTATTGGTACTGATTTCTACCCTTTCTTTCATGATTTTATTAATTGGGTCTTTTCTCTTTTCTTTTGGTCAAATCTTGCCAGAGGTTTATCAATGTTATGAGTCCTTTCAAAGAACAAGTTTCTATGTCCATTGATCTGTTCTACTGTTCTTCTAGTTTCTATTTCACTGATTTTGGTTCTAATCATTATTATTTATCTTCTCCTCCTTGGTTTAGGCTTTATTTGCTGCTCTTCCTCCAGATGCTTTAGGTGTAAGGTTAGCCTGTGCATTTGGGATTTTTCTAATTTTTTTGAGAGAGGCTTGGATGGCTATGCACTTCCCTCTAAGGACTGCCTTTGCAATATCCTCTATGTTCTGAACCAATGTGCTTTCATTTTCATTGATTTGCATGAACTATTTAAGTTCCTCTTTAATTTCCTTGTTGGCCAATTAATTCTTTAACAGGATGCTTTTTAATGTTCAAGTGTTTTCATTCTTTCCATTTTTCCCCCTTCTGGTTGAGTTCCAGGTTCAAAGCACTGTGGTCTGAAAATATACAGGGAATAATCTTAATCTTTTTGTATGGGTTGAGACCTGATTTGTGACCCCATATGTGATCTACTCTGGAGAAAGTTCCATGTGCACTTGAGAATAATGTGTATTCTGTTGTTTTAGTATGGAAGGTTCTGTATATATTTACAAAGCTCACCTGGTCCAATGCGCCCTTCAATGTTTGTGTTTCTTTGTTGATCTTCTGCTTTGATGATATGTCCATTGCTATGAATGAAGTGTTGAAGTTTCCTATATTAATCTATTATTTTCAATTTGATTCTTATTTTGGTTTATGTAGTTGTCTGCTCCCATATTGGGGGCATAGATATTTACAATTGCTAGATTTTCTTGTTGTTAAAGCCTTTAAGTATGACATAGTGTTCCTCTACTTCTCTTACTACAGTCCTTGGTTTAAAATCTAATTTGTGTAATATACAAATTGCTATCCCAGCTTTCTTTAGAGGTTGATTTTCACAGTATATAGTTCTCCACAGGGAGCCCGATGTGGGGCTCGATCCCAGAACCCTGGGACCATGACCTGAGCCGAAGGCAGAGTCTTTAACCCACTGAGCCACCCAGGTGCCCCAAAACCCTGTGTCTTTTGATGGGAGCATTTAGCCTATTCACGGTGAAAGTAACTATTGAAAGATATGAATTTAGTGTCATCATATTGCCTATAAAGTCCCTGTTTCTATAGTATGCTTCTATTAATTTCTGGTCTATATTACTCTTGGGGTTTTTCTTCTTTTATAGAATCCCACTTAATATTTCTTTCAGGGCTGGCTTGGTGGTCACATATTCTTTCAGTTTCTACTGGTCCTTGAAGCTCCTTTTCTCTCTGTACATTGGGATGATAGCCTTGCTGGATAAAGTATTCTTGGCTGCATGTTTTTCTCATTTAGTACCCTGAATATATCTTGCCAGCCCTTTTTGTTTGCGAGGTCTCTTTAGTTAGTTCTTATATTATTCTCATATTATTATAATATAAGAATGCAATATTATTCTTATATTATTCGGATGTTCCTCCCACCATAGAAATCTTTTCCCCCTAGCTGCTTTCAGGATGGCTTCCTTGGCTCTAAGCTTTGCAAGGTTCACTATTATATGTTAGTTTGTTGATCTGTTTTAATTGATTTTGGGATGTGTCCTCTCTGCCTCGTGGACACGAACACTTGTTTCCTTCCCCATATTAGGGAAGTTCTCAGCTAATATTTGTTCAACTATATCTTCTAGTCCTTTCTCTCTCTCCACCACCTCAGGGATACCAATAACACTGATGTTGGAACTTTTTGTGGCATCATTGATCTCTCTATTTTCATGGGCTACTAGATGCCTATCCCTATCTTCACCACCTTCCTTCCTTTTATTAGCTTATCTTCTAGATCACTGATTCATTCTTCTGCTCATTTACCCTGGCTGTTAGAGTATCCAGTTACACAGCAACTCATTCATAGCATTTTTAAGTTCAGCCTAATTAGATCTCATTTCTGCCCTTAGAGATTCTATATTGTCACTAATGCTGTTTTCAAGTCTAACTACTGACTTCATGATTGCTATCCTGAAGTTTATCCCTGACATCTTGCTTTTATCTATATCCATTAGTTCTGTAGTAGGAAATGTCTCTAGTTCTGTCTTTGTTGTGAGTTCCTCCTCTGTTGAGGGATGGTTGAGGGAATATACAGAGTCCAAAATATCAGCCATGACCCAAGCAAGCTATACCTTAGAAAAATACGAAGTGGTTGAAAGCTACCACAGATAAGCCACAAAAGCCAGGATGACCCAAAACAATAAAAAGAAAGAAAAAAAAAAGAGGGAAGGGGAAAGATTATATTCTCATGATGAACAAAGCAGAGTGATCTGCCTGATTCTGCTTGATTTTTGGTCTGTGTGTTAGAAGATACTATAACTCAAAATTTCAAATAAGGCAAAATGAATTTCAAGATAAAATTGAGTGGTGTGAAAGCAGGCTATTGTGGGACATAAATGTATAAAACATATATGTGAAAAAATAAAAGTTAAGAAAAAACTTTAAAATATCATTTGGGAAATAACCCATTTGAAACAAGAACAGGGTCAAAAAAAAGGAAGGAATAAGAAAATAAACTGAAAAATTAGTATAAAATTTTAGCCTGAAATGTAAATGAGTCATGAGGTAACAACTGGAGCTCCCCATATTATTTACCCCGGGTGCTAGAGTTTTACAGCCCTGTGGGAAATAAACTCCTCATTCACCTGTTCTTCCAGTATGTCTTCTGCTTGGCTTCTTGGCATCTTTGCCTGGGTGTGGTTGCCCCACCCCTTGTTAGGGGGATGGACTTAATGTGAGGTAGTTGGCTGCATGACTTTTGTTCCCTAACATCTTTCTGCTTCTCTTTACAGGGTCAAAGCAAATATGGCCTTGCAGGAATCTCCAGCCCAGAAACTCAATGTCTTGTTCTCCCCTTTTCATCAAATCCTCCAGGTCAAACTGTCTCCACCTCTGTGCATACCAAACCCCACAGACTCACTCAATTCATGAACCCTACACCTCTCCCAGGGTAGTCATTGGGAACTGCGAGTGTCTCTCTTCTTTGTGACTTTTCATTTATTAGCTTCTGTGGGCTCACACAGGCACCCTCTTTCATAGCTCCCAGGTCACGCTGGGTGCTGCCCAAGTGTCCCTTTGGGGGTAACAATGTCCTGAAAGCTGTTTCCCGGTCATGGGGATGGGATGTTTTTGTGCAAAACCACTGAATCTTGTGGCTCCCATGGGATGCACTTCTTCAAGGAAAGTTATGGGGACCTGTGAGTGTCTCACCTTGTGATTCTGCAACTGCCAGTGGCTGTGGGCTTGGCCATTCATCCTCTTCTACAGCTCTCAGGTCACACTGTGTACTGCTCCAGCATCCTTTCATGAGCCTCACAGCCCTGATAGCTGTCCTTGTCATGGACACAAGCTGTTTTATATCTCTCCTAGGATTTTAAACAGCCTGCATTCTCTAGTTATTTTCAGGGCAGTCAGGTAAAGGGTGGTCCCCTACTGACTTAGTTCACAGTTTATGTTGACCAGAGCTGAGAGTCCCTTCTGGGCTCACTGACTGTAACCAGTTTTCCCACTCCACTTCTTGGGCATTCTATCAGTTCAGGTTTCCCAATTATTTCTGGGTCTCCTGGAATCCAGAGACCACAGTGATCCACCTAGAATTCTGCCCTGTTCTTCTCCTGTGCCCTTTTCAGAAGGGGGTGCCTCTCACTAGAGCAGATTTCCAAGGCTCCTGATTTTTTACTCTGGTGTTATATATCACTTTCTGGAGGCCTTCTTATGGAGACTACCTCCACTCTCCATTTATCTTCAGATATTTCCCCTGAAGAGTCAAGATTCTGCATCTCTTACCTAGCAAAAAGTAGTCATTTTTCTGCTTGTGGAGATCCAGATAAAACTTCTCACATCTCAGGTTGAATTCATGTGTGTTCAGAATGGTCTAATAGATATCCAGTTAAATTCGAGGGATTAGACAAAGTGAGGTCCCCTACTCTGCTGCCATCTTGTCCCCTTCCTCTGAATAATTCTTTAAATGTACTTTTTGATTTGATTTATTCGTATCTTGTTGAGAATTTTTGCATCCGTGTTTATTGGGTATATTAGAACATAATTCTCCTTTTTAGTGGGGTTTTCTCTGGTTTGGGGATCAAAGTAATACTGGCCCCTTAGCATGAGTTTGGAAGTTTTCCTTCCATTTCTATGTTTTGGGACAGTTTCAGAAGAGTCAGCATTCATTCTTCTTTAAATATCTGGCAACAGGGGTGCCTGGGTGGTTCAGTGGGTTAGAGCCTCGGCCTTTGGCCCAGGTCATGGTCTCAGGGTCCTGGGATGGAGCCCCACATCAGGCTTTCTGCTTGGCAGGGAGCTTGATTCCCCCCTTTCTCTGTCTGCCTCTCTGACTGCTTGTGATCTATGTCTGTCAAATAAATAAAATAATAAAAAAATCTTTAAATATCTGGCAACATTACCTTGTGAACCCATCTGTCCCTGGACTTTCATTTCTTGGGAAGTTTTTTTTTTTTTTTTTTTTTTTTTGCTGGACTAGCACAGATGTTTTTTTTTTTTCCCTTTTTATTAATTTTTTCAGCGTAACAGTATTCATTCTTTTTGCACAACACCCAGTGCTCCATGCAAAACGTGCCCTCCCCATCACCCACCACCTGTTCCCCCAACCTCCCACCCCTGACCCTTCAAAACCCTCAGGTTGTTTTTCAGAGTCCATAGTCTCTTATGGTTCGCCTCCCCTCCCCAATGTCCATAGCCCGCTCCCCCTCTCCCAATCCCACCTCCCCCCAGCAACCCCCAGTTTGTTTTGTGAGATTAAGAGTCATTTATGGTTTGTCTCCCTCCCAATCCCATCTTGTTTCATTTATTCTTCTCCTATCCCCCTACCCCCCCATGTTGCTTCTCCATGTCCTCATATCAGGGAGATCATATGATAGTTGTCTTTCTCCGATTGACTTATTTCACTAAGCATGATACGCTCTAGTTCCATCCACGTTGTCGCAAATGGCAAGATTTCATTTCTTTTGATGGCTGCATAGTATTCTATTGTGTATATATACCACATCTTCTTGATCCATTCATCTGTTGATGGACATCTAGGTTCTTTCCATAGTCTGGCTATTGTAGACATTGCTGCTATAAACATTCGGGTACACGTGCCCCTTCGGATCACTATGTTTGTATCTTTAGGGTAAATACCTAGTAGTGCAATTGCTGGGTCATAGGGTAGTTCTATTTTCAACATTTTGAGGAACCTCCATGCTGTTTTCCAGAGTGGTTGGACCAGCTTGCATTCCCACCAACAGTGGAGGAGGGTTCCCCTTTCTCCACATCCTCTCCAGCATCTGTCATTTCCTGACTTGTTAATTTTAGCCATTCTGACTGGTGTGAGGTGATATCTCATTGTGGTTTTGATCCGTATTTCCCTGATGCCGAGTGACGTGGAGCACTTTTTCATGTGTCTGTTGGCCATCTGGATGTCTTCTTTGCAGAAATGTCTGTTCATGTCCTCTGCCCATTTCTTGATTGGATTGTTTGTTCTTTGGGTGTTGAGTTTGCTAAGTTCCTTATAGATTTTGGATACTAGCCCTTTATCTGATATGTCGTTTGCAAATATCTTCTCCCATTCTGTCAGCTGTCTTTTGGTTTTGTTAACTATTTCCTTTGCTGTGCAAAAGCTTTTGATCTTGATGAAATCCCAATAGTTCATTTTTGCCCTTGCTTCCCTTGCCTTTGCCGTTGTTCCTAGGAAGATGTTGCTGCGGCTGAGGTCGAAGAGGTTGCTGCCTGCGTTCTCCTCAAGGATTTTGATGGATTCCTTTCTCACATTGAGGTCCTTCATCCATTTGGAGTCTATTTTCGTGTGTGGTGTAAGGAAGTGGTCCAATTTCATTTTTCTGCATGTGGCTGTCCAATTTTCCCAGCACCATTTATTGAAGAGGCTGTCTTTTTTCCATTGGACATTCTTTCCTGCTTTGTCGAAGATTAGTTGACCATAGAGTTGAGGGTCGATTCAAGGATCCCACCAAAAAAGAGAACTACAGACCAATATCCTTGATGAACACAGACGCAAAAATTCTCGCCAAAATACTAGCCAATAGGATTCAACAGTACATTAAAAGGATTATTCACCACGATCAAGTGGGATTTATTCCAGGGCTGCAGGGTTGGTTCAACATCCGCAAATCAATCAATGTGATAGAACACATTAATAAAAGAAAGAACAAGAACCATATGATACTCTCAATAGATGCTGAAAAAGCATTTGACAAAGTACAGCAACCCTTCCTGATCAAAACTCTTCAAAGTGTAGGGATAGAGGGCACATACCTCAATATTATCAAAGCCATCTATGAAAAACCCACCGCAAATATCATTCTCAATGGAGAAAAACTGAAAGCTTTTCCATTAAGGTCAGGAACACGGCAGGGATGTCCATTATCACCACTGCTATTCAACATAGTATTAGAAGTCCTAGCCTCAGCAATCAGACAACAAAAAGAAATTAAAGGCATCCAAATTGGTAAAGAAGAAGTCAAACTATCACTCTTCGCAGATGATATGATACTATATGTGGAAAACCCAAAAGACTCCACTCCAAAACTGCTAGAACTTGTACAGGAATTCAGTAAAGTGTCAGGATATAAAATCAATGCACAGAAATCAGTTGCATTTCTGTACACCAACAACAAGACTGAAGAAAGATAAATTAAGGAGTCAATCCCATTCACAATTGTACCCAAAACTATAAGATACCTAGGAATAAACCTAACCAAAGAGACTAAGAATCTATACACAGAAAATTATAAAGTACTCATGAAAGAAATTGAGGAAGACACAAAAAAATGGAAAAATGTTCCATGCTCCTGGATTGGAAGAATAAATATTGTGAAAATGTCTATGCTACCTAAAGCAATCTACACATTTAATGCAATCCCTATCAAAATACCGTCCATTTTTTTCAAAGAAATGGAACAAATAATCCTAAAATTTATATGGAACCAGAAAAGACCTCGAATAGCCAAAGGAATATTGAAAAATAAAGCCAAAGTTGGTGGCATCACAATTCCGGACTTCAAGCTCTATTACAAAGCTGTCATCATCAAGACAGCATGGTACTGGCACAAAAACAGACACATAGACTCTTGGGAAGTTTTTGATTACTGATTTAATTTCTTTGCTGGTGATGAGGTGTATCAAATTTCTTATTTGTCTCTCTCTCAATTTTATATTTTTATATAAAAATTATTAAAATTATTAATTTTATATCTCAAGTTTATATGTTTATAATTATTTATCCATTTCTTCCAGTTTGCCCTTATTAATTCCCTTCTTCTGCTAGCTTTCAGTATTATTTGTTAGTCCTTTTCTACTGCCTTGAGATATAAGGTTGTGTTGTATTTGAGACTTTTCTTGTTTCATGGGGTAGGCCTATATTTCAATTTACTTCTCCCTGAGAACTGTCTTTGATGCATCCCAAAGGTTTTGGATTGTCATGTTTTCATTTTCATTTACTTCCATGTATTTTTTTTAATTCTTTAATTCCTGGTTAACCCATTCATTCATTAGTAGAATGTCTTTTACCCTCCAAAGTGGTCTTTCCAATTTTTTTAAATTTTTTCAGCATTCCAAAATTCATTGTTTATGCACCACATACAGTGCTCCATGCAATATGTGCCCTCCATACTACCACCAGTTGACTTCAAGTTTCATAGTGTTGTGGTCTGAAAATATGAGTGGTATAATCTCAGTCTTTTTTAACTTGTTGAGTCCTGATTTGTGACCCAGTATGTGATCTATTCTGGAGAATGTTTCATGTGCACTGGAAAAGAATGTGTACTGTGCTACTTAGGGATGAAATAATCTGGATATATTTGCTAAGGCCATCTGGTCCAGTGTGTCATTTAAAACAATTGTTTCTTTGTTAATCTGCTTATATCACATGTCCATTGCTGTAAGTGGAATGTTAAAGTCCCCTTTTATTATTGTATTTTTATCAATGTTTGTTATTAGTTGTTTGTTATTAATTGATTTACATATTTTGGTGTTACCAAGTTGGGCACATAAATATTTATAATTGTTAGATTTTCAGTGTTCCAAGATTCATTGTTTATGCACCACACCGGTGCTTCATGCAATACACGCCCTCCTTAATACCCACCACCAGGCTCACCCACCACCCTACCCCCTCCCCTCCAAAACCCTCAGTTTGTTTCTCAGAGTCCACAGTCTTTCATGATTTATCTCCCCCTCTGATTCCCCCCAACTCACTTCTTTCCAACTCCCAGTGTCCTCCATGTTATTCCTTATGCTCCAGAAGTAAGTGAAACCATATGATAATTGACTCACTCTGAGTGACTTACTTCACTCAGCATAATCTCCTACAGTCCCATCCATGTTGATACAAAAGTTGGGTGTTCATACTTTCTGAAGGAGGCATGATATATGGACAGACACTTTAATTATAATGTAGTGTCCTTTCCACCTCTTGTTACAATCTGATTTAAAATCTAGTTTGTCTGATATAAGTATGGCTACTCCAGCTTCTTTTTATGTTCATTAGCATGATAGATGGTTCTCTAGCCCCTCACTTTCAATCTGCATGTGTCTTTATGTCTAAAATGAGTCTCCTGTAGACAGCATATTGATGGGTATTGATTTTTTGTCCATTCTGATCCCCTCTTTCTTTTGATTGGAACATTTGTACATTTACACTCAGAGTAATTATTGACAGATATTAACTTAGTATGATTTAGTTACTAGTAAAGTTGGTGTTTCTGGTGATGTTCTCTGTTCCTTTTTAGTCTTTATTGGTTTTGATCTCCCTTTCCCACTCAGAGAGTCCTTTTTAATATTTCTTGCAGTGCTGGTTTAGTGGTCAAAAACTCCTTTAGTTTTTGTTTGTCTCTGAAAGTCTTTATCTCTCCTGGTTTGAATATACCCTTGCTGGATCAAGTATTATTAGCTGCATAATTTTTCCATTCAGCACATTGAATACTTCATGCTACTTTTTTATTATATTCTATGTTTCTGTGGACAGAATTTCTGTGAAACTGATCTGTCTCCCCTTGTAAGTTAAGGACTTTTTGTCCCTTACTGTTTTCAGGATTATTTCCTTCTCTGTGTATTTTGTGAATTTGACTATGATATGTCTTAGTGTTGGCCGGCTTTTGTTGAATTTGATGAGAATTCTCTATAATTCTTGGATTTTGATGTTTGTTTTCCTTCCCTAGATTAGGGAAGTTTTCAGTTATAATTTGCCTAGTAAACTTTCTGCTTTTTTTTCCCTGTGTTCTTCTGGGACTCTTAGGATAGAAATGTTACTATGCTTTAGGGAGTCACTGAGTTCCCTATGTCTTCATTCATGATCCAATACTTTTTTTTCCCCCATCTTCTTTTTATATTCATTATTTTCCATAATTTTATTTTCTACATCACTGATTCATTTCTCTGCTTTGTCCATCCTTATTGTCATGGCATCCAGTTGGTTTTGCATCTCACTTATAGTATTTTTTTTTTTTTTTGGACTGACTAGTTTTAGATCTTTTGTCTGCATTAAGGGACTCTATAGGGTCTTCTCTACTTCTCTCAAGCCCAGCTAGTATGTTTATGATTTTGTTTTAAATGTGTTTCAGGCATCTTACTTATATCTGTTTTGATTAAATCCCTGGCCATGACTTCTTTCTGTTCTTTCTTTTGAGGTGAACTCGTCTGTCTTGTCATTTTGCCTAGGTCACTGTGTTGAGTGTGTGTGTGTGTGTGTGTGTGTGTGTGTGTGTGTGTGTTAGGAAAGTGTGCTGTGTTCCTGTTCCTGAGAGTAACAGCTATGTTAAGAAGGGGTCTTATACCGCCTGATGCTTCTGGAAGTGTTTCAGCGTGTGAACTCTGCTATTTTATTTTGAAAGCTCCTTGCCTCAGGTCAGTCCTCTGCACAGGTTCTCCTTGCCTCAGTAGGGAGTGTTTGTGCCTTGTCTACTGTGTGGCAAGTTTTAACGAGGTGTGGTTTGGTCTTCTTTTTAAAAGAATAGGTCCTATTTCCCCAAGACCTGAACATTTGCAGTACCCTATAATCAGAAGACTTGTTGCATGTGAGATGTTTGTGCTGATCTTCTGGGAGAGGGGCCTGCAGCACTAGTTTCCAGGCACACTTGCCCAAGTAAAGATCAACCTGCTCAGGTACAGAGGGTGGGGTTTGGAGAAAAAGGCTCCAGCCTCCACTTGGGATGCTTCATTACTAGCTGAGGTTGTACTTTTACCATCAATGCTGATGGCTGGGGAACAGAGGTGTTTGTTTCAGAACTCCAAATTTTCAGGACCCAGTGTGTTTCAGACCTGCAATGATCCCCTGCGGGGGGGAGGGTCTTACTGTGCTATTGCTGGTGCTGGCTAGTCCCAGAAAAACAGTCATATGATTGCACAGCTTTTCAGAGTTTATGGTAAAGCAGAGAAAAAAGCTGGCACCAAGTTTTTCTTCCCTCAGCAGGTGACTATGTTCCTATTCTAATGTACAGGGAAGAACATTAGTGCCTACAAGCTCTTTTGCTCCCAGTAAGGCAATGCCACTTCTCCCAAATGCACTCAAAGAAAGGTAAAGATTTTTCCCCAGGTGACACAGGGGAATCTTTGGATCATGCAGTCAGCTACTGGGCCTCTGTCCTCCTTCCCCACAGAAGTACTGTTAAGCTCACCAGGTACTATCTCAGTGATGGCACAGACTTCTAAAACTTCAGACTTTTAGCTCCACTGCTTATAAAGACATGGTAGCCAGGCCCTCTCCTTTGCCAGTCAATGGCTGGAGGAATATTTTTTCTTGTGCAATCCCTGACATGCTGCTGTCACTCTCTCTGTATCTCTTTCTCTCTCACTCCTCTTTCCATGATCAGGCCTCCCCTCTGCAGTGCCTGTAAATCTTTTCTCCCCCACAATCAATTCTCCACAGCTCCTACTTTCTATAGTGTAGCTGTTTTTCTCCCTCGATGTGCAGTTTGTTCTCAGTCTTCAGATTAATTTGAGTGATTCTTGATATTTACCTGGCTGTGTTCAAGGGACAAGGCAAACATATTGTCTCCCTACTAGGCTGCCAACTTAAGTCCTCCTCTGATATACTTTATTTTATATGCATACCCTCAGTTAAATGCTACTTTTTTCAACAAGAACTTTTTTTTTACTTGAAGCAAACTTCAGAATACATGGTTTTAAAGGTATGTATAAAACATTACATCCAAGAACCATGAGAGACTGTGGACTCTGAAAAACAAACTGAGGGTTTTGGAGGGGAAGGTCTTGAGGGGTTGGGTGAGCCTAGTGGTGGATATTAAAGAGGGCACATATTGCATGGAGCACTGGGTGTTGTGCATAAACAATGAATCTTGGGATAATGAAAAAATTAAATTAAATAAAAAAAACATTCTATCTAAAAAAAATAGCATACACATTGTCGTCAGTACACACAGAAGAATCCCCTGGTTAAATCACAAAAAAAGGGAAATAATAAATATTTAAAATTTAAGGAGAACTGAAATGATATCAAGTATATTTTGTAATCACAATGGTACAAAAATAAAGATGAACAATAAAACAAAGACTGGAAAATCTACGAGGTAAATATTTAATATGCAAATATTAAACAACACATTACCACACAAGGACTGCACCAGTTAAGAAATCAAATTGCAAATAAAAATATATCTTGGGACACCTGGGTGGTTCAGTCATTAAGCATCTGCCTTCAGCTCAGATTATCCCAGGACCCCGGGAACCATCACTGGGTTCCCTGCTCAGCGGAAAGCCTGCTTCTCCCTCTCCTTCTCCCTCTGCTTGTGCTTCCTCTCTTGCTGTCTCTTTCTCTGTGTCAAATAAATAATCATTTAAAAAGTATATGTCTCAAGGGGCGCCTGGGTGGCTCAGTGGGTTAAGCCGCTGCCTTCGGCTCAGGTCATGATCTCAGGGTCCTGGGATTGAGTCCCGCATCGGGCTCCAGGAAGCCTGCTTCCCTCTCTCTCTCTCTGCCTGCCTCTCTATCTGCTTGTGATCTCTCTCTGTCAAATAAATAAATAAGATATTTAAAAAAAGTATATGTCTCAAAACAAAAGCACATATTCCAAAGCCTATGGGAGGCAGCAAAAGCAAATAGTAGAGTGAAATTTATAAAATGAGTGCTTGTATTAAAAGAAAAAGCTCAAATAAAGAACTTAACATCACATCACAAAGAACAAGAAAAGGAAGAGACTTAGATGAAATTTAGTAGAGGAAGTAAATAACAAACAAAAAGCAGAAAAAATAGAGCCCAGAATAAATAATAACATAACATTGAAAATAATGACCAGATTAAAAAAAAAAAAGACAATGTTTTAACTACATTAACTAAGAAAAAAAGAGAGGAAACTCAAGCACCAAACTGAGAAATGGAAGAGAAAACAAAACAACTTATAACTACTGAAATACATACTGTGATAACAAGTTACCATTAAAAAACTATGCTAAGAAAAAAAAAATCAAACAAAGAAAAAAAACTATGCTAAGGGCACCTGGGTGGCTCAGTGGGTTAAGCCACTGCCTTCAGCTCAGGTCATGATCTCAGGGTCCTGGGATTGAGTCCTGCATTTGGCTCTCTGCTCAGCAGGGAGCCTGCTTCCCTCTCTCTCTCTCTGCCTGCCTCTCTATCTACTTGTGATTTCTCTCTGTCAAATAAATAAATAAAATCTTAAAAAAAAAAACTATGCTAATAAGTCAGGTAACTTAGAATAAAAGATAATTGCTAAAAAGAAAAAAAATCACAAGTCATCATGAATCTTGAATCCAATAAATTAGAAGTCTTCTTAAACCAATAAAAGAATGAAAGCTGAATTAGTCCTCAAAAATTTCAGAGCATAGAAAAGCCTGAGACATTGTCTCATTTCTGAATTCTACCAAACATTACAGAAAGAATTAATAACAATCTTTATCAAAATCTTACAAATAATTGGATAGAGGAAATATATCCAAAATCATTCCATGGGGTCAGTACTACCATAATACCAAAACAGGATGAAAACCATATACAAC
Organism: Meles meles; assembly: GCF_922984935.1. Classification (NCBI taxonomy): domain Eukaryota; kingdom Metazoa; phylum Chordata; class Mammalia; order Carnivora; family Mustelidae; genus Meles; species Meles meles. The sequence continues at coordinate 79,386,573 of NC_060087.1, read as the reverse complement.
AAAAAAGTCCAGTGTGTCTGACATAAGTATTGCTATTCTGACTTTATTTTGACATCCATTTGCATGATAAATGAATCTGTACCACCCACTTGTTTCTTAAAAAGATTTTTGTTCAATTTTTATTTGTCTATTTGAGTGAGAGAGCATGCACATGAGAGAGAGAGAAAGCATGAGTCAGAGGAAGGGCAGAGGGAGAGGGAGAAGCAGACTCCCTGCAAAGTAAGGAACCTGACCTGGGACCTGATCCCAAGACCCCAGGATCATGACCTGAGCCAAAAGCAGAGGCTTAATGACTGAGCCACCCAGGTGCACCCCATCCCCCACTTTTAAGAGTCTCAGGCTCTACCAACTGAGCTAGCCGGGTGCTCCCCACTTTTAATCTGCAGGTGTTCTTAGGTCTAAAATGAGTCTCTTGTAGGCACCATATAGATGGATCTTCTTTTTTATCCCATCTGTCACCCTATATTTTCTGACTGGAATATTTAATCAATTTATATTCAGAATAATTATTGATAGATATGAATTTGGCCCCATTTTAATACTTGTTTTGTCATTGTGTCTAGAGATTTTCTTTGTTCCATTCTGGTCTTTGTAACTTTTTGTCTTTCTTTGCACTCAAAAAGTCCCCTTTAATATTTCTTGCATGGCTGGTTTAGTGGTTGCAAACTCCTTTAGTTTTTGTTTATATGGGAAACTCTATCTCTCCTATTCTGAATATACCCTAACTAAACAGAGTATTCTTGGCTACAGATTGTTCCCATTCATTACTTTAAATATATCGTGCCACTCTCTTGCCACCTTTCTGTTGAGAGATCTCCAGCTAGACTAATGGGTTTTCCCTTGTAAGTTAAGGACTTCTTTTGTTTTGATGACTATTTTAAAGATTTGTTTATTTATTTTAGGAAGCACATGAGTGGGAGGGGCAGAGGGAAGATAGAGAGTCTCAAGTAGACTCCACGCTGAGTGTGGATCCTGACATAGGGCTCAATCTCTTGACTCTGAGATCATGACCTGAGTCAAAACCAAGAGTTGAACACTTAACAGAATGCACCACTCAGTAGCCCCTGTCTTGCTGTTTTAAGAGTTTTTCTTTATCACTGCATTTTGCAAATTTAATTACAATATGTCTTGGTATTGCCTGTTTATTTATTTATTTTTTCTTTATATGAATGAGAGTTCTCTGTGCCTCCTGGATGTGGATAACTCTTCCCTTCCCCAGATTAGAGAAGTTTTCTGTTATTATTTCTTGAAATAAATTGCCCCCTTTTCTCTCTAATTCTTCTGCCAGTCCTATATATTTTTAAGGATTTTATTTATTTATTTGACAGAGAGAGATCACAAGTAGGCAGAGAGGCAGGCAGAGAGAGAGAGGAGGAAGAAGGCTCCCTGCCGAGCAGAGAGCCCGATGTGGGGCTCGATCCCAGGACCCTGAGATCATGACCTGAGCCAAAGGCAGAGGTTTTACCCACTGAGCCACCCAGGCACCCCTGCCAGTCCTATATTATTGCTATTACATTTGATGGAGTCACTGAATTCCCTAAGTCTATTCTCATGTTGCAAAATTCTCCTTTCTCTCTTTTGTTCAGCTTCATTGTTTTTCATTATTTTGTCTTCTAAGTGACTAGCTCATTCTGCATTTTCCAGCTTGCTGTTCATTGTATCAAGCCAGTTTCCAGTCTCATTTATTACTTTATCATTTTTGATTGACTCCTTTTTAATTCTTTTATATCTGTTGTAAGGGTCTCACTAATGTTTTCCATTCTTTTTCTCAAGCTCAGTGAGTTTCCATACGATTGTTGCTTTAAATTCTCCATCAGACATGTTGAATATATCTGTTTTATTTAGATCTTTTGTTACGACCTTATCTTGTTCTTTCAATTGGGATGAATTCCTCCATCTTGACATTCTGTCTAAGTCTCTGCCTTCTCTGTGTTAGAAAAGTCAATAATGTTTCCTGCTCCTGAAAGTAATGGTTTTAGGAATAATAGGTAGTGTACTGTGTCTGTGTACCTGCCAGTGTCAGGACCTGGCACTTCAGGAAGTGTCTCTGGTATGTGCTGCCTGAGCTTTGCTGCTGTGTTTTACCTTGCTCCATCCTCTAGGCCAGTCATCTGCAGAGGTTCTCCTTGCCTATTGTTGGAAGTGTTTGGTCCCTAGACTGAATGTGACAAGATTTAACTAGGTGTGCTTTGATATACTTGTGAAATTAGATCTGACACCAACTCCACCAGAGCTGAGGTCCTGCAGAACTCTGGTTGGGAGATGTGATTTGGGTAGCTGTTTGTGCTGTTGTTTGCAGAAGGAACATGTTGAAATGGGACTTACACAAGCTTGACTGTGAAGGGCGGTCCTGACAGAGCACAGGTGTGTGGGGATTGATGTAAGCAAGTTAGTCAGGCAGTGTCCACACTGAAGTGCTTCCTTCAGGTGGCTTTGTATTGAGGCTGAGGGGCAGGGGAGGAAAATGGTACTAGTCATCTCCTTTGTTCCCAGGGAGGTATCTCTGTGAATGTTGCCTCTCAGAAAATCACTCCTGAAGAGCGAATATCTTCCCCCTGTGTGCTCTAGATGTTTATCAGATCATGTAGATCCATGCTGTCTGCCCCCAGGTTGTTTGCCTGCCTTCTCTCCATGACCAGGGAAGTGTCCTCAGGTCTCTATCACAGCTAACACCTCTAACCTTTGAAACACCAGGCTTTAAGACCCAATGGTTGCAAGAACTGAAGGAATTCATCCTCTCTTATTTTTCAAGACAATGGCTTGGGGAAATATTCTCCTTGTACATTCCCTTGGGTGCTCCCCCTCTTTCTCCCTTCTCCACAACTTTGGCTCTCTCCCTCCAAAGCAGTCACAATCTGTTTTTCCTGTAAACCACATTTATGCATTCCCTATGTTCTTTGCTGTGGCCTCTTCTCTCCCTCTAGTGGTGGAGTTTGTTCTGTCAGTCTTCAGGCCATTTTCGGGGGGTATTTAGGATGATTTGATAGTTATCTAGTTGTGTTCATTAGGCAAGATGAGCCTAGGGTTCTCCTATTCTGCTACCATTTTAGGTCCCCTATTCTGAGATAAAGTTCTAATCTATATATTACTCATCCCATGTCACCACTTTATATTCAAATGTTGTAAAAGAGTCGAGTAAATTTACATTTCTCTCATTGTTATCCTCCCACTCACCTGTCAGCACATAATAATTTGTCTTTCATACCTACCACCAAATTAAACCTGCTTTGATTACTTGAATAACATTTTTCACTCTTGTCCACATCCTAATTTCAACATCTGTATACCTTGGATTCAATGTCTCTGTGTTCTCCTGGAATTCCGTTTCTTTCCCAGTATCCTTCAAGAGTGTATCTTCCCATACCCAGCTGCTTTTCATTGCTTTGTGTTAAAACCTCTTCTCTTGTTGTAGTGCATTCTACCTGTGTGATCTCACTCAGGTCTGTGGTTGACCATTACCATCTATGAGCAGCTGACTCCAAAATCTATAATTCATTTATTTATCTAAAAACCAAGCAGTAAGTATTGACAGCCCAGATCTCTTACCTTATTGTCAGACATGTGTATCTGATTTTCACAGTGAAATTAATGCTCCTATCTTCAAACCTGAGCTGTGTTCTTCATATTGCCATATACCCATTTGCCCAAATCCAAAATGTGCATTTATCCCCATTTTTCTACTTCTTGAACTCCCACACTCAACCATTTTATTCCTTTTTAATTTTACATCTAATGAGGTAAAAGAAGAAGCTATGTAAAGAAATAAGAGAAGAACACCCCAGGCAGAGAAGATAGGAAAGTTATTTTGAAGGAATAACAAAGTGGTCAGTGTATCTAAGATAGTGTGTCTGTGATGTTATAAGGAAAAAGTGGTAGCAAATTAAATCAGAGAGGTAGTAGAGTACCTCTCACTTATTGTCTTTGCTCAAATGTCATCTTATCAGAGAGGCCTTCCCTGACAACCCTCTATAAATCGAGAATCTCTGCATTTGGGGCACCTGGCTGGCTCAGTGGGTTAAATCCTCTGCCTTCAGCTCAGGTCATGATCCCAGGGTCCTGGGATCGAGCCCTGCATCTGGCTCTCTGCTCAGCAGGGAGTCTGCTTCCTCCTCTCTCTCTGCCTGCCTCTCTGCCTACTTGAGATCTCTGTCTGTCAAATAAATAAATAAAATCTTAAAAAAAAGAATCTCTGCATTTACACTCTGAATTTTCCCACATATTATTTTATATTATCTATAAATGTACCGTTTTATAATTGTCATTGCCTGTTTACTTTTCATCTCCCCTATATATTGCTATTTCCAAGAGGCCATGTATCTTGTTTACCTCACTCACTCATGTGATTCCAGTGCCTAGGAAAGTTCATAGAGAACATAGTTAGATCTCAGTAATTGTTGACTGAATGAATATGGAAAAAATGCCTGGAGCATAGTAGAAGTTCAATAAATGATAGCACTATTATAATCATTATTGATGAATGATTAAAATACTTTAGAAAAAAACACCATTAAATGACAAACTAGGAAATCACAAGTATAAGATGTGTAATTAATTGATTAGAGATAAATCTGGGAGAAAAAACACATAGTAACCAACAGAACTCTGGCACATTCCACATATATATCTTTGGTGTGTATCTCTCACAAGCATAGGGCAACAAGTTGTTGCTGGAAGCTGGGGAATCCAGTAATATTTAAAATATTCTTTGGGGATATCTGGGTAGCTCAGATGGTTAAGTGTCTGCCTTCAGCTCAGGTCATGATCTCTGGGTCCTGGGATCAGGTCCTGGGATTGAGCTTCATGTTGGGGTCCCTGAGCAGTGAGGAGTTTATTTTTCCTTCTCCCTCTGCCTGCTGCTCCCTCTGCTTGTGTTCTTCCCATATCTCTGTCAAATAAAATAAAAAAAAAAAATCCTTTGGTTCTGTGTTAAGATGTCTGTGGAACAGTCTCCTCAAATAGAGGCAACCCTAATGATACAATTAATAGTAACTGAAAGAAGAAGACCTCAGTGCAACCTCATTTTCTAGCTTGCTAGATCCTACTGGTGACAGCCTAGTCCCAAACTTATCAGTAGCCCTTAGTCCATTTCCTCTCCTCATGCCTACCCCTGAGGCTGTGAGAGCTCTTAATGGAGGCTTGGCACATTAACCACATCAGAGCAAACCTTTATTACATTGTAGGTAAGGACAAAAAATAGATTAACTTCAAAGAAAGTTAATTGCTTTGGAAAACTGAGCACATACCGCATCAAAGACATTTATATTAAATTAAAAAATACATGCTATAAGAAAAACAGTTTATCCTTCTGATAAACACTAATAAGACACTATAGTTGACACATAACCTAAGGAAAAAAACATGGGTTATTATAAATAACTAGGTCAAGTTAGCTATGTGGATCCCCAAAGCCTTAAAATTATTGGGGCATTAATAAGGGGAAAGAAAATTCTATTACTAGAAGCAGTAGATCCCTTTTACACTTGGGATCCAACACATACCTTTGACTAGTGGAATGTATATGAAGTTGAGTAGAGGTCAGAATAAAAAATCTTACTAGTGGTGTTTAGTTGTCATGTATATACTAAAATTGGCAATAAAATAGAGCAGCATGTATTTTTTGAAATTATTTAAGCCCATGGGAAGGTAACTAGAAGGGAGAGATTTGTCTTTTAAGTGAAATTTAAAAATTAGAATCTGGAGATACATTTTATTTTTCCTTTCTTATTTTAAGTTTTTTTTTAATTTAAATTGCAGTTTGGTAACATACAGTGCAATCTTAGTTTCAGGTGTGCAAAATAGTTATTCAACACTTCCATATAACATCCTGTGCTCATCATAAGTGTACTCCCTAATTCCCATTCCCCATTTAATGCATCCCCACCCCCATCCCTTCCAGCAACCCCTGATTTGTTTCCTGTAAAGATTCTCCTATTTTGCCTCCATTTCTGTTTTCATCATATTTTATTTTTCCTTCCCTTCCCTTTGTTGATCTGTTTTGTTTCTTACACTGAGTGAAATCATATGGTATTGTCTTTCTCTGACTGACTTATTCCATCTATCATAATACTCCCTAGCTCCACCCAAGTCATTGCAAATAGCAAGATTGCACTCTTTTTTATGGCTGATTTATGTTCCATTTCATATATATACCACAAATCCATCCATTCATCAGTTGATGGACACTTAGGCTGGTTCCATAGTTTAGATATTATAGATAATGCTAATATCTATATATTATATATATATATATCTAATATATAGATATTCTATATAGATATAGATTAGATATATATAGATATATCTAATATATAGATATTATAGATAAACATTAGGCTAAATGTATCCCTTTGAATTATTATTTTTGTATTCTTTAGGTAAATACCTAGTAGCACAATTTGTGAATCATAGGGTAGTTCTATTTTTAACTTGTCAAGGAACCTCCATAGCGTTTTCCACAGTGGATGCACTGGTTTACATTCTCACTAACAGTGCAAGAGGGTTCCCCTTTCTCCACATTATTACCAAATCCTATTGGTTCTTGTGCTGATTTCAGCCATTCTGACAGGAGTGAGGTGATATCTCACTATATTATTTTTAAGATTTTATTTATTTGCTTGACAGACAGAGATTACAAGTAGGCAGAGAGGCGGGCAGAGAGACAGAGGAGGAAACAGACTCCCTGCTGAGCAGGGAGCCTGATGCAGGGCTCGATCCCAGGACCCTGGGACCATGACCTGAGCTGAAGGCAGAGGCTTTAACCCACTGAGCCACCCAGGTGCCCCTCATTGTAGTTTTAATTTGTATTCCTTGATGATTAGTGATGTGGACCATCTTTTCATGTGTCTGTTGGTCACCCCACCTCTATGCCTTTTTTGGGAAAATGTCTATTCATGTATTCTGCCCATTTTTAATTGGATTATTTGGATTTCAGGTGTTGCATTTTATAAATTCTATATATTTTTGGATACTAACCCTTTATGAGATATGTCATTTGCAAATATCCTCTGCAATTCCATAGGTTGACATTTGGTTGTGTTTATTTCTTCTCTGTGCAGGTGCTTTTTGGCTTGATGAAGTTCCAATAGTTTATTTTACTTTTGTTTCCCTTGTCTCAGGGACATACATAGAAAGAAGTCGTTACAGATGATGTCAAGGAGGTTACTACCTGTGTTCTCCAGGGTTTTGATGTATTCTTTTATTTATTTATTTTTTTTACTTTGAAAAAAAAATGTTTTTATTTTGAAGTAACATGGATGTTTCACACATTATTTGATTTATATTATTTATAATTGAGTCAGCTGAAAATAAAGTACATTTATTGGAGTAAGTGGCATGTGTCAGCTGCCCTGACATGTTTTTTTCCTGTTTTTTTTTATTTTTTATTTTTTTATTTTTTAATATTTTATTTATTTATTTATTTATTTTTATTTGTTTATTTACAGTATAACAGTGTTCATGTTTTGGCATCACACCCAGTGCTCCATGCAGTACGTGCCCTCCCTATTACCCACCACCTGGTTCCTCAACTTCCCACCCCACCCCCCCCACCACCACCCGCCACCCCTTCATAACCCTCTGGTTGTTTTTCAGAGTCCATAGTCTCTCATGGTTCATCTCCCCTTCCAGTTTCCCTCAACTCCCTCTCCTCTCCATCTCCCCATGTCCTCGGTGTTCTTTGTTATGCTCCACAAATAAGTGAGACCATATGATACTTGACTCTCTCTGCTTGACTTATTTCGCTCAGCATAATTTCTTCCAGTCCTGTCCATGTTGCTACAAAAGTTGGGTATTTGTCCTTTCTGATGGAGGCATAATACTCCATTGTGTATATGGACCACATCTTCCTTATCCATTCATCCGTTGAAGGGCATCTTGGTTCTTTCCACAGTTTGGCGACCGTAGCCATTGCTGCAATAAACATTGAGGTACAGATGGCCCTTCTTTTCACTACATCTGTATCTTTGGGGGAAATACCCAGCAGTGCAATTGCAGGGTCATAGGGAAACTCTATTCTTAATTTCTTCAGGAATCTCCACACTGTTCTCCAAAGTGGCTGCACTAACTTGCATTCCCACCAACAGTGTAAGAGGGTTCCCCTTTCTCCACATCCTCTCCAACACACGTTGTTTCCTGTCTTGCTAATTTTGGCCATTCTAACTGGTGTTAGGTGGTATCTCAATGTTGTTTTAATTTGAATCTCCCTGATGGCTAGTGATGATGAACATTTTTTCATGTGTCTGATAGCCATTTGTTTGTCTTCGTTGGAGAAGTGTCTGTTCATATCTTCTGCCCATTTTTTGATATGATTATCTGTATTGTGTGTGTTGATTTTGAGAAGTTCTTTATAGATCCTGGATATCAACCTTTTGTCTGTACTGTCATTGACAAATATCTTCTCCCATTCCGTGGCTTGCCTCTTTGTTTTGTTGACTGTTTCCTTTGCTGTGCAGAAGCTTTTGATCTTGATGAAGTCCCAAAAGTTCATTTTTGCTTTTGTTTCCTTGGCCTTTGGAGACATATCTTGAAAGAAGTTGCTGTGGCTGATATCGAAGAGGTTACTGCCTATGTTCTCCTCTAGGATTCTGATAGATTCCTGTCTCACGTTGAGGTCTTTTATCCATTTCGAGTTTATCTTTGTGTACGGTGTAAGAGAATGGTCGAGTTTCATTCTTCTACATATCGCTGTCCAGTTTTCCCAGCACCATTTATTGAAGAGACTGTCTTTTTTCCATTGAATATTTTTTCCTGTTTTGTCGAAGATTATTTCACCATAGAGTTGAGGGTCCATATCTGGGCTCTCCACTCTATTCCACTGGTCTATGTGTCTATTTTTATGCCAGTACCATGCTGTCTTGGTGATCACAGCTTTGTAGTAAAGCTTGAAATCGGGTAACGTGATGCCGCCAGTTTTGTTTTTGTTTTTCAACATTTCCTTAGCAATTCGGGGTCTCTTCTGATCCCATACAAATTTTAGGATTATTTGCTCCAGCTCTTTGAAAAATATCGGTGGAATTTTGAGCGGAATGGCATTAAAAGTATAGATTGCTCTAGGCAGTATAGACATTTTAACAATGTTTATTCTTCCAATCCAAGAGCATGGAACAGTCTTCCATCTTTTTGTGTCTTCATCAGTTTCTTTCATGAGTGTTCTGTAGTTCCTTGAGTACAGGTCCTTTACCTCTTTGGTTAGGTTTATTCCCAGGTATCTTATGGTTCTTGGTGCTATAGTCAATGGAATCGATTCTCTAATTTCCCTTTCTGTATTTTCATTGTTAGTGTATAAGAAAGCCACTGATTTCTGTACATTGACTTTGTATCCTGCCACGTTACTGAATTGCTGTATGAGTTCTAGTAGTTTGGGGGTGGAGTCTTTGGGGTTTTCCATATAAAGAATCATGTCATCTGCGAAGAGAGTTTGACTTCTTCCTTGCCAATTTGGATACCTTTGATTTCTCTTTGTTGTCTGATTGCCGTTGCTAGAACTTCTAATACTGTGTTGTACAAGAGTGGTGAGAGTGGGCATCCTTGTCGTGTTCCTGATCTCAACGGGAAGGCTGCAAGCTTTTTCCCATTGAGGATGATATTTGCTGTGGGTCTTTCATAGATAGATTTTAGGAAGTTCAGGAATGTTCCCTCTATCCCTATACTTTGAAGCATTTTCATCAGGAACGGATGCTGGATTTTGTCAAATGCTTTTTCTGCATCCATTGAGAGGACCATGTGTTTCTTCTTTCTTCTCTTATTGATGTGTTCTATCACACTGATTGATTTGCGAATGTTGAACCAACCTTGCAACCCAGGGATGAATCCCACCTGGTCATGGTGGATAATCTTTTGAATGCGCTGCTGGATCCTGTTTGCTAGGATCTTGTTGAGAATCTTTGCCTCCATGTTCATCAGTGATATTGGTCTGAAATTCTCCTTTTTGGTAGGGTCTTTGCCTGGTTTTGGGATCAGGGTAATGCTGGCTTCATAAAAAGAGTCTGGAAGTTTTCCTTCTGCTTCAATTTTTTGGAACAGCTTTAGGAGAATTGGTGTTATTTCTTCTTTGAAAGTTTGGTAGAATTCCCCAGGGAATCCGTCAGGTCCTGGGCTCTTGTTTTTTGGGAGGTTTTTGATCACTGCTTCAATCTCATTACTAGATATCGGTCTATTCAGGTTGTCAATTTCTTCCTGGTTCAATTTTGGGAGTTTGTAGCTTTCCAGGAATGCATCCATTTCATCTAGGTTGCTTAGCTTATTGGCATATAACTGTTGGTAATAATTTCAGATGACTGTTTCTATTTCCTTGGTGTTAGTTGTGATCTCTCCCTTTTCATTCATAATTTTATTAATTTGGGCTTTCTCTCTTTTCTTTTGGATTAGTGTGGCCAATGGTTTATCGATCTTATTGATTCTTTCAAAAAACCAGCTTCTAGTTTCATTGATACGTTCTACTGTATCTCTCGTTTCTACCTCATTGATCTCTGCTCTAATCTTGATTATTTCCCTTCTTGCATTTGGAGTTGGTTTGATTTGTTGTTGATTCTCCAGTTCTTTAAGGTGTAGAGACAGCTGGTGTATTCTGGATTTTTCAATTTTTTTGAGGGAGGCTTGGATGGCTATGTATTTTCCCCTTAGAACCGCCTTTGCTGTATCCCATAGGTTTTGGACCAAGGTGTCTTCATTCTCATTGGTTTCCATGAATTGTTTAAGTTCATCTTTGATCTCCTGGTTGATCCAAGCATTCTTAAGCAAGGTGGTCTTTAGCTTCCAGGTGTTTGAGTTCCTTCTGAACTTTTCCTTGTGATTGAGCTCCAGTTTCAAAGCATTGTGATCGGAGAATATGCAGGGAATAATGTCAGTCTTTTGGTATCGGTTGAGTCCTGCTTTGTGACCCAGTATGTGGTCTATTCTGGAGAAGGTTCCATGTGCACTTGAGAAGAATGAGTATTCTGTTGTTTTAGGGTGGAATGTTCTGTATATGTCTATGAGCTCCATCTGGTCCAATGTTTCATTCAATGCTCTTATTTCTTTATTAATTTTCTGCTTTGATGATCTGTCTATTTCTGAGAGAGGCGTATTAAGATCTCCTACTATTATTGTATTCATATCAATATGACTCTTTATCTTGATTAATAGTTTTCTTAGGTAATTGGGTGCTCCCATATTGGGGGCATAGATATTCACAATTGTTAGATCATCTTGGCAGATAGTCCCTTTAAGAATTATGTAGTGTCCTTCTATATCTCTGACTACAGTCTTTAGTTTAAAATCTAATTTATCTGGTATGAGAATCGCTACCCCGGCCTTCTTTTGAGGCCCATTGGCATGAAAGATGCTTCTCCATCCCTTCACTGTCAGTCTGGGTGTACCCTTAGGTTCAACATGGGTCTCTTGTAGACAACCTATGGATGGGTCCTGTCGTTTTATCCAATCTGCAACCTTGTGTCGTTTTATGGGCGCATTTAGGCCATTCACATTGAGAGTGATTATTGAGAGATAGGTTTTTATTGACATCATGTTGCCTTTGAAGTCTTTCTGTCTATAGATTGTTTCTATATTTCTGTTCAATGATATTCTTAGGATTTTTTCTCTTTTATAGGACCCCCCTTAATATTTCCTGCAGTGTCGGCTTGGTGGTTGCATAGTCTTTTAAGCCTTGCCGGTCTTGGAAACTCTTTATCTCTCCATCCATTTTAAATGTCAATCTTGCTGGATAGAGTATTCTTGGTTGCATGTTCTTCTCATTTGGTATTCTGAATATATTTTGCCAGCCCTTCCTGGCTTGCCAGGTCTCTGTGGAAAGGGCTGACGTTATTCTAATGGGCTTTCCTCTGTATGTAAGAAGCTTCTTTGTCCTAGCTGCTTTTAAGAGGGTCTCTCTTGAAACATAATTCCCCATTCTAACTATAAGGTGCCGTGAGGACTTTCGAGAATCTAAAATCTTGGGAGGAAATCTTTCTGCCTCTAGTACATGAACGTTGTTTCCATTCGTGAGATTGGGAAAATTTTCATAGACAACTTCTTCCACTATATCTTCTAGACTTCTTTCTTTTTCTTCCCCTTCAGGGATTCCAATAATTCTGACGTTGGAACATTTCATGGCATCGTTTATTTCCCTGATTCTGTTTTCGTGGCTTCTGAGCTGTTTGTTCCAGGCTTCCTCCTGATCCTTTCTCTCTATCTCTTTGTCCTCCAGATCACTATTTCTATCTTCTGTCTCAGTTACCCTAGCTTTTAGAGAATTTAGATTGGATTGGAACTCATTGAGAGCATTTTGAACATCATCCCTGGTGGCTTTCAGTTCTGCCCTAACATTGTGAACATCATCCCTGGTGGCTTTCAGTTCTGCCCTAATCAATTCTGTTTGGTCATCCATGGCTTTCTCCAACCTAGCTATTGCCTGGATAATTGTTAGTCTGAATTCGTTTTCTGACATATTGTCTATGTCGATAGCCATTAGCTCTGTTGCAGAAGGCCCATTCTCTGTATTTTTCTTCTGTTGGGTATTCCTCCTCCTAGTTATTTTGGTAAGAGATGACTAAACAGATGCAGCTGGACTTATCGATTGTGATGCAGTCAATGTGCACCCTGGAACGCTTCTGTACAATCAGGATTCCCCACCCAAATGAGAGAAAAAATGAGAAGAAAAAGAAATAGAGAAGAAGAAAGAAAAAAAAGGGGAAAGAAAATGGAAAAAAAAAAGAGAGAGAGAGAGATAGGAAAAAAAGGGAAGATAAAAGAGAAGGCTCAGCCCAAATGGGCCACAAGGTAAGATTTGTGGAGTATACAAACAAAAACAGACAGAGAAAAAGAGTGATAAAAGTATATGACAAGAGAAAAAATATGTATATATAAGCAAAAAGAAGGGAAGAACCTCATCAGAAAGAACCCCAAGTATAAGATTGATATATTATCAGGACAAACACAAATTCACAGGAACACTGACAGAAGGAAAAATTGGGAGAGTGGTTATAGATTCTCAGTGTGGGTGAGGAAGGTTATTTTGATTCTTCCTGAAGGTATCTTGAAGTTTTTGTTAAGGGACTCAACTTTCCGTGCTCACTTCGGCAGCACATATACTAAAAATTGGAAGGGACTCAACTTTCCTAAGTTACAGGGGGATTAGAAACTGGTTTGCCTATAGGGGTAGCATTGATTGCGGAAAGGGGATTACCTTGAAGTTTAACTCTATATGTATAGTAGAAAATAAAAATTAAAAAAGAATAAACTAGACTAAACTAAGTTAAAATTAAAAAAGAATTAAAAAAATAGAAAAACAAAAGAAAAACACGGGTGTATGTATCAAAAAGTTCAGGTTAGAAGGTTATTAAAGAATTTGATGTACTGGACATCTCAGTGTGATGGTAAATAGGTTAAAAAATTATCTGTATGTATAAAAAAAAAAAGAACCAGAATATTGGTAAAGGGTTAAAAATAAAAGTTGTATTTATGAAGTAGTGGTAGTTGTTTTCTTGTAGTCTTTTTTTTTTTTCTTCCTTCCTGGTTGGTTTTCTGGGGGAGGGGACTGCCACGTGGGTTTTCAGACAATGATGTTCCCTGAGTTAGGTCCTCCCGCTCCCCTCATGGGGGTGAGCTCTTTTTTTTTTTTTCAGGAAACTGTTTTTTTTCAGCCTTTTGTTCTCTGGGGGTTTTTATGTTCTTTCATCTGCTTTCTCTCGCCTTGACAGCTTTTGATGGTTTTTGGAGGTTTAGAGGAGAGCAAATAGCACCCCAATCTCCCTCTCAGAGAGAAGCCTCAGACTGTTTTGCAAAAGCTGCTGGCAGAGTGGGTTCTGAGTCACTGTCACTGGGGATGCAGGAGCTCCTGGTTGTACCCAAAACCAGGGCAGCGGTGGCTGTCTAGGAAGCTCCAGACCGCCAGAGAGGTTCCGAGCAGAGATCGCACACTGAGATTTTCCCGCTGTCCCGGGCTGGGAATGTCTGTTTTTTCCGGCTGCCAGAGCTCCAGGCTAGCGCCTATGAGCACCTATCCCAAGGGAGGGTGTGGGACGCGCGCGTTTCAGGATTGTCGTCTAGCCAGGCTCCCAGCCCCTCACGGGAGCCAGACCCCACTCGTTCTCGGGCGCGCTGGCATTCAGGTGCACTGGGGGCTCAGGGGTGGAGACCTGATTTCTCCACCGCACTCTCTCTGGCTCCGCGCCAGGGGAGGCTGTCGTGGGTCCGGAGACTTAGGTCCCTGACCCTAACTGCCCAGGTTCCCACTATTACCCCCCGCGATCCTTTGCTGTTTGTTTTTTGAGTGCTTTCAACCAGACTCCAAGTTAATGCTGGTCCCCAGACACAGAGCACTCTCGTGTTGGGGTGTTACTTTCCAATCGGTCACCTCTGGTGGCTCCCTCCCCCTTTTGTTTATCTTCGGATATTAGTCCACTGCTCCCAGTCTGCTTTACCTGCCACTGGCGTCTTCTGCTCCTGTAGAGATCCAGACATGTATAATTCTGATCTTAGGCTGATTTCATGGGTGGTCGGAGTTCTTTGGTAGGTAATCAGCTCACTTTAGGGTACAGGTTGAAATGGTGCCTCCTCCTACTTCCCCGCCATCTTGACTCCTTTTTCGATGTATTCTTGTCTCACATTTAGGTCTTTCATCCATTTTGCATTTATTTTTGTGGATGATATAAGAAAGTAGTCCAGTTTCACTCTTTTTTTTTTTCACGTTTACTTTTTATTTATTGTAATTTCTCAACTTATGTACCATATACTGTATTATTGGTTTCCAGGGCAGAAAATAGTGGTTCATCAGGGCATATAACATCCAGTGTTGATTACAACTGACCTCCTTAATGCCCATCACCCAATTACCCCATGCCCCCACACACCAACCCTCCAGCAACCCTCAGTTTGTTTCCTACAGTTAAGAGTCTTTTATGGTTTACCTCCCTCTCTTTTTTATTTTATTTCCTTTTTCCTTTCCTTACCCCATGTTCATCAGTTTTGTTACTAAAGTTCCATGTGAGTGAAATTAAATGTTATTTTTCTTTCTCTGATTGACTTATTATGCTTAGCATGATACCCTCTAGTTCCAGCCACATTTCTGCAAGTGGCAAGATTTCATTCTCTTTGATGGTTGAGTAATATTCCATTGTATGTATATACATTACATATTCTTTATCCATTCATCTGTTGATGGACATCTGGGCTCTCCATATTTTGGCTAATCTGGGCATTGCCATTATAAACATTGGCATGACTGTGCCCCTTCAAATTACTGTGATTGCTTCCTTTGAATAAATACCTAGTACTGCAATTTCTGGGTCTTACAGTAGTTCTATTTTTAATTTTCTGAGGAACCTCCATACTATTCTCCAGAGTGACTGAACCAGCTTGCATTCTCACCAACAGTGTAAGAGTGTTCCCCTTTATCCTCATCCTTGTCAATGTCTGTTGTTTCCTGGGTTGGTCATTTTAGCCATTCTGATCAGTGTGAGGTGGTATCTCCCTGTAGTTTTGATTTGTATTTCCCTGATGCTGAGTGATGTTGAGCATTTTTTCATGTGTCTGTTAGCCATTTGTTCTTCTTTAGAGAAATATCTGTTTATGTCCTCTGCCCATTTCTTGACTGAATTTCTGGTTTTGGGCTGTTGAATTTAGTAAGTTCTTTATAAATTTTGGATACCAGCCCTTTATCTCATAAGTCATTTTCAAAATCTTCTCCCATTCTGTAGGATGCCTTTTAGTTTTGTTGATTGTTTTCTTCACTCTACAAAAGGTTTTATCTTGATGAAATCCCCATAGTTCATTTTTGCTTTTGTTTCTCTTGCCTTTGGAGATATGTCTAGCAGGAAGTTGCTGTGGCCAAGGTCAAAGAGGTTTCTGTCTCTTTTCTTCTCTAGGATCTGATGGATTTTTGTCTCAAATTTAGGTCTTTCATCCATTTTTTATTTATTTTGTGTGTGTGGTGTAAGGAAGTGGTCCAGTTTCATGCTACATGTGTAGTCCAATTTTCCCAACACCATTTGTTGCAGAGACTGTCTTTTTTTTTCCATTGGACATTATTCCCTGCTTTGTCAAAGATTAGTTGACCATAGAGTTATGGGTCCATTTCTGGGTTCTCTTTTCTGTTCCATTAATCTATGTGTCTGTACTTGTGTCAATAAAATAATGTCCTAATGACTACAGCTTTGTAATACAGCTTGAAGCCTGGATGTGATGCCTCCATCTTTGGCTTTCTTTTCAACATTACTTTGAATAATTGGGGTCTTTTGCAGTTCCATACAAATTTTAGGATTGTTTCTTCCAGTTCTGTCAAAAATGATATTATTTTGATAGGAATTGCATTGAATGCATAGATTGCTTTGAGTAGCATAGAAATTTTAAGAATATTTTTTCTTCCAATACATGAGCATGGAATGTTTTTCCATTTCTTTTTGTCTTCTTCAATTTCTTCCATAAGTGTTCTATAGTTTTCAGGATACAGATTCTTTACCTCTTTGCTTATGTTTATTCCTAGGTATCTTATGGATTTTGCTGCAAATGTAAATGGGAATGATTCCTTTATTTCTCTTTCTTCTGCTTCATTGTTAGTGTAAAGAAATGCAACGGACTTCTGTACACTGATTTTATATTCTGCCACCTTGCTGAATTACTGTATCACTTCTAGCAATTTTTTGGTTGAGTCTTTGAGTTTTCTACAGAGTATCATGTCATTGTGAAGAGTGAAAGTTTCACTTCTTCTTTGCCTTTTTGGATGCTTCTATTTCTTCTTGTTTTCTGACTGCTGAGGTTAGGACTTCCTATACTATGTTGAATAACAGTGGTGAGAGTGGACATCCTTGTCATGTTCCTGACATTATAGTGAAACCTGTCAGTTTTCCCCCTTTGAGGATGATATCACTGCATGTCTTTTGTATATAGTTCTCATGATACTGAGGTATGTTCACTCTATCACTACACAGCAGAGTTTTATCAAAAGAGAATGCTGTATTTTGTCAAATGTGATGCTGTATTTTGTCAAATGCTTTTCTGCATCTTTTTAGAGGACCATATAGGTCTTGTCCTTTCTTTTACTAGTGTGGTGTATCATATTGATTGATTTGTGGGTGTTGAACAACATTTGCAACCCAGTAAATGCTGTTTGCCTTATCGGTTTTACCTTGTCAGTTAAGGTCTCTTTTGTCTTGTTGACTTTAAAATTTTTTATAACTACATTTTGCAAATTTAATTATAATATGTATTACTGTGGGCCTGCTTTTTTTGTTTGTTTGTTCATTTGTTTGGTTTTCTTGTTTGTTTGTTTTGTTTTGTTTGTTTTTGTTTTGGTGAGATTTCTCTGTACCTCCTTGATCTGGATGTCTGTTTCTTTCATCAAATTAGGGAAACTTCTGCTATTATTTCCTAAAATAAATTTTCTGCCCCCTTTTCTGTTGTCTATTCTTCTGTGAGTCCTATAATACAAATGTTATTATGTTTCGTGGAGTCACTGAGGTCCTTAAGTCTTTAAATTTGCATTTTTTTCTTTCTCTCTTTTTTCATTGCCATAGCTTCCTATTACTTTGTCATCTAGGTCACTAATTAATTACTTTGCTTTTTCTAGCCTTCTGTTCATTGCATCATGCCTTTTTCCAATTTCGTTTATTGCATTCTTTGTCTCTGACTGATACTTTTAAAACCATTTTACCTCTATTTTAAAGGCCTCACTGATGTCTTCCATACATTTTTTAAATCCTCGTGAGTATCATTAAATCATCACTTTCAGTTCTCCATCAGGAAAGCTACTTATATCTGTTTTGCTTAGCTCTCTGGCTGTGGCCTTATCTTGTTCTTCCATTTGGAAAAATCCCTCCATCTTGGCATTTTATCTAAGTCTCTGCCTTCTTTTGTGTCTTAGAAAAGTCAGTTTTGCTTCCTGTTCCTGAAAGTAATAGCCTTGTCAAGAAGAGTTCATGTAGTTTCCACAGCCTGGCACCTCAAAAATTCCCAGAAGTATTTGTTGCATGAACTCTGCTTCTGTGCTCTGGACAGTCATTTTCACAGTCTCCCTTTCCTATTGTATGCAGTGTTTGGTTTCTGGTCTGAATGTAGTAAGTTTTAATAAGATGTGCTTTGGTCTGCTTGTGAAATGAGACCTGTCACCACCTCCACCAGAGCTGAGGCTCTGCAAAACTACCTGGTCAGGAGATGTGGTACAGGCAAGTGTTTGTGCTGCTCTTCTGTAGGAGGTAACTGCCACCCTGAGGTGATCATGGTTGAGAAGAGCAGTTTCACTAGTGCACAAATGTTTGGGGCTTAGTATAGGCAATTTAGGTAGCCAGTGTTGAACTGTGCTTCTTCTCACAGGTGGCTCAATATTTATGCTGTCATGGTGGGGGGGGGGAATGGTTCCAGTCATCTCCTCTGTCCCCAGAGAGGTATGTCTGTGAATGCTTCCTCTCAGGGACATGCTTTGAGAAGAGCAAATAATCTTTCCACTGTGTACACCAGGTGTTCCTAAGATAGTTGTTTCCAAGCTCTATGCCCCCAGACGGTTTGCCTGTCTTCTCTCCAAGAGGAACACAGGGTCATCCTTTAAAACTCCAGGCCATAGGCCCCACTTACTGCAATAACTCATGAAAAGAAACTCCTCTCAATTTTCAAGCACCTTCTTGTATGTTCCTCTCTGTGCTCCTCTCTCTCTCTCTTGCCCTTCCCTGTGACCATGGCTTTCTCTCCTCCATAACAGATAATATCCATTTCTCCCCCAAACCACATCTCCACACTTCTTAACTTCTTTTATGAGGTCTTTTCTTTCCTGGCTTTCAGAAGCTGGAATTACATTTTAAGTATCAGGCCCAGAAGCTTGTACCAGAGCAGGAGTTAAACGTAGTAAATCTAAAAGCCAGGCATGATACCTTACCAAGACCAAAGAGTAAAACCCAGGCCTTTAGATAGAACAGAGATCCCAAATTTCATTAATTGGCATTTTGTGGAAATCAACTCATTTCTTCATTTAAATAAATGTATTTATTTTAAAAGGGAGCTATATTTAAGTGGCAGACCATTAACATTTGTTATTAGTAGATGCGACCATACAATTAATATAATACGGCTAAATAATGTTATTAAATTACAGTACATTATGCTGCTAGTTTAAGTCTCTTGGCACAAAGAAAAAAAAAAGTGATTTCTTTCCTTTTTTAAAGGGCAATTAGCA
Organism: Meles meles; assembly: GCF_922984935.1. Classification (NCBI taxonomy): domain Eukaryota; kingdom Metazoa; phylum Chordata; class Mammalia; order Carnivora; family Mustelidae; genus Meles; species Meles meles. The sequence continues at coordinate 79,367,438 of NC_060087.1, read as the reverse complement.
ACTGTTTTAGAATTGCTAACAACAAACTGGCCCCAAACTCATTAATTATCATTAAAGTAATCAGAAAAACTAAAATTATCATTAAAAAGAGGTCAAATTTCAGGTGAGGAGTCAAGATTGTGGAGAAGTAGCAGCCTGAGACTACATCAGGTAGCAGGAGATCAGCTAGATAGCTTATCTAAACATCTCAAACACCTACAAATCCAACAGGAGATCAAAGAGAAGAACAGCAATTCTAGAAACAGAAAACCAACCACTTTCTGAAAGGTAGGACTGTCAGAGAAGTGAATCCAAAATGACAGGAAGATAGACCGTGGAGGAAGGGGCCAGCTACGGGCAAGCAGCAGAGCAACAGAGCACAAAATCAGGACTTTTAAAAGTCTGTTCCACTGAGGGACAATGCTCCAGAGGCTAAACCAGGGTGAAGCCCACATGGGGCCAGCGTGGCCCCAGGTCCCGCAGGGTCACAGAAGGATCAGGGGTGTCGGGTCGGAGTGTTCCAGAGCTTGCAGGTATTAGAATGGGGAAGTCGGCTACAGAGACAGAGCCGAGGTCTGAGCTCTCAGCTCGGGGTTACCTTGAACCAGTCACAGGCTGGGTGAGCTCGGAGCGCGGCTGGAGGCTGGGGATACGGGAGTGATTGGGTGCTGTTCTCTGGGGGCGCACTGAGGAGTGGGGCCCCAGGCTCTTGGCTCCTCCTGGCAGGAGATTGGGAGGCCGCCATTTTCATTCCCATCCTCCTGAAATCTACGGAAAGCGTTCAGGGAACAAAAGCTCCAAAAAGCAAACCTGAGCGGAATACTTAGCCCAGCCCCCGGTAAGGGCGGTGTAATTCTGCTTCGGGCAAAGACACTTGAGAGTCACTACAACAGGCCCCTCCCCAGAAGATCAACAAAATATCCAGCCAGGATGAAGTTCATCTACCAAGGAAAGCAGGTTGAATACCTAGGACAGCAGTAGAATTCCAGAGGAGAAAGCAAAGTAGAGAACTCAAGGCTTTCTCCCCATGATTATTTAGTCTTGCAGTTAATTCAATGTTTTTTCAATTTTTTTTCTTCTGTTAGCCCAAGGAATATTGAAAAAGAAAGCCAAAGTGGGTGGCGTCACAATTCCGGACTTCAAGCTCTATTACAAAGCTGTCATCATCAAGACAGCATCGTACTGGCACAAAAGCAGACACATAGATCAATGGAACAGAATAGAGAGCCCAGAAATAGACCTTCAACTTTATGGTCAACTAATCTTTGACAAAGCAGGAAAGAATGTCCAGTGGAAAAAAGACAGCCTCTTCAATAAATGGTGCTGGGGAAATTGGACAGCCACATGCAGGAAAATGAAATTGGACCACTTCCTTACACCACACATGAAAATAGACTCAAAATGGATGAAGGACCTCAATGTGAGAAAGGAATCCATCAAAATCCTTAAGGAGAATGCAGGCAACAACCTCTTCGACCTCAGCCACAGCAACATCTTCGTAGGAACATCGCCGAAGGCAAAGGAAGCAAGGGCAAAGATGAACTATTGGGATTTCATCAAGATCAAAAGCTTTTGCACAGCAAAGGAAACAGTTGACAAAACCAAAAGACAACTGACAGAATGGGAGAAGATATTTGCAAACGACATATAGATAAAGGGCTAGTGTCCAAAATCTATAAGGAACTTAGCAAACTCAACACCCAAAGAACAAACAATCCAATCAAGAAATGGGCAGAGGACATGAACAGACATTTCTGCAAAGAAGACATCCAGATGGCCAAAAGACACATGAAAAAGTGCTCCACATCACTCAGCATCAGGGAAATACAAATCAAAACCATAATGAGATACCACCTCAAACCAGTCAGAATGGCTAAAATTAACAAGTCAGGAAATGACAGATGCTGGTGAGGATGCGGAGAAAGGGGAACCCTCCTACACTGTTGGTGGGAATACAAGATGGTGCAACCACTCTGGAAAACAGCATGGAGGTTCCTCAAATTGTTGAAAATAGAACTACCCTATGACCCAGCAATTGCACTACTGGGTATTTACCCTAAAGATACAAACATAGTGATCTGAAGGAGCACGTGCACCCGAATATTTATAACAGCAGTGTCTACAATAGCCAAACTATGAAAAGAACGCAGATGTCCATCAACAGATGAATGAATAAAGAAGTCGTGGTATATATACACAATGGAATACTATGCAGCCATCAAAATAAATGACATCTTACCATTTGTGACAACATGGATGGAACTAGAGGGTATCATGCTTAGTGAAATAAGTCATTCAGAGAAAGACAACTATCATATGATCTCCCTGATATGAGGACGTGGAGAAGCAACATGGGGGGTTAGGGGGGTAGGAGAAGAATAAATGAAACAAGATGGGATTGGGAGGGAGACAAACCATAAGTGACTCTTAATTTCACAAAAAAAACTGAGAGTTGCTGGGGGTAGGTGAGGTTGGGAGAGGGTAAGGGGGGTTATGGACATTGGGAAGTGTATATGCTATGGTGAGTGCTGTGAAGTGTGTAAACCTGGCGATTCACAGACCTGTATCCCTGGGGATAAATATACATTATATGTTTATAAAAAAAATAAGAAACAAAAAATTTTTAAAAAACGAGGTCAACTTTCTTATTATAAATCATATATCATATGCCTGTGTCCTACCAGTAGGATGTGTTCCACACAGGAAAATTTAACTTAAATAATAGTTTGGATGTCATAGGCTAAAGGAACTAAAGATAAGGAAGAAGTACAAAGCAAGAGTGAAAAATAGGATGAACAATCAACATCTGGTATTTGTACAATAATTGAAGATATGAAGTAGAAACTTGTGTATTTATAGTAACTAAAGATGGTGTATTCACAATAACTGAAAATACATATGAAGATATGTATCAGTCAGCTTGTTTGAGGCTATACCAAGGCAGAAATCACAAAGAATCAAACAAACAAACAAAAAAACTCATTGGTTTATCAACAACCAATAGGTTTTGTTTGTTTGTTTGGTTTGTTTTTTGTTGTTGTAGTAGTTTTTGTTTCTTTGTTTTAATTCCCTGTCAGTAACTGTGAGTCAGCTCTGGCTCTGTAATTTGTATCTTTTCATTATGGGATCTAAGTTGAAGTAGTAGTCCTTATTTCAGTCTCTTAAGGCTTCAGCTCAAATGGCACATATTTCATTCATATTTTATTCACTAAATAAGTCAAAAGTTCAAGCTGCAAATCAATGAGGTAGAGCATATACTCTACATGAAAACACTGTAAGTCACATGGCCACAGGTGAGAATGTATCCCCCTCTTATGGAGAAAGTGAATAACTGGGAACAATAGCATCTATCATAAGGGTCATGATAGCAAAAACCAGGAATAAATATAACTGTCAGTACCATTTACTGAGTGCTTAGTATGTGCCTGTCCCTTCTTAAGTGCTTTACATGCATTTTTCTCATTGAATCTCCTCAACAACCTTATCAAGAGGTACTTCTTACCTAAGGAGAGCTGTATCCCTCCTTGAGACTAGTGGGTAAGACTATGTGTGATAGGTACTCATGGTGCAACAAGCTAAAAGAGTAGCAGTTTTATAAGGATTACTAGCTAAAGAGACAGCCTTATAGTTTCAAGACATGGAACACAAAACAAAATCTGGAAGGATGCATAATGAAGCACATGTGAAGCAATATACTAACCCTAGGTGATATTTTGGGGCAGGAAATTGGTTAAGTGAGGGGTTCATGGTATAACAATTTGGCTACTGCAAGGATTTTGTTTTAGTTGCAAGCTAATGAAGGCTGGGATATAGGAGTTAGATTTTTTTTTAATCTAGATTTCTCTTCAAAACATTATCTTATATTTTAAGTGTGATATTAAGTTATCTTTTTTATTTTACCTTTTCCACTTTACCTAAAAAAATAAGTTATCTAGCAACACATGATGAAGGAGGAAATTATTTCAGAATAAAAGACCAAAAAATTAAACAAATTAAAATTTGTTTAAAACTCAATATTTTACTTATTTTCCCCCATTTTCCATGTATTAGTTAAAACAGAACCATGAGAATCACCAGTCTACAGGCCAATATCTTGGAATTATCCCTATAAGTTCTATACTTTTATTATTGAGACCACAGAAAACTATGCTTCAACCACTTTAATTTACTCTCACCTAGAATTCCCTTCACAAGATTACCCTTGTATATTGCCCTTTCAGCTTTTATTAACAATTATGAAAGAGTATTTTTTAAGATTTTATTAATTTTGAGAGAGAGAGAGAATGTGAGTGAGGATGGGGTTAGAGGCAGAGGGAAAGAGATAATCTTGAGCAGACTACATGTTGAGCATGAAGCTCTTTCAGGGCTTGATTCCGCAACCATAAGATTGTTACCTGAACCAAAACAAAGAGTTGGATGCTCAACTGACTGAGCCAACCAGGTGTCCCACTATTATGAAATATTCTGTGTTTACCTTAAAAGTATAAATTTTTTGTTGCACCATTCAGTGAATTACATGATAGTAATTAGCACTATGGGAAACTTTGTCTCTCCTAAGGGTTGATATGGATTTGATTTTGGTCCTACTTTTCATAACTTCTAACTTATTTTTTCTGGTTTTCTGGAAGCTCAGAACCACTATTGCACTTCAATTACAGAAATTTTATTTATTTTTATAATTAGCATGCATGCATTCCTCTTTTTTTCTGTGGTTTATATTTTTTTTCTAGTTTACTAGTCATAAGCCCTCTCAATTCCTTTCCAGGTAGATGTGGGTTACAAATTATTACAAATTAACTAGTGCTCCCATTACTTTCTATTGATGTCCATATTTTTTTGTCTCTATTTGTCTGTGAGTTTCTTGAGTGTGGGATCAATGATTGATGTACCTTTGTACTTTTGATAGTGTTTAACATATATCAGATACTTAATGAAAATTTGTTTGATGGCTGTTTGACTGGCTGACTGGCTAGCTGAATCAAACCTTACCATTCTCAGTTAGATGTATTTTTAATTCTCTCATGCTCAGTATTTTAGAAACTCTATAATGTAGAAAGACCTATGCAACTATTAATGTGGAAGTCACTAAGTGTTTAGAAATCTTTCAAAGTAAGACCTTATTCTCAGTTCCTATCTTGGAAAACCATACTGATGTCAAATATAACATCAACATTATGCAGAATAGCCAAGGTATAGAAATAATCTAAATGCGCATTGACAGATGAATGTATAATGGATATATATATATATATGAAAATTACTCAATTTTTAAAAAGAAGACATATGACAAAAACTTATAAACCTAGAATACATTATGCCCAATAAAATAAGCCAATCACAGAAGGAAAAATACTGAATGATTCCACTTACATGAGATATCTGTAAGAGTCAAACTCATAGAAACAGAGAGTTGAATGATGGTTGCCAAGTACTGGAGGGAGGGGAAAATGGGGAGTTACTAGTCAATGGGTATAAATTTTAGTTATGCAAGATGAATTAGTTCTAGAGATCTGCTATACATTTTGCCTATAGATAGCACTACTGTATTGTGTATTTAAAAATTTGTTAAGAGAGTAGATTTCAGGCTGAGTCAAGATGGCGGGGAAGTAGGAGGAGGCACCATTTCAACCTGTACCCTAAAGTGAGCTGATTAACTACCAAAGAACTCCGAACACCCATGAAATCAGCCTGAGATCAGAATTATACATGTCTGGATCTCTACTGGAGCAGAAGATGCCAGTGGCAGGTAAAGCAGACTGGGAGCAGCGGACTAATATCCGAAGATAAACAAAAGGGGGAGGGAGCCACCAGAGGTGACCGATTGGAAAGTAACACCCCAACACGAGAGTGCTCTGCATCTGGGGACCAGCATTAACTTGGAGTCTGGTTGAAAGCACTCAAAAAACAAACAGCAAAGGATCGCGTGGGGGTAATAGTGGGAACCTGGGCGGTTAGGGTCAGGGACCTAAGTCCCTGGACCCAGGACAGCTTCTCCTGGCGCGGAGCCAGAGAGAGTGTGGCGGAGAAATCAGGTCTCCGCCCCTGAGCCGCCAGTGTGCCTGAATGCCAGCGCGCCCGAGAACGAGTGGGGTCTGGCTCCCGTGAGGGGCTGGGAGCCTGGCCAGACGGCAATCCTGAAACGCGCACGTCCCACAGCCTCCCTTGGGATAGGTGCTGGCTCATAGGCGCTAGCCTGGAGCTCTGGCATCTGGAAAAAAAAGACATTCCCAACCAGGGACAGCGGGAAAATCTCAGTGTGCGATCTCTGCTCGGAACCTCTCTGGCAGTCTGGAGCTGCCTAGACAGCCACCGCTGCCCTGGTTTTGGGTACAACCAGGAGATCCTGCATCCCCAGGGACAGTGACTCAGAACCCACTCTGCCAGCAGCTTTTGCAAAACAGTCTGAGGCTTCTCTCTGAGAGGGAGGTTGGGGTGCTGTTTGCTCTCCTCTAAACCTCCAAAAACCATCAAAAGCTGTCAAGGCAAGAGAAAGCAGATGAAAGAACATAAAAAACCCCAGAGAACAAAAGGCTGAAAAAAACAGTTTCCTGAAAAAAAAAGAGCTCAACCCCTTGAGGGGAGCCGGAGGACCTAACTCAGGGAACATCATTGTCTGAAAACCCACGTGGCAGGCCCCTCCCCCAGAAAACCAACCAGGAAGGAAGAAAAAAAAAAAGAAGAAAAAGACGACAAGAGAACAACCACCACTACTTCATAAATACAACTTTTACTTTTAACTCTTTACCAACATTCTGGCTCTTTTTTTTATACATACAGATAATTTTTTTAAAGATTTTATTTATTTATTTGACAGAGAGAGAGATCACAAGTAGGCAGAGAGGCAGGCAGAGAGAGAGGAGGAAGCAGGCACCCTGCAGAGCAGAGAGCCCAATGCGGGGCTCGATTCTAGGACCCTGAGATCATGACCTGAGCCAAAGACAGCGGCTTAATCCACTGAGCCACCCAGGCGCCCCCATACAGATAATTTTTTAACCTACTTACCATCACACTGAGATGTCCAGTACATCAAATTCTTTAATAACCTTCTAACCTGAACTTTTTGATACATACACCCATGTTTTCTTTTGCTTTTCTATTTTTTTAATTCTTTTTTAATTTTAACTTAGTTTAGTCTAGTTTATTCTTTTTTAATTTTTGTTTTCTACTATACATATAGAGTTAAATTCAAGGTAATCCCCTTTCCCCAATCAATGCTACCCCTATAGGCAAACCAGTTTCTAATCCCCCTGTAACTTAGGAAAGTTGAGTCCCTTAACAAAAACATCAAGATACCTTCAGGAAGAATCAAAATAACCTTCCTCACCCACACTGAGAATCTATAACCACTCTCCCAATTTTTCCTTCTGTCAGTGTTTCTGTGAATTTGTGTTTGTCCTGATAATATATCAATCTTATACTTGGGGTTCTTCCTGATGAGGTTCTTCCCTTTTTTTTTTTGCTTATATATACATATTTTTTTCTCATGTCATATACATTTATCACTCTTTTTCTCTGTCTGTTTTTGTTTGTATACTCCACAAATCTTACCTTGTGGCCCATTTGGGCTGAGCCTTCTCTTTTATCTTCCCTTTTTTTCCTATCTCTCTCTCTATTATATTTTTTCCTTTTTTCTTTCCCCTTTTTTTTCTTTCTTCTTCTCTATTTCTTTTTCTTTTCTTTATTCTCTCATTTGGGTGGGGAATCCTGATTGCATAGAAGCATTACAGGGTGCACATTGACTGCACCACAATCGATAAGTCCAGCTGCATCTGTTCAGTCATCTCTTTCCAAAATGACTAGGAGGAGGAATACCCAACAGAAGAAAAATACAGAGGATGGGCCTTCTGCAACAGAGCTAATGGCTATCGACATAGACAATATGTCAGAAAACGAATTCAGACTAACAATTATCCAGGCAATAGCTAGGTTGGAGAAAGCCATGGATGACCAAACAGAATTGATTAGGGCAGAACTGAAAGCCACCAGGGATGATGTTCACAATGTTAGGGCAGAACTGAAAGCCACCAGGGATGATGTTCAAAATGCTCTCAATGAGTTCCAATCTAATCTAATTCTCTAAAAGCTAGGGTAACTGAGACAGAAGATAGAATTAGTGATCTGGAGGACAAAGAGATAGAGAGAAAGGATCAGGAGGAAGCCTGGAACAAACAGCTCAGAAGCCATGAAAACAAAATCAGGGAAATAAACGATGCCATGAAACATTCCAACGTCAGAATTATTGGAATCCCTGAAGGGGAGGAAAAAGAAAGAAGTCTAGAAGATATAGTGGAAATAGTTTTCTATGAAAATTTTCCCAATCTCACGAATGGAAACAATGTTCATGTACTAGAGGCAGAAAAATTTCCTCGCAAGATTTTAGATTCTCAAAAGTCCTCACGACACCTCATAGTTAGAATGAGGAATTATGTTTCAAGAGAGACCCTCTTAAAAGCAGCTAGGACAAAGAGGCTCCTTACATACAGAGGAAAACCCATTAGAATAACATCAGACCTTTCCACAGAGACCTGGAAAGCCAGGAAGGGCTGGGAAAATATATTCAGAGTACTAAATGAGAAGAACATGCAACCAAGAATACTCTATCCAGCAAGACTGACATTTAAAATGGATGGAGAGATAAAGAGTTTCCAAGACCGGCAAGGCTTAAAAGACTATGCAACCACCAAGCCGACACTGCAGGAAATATTAAGGGGGGTCCTATAAAAGAGAAAAGATCCTAAGAATATCATTGAACAGAAATATAGAAACAATCTACAGACAGAAAGACTTCAAAGTCAACACGATGTCAATAAAAACATATCTCTCAATAATCACTCTCAATGTGAATGGCCTAATGCACCCATAAAACGACACAGGGTTGCACATTGGATAAAACGACAGGACCCATCCATATGTTGTCTACAAGAGACCCATGTTGAACCTAAGGATACACCCAGACTCAAAGTGAAGGGATGGAGAAGCATCTTTCATGCCAATGGGCCTCAAAAGAAGGCCGGGGGGTAGCAATTCTCATATCAGATAAATTAGATTTTAAGCTAAAGACTGTAGTCAGAGATAAAGAAGGACACTACATAATTCTTAAAGGGACTATCTGCCAAGACGATCTAACAATTGTGAATATATATGCCCCCAATATGGGAGTAGCCAATTACCTAAGAAAACTATTAATCAAGATAAAGAGTCATATTGATATGAATACAATAATAGTAGGAGATCTTAATATGCCTCTCTCAGAAATAGACAGATCATCGAAGCAGAAAATTAATAAAGAAATAAGAGCATTGAATGAAACATTGGACCAGATGGACCTCATAGACATATACAGAACATTCCACCCTAAAACAACAGAATACTCATTCTTCTCAAGTGCACATGGAACCTTCTCCAGAATAGACCACATACTGGGTCACAAAGCAGGACTCAACCGATACCAAAAGACTGACATTATTCCCTGCATATTCTCTGATCACAATGCTTTGAAACTGGAACTCAATCACAAGGAAAACTTCAGAAGGAACTCAAACACCTGGAAGCTAAAGACCACCTTGCTTAAGAATGCTTGGATCAACCAGGAGATCAAAGATGAACTTAAACAATTCATGGAAACCAATGAGAATGAAGACACTTCGGTCCAAAACCTATGGGATACAGCAAAGGCCGTTCTAAGGGGGAAATACATAGCCATCCAAGCCTCCCTCAAAAACATTGAAAAATCCAGAATACACCAGCTGTCTCTACACCTTAAAGAACTGGAGAATCAACAACAAATCAAACCGACTCCATACGAAAGAAGGGAAATAATCAAGATTAGAGCAGAGATCAATGAGGTAGAAAGGAGAGGTACAGTAGAACGTATCAATGAAACTAGAAGCTGTTTTTTTGAAGGAATCAATAAGATCAATAAACCATTGGCCACACTAATCCAAAAGAAAAGAGAGAAAGCCCAAATTAATAAAATTATGAATGAAAAGGGAGAGATCACAACTAACACCAAGGAAATAGAAACAATCATCTGAAATTATTACCAACAGTTATATGCCAATAAGCTAAGCAACCTAGATGAAAAGGACGCATTCCGGGAAAACTACAAACTCCCAAATTGAACTAGGAAGAAATTGACAACCTGAATAGACCGATGTCTAGTAACGAGATTGAAGCAGTGATCAAAAACCTCCCAAAAAACAAGAGCTCAGGACCTGACGGATTCCCTGGGGAATTCTACCAAACTTTCAAAGAAGAAATAACACCAATTCTCCTGAAGCTGTTCCAAAACTGAAGCAGAAGGAAAACTTTCAGACTCTTTTTATGAAGCCAGCATTACCCTGATCCCAAAACCAGGCAAAGACCCTACCAAAAAGGAGAATTTCAGACCAATATCACTGATGAATATGGATGCACAGATTCTCAACAAGATCCTAGCAAACAGGATCCAGCAGCACATTCAAAAGATTATCCACCATGACCAGGTGGGATTCATCCCTGGGTTGCAAGTTTGGTTCAACATTCACAAATCAATCAATGTGATAGAACAAATCAATAAGAGAAGAAAGAAGAACCACACAGTCCTCTCAATGGATGCAGAAAAAGCATTTGACACAATCCAGCATCCGTTCCTGATGAAAACACTTCAAAGTATAGGGATAGAGGGAACATTCCTGAACTTCATAAAATCTATCTATGAAAGACCCACAGCAAATATCATCCTCAATGGGAAAAAGCTTGCAGCCTTCCCGTTGAGATCAGGAACATGACAAGGATGCCCACTCTCACCACTCTTGTTCAACATAGTATTAGAAGTTCTAGCAACAGCAATCAGACAACAAAGAGAAATAAAAGGTATCCAAATTGGCAAGGAAGAAGTCAAACTCTCTCTCTTCGCAGATGACATGATTCTTTATATGGAAAACCCCAAAGACTCCACCCCCAAACTACTAGAACTCATACAGCAATTCAGTAACGTGGCAGGATACAAAGTCAATGTACAGAAATCAGTGGCTTTCTTATACACTAACAATGAAAATACAGAAAGGGAAATTAGAGAATCTATTCCATTTACTATAGCACCAAGAACCATAAGATACCTGGGAATAAACCTAACCAAAGAGGTAAAAGACCTGTACTCGAGGAACTACAGAACACTCATGAAAGAAATTGAAGAAGACACATAAAGATGGAAGACTGTTCCATGCTCTTGGATTGGAAGAATAAACATTGTTAAAATGTCTATACTGCCTAGAGCAATCTATACTTTTAATGCCATTCCGATCAAAATTCCACCGATATTTTTCAAAGAGCTGGAGCAAATAATCCTAAATTTGTATGGAGTCAGAAGAGACCCCGAATTGCTAAGGAAATGTTGAAAAACAAAAACAAAACTGGCGGCATCATGTTACCTGATTTCAAGCTTTACTACAAAGCTGTGATCACCAAGACAGTGTTGTACTGGCATAAAAATAGACACATAGACCAGTGGAATAGAGTGGAGAGCCCAGATATGGACCCTCAACTCTATGGTCAAATAATCTTCGACAAAACAGGAAAAAATATTCAATGGAAAAAAGACAGTCTCTTCAATAAATGGTGCTGGGAAAACTGGACAGCGATATGTAGAAGAATGAAACTCGACCATTCTCTTACACCGTTCACAAAGATAAACTCGAAATGGATAAAAGACCTCAACGTGAGACAGGAATCGATCAGAATCCTAGAGGAGACCATAGGCAGTAACCTCTTTGATATCAGCCACAGCAACTTTTTCAAGATATGTCTCCAAAGGCCAAGGAAACAAAAGCAAAAATGAACTTTTGGGACTTCATCAAGATCAAAAGCTTCTGCACAGCAAAGGAAACAGTCAACAAAACAAAAAGGCAACCCACGGAATGGGAGAAGATATTTGCCAATGACAGTACAGACAAAAGGTTGATATCCAGGATCTATGAAGAACTTCTCAAACTCAACACACACAAAACAGATAATCATATCAAAAAATGGGCAGAAGATATGAACAGACACTTCTCCAACGAAGACATACAAATGGCTATCAGACACATGAAAAAATGTTCATCATCACTAGCCATTAGGGAGATTCAAATCAAACCACATTGAGATACCACCTGACACCAGTTAGGATGGCCAAAATTAGCAAGACAGGAAACAACGTGTGTTGGAGAGGATGTGGAGAAAGGGGAACCCTCTTACACTGTTGGTGGGAATGCAAGTTAGTGCAGCCACTTTGGAGAACAGTGTGGAGATTCCTCAAGAAATTAAGAATAGAACTTCCCTATGACCCTGCAATTGCACTGCTGGGTATTTACCCCAAAGATACAGATGTAGTGAAAAGAAGGGCCATCTGTACCTCAATGTTTAGTGCAGCAATGGCTACGGTCGCCAAACTGTGGAAAGAACCATGATGCCCTTCAACGGATGAATGGATAAGGAAAATGTGGTCCATATACACAATGGAGTATTATGCCTCCATCAGAAAGGATGAATACCCAACTTTTGTAGCAACGTGGACTGGACTGGAAGAGATTATGCTGAGCGAAATAAGTCAAGCAGAGAGAGTCAAGTATCATATTGTCTCACTTATTTGTGGAGCATAACAAATAACATGGAGGACATGGGGAAATGGAGAGGAGAGGGAGTTGAGGGAAACTGGAAGGGGAGAGGAACCATGAGAGACTATGGACTCTGAAAAACAACCAGAGGGTTTTGAAGGGGCGGGGGGGGTGGAAAGTTGAGGAACCAGGTGGTGGGTAATAGGGAAGGCACATCTTCCATGGAGCACTGGGTGTGATGCCAAAACAATGAACACTGTTATGTTGTAAATAAATAAACAAAAAAAATAAATAAATAAAATAAAATATACCTTGAAAAAAAATAATAAAACCATAAAATAAAAATAAAAATAATAGTAAAATAAATAGTAAATAATAAATAATAAAATAAAAATAAAAATAAAATAAAAGCTATTTTTGAGTACAAAAAAAAAATAATATTCCCTGTGAGCTTTTCTTAGAATGACTTTTATGATACTGAGGTATATTCCCTATATTCCTTCACTTGGACAGTTTTAATCAAGGAAGGATGCTGCATTTTGTCAAATGCTTTTTCTGCATCAATTGAGAGGACCATATGGTTTGTGTCTTTTCTTTTATTAATGTGATGTATCATGTTGATTGATTTTCAAATATTGAATGACCCTTGCAGCCCTGGAATAAATCCCAGTTGGTTGTGGTGAATAATCCTATTAATGTAATGTTGGATCATATTAGCCACTATCTTGGAGAGAAATTTGCAATCCATGTTCCTCAAAAATATTGGTCTATTATTCTCCTTTTTGGTGGGATCTTTGTCTAGTTTTCAGATCAATGTGATGCTGAGCTCATAGAATGAGTTTGGATATTTCCCTTCCTCTTATGTTTTTTGAAACAGCATCAGAAGACTAGTTATTAGTTCTTCTTTAAACGTTTGGCAGAAGTGGCCTGGCAAGGCATCTGGCCCTGGAATCTTGTTTGTCGGGAGATTTTTGATTACTGACTCAGTTTCCTTGCTGGTTTTGGGTATGTTCAAGTTTTATATTCCTTCCTGTTTCAGTTTTTGTAGTTTATAAGTTTCTAGGAATGCAACCATTTCTGCCAGGTTGCATAATCTGTTGGCATATACTTGCTCATAATATGTTCTTAAATTTGTAAATTCTTGGTATTGGCCTTGATCTCTCCACTTTCATTCATGATTTTATTAATTTAGGTCCTTTCTCTTTTCTTTTTTTATACAATACAAAAAAAGGTTATTATGGCAATTTAAAAAATGTTATTATGTCAATTTGTAAGCTTTTTAAAAATTTATTTAATTTTATTAAATTTAATAAATTTAATAATAAAATTTTAAATTTTATTATCATTCATGATTTTATTAATTTAGGTCCTTTCTCTCTTCTTCTTTTTTTATACAATACAAAAAAAGGTTATTATGGCAATTTAAAAAAGGTTATTATGGCAATTTGTAAGCTTTTTTAAAATTTATTTAATTTTTTTTCAGTGATCCAAACTTCATTATTTATGTACCACACCCAGTGCTCCATGCAATACATGCCCTACTTAATACCTACCACCAGGCTCACACAACCCTACATCCCACTCCCCTCCAAAACCCTCATTTTGTTTCTCAGCATCCAGTCTCTCATGGTTTGTCTCCCCCTCTGATTTCCCCCAACTCACTTTGCCTCTCCATCTCCCAAATCTTCCATCTTATTCCTTATGCTCCACAAGTAAATGAAACCATATGATAATTGACTCTGTTTGACTTATTTCACTCAGCATAATCTCCTCCAGTCCTGTCCATGTTGTTACAAAAGTTCGGTATTGCGGTGCCTGGGTGGCTCAGTGGGTAAGCCTCTGCCTTCAGCTCACATCATGATCTCAGTGTCCTGGGATCAAGCCCCACATCTGGATCTCTGCTCAGAGGGTATCCTGCTCCCCCAAATCCCAGCCTGCTTCTCTGCCTGCTTGCGATCTGTCAAATAAATAAGTATTTTTTTTTAAAGTTGGGTATTCATCCTTTCTGATGGGGGCATAATACTCCATTGTATATATGAAACATATCTTCTTTATCCATTCGTCTGTTGAAAGGCATCTTGGTTCTTTCCACAGTTTGGTGACCGTGGCCATTGCCACTATGAACATTAGGGTAGAGATGGCACTTCTTTTCAATATGACTGTATCTATGGGGTAAATACCCAGTAGTGCAATTGCAGGGTCATAGGGAAGCTCTATTTTTAATTTCTTAAGAAATCTCCACACTGTTTTCCAAAGTGGCTGCAACAACTTGCATTCCCACCAACAGTGTATGAGGGTTCCCCTTTCACTACATCCACTCCAACACTTGTTGTTTAATACCTTGTTGATTTTAGCCATTCTAACTGGTGTCAGGTGGTATCTCAATGTGGTTTTGATTTGAATCTCCCTGATCACTAATGATGATGAACATTTTTTCATGTGTCTCTTAGCTATTTGTATGTCTTCATTGGAGAAGTGTCTGGTCATATCTTCAACTCGACCATTTTCTTTCTCTTTTTCTTTTTGATAAGTTTGGTTAGGGGTTTATTGATCTTATTCTTTCCAAGAACCAGATTCTAGTTTCATTGATCTGTTCTACTGTTCTGGTTTCTATTTCATTGATCTCTGCTCTAATATTTATTATTTCCCTTCTATTGCTTGGTTTAGGGGTTATTTGCTGTTCTTTTCCCTAGTTCATTTAGGTGTAAGGTTAGTTCGTGTGTTTAATAATTTTCTAGTTTCTTGAAAAAGGCATGTTTTGCTATGAACTTTCCTCTTAGGACCACTTTTGCTGCATCACAGAGGTTTTGAACAGTTGTGTTGTCATTTTCATTTGTTTCCATGAATTTTTTAAAGTCTTCTTTAATTTCCTGGTTTACCCATTCATTCTTTAATAGGATGCCCTTTAATCTCCATGTACTTGTGGTCCTTCCAGATTTTTTCTTGTGACTGAGTTCAAGTTTCAAAGCACTGTGGCCTTAAAATATGCAGGGAATAATTCCAGTCTTTTGGTATTGATTGAGGCTGGATCTGTGACCCAGTATGTGATCTATTCACATGCAATGTTCCATATGCACTTGAAAAGAATATGTATCCTGTAACTTTAGGATGGAATGCTCTGTACATATCTGTGAGATCCTTCTGATCCGGTGTGTCATTCCAAGCCATTGTTTCCTTGTTTCCTTCTGCTTAAATGATCTGTCCATTGTTGTGAGTGGCGTGTTAAAGACCTCTACTATTATTGTATTATTATCAATGTACTTCTGTAATTTTCCTATTAATTGGTTTATATAATTGGGTGCTCCCAAGTTAGAAGTATGAATTAAATTATTTATTACTAATTAATTATTATTAAATAAATTTTTAGATCTTCTTGTTGGATAGACACTTTAAATATGAAATAGTGTCCCTCTTCCTCCCTCACTACTGTCTTTGGTTTAAAATCTAATTTGTTTGATATCAGGATTGCTACCCCAGCTTTCTCTTGATGTCCATGAGCATGATAAATGGTTCTCTACAATCTCACTTTCAGTCCGGATCTGAAGTGAGTCTTGGGTCTAAAGTGAGTCTCTTGCAGATAGTATATTGATGGGCCTTGCTTTTTTATATAGTCTGATACCCTGTGTCTTCTGATTGGAGCATTTAGCCCATTTACCTTCAGAGTAACTGCTGAAAGATATGAATTTAATGCCATTGTACGACCTGCAAAGTCACTATTTCTCTATATTGTCTCTGTTCTTTTCTAGTCTGTTACTTTGGGGCTCTCTTTTTGCTTACAGGATCCCTTTTAATATTTCCTGGAGGGCTGATTTATTGATCATAAATTATTTCAATTTCTGTTTGTGATGAGAGCTTTTTTTCTCCCTCCATTTTGTATGACAGTCTTGCTGGATAAAGTATTCTTGGCTGCATGTTCTTCTCATTTAATATCCTGAATATATCGCACCAGACCTTTCTGGCCTGCCAGGTCTTGGAGTTTCAGTCTTCTCCCAGTCTAATATTTCTACCCTTCTAGGTTAAGGACCTCTTTTCTCCAGCTATTCTCAGGATTTTCTTTTATCTCTGAAATTTATAAGCTTCACTATTATATGTTGGGGTGTTTAGCTATTTTTATTGGATTTAAGAAGTGTTCTCTCTACCTCTTGGACTTGAATGCCTGTTTCTTTCCCCATATTAGGGAAGTTTTGAGCTATGATTTGCTCAATCACATTTTCTGCCCCCCCCCTTCTTCTTCCTTAGGGCCCCCAGTGATTGTAATTTTATTTTCACTTTGATTTCTAAAAGCCTCCCCTCATGATCCCGTAGATTTTTTTTTCCTCTTTAACTGAGCTTCTTTACCTTTCATTATTTTGTGTTCTATGTCACTGACTCTCTCTTCTACCTCATTTACCCTCACCGCTGAACACCCACTTTAGACTGTGTCTCAGTTCAAGCATTTTTAACTTAGGCCTTATTAGATTTTAGTTCCCTTTTTCTGAACTATGGGATTTTGTAGTGCCTTTTATACTTTTTTTCAATCCCAGCTAGCATCTTTATAAACACTTTTCTGAATACTAGGTCTGATATTTTACTTATATCCATATCGATTAAATCTAAAAGAGTATTACCTCTGATTCTTTTTGTTGTTGTTGTTGTTGTGAATTTATCCTTCTAGTCATTTTGTTGAGAGAAAAATAGATGAATGAGATAACAAAATCAAAAATATCAAGCATGACTCCAACAAAATACACACTAGACAAACCTGAAGAGTTCAGAAACCAAAAAAGTAAAAAAAAAATTTAAAAAATAGAGAATATGATTTCACCATTGGACAAAACAGGGTGATTTCCTGGTTCTGGGTGTATTTTGGTCTGTTTGTTAGAAGAAACTAAATTGTAAAATTGTAAAGAAAGAAAGAACACACACACACACACACACACACACACACACACACATATATATATATATATACACACACAAAATTAAAATTGAATACAGTGAAAGGAAGCCAAAAATGAAGAATATAACTATACAATGTAAATGTAAAAATGAAAATTAAAAAAAGACTTAAATAAATGTGTTGATAAAATAAGAAACTAGTTGAAAAAGGAAAAATGAAATAAAGAAAAGAAAATTTTAAACTGAAAGACTAAAAATCATAAGAAAAAAAACCTCAAGTTCTATATAATATTCTCCACTAGCACTGGAGTTTTGCAGTTCTTTGTTATCCATAAACTTGTTATTAGCCTGATGTCCCTGCTGTTCTTCTGGGGGAAGGGCCTATTGCACTGATTCTAAAGTGGCTTTGCCTCAATAGAGTCAAACCACCCCTTTCCAGGAGGCCAGGCTCAACATAAGCTATTTTGTGTTGCTCTCTGTGACATTTGTTCCCTGAAGTCTTTCTGCACTGCTGTAGAGGATTAAAAATATAAAATTAAAATGGTGGGGCCCCAATCCCCAGCCCCAGAGCTGAATGATTGCATCCCCACTCTTCAGTGCACTGTCAGGGAGAAGCAGTCAATCACTTTTATGTGTTCCAAACTCTGTAGACTCCTGTGTCGTGCACCTGTGCCAATCATTGCTGTAGAAGAAGCAGGATCTCATGATGGTTCTGCCACTTGATGGATCAAGTGGTAGCCTGACCCTGCCAGGTTCAAAGTTTATGATAATACAGAGCTGAGAGCCCACACCGGGATTCACTGATTGCAGCCTGCTTCCTCACTCCAGTGTTTATAAACTCTGCAACCCTAAGGCACCCCCATCCTTTCTGTGATAGTGGGGATCCTGAGACCACACCATCCCACCCATGATTCTACCCTGCTTCACCATCTGAGCATCTCTCAGGCAGGGACATCCCTCACTACAGCAGATTTTTAAAGTTCCAATTTTGGATTCACTTTGGAGGTGGGGCAAGATGGCGGAGAAATAGGAGACCCTCTTTCAACCCATCCCCTAAAGTGAGTGCAATATCTACACGCACACTCTGAATATACATGAAATCAGCCTGAGATGTAGGATTATAACTGCTGGATCTCCATGGGGGCAGAAGACACCAGTGGAGAAGTGAAGTGGAGTGAGAATGATTGGATTGATATTGGAGGATAAGCAGAAGGGGGAGGGAGTCACCAGAATCAACACACTGGAAAGTAATACATCAATACAAAAGTGTATTGTGGTTGGAGACCAGCATTAACTTGGAGTCTGGTTAAAAGCACTCAAAAAGAGGAATAGATCTTAAGGGGCAACTGGTGGAATTGGGGCAGTCACGGGCATTGGCCCAAGCCCACGGACCCAGGAGAGCCACTGTTGGTGACCATCCATGCCAAGGGGAGTGCAGTGGAGCCTCCAGTTCCTGGACCCTGAGCACCTGGCTGTGTGTGGCTTGCACCACCACTAAGATGGGTGCACTCCCACTGGCGCATGAGGGTGTATGGTGGGCACTCTCTAAAACCATACCCCTTTGCACTCTGCACACACTGTGCAACTGAGGATGATTGCAACCCAGGCCGTGCCTGAGAGAGCTTGGTGTGGCTGCTAGTCAGAGGTCTCCAGGACCCGTTGAGGGTCTGGACGCTCCCAGCCCATGCCTGAAGAAACTCGCACTATCTCTGGTTGAGATCCTTCACCAGCAGCAGCTGCATGACTGAGTGTACATGGTAGCATGGGCCTGGTCCCCAAACAGCAGTCCCGGCATAGGCAGCCACCAGAAGCAGGCTCCCTGTACCAATATTGCTCATGGTTTTAGTGGAGGGGTGCAGAGACAAGCAGGCACTTTGGGTGAACCTTGAGACAGTGGCTGGGAGTGTGCACAGCCTGTGGGATGTTGCAGTGTTCAGCAGAGTTTGAAGAGCGAGAATCTGTGTGTTCAGGAGCACCCAGAGGGAGCAGACTGAGGCTACTCTCTGAGGTGGAGGTCTGAGTGCAGTTTCCTTTCCACTAAACCTCCAGAAAGCCACAAAAATCTGCCAAAGAACAAAAACCCCAGAGAACAAAAGCCTGAAAGTCCAGTTTTCACATAGTGGAGTCACTTGATAGGGGGCAGGACTACTCAAACCAAGCAAAACTGACTGAAAAATAATGCGGCAGGCCCCGCCCCAGAAGGCAAGCCAAAAGAACAAGAGGACAACCACTACAGAGTCCTCTAAAAACTGTAAAACCCCAACATCAGGAGAAAGCAATATATTAAGTTCCTGGTATTGCCCTAAAATCTGTATATTTCATACAAAGAACTTTTTTTTTAATTTTTTCTCAAAATTCCTGTTCTTTTAATTTTTTAACCTACTTACCACTACAACAAGAGGTTTAATACAACATACTCCATAATAACTTTTAAACTTGAGGGGCACCTTGGTGGTTCAGTGGGTTAAGCCTCTGCTTTCAGCTCAAGTCATGGTCTCACTGAGCCCCGTGTTGGGCTTTCTGCTCAGCGGGAGCCTTATCCTCCTCCCCCACCTCTCTCTGCCTACTTGTGATCTCTGTCTGTCATATATATATATATATATATATATATATATTAAATATATATACACATATATATATATTTAATAACCTTAAAACTTGAACTTTTTTCATACATATACCTGTGTTTTTCTTTTTCTTTTCTTTTGTCTTTTTAAAAAAAATACATATATATATAAGCTTCAAGGTAATCATTTTTTCCCTATTCAATACTACCTCTATATATAAAACAGTTTTAATCTCCCTTTATCTCTGGAAAGTTGAATCCTTTAACAAAGATAACAAGATACACCCAGGAAGAGTCCAAATAACCTTCCTGCCCAATTCAAGGATTTATAACCACCCTCCCATCTTTTTCTTCTATCACTGTCTCTGTGTATTTGTTTTTGTTCTTGTATTATATAAATCTTATTATTGAGGTTCATTTTAGCTGTGTTATTTTTTTTCTTTCTTGTCATTTACTTTTGTTTGTCTTTTTGTTTGCCCATTATTGTTGATATACATTATAAATCATGCATTTGGGGCTCATCCTGCCTGGGTTTTCTCCTTTTTTTTTTCCTTCCTCTTTCTCTCTCTTTTTTTCTTTTTTCTTTCTTTTTGGTGGTGATTTCTGAATGCTCTTAAGCCTTCCAGGGTGCACTTTGCCTGAACCATGGTTGATATATTCAGCTATAAATCCCCTCAATCGCCTCTCAGCAAAATGACTAGAAGGAGAAACACCCATCAGAAGAAAAATTCAGAGACTGTGCCTTCTCCATAAGAACAATTGGATATGGATATAAACACTTTTTGGAAAGGGAATTCAGGGTAACAATTATCCAGGCAATGGCTAGTTTGGAGAAAACCATTAGTGACAACATAGAATCTCTAAGTGAAGAACTGAGAGCCACCAAAGAAGAAGTTAAAAATGGTATCAATGAGATCCAATCTAACCTAAATACTCTAAAACCTAGAGTAATTGAGGCAGAAGAAAAAGCTAGTGATCTAGAGGACAAAATGATAGAGAAAAATGATCAGGAGGAGGCATGTAACAAACAACTTAGAAGCCCTGAAAACTGAATGAGGGAAATAAATGATGCCATGAAATGTTCCAATGTCAGAATTATTGGGATCCCTGAGGCATGGAAAAAGACAGAAGACTAGATGATATAGCTGAAAAAAATTCTGGATGAAAATTTTACCTGTCTGGAGAATGGAACAAGCCTTCCTGTCCTAGAGGTAGAAAGTTCACCCCACAAGATCAATAAATTTAGAAAGACCTCAGACACTTTATTGTGAAACTGATGAAGCATAATTTTAGACATGAGCTTTTGAGGACAGTTAGAGGGAAAATTTTCCTTATGTACAGAGGAAAGTCCATCAGAATAATGTCATGTCTGTCCACAGAAACCCAACAAGCCAGAAAGAGCTGGCAGGACACATTCAGAACACTAAATGAGAAGAACATGCAGCCAAGAATAATTTATCAAGCCAGGTTGACATTCAAAAATGGATGGAGCGATATAGACTTTCCAAGATTGGCAAGGTTTAAAAGAGTATGTGACCACCAAGCGAGCACTACAAGAAATACTAACAGGGGTTCTATAAAAGAAGAAAGAACCCAATAGTGACATACAACAGAAATTTGCAGAGCTAATCTATACAAACGAAGACATCACAGGTAACATGATATAAATAAAAGCATGTTTTTAAATAATAACTTTCAACACAAACTGCTTAAATGATCCCATAAAACAGCACAGGGTTGCAGATTGGATAAAACGACAGGAGTTGTCCATATGCTTTCTACAAGAGACCCATTTGGAACCTAAGGGTACATCCAGACCGAAAGTGAAGGTATAGAGAAACATCTTTCATGTAAACAGGCCTCAAAAGAAAACTGGGGTAGTGATTTTCATATCAGATAAGTTAGATTATAAAATAAAGACTGTAGTCAGAGATAGAGAAGGACATACATCATTTTTAAATAGTCTATCCATGGAGGAGTCAAGATGGCGGAGAAGTAGCATGCTGAGACTGCATTGGGTAGCAGGAGATCAGCTAGATAGCTTATCTAAACATTGCAAACACCTACAAATCCAACAGGAGATGGAAGAGAAGAAGAAAAGCAATTCTAGAAACAGAAAATCAACCACTTTCTGAAAGGTAGGACTGGCGGAGAAGTGAATCCAAAATGATAGACCGTGGGGGGAGGGGCCGGCTACCAGCAAGCGGTGGAGCAATGGAGCACAATATCAGGACTTTTAAAAGTCTGTTCCACTGAGGGACATTGCTCCAGAGGCTAAACTGGGGTGAAGCCACACAGGGTCAGCATGGCCCCAAGTCCCGCAGGGTCACAGAAGGATCGGTGGTGTCATAGTGTCGCAGAGCTTGCAGGTATTAGAACAGGGAAGCCAGCTACAAAGACAGAGCTGAGGAGTGAGCTCTGGGTTACCTTGAACCGGTCACAGGATGGGTGAGCTTGGAGCACGGCCGGAGGCCAGGGATACGGGAATGATTGGGCACACTGAAGAGTGGGGTCCCGGGATCTCGGCTCCACCAGGCCAGAGACTGGAAGGATGCTATTTTCATTCCCGCCCTCTGCAACTCTACGGAAAGTGTTCAGGGAACAAAAGCTCTTGAAAGCAAACCCGAGAGGATTACTTAGCCCGGCCCCTGGTAAGGGTGGTGCAATTCCGCCTTGGGCAAAGACACTTGAGAGTCACTAAAACAGGCCCCTCTCCCAGAAGATTAACAAAAAATCCAGCCCGGACCAAATTCACCTACTAAGGAGAGCAGGTACAATAGCAAGGACAGCAGCGGAATTCCAGAGGATGAGAAAGCAAAGCACGGAACTCATGGCTTTCTCCCCCTGATTCTTTAGTCTTGTGGTTAATTTAATTTTTTTCTCAATTTTCTTTCTTCTTCTACTAAATTTTTTCTTAACTTTTACCCTTTTCATTTTTAACGTTTTTTAACTAGTTTATCTAATAGATATATTTTTTCTTTCTTCTTTATATTTTTTCTTTATTTCTTTTATTTTTTTTTAATTTTTTCTTTTATTTTATGAACCTCTTTTTATACCCTTTCTCCAGGCCATGATTTGAGGTCTCTTCTGATTTCATTAAAGTACATTTTCTGGGGTCTTTGCCACCCTTTTAGTATTTTATTTGCTCCTTCATATACTCTTATCTGGACAAAATGACAAGGTGGGAAAAATTCACCACAAAAAAAAAAAAAAGAAAGAAAGAACAAGAGACAGTACTGAAGGCTAGGAACCTAGCCAATACAGACATTGGTAATATGTCAGATCTAGAGATCAGAATGATGATTCTCAAGGTTCTAACTGGGCTTGAAAAAGGCATGGAAGATATTAGAGAACCCTCTCTGGAGATATAAAAGCCCTTTCTGGAGAAATAAAAGAATTAAAATCTAACCAAGTTGAAATCAAAAAAGGTATTAATGAGGTGCAATAAAAAATGGAGGCTCTCACTGCTAGGATCAATGAGGCAGAAGAAAGAATTAGTGATATAGAAGACAAAATGACAGAGAATAAAGAAGCTGAGCAAAAGAGAGACAAACAAATAATGGACCACAAGGGGAGAATTTGAGAGATAAGTGATACCTAGGAATAAAACTAACGAAAGAGGCAAAGAATCTATACTCAGAAAACTCTAAAGTACTCATGAAAGAAATTGAGGAAGACACAAAGAAATGGCAAAATGTTCCATGCTCCTGGATTTGAAGAATAAATATTGTGAAAATGTGTATGCTACCTGAAGCAATCTACACATTTAATGCAATCCCTGTCAAAATACCATCCATTTTTTTTCAAAGAAATGGACCAAATAATCCTAAAACTTATATGGAACCAGAAAAGCCCTCGAATAGCCAAAGGAATATTGAAAAAGAAAGCCAAAGTTGGTGGCATCACAATTCTGGACTTCAAGCTCTATTACAAAGCTGTCATCAACAAGACAGCATAGTACTGGCACAAAAACAGACACATAGATCAATGGAACAGAATAGAGAGCCCAGAAATAGACCCTCAACTCTATGGTCAACTAATCTTTGACAAAGCAGGAAAGAATGTCCAATGGAAAAAAAGACAGTCTCTTCAATAAATGTTGCTGGAAAAATTGGACAGCCACCTGCAGAAAAATGAAATTGGACCACTACCTTACACCACACATGAAAATAGACTCAAAATGGATGAAGGACCTCAATGTGAGAAAGGAATCCATCAAAATCCTTGAAGAGAACACAGGCAGCAACCTCTTCCACCCTAGCCGCAGCAACATCATCCTAGAAACAGCGCCAAAGGCAAGGGAAGTAAGGGCAAAAATGAACTATTGGGCTTTCATCAAGATCAAAAGCTTTTGCACAGCAAAGGAAACAGTTAATAAAATCAAAAGACAACTGACAGAATGGGAGAAGATATTTGCAAATGACATGTCAGATTAAGGGCTAGTTTCCAAAATCAGTAAGGAAGTTAGCAAACTCAACACCCAAAGAACAAATAATCCAATCAAGAAATGGTGAGAAGACATGAACAAACATTTTTGCAAAGAAGACATCCAGATGGCCAACAGACACGTGAAAAAGTGCTCCACATCCCCTGGCTTCAGGGAAATACAAATCAAAACCACAATGAGATATCACCTCACACCAATCAGAATGGCTAAAATTAACAAGTCAGGAAATGACAGATGTGGAGAAAGGGGAACCCTCCTACACTGTTGGTGGGAATGCAAGCTGGTTCAACCACTCTGGAAAACAGCATGGAGGTTCCTCAAAATGTGAAAATAGAACTACCCTATGACCCAGCAATTACACTACTGTGTATTTACCCTAAAGATACAAACGCAGTGATCCGAAGGGGCACATGTACCCGAATGTTTATAGCAGCAATATCTACAATAGCCAAACTATGGAAAGAACCTCGATGTCCATCAAGAGATGAATGGATAAAGAAGGTGTGGTATATATACACAATGGAATACTACGCAGCCATCAAAAGAAATGAAATCTTGCCATTTGCGATGATGTAAATGGAACTAGAGGGTATCATGCTTAGTGAAATAAGTCAATTGGAGAAAGACAACTATCATATGATCTCCCTGATATGAGGACATGGAGATGCAACATGGGGGGTTAGGGGGGTAGGAGAAAAAATGAAACAAGATGGGATTGGGAGGGAGACAAACCATAACTGACTCTTAATCTCACAAAACAAACTGAGGGTTGCCTGGGGGAGGGGGAATTGGGAGAGGGGGAGTGGGGTTATGGACATTGGGGAGGGTATATGCTATGGTGAGTGCTGTGAAGTTTGTAAATCTGGCGATTCACAGACCTGTACCCTTGGGGATAAAAATACATTATATGTTCATAAAAAAATAAAAAATAAATAAAAAATTTAAATAAAATAATTAGTCTATCCACAAAAAATATCTAACAATTGGAAATATTTATGCCCCCAATATGGGAGAGGCCAACTACATAAGCCAATGTTAATCAAGATAAAGAGTCATATTGATATGAACACAAAATTGTAGGGGATCTTAACACACCACTCTCAGTAAAATGTATACCATCCAAGCAGAAAATCTATAAAGAAGCAAGAGCATTGATTGACGCATTGGACTAGATGGACCTCAAAGATATATACAGAGCATTCCACACTAAAACAACAGAAGACTCATTCATCTCAAGCACACCTGGAACTTTCTCCAGAATAGACCAAATACGAGGTCACAAATCAGAGCTCAACCAATGCCAAAAGTCTGAGATTATTCCCTGCGTGTTCTCAGACCACAATGCTTTGAAACTGGAACTCAAACAGAAGAAAAATTTTGGAAGGTATTCAAACACTTGGAAGCTAAAGACCACCCTAGTTAAGAATGTTTGGATGAACCAGCAAATCAAAGAAGAAATTAAACAATTCATGGAAACCAATGAGAATGAAGATACTGCAGTCCAAAACTTATGGGATATGGCAAGGGAAGTCTAAGGGGGAAATGCATAGCCATCCAAGACTCCCTCAAAAAAAAGGAAAAATTCAGAAAACAGAATCCCTCTTTATACCTTATAGGACTGGAAAACCAACAACAAATTGAGCCAAAATCATGCACAGGAAGGAAAACAGTTAACATTAGAGCAGAGATCAAAGAGATGAAAACTAGAGATACAGTAGAAAATGCCAATGAAACTAGAAGCTGGATTTTTGAAAGAATCAGTAAGACTGACAAATCACTGGCTAAAATAATCTAAAAGAAAAGAGAGAGGGCCCAAATTAATAACATTATGAATGAAAAGGGAGAGATCATGACTAACACCAAGGAAATAGAAACAATCATCAGAAATTATTATCAACAGTTATATGCCAATGAGTGAAGCAACCTAAATGAAATGGATGCATTCCTGGAAACCTATAAACTTCCAAAACTGACAGGAAGAAATGGACAACCTGAATAGACCTACATCAAGTAACAATATTGAAGCAGTGATCCAAAACATCCCCAAAAACAAGAGCCCAGGACCTGAAGGATTCCCTGGAGAATTCCACCAAACATTCAAAGAAGAAATAATACCTGTTCTCCTGCAGCTGTTTCCAAAAAAGAAACAGAAGGAAAACTTAGAGACTCTATGAAGCCAGCTTTACCGTGATCCCCAAATCAGGCAAAGACCCCACCACAAATGAGAATTTCAGACCAATATCTCTGATGAATATGGATGTGAAGATTCTCAACAAGATCCTAGATAATAGGATCCAACAGTATATTAAAAAGATTATCCACCACTACCAGGTGGGATTTATCCTTGGGATGCAAGTGTGGTTCAACATTCATAAATCAATAAATGTTTAAGAACAAATAAATAAGGGAAGAGAGAAGAGCCACATGATCCTCTCAATGGATGCAGAAAAAGCATTTGACAAGATACAGCATCCATTCCAGATTTTTGTTTGTTTGTTTGTTTATTTACAGCATAACAGTGTTCAATGTTTTCGCATCACACCCAGTGCTCCATGCAGTACGTGCCCTCCCTATTACCCACCACCTGGTTCCTCAACCTCCCATACCCCCCCGCCCCTTCAAAACCCTCTGCTTGTTTTTCAGAGTCCATAGTCTCTCATGGTTCCTCTCCCCTTCCAGTTTCCATCAACTCCCTCTCCTCTCCATCTCCCCATGTCCTCCATGTTATTTGTTATGCTCCACAAATAAGTGAGACCATATGATACTTGACTCCCTCTGCTTGACTTATTTTGCTCAGCAAAATCTCTTCCAGTCCCGTCCATGTTGCTACAAAAGTTGGGTATTCATCCTTTCTGATGGAGGCATAATACTCCATTGTGTATATGGACCACATCTTCCTTATCCATTCATCCGTTGAAGGGCATCTTGGTTCGTTCCACAGTTTGGTGACCGTAGCTATTGCTGCAATAAACATTGGGGTACAGATGGTACTTCTTTTCACTACATCTGTATCTTTGGGGTAAATACCCAGCAGTGCAATTGCAGTGTCAGAGGGAAGCTCTATTCTTAATTTCTTGAGGAATCTCCACACTGTTCTCCAAAGTGGCTGCACTAACTTGAATTCCCACCAACAGTGTAAGAGGGTCCCCCTTTCTCCACATCCTCTCCAACACACGTTGTTTCCTGTCTTGCTAATTTTGGCCATTCTAACTGGTGTCAGGTGGTATCTCAATGCGGTTTTAATTTGAATCTCCCTGATGGCTAGTGATGACGAACATTTTTTCATGTCTGATAGCCATTTGTATGTCTTCGTTGGAGAAGTGTCTGTTCATATCTTCTGCCCATTTTTTGATATGATTATCTGTTTTGTGTGTGTTGAGTTTGAGAAGTTTTTTGTAGATCCTGGATATCAAACTTTTGTCTGTACTGTCATTTGCAAATATCTTCTCCCATTCCGTGGGTTGCCTCTTTGTTTTGTTGACTGTTTCCTTTGCTCTGCAGAAGCTTTTGATTTTGATGAAGTCCCAAAAGTTCATTTTCGCTTTTGTTTCCTTGGCCTTTGGAGACATATCTTGAAAGAAGTTGCTGTGGCTGACATCGAAGAGGTTACTGCCTATGTTCTCCTCTAGGATTGTGATCGATTCCTGTCTCACGTTGAGGTCTTTTATCCATTTCGAGTTTATCTTTGTGTATGGTGTAAGAGAATGGTCGAGTTTCATTCTTCTACATATCATTGTCCAGTTTTCCCAGCACCATTTATTGAAGAGACTGTCTTTTTTCCATTGAATATTTTTTCCTGTTTTGTCGAAGATTATTTCACCATAGAGTTGAGGGTCCATATCTGGGCTCTCCACTCTGTTCCACTGGTCTATGTGTCAGTTTTTATGCCAGTACCACGCTGTCTTGGTGATCACAGCTTTGTAGTAAAGCTTGAAATCGGGTAACGTGATGCTGCCAGTTTTGTTTTTGTTTTTCAACATTTCCTTAGCAATTCGGGGTCTCTTCTGACTCCATACAAATTTTAGGATTATTTGCTCCAGCTCTTTGAAAAATATCGGTGGAATTTTGATCAGAATGGCATTAAAAGTATAGATTGCTCTAGGCAGTATAGACATTTTAACAATGTTTATTCTTCCAATCCAAGAGCATGGAACAGTCTTCCATCTTTATGTGTCTTCTTCAATTTCTTTCATGAGTGTTCTGTAGTTCCTCGAGTACAGGTCTTTTACCTCTTTGGTTAGGTTTATTCCCAGGTGTCTTATGGTTCTTGGTGCTATAGTAAATGTTCATGTCCTCTGCCCATTTCTTGATTGGATTGTTTGTTCTTTGGGTGTTGAGTTTGCTAAGTTCCTTATAGATTTTGGATACTAGCCCTTTATCTGATATGTCGTTTGCAAATATCTTCTCCCATTCTGTCAGTTGTCTTTTGGTTTTGTTAACTATTTCCTTTGCTGTGCAAAAGCTTTTGATCTTGATGAAAGCCCAATAGTTCATTTTTGCCCTTGCTTCCCTTGCCTTTGCCGTTGTTCCTAGGAAGATGTTGCTGTGGCTGAGGTCGAAGAGGTTGCTGCCTGCATTCTCCTCAAGGATTTTGATGGATTCCTTTCTCACATTGAGGTCCTTCATCCATTTTGAGTCTATTTTCATGTGTGGTGTAAGGTAGTGGTCCAATTTCATTTTTCTGCAGGTGGCTGTCCAATTTTCCCAGCACAATTTATTGAAGAGGCTGTCGTTTTTCCATTGGACATTCTTTCCTGCTTAGTCGAAGATTAGTTGACCATAGAGTTGAGGGTCGATTTCTGGGCTCTCTATTCTGTTCCACTGATCTATGTGTCTGTTTTTGTGCCAGTACCATGCTGTCTTGATGATGACAGCTTTGTAATAGAGCTTGAAGTCCGGAATTGTGATGCCACCAACTTTGGCTTTCTTTTTCAATATTCCTTTGGCTATTCGAGGTCTTTTCTGGTTCCATATAAATTTTAGGATTATTTGTTCCATTTCTTTGAAAAAAATGGAGGGTATTTTGATAGGGATTGCATTAAATGTATAGATTGCTTTAGGTAGCAAGGACATTTTCACAATATTTATTCTTCAAATCCAGGAGCATGGAATATTTTTCCATTTCTTTGTGTCTTCCTCAATTTCTTTCATGAGTTTAAGTTCGTCTTTGATCTCCTGGTTGATCCAAGCATTCTTAAGCAAGGTGGTCTTTAGCTTCCAGGTGTTTGAGTTCCTTCTGAACTTTTCCTTGTGATTGAGCTCCAGTTTCAAAGCATTGTGATCGGAGAATATGCAGGGAATAATGTCAGTCTTTTGGTATCGGTTGAGTCCTGCTTTGTGACACAGTATGTGGTCTATTCTGGAGAAGGTTCCATGTGCACTTGAGAAGAATGAGTATTCTGTTGTTTTAGGGTGGAATGTTCTGTATATGTCTATGAGGTCCATCTGGTCCAATGTTTCATTCAATGCTCTTATTTCTTTATTAATTTTCTGCTTCGATGATCTGTCTATTTCTGAGAGAGGTGTATTAAGATCTCCTACTATTATTGTATTCATATCAATATGACTCTTTATTTTGATTAATAGTTATCTTAGGTAATTGGCTACTCCCATATTGGGGGCATAGATATTCACAATTGTTAGATCATCTTGGCAGATAGTCCCTTTAAGAATTATGTAGTGTCCTTTTGTATCTCTGACTACAGTCTTTAGTTTAAAATCTAATTTATCTGATATGAGAATTGCTACCCTGTCCTTCTTTTGAGGCCCATTGGCATGAAAGATGCTTCTCCATCCCTTCACTTTGAGTCTGGGTGTATCCTTAGGTTCAACATGGGTCTCTTGTAGACCACCTATGGATGGGTCCTGTCGTTTTATCCAATGTGCAACCCTGTGTCGTTTTATGGGCGCATTAGGCCATTCACATTGAGAGTGATTATTGAGAGATAGGTTTTTATTGACATCGTGTTGACTTTGAAGTCTTTCTGTCTGTAGATTGTTTCTATATTTCTGTTCAATGATATTCTTAGGATTTTTTCTCTTTTATAGGACCCCCCTTAATATTTCCTGCAGTGTCGGCTTGGTGGTTGCATAGTCTTTTAAGCCTAGCCGGTCTTGGAAACTCTTTATCTCTCCATCCATTTTAAATGTCAATCTTGCTGGATAGAGTATTCTTGGTTGCATGTTCTTCTCATTTAGTACTCTGAATATATTTTGCCAGCCCTTCCTGGCTTGCCAGGTCTCTGTGGAAAGGTCTGACGTTATTCTAATGGGTTTTCCTCTGTATGTAAGGAGCCTCTTTGTCCTAGTTGCTTTTAAGAGGGTCTCTCTTGAAACATAATTCCTCATTCTAACTATAAGGTGTCGTGAGGACTTTTGAGAATCTAAAATCTTAGGAGGAAATCTTTCTGCCTCTAGTACATGAATGTTGTTTCCATTCGTGAGATTGGGAAAATTTTCATATAAAACTTCTTCCACTATATCTTCTAGACATCTTTCTTTTTACTCCCCTTTAGGGATTCCAATAATTCTGACATTGGAACATTTCATGGCATTGTTTATTTCCCTGATTCTGTTTTTTTGGCTTCTGAGCTGTTTGTTCCAGGCTTCCTCCTGATCCTTTCTCTCTATCTCTTTGTCCTCCAGATCACTAATTCTATCTTCTGTCTCAGTTACCCTAGCTTTTAGAGAATTAGATTAGATTGGAACTCATTGAGAACATTTTGAACATCATCCCTGGTGGCTTTCAATTCTGCCCTAACATTGTGAACATCATCCCTGGTGGCTTTCAGTTCTGCCCTAATCAATTCTGTTTGGTCATCCATGTCTTTCTCCAACCTAGCTATTGCCTGGATAATTGTTAGTCTGAATTCGTTTTCTGACATATTGTCTATGTCGATAGCCATTAGCTCTGTTGCAGAAGGCCCATCCTCTGTATTTTTCTTCTGTTGGGTATTCCTCCTCCTAGTCATTTTGGAAAGAGATGACTGAACAGATGCAGCTGGACTTATCGATTGTGGTGCAGTCAAAGTGCACCCTGGTATGCTTCTGTGCAATCAGGATTCCCCACCCAAATGAGAGAAAAAAGAAAAGAAAAAGAAATAGAGAAGAAGAAAGAAAAAAAAAGGGAAAAGAAAAAGAAAAAAGAAAAGAGAGAGAGAGAGGAATAAAAGGGAAGATAAAAGAGAAGGCTCAGCCCAAATGGGGCACAAGGTAAGATTTGTGAAGTATATAAACAAAAACAGACAGACAAAAAGAGTGATAAAAGTATATGACAAGAGAAAAAATATGTATATTAAGCAAAAAAAAAAAAGGGAAGAACCTCATCAGAAAGAACCGCAAGTATAAGATTTATATATTATCAGGACAAACACAAATTCACAGAAACACTGAGAGAAGGAAAAATTGGGAGAGTGGTTATAAATTCTCAGTGTGGGTGAGGAAGGTTATTTTGATTCTTCCTGAAGGGATCTTGATGTTTTTGTTAAGGGACTCAACTTTCCTAACTTACAGGGGGATTAGAAACTGGTTTGCCTATAGGGGTAGCATTGATTGGGGAAAGGGGATTACCTTGAAGTTTAACTTTATATGTATAGTAGAAAATAAAAATTAAAAAAGAATAAGCTAGACTAAACTAAGTTAAAATTAAAAAAGAATTAAAGAAATAGAAAAGCAAAAGAAAAACACGGGTGTATGTATCAAAAAGTTCAGGTTAGAAGGTTATTAAGGAATTTGATGCACTGGACATCTCAGTGTGATGGTAAATAGGTTAAAAAATTATCTGTATGTATAAAAAAAAAAAGAACCAGAATATTGGTAAAAAGTTAAAAATAAAAGTTGTATTTATGAAGTAGTGGTGGTTGTTCTCTTGTAGTCTTTTTTTTTTTTTTTCTTCCTTCCTGGTTGGTTTTCTGGGGGAGAGGCCTGCCACGTGGGTTTTCAGACAATGATGTTCCCTGAGTTAGGTCCTCCCGCTCCCCTCAAGGGGGTGAGCTCTGAGGAAACTGTTTTTTTCAGCCTTTTGTTCTCTGGGGGTTTTAATGTTCTTTCATCTGCTTTCTCTCGCCTTGACAGCTTTTGATGGTTTTTGGAAGTTTAGAGGAGAGCAAACTGCACCCCAACCTCCCTCTCAGAGAGAAGCCTCAGAATGTTTTGCAAAAGCTGCTGGCAGAGTCGGTTCTGAGTCACTGTCCCTGGGGATGCAGGAGCTCCTCGTTGTGCCCAAAACCAGGGCAGCGGTGGCTGTCTAGGCAGCTCCAGACTGCCAGAGAGGTTCTAAGCAGAGATCACACACTGAGATTTTCCCACTGTCCCGGGTTGGGAATGTCTGGTTTTTCCGGATGCCTGAGCTCCAGGCTAGCGCCTATGAGCACCTATCTCAAAGGAGGGTGTGGGACGTGCACGTTTCAAGATTGCCATCTGGCCAGGCTCCCAGCCCCTCACGGGAGCCAGACCCCACTCGTTCTCGGGCGTGCTGGCGTTCAGGCACACTGGCGGCTCAGGGACAGAGACCTGATTTCTCTGCCACACTCTCTCTGGCTCAGCGCCAGGGGAGGCTGTCCTGGGTCCGGGGACTTAGGTCCCTGACCCTAACTGCCCAGGTTCCCACTATTACCCCCCACGATCCTTTGCTCTTTGTTTTTTGAGTGCTTTCAACCAGACTCCAACTAATGCTGGTCCCCAGACGCAGAGCACTCTCGTGTTGGGGTATTACTTTCCAATCGGTCACCTCTGGTGGCTCCCTCCCCCTTTTGTTTATCTTCCGATATCAGTCCAAAGCTCCCAGTCTGCTTTACCTGCCACTGGCGTCTTCTGCTCCTGTAGAGATCCAGACGTGTATAATGCTGATCTCAGGCTGATTTCATGGGTGGTCGGAGTTCTTTGGTAGGTAATCAGCTCACTTTAGGGTACAGGTTGAAATGGTGCCTCCTCCTACTTCCCCGCCATCTTGACTCCCCCGCATCTGCATCCGTTCCAGATTAAAACCCTTCAAAGCATGGGGATAGAGGAAACATTCCTCAACTTCATAAAATCTGTCTATAAAAAACCCACAGGAAACATCATCCTCAATGGGGAAAAGCTGACAGACTTCCCTTTGAGATCAGTAACATGACAAGGATGCCCAATTTCACTGTTGTTGAACATAGTACTAGAAGTCCTAGCAACAGCAATCAGATAACAAAAACAAATAAAAAGTATACAATTTGGCAAAGAAGTCAAACTCTCTCTCTTCACAGATGACATGATATTTTATTTGGAAAACTCAAAAGACTCCACCCCCAAACTACTCGAAATCATACAGCAATTCAGTAATGTGGCAGGATACAAAGTCAAGGTACACAAATCAGTTGCTTTCTTATACACTAAAAATGAAAACACAGAAAGGGAAATTAGAGAATCGATTCCATTTACTATAGCACCAAGGACCATAAGAGACCTGGGAATAAACCTAACTAAAGAGGTAAACGATCTGTACTCAAGGAACTACAGAACAGTCATGGAAAAAAATTGAAGAAGGCACAAAAAGATGGAAGAGTATTCTATGCTTGTGGATCAGAAGAATAAATATTGTTAAAATGTCTATACTGCCTAGTCTAAAATGTCTATACTGCCTATGCAATCTAGACTTTCAATGCCATCCTTATCAAAATTCCACTGGCATTTTTCAAAGATCTGGAACAGACAATCCTAAAATTTGTATGGAACCAGGAAAGACCCCACATTGCTAAGGAAATATTGAAAAAGAAAACAAGAAGTGGGGTCATCACATTGCCTGATTTTGAGCTTTACTACAAAGCTGTGATCACCATGACAGCATGATACTGGTACAAAAACAGACACATAGACCAGTGGAACAGCATAGAGAGCCCAGATATGGACCAACAACTCTATGGTCAAATAATCTTTGACAAAGCAGGAAAAAATATCCAGTGGAACAAAGACAGTGTCTTCAATAAATGGTGGTGGGAAAATTGGACAGCTATCTGTAGAAGAATGAAACTTGACCATTCTCTTACTCCATGCTTGAAGATAAACTCAAAATGGATAAAGACTTGAAGGTGAGGCAGGAATCCATCAAAATCCTAGAGGAGGACATGCAGTAACCTCTTCGACATTGGGCACAGCAACTTCTTTCAAGACATGTTTCCAAATGCAAAGGAGAAAAAAAGGAAAATGAGCTTTTGGGACTTCATCAAGATCAAAGCTTCTGCACAGCAAAGGAAAGCGTCAACAAAACAAAGAGGTAACCCATGGAATGGGAAAAGATACTTGCAAATGACTCTATAGTCAAAGGGCTGATATCCAGGATCTATAAAGAACTCCTCAAAATCAACACACACCAAACAGATAATCACACACACACACACACACACACACACACACACACACACACACACAATGGTCAGAAGACATGAACAGACACTTCTCCAAAGAAGACATACAAATGGCTAACAGACACATAAAAAAATGTTCATCATCATTGGCCATCAGGGAAATTCAAATAAAAACCACATTGAGATACCACCTTAAAGCAGTTAGAATGGCCAAAATAGCAAGGCAGTACACAAGAAGTGTTGGAGAGGATGTGGAGAAAGGGGAACCATCTTACACTGTTGTTGGGAATGCACATTGGTAGAGCCACTTTGGAAGACAGGGGAGATTTCTTTAAAAAATTAAAAATAAAGCTACCCAATGACCATGCAATTGCACTACGGGTATTTACCCCAACAATACTGATGGAATGAAAAGACGGGCCATCTGTACTCCAGTGTTCATTGCAGCAGTGGCCACAATCACCACACTGAAAAGAACCAAGATACCCTTCAATGGACGAATGGATAAATTAGTTATGATCCACATTTACAATGGAATATTACACAGCCATCAGAAAGGATGACTATCCAACTTTTATATCAACATGAACGGGACTGGAGGAGAGTATGCTGAGTGAAATAAGTCAAGAAGAGAGAATCAATTATCATATGGTTTCACTTACTTGTGGCATAAGAAATAACACGGAGGACATTGGGAGTTGCAGAGAAGTGAGTTGGGGCAAATCAGAGGGGGAGACAAACCATGAGAGACTGTGGACTCTGAGAAACAAACTGAGGGTTTTGGAGGGAGAGGGTTGGGGGGTTGGGTGAGCCTGGTGGTAGGAATTAAGGTAGGGGCATATTGCCTGGAACACCAGCTGTGGTGCAGAAACAATGTATCTTGGAACACTGAAAACAAAATTAAATTTAAAAAATATTCATTTCTCCAGTCCAAAACAGCATCAAAATTTCTAATTTTGCATTCCACTGCTATATAACTTTCCTGTAACCAGCTTGTGGAGGTTCCCTCCCCTAAACCCATGGTTCATCTGCTGATGTATCCCTTCAGATTCACATCTCCACACCTCATATCTGGAAAAAGTAGTCACATTTCTTTTTTTTTTTTTAAGATTTTATTTATTTGACAGAGATCACAAGCAGGCAGAGAGAAAGGGGGGAAGCAGGATCCCTGCTGAGCAGAGAGCCCGATGAGGGGCTCGATCCCAGGACCCTGAGATCATGACCTGAGCCAAAGGCAGAGGCGTAACCCTCTGAGCCACCCAGGCACCCCAAGTAGTCACATTTCTATTTTTAGAGTTGCAGCAATTCTTTCAGGTTAAATTCACAGTGTTCAGAATGATTTGATGTATGTTTGGCTGAATTCAAGGAAGCAGATGAAACAAGACTCCCTTATTCTTCCACCATTTTTCTGAAACTGAAAATATGGTTTCTGGAAAATACTGTGTATTTAACTGGGAGAACTGAACCTGCTACTCATTGGAAGTTCCAGACCCAGCTGATACTAACTGTAACATGTAACATGTAACCATGTTACATTCCAGAGGAAGAACCCAGTTGCATATCTTCTCAAGCATTTTGTCCAGTGGTTCCAAAGTGCTTTGTTGGCAGGGACAGCATGGCCAGCTCTTTATAGAAAACATAATGGGTCCTGATTATGGCAAGTATCCCTGTGCAAACTGTACCTTTTTTTCAATTGCTTATTTGTTTTATTTAAAACTCTTTTGATAGCCATCTATTTTCCCAGCTTCTATAAATGATCAGCCTTAATAATACAGTATAACCTGCACATTCAAAACCAAATTTACTTCTATAAATTTCCATACACTTAATAGTCACAGTTACAAAGATATCAGTTTTGAACATGAATATATTGTTCTGAGAAATTCATATTTCAAATCTGCAATTCAACTTAAGAACTGAACATAATGTTTTCATTAACACTGATGATATATAAAACTGCTCCTTAAAAAACAATAAAAGCTGGACTTCAGTTGTGAGGTTGAAACTCCTAAGCTACTTAGGGTTGAATTTTTATGTTGAAAAAGCTTATGTCTGACAGCAAGATAAAGCACGCATAAAAATCGTCTAAATTAAAAATGCTTCTATTCAGTCTTTAAAAGAAACTTATAGGGATAGTTTTCTTGATAGTCTAACAAGTGACTATTTTCTCGTTGCAAGTGTTCTATCATTGATCTTTGTGCTGACTCTTTCTCATTTGTCTGAATGGTGTGACTATGTCCCCCTTGCTGGTCATCAGCTTCTCCAGTTCCCCCTCAGAGCCTCCTTTGATGTATGCATTGAAAGGAGACCGCAGAAAAGCACAGGAGTCACACTCAATTGTATATTACTCTGGAGTGACTTGGGACTCCATGGAACACCTGGAACTCACTGTGCACACAAAGAACAAAAGTACAGTCATTTGGAATGACTTTTTTTTTTTAATTTTTTTTATTTTTTTATATTTTATTAATTTATTTGACAGAGAGAAAGAGATCACAAGTAGGCAGAGAGGCAGGCAGAGAGAGAGGAAGAAACAGGCTCCCCACTGAGCAGAGAGCCCGATGCGGGGCTCGATCCCAGGACCCTGAGATCATGACCTGAGCTGAAGGCAGAGGCTTAATCCACTGAGCCACTCAGGCGCCCCTGGAATGACTTTTTATTTAAATGTATTTCTAACAAAAGATGCCAGATATCCTTGTCTTATTTACCCCAAATGGAAACATTGAATTTATCCATTAATTGTGAGCCTAGAAAGCTGAAGTCCAACTTCCTCCCACTGTGCCCAAACTGTTCTTAATAGATCATCTCTTTGAGTAAAGAGAGGAGTTAAGGCATCGTGGAGAATAATTTCTTGCTTTAATTTAAAAAGTCTTATAAAAGGGGCCCCTGGGTGGCTCTGTGGGTTAAGCTTCTGCTTTCAGCTCAGGTCATGATCTCAGGGTCCTGGGATTGAGTCCCACATTGGACTCTGTGCTCAGCAGGGAGCCTGCTTCCCCCTCTCCTTCTGCCTGCCTCTCTGCCTACTTGTGATCTCTCTCTCCCTGTCAAATGAATAAAAAAATCTTTAAAAAAGTCTTAAAACTTGTATGGAATCAGAAGAAACCCCGAATTTCTAAGGAAATGTTGAAAAACAAAAATAAAACTGGTGGCATCATGTTATCTGATTTCAAGCTTTACTACAAAGCTGTGATCACCAAGACAGCGTGGTACTGGCATAAAAATAGACACATAGACCAGTGGAACAGAGTAGGGAGCCCAGATATGGACCTTCATATCTATGGTCAAATAATATTCAACAAAACAGGAAAAAATATACAGTGGAAAAAAGACAGTCTCTTCAATAAATGGTGATGGGAAAACTGGACAGCTATATGTATAAGAATGAAACTCAAACATTCTCTTAAACCGTACACAAAGTAAACTCAAAATGGATAAAAGACCTCAATGTGAGACAGGAATCCATCAGAATTTTAGAGGAGAACATAGGCAGTAACCTCTTTGATATCAGCCACTTCTTTCAAGATATGTCTCCAAAAGCAAAGGAAACAAAAGCAAAAATAAACTTTTGGAACTTCATCCAGAACAAAAGCTTCTGCACAGCAAAGGTAAGAGTCAACAAATCAAAGAGGCAACCCACGGAATGGGAGAAGATATTTTCAAATGACAGTACAGACAAAAGGTTGATATCCAGGATCTATAAAGAACTCCTCAAACTCAACACACACAAAACAGATAATCATATCAAAAAATGGGCAGAAGATATGAACAGACACTTTTCCAATGAAAACATACAAATGGCTATCAGACACATGAAAAAATGTTCATCATCATTAGCCATCAGGGAGATTCAAATCAAAACCACATTGAGATACCACCTGACACCAGTTAGAATGGCCAAAATTAGCAAGACAGGAAACAACATGTGTTGGAGAGGATGTGGGGAACCCTCTTACACTGTTGGTGGGAATGCAAGTTGGTGCAGCTACTTTGGAGAACAGTGTGGAGGTTCCTCAAGAAATTAAGAATAGAGCTTCCCTATAACCCTGCAATTGCATTGCTGGGTATTTACACCAACGATACAGATGTAGTGAAAAGAAGGGCCATCCATACCCCAATGTTTATAGCAGCAATGGCCACGGTCGCTAAACTGTGGAAAGAACCAAGATGCCCTTCAACGGACGAATGGATAAGGAAGATGTGGTCCATATACATGATGAAGTATTATGCCTCTGTCAGAAAGGATGAATACCCAACTTTTGTAGCAACACGGACGAGACTGGAAGAGACTATGCTGAGTGAAATAAGTCAAGCAGAGAGAGTCAATTATCCTATGGTCTCACTTATTTGTGGAGCATAACAAATAACATGGAGGACATGGGGTGATGGAGAAGAGAAGGAAGTTGAGGGAAACTGGAAGGGGAGATGAACCATGAGAGACTATGGACTCTCAAAAACAACCTGAGGGTCAAGAAGGGGCAGGGGGTGGGAGGTTGGGGGGAAAAGGTGGTGGCTATTAGGGAGGGCACATGTTGCATGGAGCACTGGGTGTGGTGCAAAAACAATGAACACTGTTATGCTGAAAATAATTTTTTTTTAAAAAAGTCTTATGAGAAGTAGAAGATCTATGGTGAGACTTTGAACTCCCTGCGGCGACTTCCTCTTCTTATCGTATGTAATAAAGAAGTAGCTCATGAAACAAGGGAAAAATAAGGACAAAGGGCATCTGAAGTAAACTGAATTCCTTGAAACCTTTGTCCTCTTCTTTCCCTGGCAGTGGAATCTCTCAGTAACATCCCTCTTCACTGTCATCTAGAGATCTCCAGCACTCTGCTTTACACCATGTAATCCACCTTCCAGTGTACCTTACTCCTTGGGCTTTACTCCCAAATTGTTCTGAGTTTCTTGACGAACAATCATAATGCCAGTCTGATCTATAATAATGATAGATAAAGAAAAGTCAAATAAAATGAAGTCATAACGAAAACAAGTACATTGGCGGGGCACCTGGGTGGCTCAGTGGGTTAAAGCCTCTGTCTTCAGCTCAGATCATGATCCCAGAGTCCTGGGATCGAGCCCCACATAGGGCTCTCTGCTCAGCAGTGAGCCTGCTTCCCCCCTCTCACTCTGCCTGCCTCTCTGCCTACTTGTGATCTCTCTCTGTCAAATAAGTAAATAAAATCTTAAAAAAATAAGTACATTGGCAAAGTTGAAAAATCTATAATTATATAGAAAAAATACAAGAAACTTTTAAATGTACCTTTGAAAAAGCTCCATGAATTTTAATTTATAATATATGTTGTGTGTGAGTGTGTGTGTATATGTATAGATGAGACTTTGAAGTCTCATCTGAATTTGGGAGAAAACAAGGGAGTAACATTTTGGAGAAATTGAAAATTGGTAGTCCAAGGGCTGAATTTAGTTGGAGTTTTATT
Source organism: Meles meles (assembly GCF_922984935.1). NCBI lineage: Eukaryota > Metazoa > Chordata > Mammalia > Carnivora > Mustelidae > Meles > Meles meles. The sequence continues at coordinate 79,327,227 of NC_060087.1, read as the reverse complement.
GTTATTGTTGTTTTTGGAGGAGAGTTGAAAAGAGTTTTATTTTGTTTGGATAAGAATGATTTTGGTGGGGAACTCACTTCTTAGTTTTCCTAAGGTGGCCTCTCTCTCTTTTGTCCTCCATCTTACTGCATCACATACTTGGCACCAGGCAGCTCTTTATAGCTCTTCTTGGTTTAGAGAATTTTAAGGCTGAAAGGAGACATTAGAGATGATCTGGTCTCATTTTAAAAATTATTTCCTGGGGCGCCTGGGTGGCTCAGTGGGTTAAAGCCTCTGTCTTCGGCTCAGGTCATGATCCCAGGGTCTTGGGATCGAGCCCCACATTGGGCTCCCTACTCAATGGGGAGCCTGTTTCCTCCTCTCTCTCTGCCTGCCTTTCTGCCTACTTGTGATCTCTGTCTGTCAAATAAATAAAATCTTAAAAAAAATTATTTCCTGTAGTTCCACTCTTCCAACTCTGTTCAACATTGTGTGTAATAGAAAAGAAACAGAATTTGAAATGCCCTTTCACTGCAATCAGTGTATATTTGATGTTCCACGTCAAGGAATGTTCACCAATTGACAGCTCACATACCTCTAGTATGCTTGCTTTCCTGTTGGTGGCAGAATACCCTCTATGTGTTATGATAACCTCCAGAAGAAGAGGTTTTATCCCAAGTCCAATGGCACTATAACAACTCTATATGGATGCTACAAACAGAGGTAGACCTTGCGAATATGATTTATGATTAAAAGTTTCAAATCTGTGTTGGAACACCTAGCATAGAAATGTAACTACATTTTTCACTGAGAGAACTCATTCCTATACCTGATTTTATAATGAACTGAGGAGGGTACTTTGGCTTGCTGTTGTTGCTTTTGTATAAGAGTTCAAAATCCAGCAGGGTCACACACACATGCACATCTCTTTTAATGAAAATAGTGTGCTATTTACCTATCTTGTCACCAGCCCAAGAGAAAGCTAAATGATGTTAGCTCAAAGGGTCTATACTACTCCCCAGTGATTTTCATATCAGTTTGCTTATGCTTAGAGTAGTTTCATGAATCTTATTATCTTCTTCTGTCATCTGGTATTCTTTTATTTTAATCCACCAATTATATGTATTTATATGCCTGCATGGTATAAAGGAACTATACTGCAAAATGTGAGCAAAAGTAGATGTGGTATTGCTTGTAAGTAACTTAGGACCTAGAGAGGAGATAGAATAACTACAATATTCATTATAGTTTATCTCTTGTTTTTATTAAAATGCGTAAGTGGTATTCCTTAAGAACAGGGTCACTCCCCTTATAAAATATCAATATCATGTAAAGTCTTGTTAATGATCCATGAACATCTAGACACTATTCGTTGTTATTCAGTTTCCCAGAGTTCATACATCTGGTCTGTTCAGTATTTCGAATACTGAAAATGAAAGTAGAATTTTCTGATGCTCTTTCTCTGATTCCACCTCAGCTGCTACCTGGTATGTCTGCTAACACTTATCTTAATCTAAGATAATGGAGTTTAAATAAAAAAAATAACAAGAGTTTAATGCTTGTGTCACCCTAATAGACGTCATTATCCATAAGAGCAATAATCATGTCTATCTTGTTCATCATGATATTCCTGCACTCATTGCAATGCCTCTAAACATAATTGATACTCAATAAATATATTTGAATATTGAACAAATAAATGAATGATGTAAATCAGCTGTAAAACAAACATTTACCCCTCTACCATCATTTTAGTTATCCCCAAGCAAAACTCCCTTCCAATCAATTTAGAAGGTAGATATAATAAATATGTTATATTTGGTAATTATTGCCTTCTATTTTGGGGCAAAAGAGATGACTAAATAAACTATACAAATCTCATTCAACTCCATGATTCCATGATTCAATGGAATATTAAAACTTGCAACTTGCCATCAAAGATTTAGGTAGTTTTAAAGGTAGAAAATTTGTGGGGAGGCTAGGTGTCTCAGTTGGTTAAGGGTCTGACTCTTGGTTTTTAACTCAGGTCATGATCTTGGGGTCATGGGATTGAGCCCCTCATTGGGCTTCATGTTGAGCTGAGTCTGCTTCAAATTCTCTCCCTCTCCTTCTGCCCCTCCTCCTGTTCTCTCTCTCTCTCTCAAATAAATAAATAATTTTTTTGGAAAAAAGGTAGAAATTGTGCATGAAATTGAAATATTATATAACATTCATCCCAAAAGTACCATTCATTGCAAAGGACCTAGATGTCAAGTAGTCTTAATAAATTGTACAATTGTTGCAACAGTTTATGTGAGCAGTTTACACAAGGGAGGGTGTCTTCAAAGGAAACCATAAAGGATAATAGTTCAATTTGAAGTCCAGAAGGTAAGAATGCTGAGGGAAATGGTGTTTCATTGGCCTATAGAGTGTGTTTTAGGTTTATATTCCTGACCATGGAGCTCACCAATTACTAGTGTTCTAAGTGTAACGTGATCTCCTTGAAGGAGAAGAAAGGGCTTAAGAAATACTTCCCTATTCCATAGGCAATTAAGAAAAATGAAAGCTCATAGACAAGATGGAGCTAAAAATAGAAGTGTCAGTGAACAGAATATTATTTTCTTGGCCATATAAGGGATAGGGTTAATTTTAGGAAAACATGGGGGAAAATGTTTGAAGGCAGTCTTCCAATCTTATTTTAAAAACTTCAAACCCGAGGCTATAAAAAAGAGAGAAAATGCTTTTAAAATATTGTGTGCCTGAATCCGATGCCCTGTGCTCTGTGCATATGACAAATCAAGAAAAGCACTTTGAAAGGATCTCGGTAATTATCATGAGAAAATAATAGGGAAGATATTTCGGAGCCATAGTTTTAGCCTCAGCTGTCTTATACCAATGGTGAGAGTATGGATGACAAATGAAAGCATCTAGAAATTCTCACACAAAGAGGTTACATAGATTGAATAAGTGTCACTGGGGCTTGATGGCATGATACTAAGTAAAAATTGTAATTAAAGATAATAATCTGTTAAAAATAGATTTAACATGACAAAGAGCATAAGATGTTGCAAAAATACAGAATGGAAAAAAAAAATCCATGAACTTAGAGGCATAAGCATGGTGAGGAGATACAAAAAGAATAACTAAAAGTGGGAATCCTGTATAACCTGTTTGGAAACAGGGAGGATTCAGATGATACTGTCTAATAGTTATTACACAACTGGCACATTGGGAAAAATAATAACTTAAGGGAGACTAAAATTTCAAGAAATATGCCAAATTTCAGTGTTCTGAAAGCAAAGCATATGATAAATTTTTGACTTGCTTAACAATTGACCTCATAGGCATTTAAAGAAGAAATGGAGAAAAGGGTTTCTCTGGAATTAGGATTGTCAAGAACACACGGTGTTCACATGTTAAGTATTTTGATTTTTGCAAAATATTTAACAAAAATTTTCTGATTATTTTATGGATAACATGCTAAAACATGGATATGGATTGTACTATCCAAGTGATTTCTAAGAGCACTAATCAAGACACTAATCAAAGAGTATTATATTGAATCAAGGCAACATTTATTTCTGGAGGCAAAACAGCTACTTTTGGGTAGCTTAAATAGCCATAAGTGTTCAGAAACACTTAAATGAATAAGCAAATAAATAGCTTTTATTCTAGAAAACAAGACATTGAATGACATGGTGACTATTTCAGCGAAATATGCCTATCTACGAAATAGACTTCAACCTACTAACTCAAAGACCAAGAGTATAAAGTTTAGGCAATCAAAATACAGCAGCAAAGAGCAATTTAGAAGGATGTCAGACATTAATAAAATTTTATGGGTGGAGCTTCCTTTCACAAATTCTTATTGGTCAAACAATTTTGAAGCCAAGCAACTCTTCAAAGGAAGTAGGTGTTCTCATCCTTTATGTGGTCACTTTCAAAATATGTACTTCTTATTGACTGAATATAAAGATAATTCTGGCAACTGCCTACACTAGCTACCAGTGGGATACTAACTGCATTGCAGAGAAGGAGAGTTTTAAAAGGATTAATCAAAATAATTGCAGGAGAATACTTTCGTTTAAAAAATAAATTGGCATAATTAGAATAGAATCATAACTCTTTTGCAAGTACTTCTGCATATACTCTATCTTTGTTACCTTTAACAATCTGACATTCAGTTAAAATTAAATACTTCTGCCACAGTGTGGAAAAATTCTGATTTATTTTTCCATCCTATTCTGGCTTAATGCGAAGTGATGCAGAATTAGTTACTTTTAGTAAGAAATTGTCTCTTTTAAAAAAATATTTTATTTATTTATTTATTTATTTGACAGAGAGATAGAGATCACAAGTAGGCAGAGAGGCAGGCAGAGAGAAAGGGGGAAGCAAGCTCCCCACTGAGCAGAGAGCCCAATGCGGAGCTCAATCCCAGGACCCTGAGATTGAAGGCAGAGGCTTAACTCACTGAGCCACCCAGAAGTCCCAGAAATTATCTCTCTTACCTTGTTAAATTTTACCCGCCCTCTGCAACTAAATAATACAGAAAAAAATGACTGGATGGGTGGACTTGTCAAATTATAACCAAGAACTGTTTTTCCTTTAGGACAAAAAAAATATACTAAAAATTAAAGTGTAAAGAAACAACAGTTGGAATTCTTATAAAAGCCTAATAAGATTTGTCAGTTATAATACAATTCCGTATGCTTATAGTGCTTTTTTGTTTGTAACCCAAATATTTCCTTTATTAATTTTTAAAGATTTTTAAGTAATCCCTACATCCAATGTGGGGCTCAAATTTACAACTCCGAAAGCAAGATTCACATGCTCTACTGACTAACCATCCAGGCATCCCATGAAACCCAGATGTTTCTTGGTCTGCAGATACTTCTTCAAAACGACCTAAAAAGAGAATATAAACAAATATTTTTCATAATTATGCTTCAAAGCCCTTCAAGATAGGCTCTTTGAGACCCTGAAAATATATACATTATCATAACTGGTGCATGCATTCCCATGTTAAGATAGGAAAAGAAGCTGTAAGGAGCTCTTATACCAAGCACAAAACTGAAAGTAAGAATTTTTAAAAACTCTTTCCCAAGTAGAAGAGTTCAAAACTTCAGCTTTTGCCCTTAATATTTTCAATAAGAAGTCCATTCTGTTGGACAGAAACTTTCTTTTCTCAAAATAATTCCATCTTGTCTGTGAATCGCCAGGTTTACACACTTCACAGCACTCACGATAGCCCTTATCCTCCCCAATGTCCATAACCCCCTCCCCCTCTCCCAATCCCACCTCCCCCAAGCAACCCCCAGTTTGTTTTGTGAGATTAAGAGACCTGTACCCCTGGGGATAAAAATACATTATATGTTTATTTAAAAAAAAAATTTGGAAGAGGAGGCGAACCATAAGAGACTATGGACTCTGAAAAACAACCTGAGGGTTTTGAAGGGGCAGGGGTGGGAGGTTGGGGGAAGAGGTGGTGGGTAATGGGGAGGGCACGTTTTGCATGGAGCACTGGGTGTTGTGCAAAAAGAATGAATACTGTTACGCTGAAAAAATAAATAAAATGGGAAAAAAAATAATTCCATCTTGTTAGACTTTCATTGCTTTTTTCAGATTCTCTAAATATATATCCTTCATATGTCTTTTATACGTTAAGTACCAAGCACAAGTACATTTCTACTATGGATTAAACTTCCCATACCTTGTTATAAAAGCCTTCTAAAAGTGAAAAAAATAAAATCTTTAAAAATAGTAAATAAATCGAGATGCCAAATGTCATTCAGTACAAAAAAAAAAGAACACTAAAACTAATGAAAACCGAAGTAGATGATAACAGTTATACTTAAAATGCTTTATAAGTAATAATATTTGCATTTCCTCTTTCCCATTCTGCAGATGGAGAAGTTAACGGGCAGCAAGAAAAAGGTTTTTATCCAACATCATGTGATATATGTGCTCTTACTTTCTGAATTTGCTGTGTCATGGTTTATTTAGCTACACTGTAATTTTGCAATTTCAGATCTGAGAAAATGCCTAAATACTTTGATAATAAGAGCATAACATTAAGCAAAAAGCCTATTTAATAATGTGGAAAAAACTAATGCCAACTAATTCTATGACTCATTAAGAAATTATAATTCTTGGATGTCCCTTAATAGCCTGATTCTAGTTTAACTTAACTGATGAATAAATAACACAAATTAAAATAATTTTTCTTGGACTTATTTAATTAAGAAACCATTTAATAATATGTGTGGGTATGAAGGGTGGAAGTCTGGGTAAGGAGGATGTAGAGGTAAGCTCATTTGATGGAATTAACTAAGCACATTACTTATGAACTGAACTCTGACTTACAGAATCATTAACCTTTGATCAAGAGAAAATATAGTGGTCATCTAGATTGGTGGTCCTCATGCTAGACCTATTAGATTAGACTTGATGGTAATAGGGCAGCTGGTCCCGGGATCTAAGTTTGGGAAGCCCTGACCTCACCCATCCTCTAGGCACTGCAGGAATCCTCCCCCAAAATGTCTCCAGTATACTGCCATCTACTGTAAATACTTCCAGTGACAAGGAGCATATGGCTCCAGAATGCAATACACTTCACCACTCAAAAAGCTCTAATTGTTGGGGTGCCTGGGTGGTTCAGTGGGTTAAAGCCTCTGCCTTCGGCTCAGGTCAAGATCCCAGGATCCTGGGATCAAGGCCCACATTGGGCTTTCTGTTCGGCGGGGAGCCTCCTCCCCCAACTCTCTCTCTGCCTGCCTCTGCCTACTGGTGATCTCTGTCAAATAAATAAATAAATAAATAAATAAATAAATAAATAAAAACCTTTTTTAAAAAATGCTCTAATTGTTAACCTAATTAAACTGGGCACACATATTTTGAAAGCCTACTATGTTCCAGGTGCTTTATATTTCTAATTCTCATAGCAACTCTATTGAAAAAGTCCTATGCAAGTTGGTGTAGCCACTTTGGAGAATAGTGTGGAGATTCCTTAAGAAATTAAAAATAGAGCTTCCCTATGATGCTGCAATTGCACTACTGGGTATTTACCCCAAAGATACAGATGTAGTGAAAAGAAGGGCCATCTGTACCCCAATGTTTATAGCAGCAATGGCCACAGTCGCCAAACTGTGGAAAGAACCAAGATGCCCTTCAACGGATGAATGGATAAGGAAGATGTGGTCTGTATACATGATGGAGTATGGAGTATTACGCCTCCATCAGAAAGGATGAATACCCAACTTTTGTAGCAACATGGACAGGACTGGAAGAGATTATGCTGAGTGAAATAAGTCAAGCAGAGAGAGTCAATTATCACATGGTTTCACTTGATGGAGAGGAGAATGGAGTTGAGGGAAACTGGAGGGGGAGATGAACCATGAGAGACTATGGACTCTGAAAAACAACCTGAGGGTCAAGAAGGGGCAGGGGGGTGGGAGGTTGGGGGAGCCAGGTGGTGGGTATTATGGAGGGCACGCATTGCATGGAGCACTGGGTTTGGTGCAAAAACAATGAATTCTGTTATGCTGAAAAGAAATAAAGAGAAAAAAGAAAAAGTCCTATTCCCCTTATTTATCGATTAGGAAAATGAAGCTCTGAGAAGTTGAATGGCTTATCCAAATCCCCAAAACTTAGTGGCAGAACTGGGATTGAAATCTTTTACTGTCTGAGGCAAACATTTTCTTGTTTAATTCTTAAAAATACCTTGTAGAGTATATAAAAGTATCCCCATTTTACAAATGAGGAAAGCAAATATTGGAGATCTTTAGTGATATTCAGAGTAAAATAATCAGTACATGACAGATTGGTAAACCAAACTCAGTTCTGACTCCAAAACCTGGGATCTTAACCATTGTGCCTTAAACCTTCTCAAACATTTGAATGTAACACTTTGTAATTAAAAAAAAAAAAAAGAAGCAGCATAGAGAAAGGGATAGCTAATTCTAGTATTAAAGTGTATCCATTCAGTTTTCTAGGAAAGGTGCAACCTAACCTTGACTTCAAAAGATAGAGATCATCCAGGCAAACAAAGGAGAGGAGATAATGTTGGAAAATGAGCATATAGAAAGGTGTAGAGCTAAAATACATCACAATTACAATCTGCCTGCATTCCACATTTCCCTCTCTGGAATAATGTTCATTTTTACATTCTTTCGTCTGTCAACTTTCCATTTCTATGTTTCTTCAAAACACTTATTACTACAATAATAATGGATATTACTTATAAGTAATACTTAATATTACTTATTACTTATTGAATACTTACTATATGCCAGGAACAGGCCACAGAACTTTACAAGGAATCACCCATTTAAGTCTCACAAAACTGTTTGAGGTAAGAATTATTAATATGCTTATTTTGCATGTGAGAAAACTGAAGCACAATAAGAACAGCTAATTTATACAAGGTCACAGAGCCAGTAAGTATGAATTTGAAGTCCAACGGTCTAGCTCCAAAGCTTCCTTTTATAACCACTGCACTCAACTACCTCCCTAATTGGCATTATATTATGTAATTATCTGTTCCACTTTTTTGTCTCTCTCCTCGGACTGGAACGTAATTACATAAGGGCATGCACTGTATCTATTTTGTAAATGCTGTTTCTCTAGCACTTAAAATAATACCTGGCACAAATGTGTTGTTCAACAAAAAATTTTTCAATGAATGAATTATTTTAAGACTTTTTTATAGTATCTATTATATACTAGATCATGCTAGGTACTAAAATTATGGAGGATGTTTAATCCTTCTTACACAAGACAGTTCTTAAAATAAATAAAGGCAAGTTTTGTATCCTTTTTAACTTTCTTATTTTCTAGAAATAATAAACTTATTTTCTGCAATCCTTCCTCAAGTCACATATTACCCAGGCCTTCTCCTCTGGACAGGAGCAGTTCATCAGTAGAAATGAGGGGTACACAAAATTTACCAGAGTGCTTTAGGAATGATCTGGGCCCCTTTTCCTATACTCTGCACTTCTTTTAATGTAACCCAAGATTGTCATTGATTTTCTAGCAGCTGTACCAAATTACTCACCCTTGTAGAGTTGGAAATAAAATAGAAAGCAAACAATCGTTCTGGTAGAATTCCTTTGGGAAGGCATGCAGCCCTGGACTCTTACTTCTTAGGAGATTTTTTTTTTAATTTATTTATTTATTTTCAGCGTAACAGTACTCATTGTTTTTGCACCACACCCAGTGCTCCATGCAATACGTGCCCTCTCTATTACCCTCCAACTGATTCCCCAACCTCCCACCCCCCGCCCCTTCAAAACCCTCAGGTTCTTTTTCAGAGTCAATTGTCTCTCATGGTTCATCTCCCCTTCCAATTTCCCACAAATCCCTTCTCCTCTCCATCTCCCCATGTCCTCCATGTTCTTTGTTATGTTCTACAAATAAGTGAAACCATATGATACTTGACTCTCTCTGCTTGACTTATTTCACTCAGCATAATCGCTTCCAGTCCCGTCCATGTTGCTACAAAAGTTGGGTATTCATCCTTTCTGATGAAGGCATAGTACTCATCATGTATATGGACCACATCTTCCTTATCCATTCATCCACTGAAGGGCATCTTGGTTCTTTCCACAGTTTGCCAAACGTAGCCATTGCTGCAATAAACATTGGGGTACAGATGGCCCTTCTTTTCACTCCATCTATATCTTTGGTGTAAACACCCAGCAGTGCAATTACAGGGTCATAGGGAAGCTCTAATTTTAATTTCTTGAGGAATCTCCACACTGTTCTCCAGAGGGTTGCACCAACCTGCATTTCCACCAACAGTGTAAGAGGGTTCCCCTTTCTCCACATCCTCTCTAACACACGTTGTTTACTGTCTTGCTAATGTTGGCCATTCTACCTGGTGTAAGGTGATATCTCAATGAGGTTTTAATTTGAATCTCCCTGATGGCTAGTGATGATGAGCATTTTTTCATGTGTCTGATAGCCATTTGTATGTCTTCGTTGGAGAGATGTCTGTTCATATCTTCTGCCCATTTTTTGATATGATTATCTGTTTTGTGTGTGTTGAGTTTGAGGAGTTCTTTATAGATCCTGGATATCGACCTTTTGTCTGTACTGTCATTTGAAAATATCTTCTCCCATTCTATGGGTTGCCTTTTTGTTTTGTTGTTTGTTTGCTTTGCTGTACAGAAGCTTTTGTTCTGGATGAAGTCCCAAAAGTTCATTTTCGCTTTTGTTTCCTTGGCCATTGGAGGCATATCTTGAAAGAAGTTGCTGTGGCTGATATCGAAGAGGTTACTGCCTATGTTCTCCTCTAAGATTCTGATGGATTCCTGTCTCACATTGAGGTCTTTTATCCATTTCGAGTTTATCTTTGTGTACGGTGTAAGAGAATGGTCGAGTTTCATTCTTCTACATATCGCTGTCCAGTTTTCCCAGCACCATTTATTGAAGATACTGTCTTTTTTCCATTGTATATTTTTTCCTGTTTTGTCGAAGATTATTTGACCATAGAATTGAGGGTCCATATCTGGGTTCTCCACTCTATTCCACTGGTCTATGTGTCTGTTTTTATGCCAGTACCATGCTGTCTTGGTGATCACAGCTTTGTAGTAAAGCTTGAAATCAGGGAACGTGATGCGACCAGTTTTGTTTTTGTTTTTCAAAATTTCCTTAGCAATTCAGGGCCTCTTCTGATTCCATACAAATTTTAGGATTATTTGCTCCAGCTCTTAGAAAAATACCAGTGGAATTTTGATTGGAATGGCATTAAAAGTATAGATTTCTCTAGGCAGTATAGACATTTTAACAATGTTTATTCTTTGGATCCAAGAGCATGGACGGTCTTCCTTCTCTTTGTGTCTTCTTCTATTTCTTTCATGAGTGTTCTGTAGTTCCTCGAGTACAGGTCCTTTACCTCTTTGGTTAGGTTTATTCCCAGGTATCTTATGGTTCTTGGTGCTATAGTAAATGGAATAGATTCTCTAATTTGCCTTTCTGTATTTTCATTGTTAATGTATAAGAAAGCCACTGATTTCTGTAGATTGACTTTGTATCCTGCCATGTTACTGAATTGTTGTATGAGTTCTAGTAGTTTGGGGGTGGAGTCCTTGGGGTTTTCCATATAAAGAATCATGTCATCCGCAAAGAGAGAGAGTTTGACTTCTTCATTGCCAATTTGGATACCTTTGATTTCTCTTTGTTGTCTGATTGTCATTCCTAGGACTTCTAATACTATGTTGAAAAAGAGTGGTGAGAGTGGGCATCCTTGTCGTGTTCCTGATCTCAACGGGAAGGCTGCAAGCTTTTTCCCATTGAGGATGATATTTGCTGTGGGTCTTTCATAGATAGATTTTATGAAGATCAGGAATGTTCCCTCTATCCCTATACTTTGAAGCGTTTTCATCAGGAACGGATGCTGGATTTTGTCAAATGCTTTTTCTGCATCCATTGAGAGGACCATGTGGTTCTTCTCTCTTCTCCTATTGATTTGTTATATCACATTGATTGTTTTGCGAATGTTGAACCATCCTTGCAACCCAGGGATGAATCCCACCTGGTCATGGTGGATAATCTTTTGAATGTGCTACTGGGTCCTGTTTGCTAGTATCTTGTTGAGAATCTTAGCATCCATATTCATCAATGATATTGGTCTGAAATTCTCCTTTTTGGTAAGGTCTTTGCCTGGTTTGGGGATCAGGGTAATGCTGGCTTCATAAAAAGAGTCTGGAAGTTTTCCTTCTGCTTCAATTTTTTGAAACAGCTTCAGGAGAATCGGTGTTATTTCTTCTTTGAAAGTTTGGTAGAATTCACCAGGGAATCCGTATGGTCCTGGGCTTTTGTATTTGGGGAGGTTTTTGATCACTGCTTCAGTCTCATTACTAGATATCAGTCTATTCAGGTTGTCAATTTCTTCCTGGTTCAATTTTGGGAGTTTATAGTTTTCCAGGAATGCATCCATTTCATCTAGGTTGCTTAGTTTATTGGCATATAACTGTTGGTAATAATTTCTGATGATTGTTTCTATTTCCTTGGTGTTAGTTTGATCTCTCCCTTTTCATACATAATTTATTAATTTAGGCTTTCTCTATTTCCTTTGGATTAGTGTGGCCAATGGTTTATCAATCTTATTGATTCTTTCAAAAAACGAGCTTCTAGTTTCTTTGATATGTTCTACTGTATCTCTGCTTTCTACCACATTGATCTCTGCTCTAATCTTGATTATTTCCCTTCTTGCATGTGGAGTTGGTTTGATTTGTTGTTGATTCTCCAGTTATTTTTTTTTAGATTTTATTTATTTATTTGAAAGGCAGAGATAGGCAGAGAGGCAGGCAGAGACAGAGAGAGGGGGAAGCAGGCTCCCTGCTGAGCAGAGAGCCCGATGCGGGGCTCGATCCCAGGACTCTGGGATCAGGACCTGAGCTGAAGGCAGAGGCTTGAACCCACTGAGCCACCCAGGTGCCCCTGATTCTCCAGTTCTTTTAGGTGTAGAGACAGCTGGTGTATTCTGGATTTTTTAACTTTTTGGAGGGAGGCTTGGATGGCTATGTATTTCCCCCTTAGAACCGCCTTTGCTGTATCCCATAGGTTTTGGACCGAAGTGTCTTCATTCTCATTGGTTTCCATGAATTGTTGAAGTTCATCTTTGATCTCCTGGTTGATCCAAGCATTCTTAAGCAAGGTGGTCTTTAGCTTCCAGGTGTTTGAGTTCCTTCCGAACTTTTCTTTCTGATTGAGCTCCAGGTTCAAAGCATTGTGACCAGAGAATATGCAGGGAATAATGTCAGTCTTTTGGTATCAGTTGAGTCCTGCTTTGTGACCCAGTATGTGGTCTATTCTGGAGAAGGTTCCATGTGCACTTGAGAAGAATGAGTATTCTGTTGTTTTAGTGTGGAATGTTCTGCATATGTCTATGAGGTCCATCTGGTCCAATGTTTCATTCAATGCTCTTAATTCATTATTAATTTTCTGCTTCGATGATCTGTCTATTTCTGAGAGAGGCGTATTAAGATCTCCTACTATTATTGTATTCATATCAATATGACTCTTTATCTTGATTAATAGTTTTCTTACGTAATTGGGTGCTCCCATATTGGGGGCATAGATATTTACAATTGTTAGATCATCTTGGTGGATAGTCCCTTTAAGAATTATGTAGTGTCCTTCTGTATCTCTGACTACAGTCTTTAGTTTAAAATCTAATTTATCTGATATGAGAATCGCTACCCCGGTCTTCTTCTGAGGCCCATTGGCATGAAAGATGCTTCTCCATCCCTTCACTTTCAGTCTGTGTGTATACTTAGGTTCAAAATGGGTCTCTTGTAGACAACATATGGATGGGTCCTGTCTTTTTATGCAATCTGCAACCCTGTGTCTTTTTATGGGCGCATTTAGGCCGTTCACATTGAGAGTGATTATTGATAGATAGGTTGTGATTGACATCGTGTACCTTTGGAGTCTTCCTGTCTGTAGATTGTCTCTATATTTCTGTTCAATGATATTCTTAGGATTTTTTCTCATTTATAGGACCCCCCTGCATATTTCCAGCAGTGTCGGCTTGGTGGTTGCATAGTCTTTTAAGCCTTGCCGGTCTTGGAAACTCTTTATCTCTCCATCCATTTTGAATGTCAGTCTTGCTGGATAAAGTATTCTTGGCTGCATGTTCTTCTCATTTAGTACACTGAATATATTTTGCCAGCCCTTCATGGCTTGCTAAGTCTCTGTGGACTGGTCTGACATTATTCTAATGGGCTTTCCTCTGTATGTAAGGATCCTCTTTGTCCTAGCTGCTTTTAAGAGGGTCTGTCTAAAATAATAATTCTTCATTCTAACTATTAGGTGTCATGAGGACTTTCGAGAATCTAAGATTTTGGGGGGAAACTGCTCTGCCTCTACTACATGAACATTGTTTCCATTTTTGAGATTGGGAATTTTTCATAGACAACTTGTTCCACTATATCTTCTAGACTTCTTTCTTTTTCCTCCCCTTCAGGGATTCCAATAATTCTGATGTTGGAACGTTTCATGGCATCATTGATTTCCCTGATTCTGTTTTCGTGGCTTCTGAGCTGTTTGTTCCAGGCTTCCTCCTGATCCTTTCTCTCTATCTGTTTGTCCTTCAGATCACTAATTCTATCTTCTGTCTCAGTTACCCTAGCTTTTAGAGAATTTAGATTAGATTGGAACTCATTGAGAGCATTTTGAACATCATCCCTGGTGGCTTTCAGTTCTGCCCCAATCAATTCCGTTTGGTCATCCATGGCTTTCTCCAGCCTAGCTATAACCTGGATAATTGTTAGCCTGAATTCCTTTTCCAACATATTGTCGATGTCGATAGCCCTTAGTTCTGTTGCAGAAGGTCCACCCTCTGTATTTTTCTTCTGTTGGGCATTCTTCCTCCTAGTCATTTTGGTAAGAGATGACTGAACAGATGCAGCTGGATTTATCAATTGTGGTGCAGTCAAGGTGCACCCTGGAACGACTCTGTGCAATCAGGATTCCCCACCCAAATGAGAGAAAAAAGAAAAGAAAAAGAAATAGAGAAGAAAGAGACAAAAAAAAAAAGGAAAAGAAAAGGAAAAAAAAAAAAAAAGAAAAGAGAGAGAGAGAGAGAGAGAAGAAAAATCGGGAAGATAAAAGAGAAGGCTCAGCCCAAATGGGCCCCAAGGTAAGATTTATGAAGTATACAAACAACAACAGACAAAAGCCTGATAAAATTATATGACAAGAGAAAAAATATATATATATATATATATAAAAGCAAAAAAAAAAAAAAAAAAAAGGAAGAACCTCATCAGAAAGAACCCCATGTATAATATTTATATACTATCAGGTCAAACACAAATACACAGAAAAACTGGCAGAAGGAAAAGTTTGGAGAGTGGTTATAAATTCTCAGTGTGGGTGAGGAACGTTATTTTGATTCTTCCTGGATGTATCTTGATGCTTTTGTTAAGGGACTCAGCTTTCCGAAGATAAAGGGGGATTAAAAATTGGTTTACCTATAGTGGTAGCATTGATTGGTGAAAGGGGATTACCTTGAAGTTTAACTCTATATGTATATTAGAAAATAAATATTAAAAAAGAATAAGCTAGACTAAACTAAATTAAAAATTTAAAAAATAGAAAAGCAAAAGAAAAACATGGGTTTATGTAACAAAAAGTTCAGGTTAGAAGGTTATTAAGGAATTTGATGTACTGGACATCTCACTGTGATGGTAAATAGGTTAAAAAATTATCTATATGTATATAAAAAAAGAACCAGAATATTGCTAAAGAGTTAAAAATAAAAGTTGTATTTATTAAGTAGTGGTGGTTGTTCTCTTGTCGTCTTTTTCTTCTTTTTTTTTTTTCTTCCTTCCTGGTTGGTTTTCTGGGGGAGGGGCCTGCCATGTGGGTTTTCAGACAATGATGTTCCCTGAGTTAGGTCCTCCCACCCCTCTCAAGGAGGTGGGCTCTGAGGAAACTGTTTTTTTCAGGCTTTTGTTCTCTGGAGGTTTTGATGTTCTTTCATCTGTTTTCTCTCATCTTGACAGCTTTTGATGGTTTTTGGAGGTTTAGAGGAGAGCAAACTGCACCCAGACTTCCCTCTCAGAGAGAAGTCTCAGAATGCCCTGCAGAGCTGCTGGCAGAGTAGGTTCTGAGTTATGGTTCCTGGGGATGCAGGATCTCCTCCTTGTACCCAATACTACGGCAGCGGCAGCTCTCTGGGCAGCTCCAGACCACCAGAGAGGTTCCGAGCAGAGATCGCACACTGAGATTTTCCCCCTGGCCCAGGCTGGGAATGCCTGGTTTTTCAGGATGCCAGAGCTCCAGGCTACTACCTGTGAGCACCTCTCCCAGGGGAGGGTGTGGGACATGCACATTTCGGGAATGCCATCTGGCCAGGCTCCCAGTCCCTCTTGGGAGCCAGACTCCACAGCTCAGCCACGCTGGTGGCTCACAGACCAAGACCTGCTTTCTCTGCCACACTCTCTCTGGCTCAGCACCAGGGGAGGCTGTCCTGGCTCTGTGAACTTAAGCCCCTGTCCCTAACCACCCCAATTCCCACAATATCCCCCTGCGATCCTTTGCTCTTTTTTTTTTTTTTTTTTTTTGAGTGCTTTCAACCAGACTCCAAGCTAATGCTGGTCCCCAGACACAGAGCACTCTCGTATTGGGGCATACTTTCCAATCGGTCGCCTCTGGTGGCTCCCTCCCCCTTTTGTTTATCTTCCAATATCAGTCCGACATTTCCACTCTGCTTTACCTGCCACTGGTGTCTTCTGATCCTGTAGAAATCCAGACGTGTATAATTCTGATCTCAGGCTGATTTCATGGGTGGTCGGAGTTCTTTGGTAGGTAATCAGCTCACTTTAGAGTACAGGTTGAAAAGGCGCCTCCTCCTACTTCCACGCCATCTTGACCCCTCTTCTTGGGAGATTTTTGATTACTACCTTAGTTTATTCACTGGTTTTGGGTCTGTTTACATTTTCTATTTATTCCTGTTTCAGTTTTGATAGTTTATTTATTTCTAGGAATTTATCCAGTTCTTCTAAATTTGTTTTCATATAATTGCTCAAAATATTCTCTTATAATTGTTTGTATTTCCTTGGTATTGGTTGTGATCTCTCCTCTTTCGTTCATGATTTTATTTGGTACTTTCTCTTTTCTTTTTGGTAAGTCTGGATAGAGGTTTACTGATCTTATATATTCTTTCTAAGATCATGTTTCCAGTTTCATTGCTCTGTTCAACTGTTTTTGTTTTTGTTTTCATTTCTATATCATTGATTTCTACTCTGGTCTTTATTATTTCTCTTCTGCTTTTGGATTTAGGCTTTATTTGCTATTTTTTCCAGTTTTTTCATCTGTAAGATTTGGTTGTATATTTGAGATTTTTCTTATTTTTTGAGAACGGCAAGTTTTGCTACATTCTTCCCTCTTAGGACTGACTTTGCTGCACCCCAAAAGCTTTGAACTGTGGTGATTTCATGTTTGTTTGCTTCCATGTATTCTTTTTTTGATTCTTTAATTTCCTGGTTAACCTATTCATTCTTCAGTAGGATGCTCTTTAACCTCCATCTTTCTGTAGTTCTTCCTTTTTTTTTTCTTGTCATTGACTTCTTTGTTTATGGCATTGTGGTCTGAAAATATACATGGTGCGATCTCAGTCTTTTTGTACCAGTTGAGACCTGATTTGTTACCCGATATGTGATTTGTTCTGGAGAATATTCCATGTACACTCAAGAAGAATGTGCATTCTGTGCTTTAGGATGAAACACTCTGAATGTATCTGTGAAGTCTGTCTGGTCCTGTGTGTCATTCAAAGCCCTGTTTCCTTCTTGATCTTCTGCTTAGATAAGCTGTCCATTGCTGTGAGTGGGGTGTAAAATCCCCTACTATTATTCTATTATTATCAATGAACTTCATTGATTTTCTTACTTATTGGTTTATATAACTACCTGATCCCAAATTAAGGGCATAAATATTTACAATTGTTAAATCTTCTTGTTGGAGAGAGCCTTTAAGTATTATATAGTGTATGTCTTTCTCCCTTATTACAGTCTTTCATTTAAAATATAGTTTGTCTGAGATAAGGAGGGCTACTCCAGCTTTCTTTTGATATTTTATTAGTGGCTAAATTGTTCTCCACCTGTTCATTTTCAAACTGGAGGTGTCTTTGTGTCTAAAATGAGTCTCTTGTAAGCAGTATATTGACAAGTCTTATTTGGGGCGTTTTGTTGTTGTTTTTATCCATTCTGATACCATTTTGATTGGAACATTTAGTCCATTTACATTCAGAGTAATTATTGAAAGATATTAATTTAGTGCCATTGTACTACTTGTAAAGTCATGGTTCCTGTAGATTTTCTCTGTTTGTTTCTGGTCTTTTTTACTTTGGGGCTCTCTCTCCTTCAAAGGATCCCCTTTAATATTTCTTGGAGAGCAGATTTACTGTTCATGAATTCCTTTAGAATTTGTTTGACCTGGAAATTCTATCTCTCCTTCTATTTTGAGTGACAGCTTTGCTGGATAAAGTATCCCTGGCTGCATATTTTTCCCATTTAGCATATTGAATATATTATGCCAGTCCCTTCTGGCCTGTAGACAGGTCGGCTGCATTATGTGTCTACATTTATACATTGAGGACCTCTTGTCCCAAGCTGCTTTCAAAATTTTCTCTTTATCTTTGAAATTTGCAAGGTTCACTATAATATGTCAAGGTGTTGACATATTTTTACTGATTTTGAGGGGGGGTTCTCTGTGTCTCCTTTACTTGAATGCCTGTTTTTTTTTCTCCAGATTAATGAAGTTCATAGCCATAACTTGTTCAAATAAACCCTCTGCCCCTTTCTCCCTCTCCTCATCTTCTAGGAACCTTGTTATTCTGTTCTTGTTTTGTTTTATGGAACTGCTGATTTCTCTAAGTCTCCCTTCATGATCTGATAGCTTTTTTTTCTTTCTTCTTTTCAGCTTCCTTATTTTCCATCATTTTATTTTCTATATCACTGATTCTCTTTTCTGTTTCATTCATCTTTATTTTTATAACCTCCGCTTGGAACTGCATTTCAATAACAGCATTTTGAATTTTAGCCTGACTAGATTTTAGCTCTTTTCTTTCTACAGTAAAGGATTCTCTAGTGTTTTCTATGCTTTCTTCAAGCCCAGCTAGTATCTTTATATTTTTTATTTTAAATTCTGGTTCAGACATATTAATTATATCATTTTAATTAAATCCTGGCAGTGAGTACTACCTCCTATTCCTTCTGGGTTGAATTTCTCCACCTTGTCATTTTGTCCAGAAAAGACAAAAAGAAAGAAAGAGGAATAACAACAACAGGGAAAAAAATCAAACAAAAACAAAAAATCAAAAAAAAACTAGATCCTGGTGTGTTTTGCTCTGCCTGTTAAAAGAAACTATATTCCAAAATTAGAAAGGAAAAAATATATATACATATATATAATAAAAGACAATGAAAGGGAAAAAATGGTAAGTAAAATGTATACATAAAAATAAAAGTTTTGGGGGAGGAGTCAAGATGGCGGAGAAGTAGCAGCCTGAGACTACATCAGGTAGCAGGAGATCAGCTCGATAGCTTATCTAAACATTGCAAACACCTACAAATCCAATGAGAGAGCGAAGAGAAGAAGAACAGCAACTCTAGAAACAGAAAATCAACCACTTTCTGAAAGGTAGGACTGGCGGAGAAGTGAATCTAAAATGACGGGAAGATAGACCGCGGGGGGAGGGGCCGGCTCCCGGCAAGTGGCGGAGGAATGGAGCACAAAATCAGGACTTTTAAAAGTCTGTTCCATTGAGGGACATTTCTCCAGAGGTTAACCAGGGTGAAGCCCACACGGGGTCAGCGTGGCCCCAGGTCCCGCAGGGAGCAGGGAGGATCGGGGGTGTCAGAGTGTCAGAGAGCTCGCAGGTATTAGAATGGATAAGCCAGCTGAAGAGACAGAGCAGAGGACTGAACTCTCAGCTCGGGGTTACCTTGAACTGGTCGTGGGCTGGGTGAGCTCGGAGCGCGGCTAGAGGCTGGGGATACGGGAGTGATTGGGTGCTGTCCTCTGGGGGCGCACTGAGGATTGGGGCCCCAGGCTCTTGGCTCCTCCGGGCCGGAGACTAGGAGGCCGCCATTTTCATTCCTGTCCTCCAGAACCCTACGGAAAGCGTTCAGAGAACAGAAGCTCCCAAAAGCGAACCCGAGCCGATTACTTAGTCCGGCCACCGGTAAGGGCGGTGCAATCCCGCCTCGGGCAAAGACACTTGAGAGTCACTACAACAGGCCCTCCCCCAGAAGATCAACAAAATATCCAGCCAGGAGGAAGTTCATCTATCAAGGAAAGTAGGTTCAATTCCTAAGACAGCAGAGCAATTCCAGAGGAGGAGAAAGCAAAGCATGGAACTCATGGCTTTCTCCCCATGATTCTTTAGTCTTGCGGTTACTTCAATTTTTTTTTCTTTTTTCAATTTTTTTTTCTTTTTTCTTCTTCTGCTAAATTTTTAAAAAACTTTTACTCTTTTCTTTTTTAACCTTTTTGACTAGTTTATCTAAATATATATATTTTTTCTTTCTTTTTTATATTTTTTCTTTATTTGTTTTATTTTTTAAATTTTTTTCTTTTTTTTTTCCAGAACCTGTTTTTATCCCCTTTCTCCCCCCCACAATTTGGGGTCTCTTCTGATTTGGTTACAGCGCATTTTTCTGGGGTCTTTGCCACCCTTTTAGTAGTTTATTTGCTCCTTCATATCCTCTTATCTGGACAAAATGACAAGGCGGAAAAAATCACCACAAACAAAAGAACAAGAGACAGTACCGAAGGCTAGGGACCTAATCAACACAGACATTGCTAATACGTCAGATCAAGAGTTCAGAATGACGATTCTGAACATTCTAGCTGGGCTCGAAAAAGGCATGGAAGATATTAGAGAAACCCTCTCTGGAGATATTAAAGCCCTTTCTGGAGAAATTAAAGAACTAAAATCTAACCAAGTTGAAATCAAAAAAGCTATTAATGAGGTGCAATCAAAAATGGAGGCTCTCACTGCTAGGATAAATGAGGCAGAAGAAAGAATTAGTGATATCGAAGACCAAATGACAGAGAATAAAGAAGCCGAGCAAAAGAGGGACAAACAGCTACTGGACCACGAGGGGAGAATTCGAGAGATAAGTGACACCATAAGACGAAACAACATTAGAATAATTGGGATTCCAGAAGAAGAAACAGAGAGGGGAGCAGAAGGTCTATTGGAGAGAATCATTGGAGAGAATTTCCCTAATATGGCAAAGGGAACAAGCATCAAAATCCAGGAGATGCAGAGAACCCCCCTCAAAATCAATAAGAATAGGTCCACTCCACGACACTTAATAGTAAAATTTACAAGTCTTAGTGACAAAGAGAAAATCCTGAAAGCAGCCCAGGAAAAGAAGTTTGTAACATACAATGGTAAAAATATTACACTGGCAGCAGACTTATCCACAGGGACCTGGAAGGCCAGAAAGAACTAGCATGATATAGTCAGAGCACTAAACGAGAATAACATGCAGCCAAGAATACTCTATCCAGCTGGGCTATCACTGAAAATAGAAGGAGAGATAGAAAGCTTCCAGGACAAACAAAAACTGAAAAAATTTGCAGACACCAAACCAGCTCTACAGGAAATATTGAAAGGGGTCCTCTAAGCAAAGAGAGAGCCTTTCTATATTTTCAATGTTACTATATAAGAAAGCCACTGATTTCTGTACATTGATTTTGTATTCTGTCACATTACTGAATTGCTGTATGAGTTCTAGTAGTTTGGGGGTGGTATCCTTTGGGTTTTCCATATAAAGTATCATGTCATCTGAGAAGAGAGAGAATTTGACTTCTTTGCCATTTTGAATACCTTTTATATGTTTTTGTTCTCTGACTGCTGTTGCTACAATTTCTAGTACTTTTTCGAACAACAGTGGTGAGAGTGGATATCCTTGTCATGTTACTGATCTCAAAGGGAAGGCTGTCAGCTTTTCTCCATTGAGGATGATATTTGCTGCTGCTGATGTTTCATGGATAGGTTTTATGAAGTTGAGGAATATCTATCCCTACATTTTGAATCGTTTTAAACAGGAACAGATGTCGTGCCTTGTCAAATGCTTTTTCTGCATCAATTGAGAGGACCATTTGGTTCTTCTCTCTTCTCTTATTGATTTGTTCTATCACATTGATTGCTTTGGGCAACCCCTGAGATGGTGGCTGAGGACATACACTGCCTGTGGGAGTTTGCATATCTCAGTGGAGATTATAGAGGGGGAGTCTGTGTGTTCTGGACCAACAAGAAAGGAGCAGACTGAGGCTTCAGCAGACTGAGTTGCTGTCCACTAAACCTCCAAAGAGCTGCAAAAAGCCACCAAAGAACAAAAATCTCCAGAGAACAAAAGCGTGAAAACCAGTTTTCACAGAGCCCAGCCCCTTGATAAGGAGCAGGAGGACTCAACCCAAGGAAGATTGACTGAAAAACAACATGGTAGTCCTCTCCCATAGAAATCCAGCCAAAATAATGAGAGAACAACCACCACACGTTCCCCATAAAACTGTAAAAACCCAGGATAAGGGGAAAACAATATATTAAGCTTCTGGTATTGCCCTAAAACTTGTATATTTCATAGATACAACTTTTATTTTAAGTTCTTTCTCACTATTCTTGTACTTTTTAATATTTTGTAACCTACTTACCATTACAACCAGATGTTCAATACAACATATTCCATAATAACATTTTACTTGAACTATTTTCATATGTATACTTGTATTTTTATTTTTCTTTTCTATTTTTTAATATACATATATATATAAGGTTTAAGGTATTCCTCTTTCCCTATTCAATACTATCCCTACATATAAACCAGTTTTAATATCCCTTTATCTCTGGAAAGTTGAGTCCTTTTCCAAAAATATCAAGATAGACCCAGGAAGAATCAAAATAATCTACCTCCCTCACATCAAGGATTTATAATCACACTCCCATCTTTTTCTTCTGTCAGTGTTTCTGTGTATTTGTTTTTGTTCTGGTATTATATCAATCTTATTCTTGGGTCTCATTTTGCTGGATTACTTTTTTTTTTCTTATTTACAACCGTCAGTCTATTGTTCGACCATTTCTCTTTGTATACCTTATAAATCTTACCTTTGGGGCCCATTCTGGCTGGGTCTTCCCACTTTCTCTCTCTCTCTCTCTCTCTCTCTCTCTTTTGTTTTCTCTTTAGTGGTGACTTCTGATTGCTCAGAAGCATTCCATGGTGCACCTTGCCTGGACTGCAGTTGATATATCCAGCTACACATCCCCTCAAGCACCTCTCACCAAAATGACTAGAAGAAGGAACACCCAACAGAGGAAAAATACATAGACTGCCCTCTCCATCAGAGCTATTGGATATGGACATAAACAGTATGTCGGAAAGGAAATTCAGGGTAACAATTATCCAGGCAATGGCTAGGTTGGAGAAAACCGTTAGTGACAAAATGGAATCAATTAGGGCAGATGTGAAAGCCACCTTGGAAGAAATTTAAAATGCTATCAATTAGTCCAATCTAAATTAAATACTCTAATAGCTAGGGTAACTGAAGCAGAAGTTAGAATTAGTGATCTAGAGGAAAACTGATAGAGAAAAAAGATCAAGTGGAGGCCTGGAACAAACAGCTTAGAAGCCATGAAAACAGAATTAAGGATGGGGCACCTGGGTGGCTCAGTGGTTAAGCCTCTGCCTTCGGCTCAGGTCATGATCTCAGCGTCCTGGGATCAAGCCCCACATCGGGCTCTCTGCTCAGCAGGGAGCCTGCTTCTCCCTCTCTCTCTGCCTGCCTCACTGCCTACTTGTGATCTCTCTCTGCCAAATACATAAATAAACAAAATCTTAAAAAAAAGAAAACAGAATTAGGGAAATAAATACTTCATGAAAAGTTCTAATGTCAGAATTATTGGGATCATTGAGGGGGAGGAGAAAGAAAGAAGACTAGAAGATATAGTTGAACAAATTCTCCATGAAAATTTTCCCAATCTGGGGAATGGAACAAAAGTTTGTGTCCTGCAGGTAGAAATACCACCCCCCTCCAAAATCAACAAATCTAGAAAGACCTCGAAGCACTTGATTGTGAAACTGACAAATCATAATTTCAGACAAGAGCTTTTGAGAGCAGCTAAGGGGGAAGAGATTCCTTACATACAGAGGAAGGTCCATCAGAATAACATC
Source organism: Meles meles (assembly GCF_922984935.1). Lineage (NCBI taxonomy): Eukaryota > Metazoa > Chordata > Mammalia > Carnivora > Mustelidae > Meles > Meles meles. Next base: position 79,303,579 of record NC_060087.1, on the reverse strand, counting down.
AGACCAGTCCACAGAAACCCAGCAAACCAGAAAGGGCTGGAAAGACATATTCAGGGCACTAAATGAGAAGACCATGCAGCCAAGAATACTTTATCCAGCAAGTCTGACATTCAAAATGGATGGAGAGATAAGGAGCTTACAAGATTGGCAAGGTTTAAAAGAGTATGTGACCACCAAGTCAGCACTACAAGAAATATTAAGAGGGGGTGCTATAAAAGAAGAAAGAACTCAAGAGTGTCATGGAACAGAAATTTACAGACACAATCTATAGAAACAAGGACTTCACAAGCAACGTGATGTCAATAAAAGCATATCTTTCAATAACCACTCTCAATGTGAACAGACTAAATGCTCCCATAAAACAGCACAGGGTTGCATATTGGATAAAATGAGAGGGCCTGTTGATATGTTGCCTACAAGAGATCTATTTGGAACCTAAGGATTCATCTAGACTGAAAGTAAAGGGGTAGAGAAGCATCGTTCATGCCAATGGACCTCAAAAGAAAGCTTGGGTAGCAATTTTCATATCAGATAAATTATAATTTAAACTAAAGACTGTAGTCAAAGATAAAGAAGGCCACTACATCATTCTTAAAGAGTCTATCCACCAAGAAGATTCAACAATTTTAAATATGTATGCCCCCAATACAGGAGCAGCCAGCCACAGAAGATAACTATTAATCAAGATAAAGAGTAATATTGATATAAATACATTAATAGTAAGGGATTTCAATAGACCACTCTCAGTAATAGACATATCATCCAAGCAGAAAATCAATAAAGAAACAAGAACATTGACTGACACATTGGAGCAGATGGACCTCAAAGATATATACAGAACATTCCATCCTAAAATGACATAATACTCATTCTTCTTGAGTGCACATAGAACTTTCTCCGGAATAGACCACATACTAGGTCACAATTCAGGACTCAACCAATAACAAAAGATTGAGATTATCCCCTGCATATTCTCAGACCACTATGTTTTGAAACTGGAACTCAATCGCAAGAAAAAGTATGGAAGGAATTCAAACACTTGGAAGCTAAAGACCACCCCGCTTAAGAATGTTTGGATCAACCAGAAAATCAAAGAAGTACTTAAACAATTCATGGAAACCAATGAGAATGAAGACACTTCAGTCCAAAACCTATGGGATACAGCAAAGGTGGTCCTAAGGTGGAAATACATAGCAACCCAAGCCTCCCTGAAAAAAAAAATGGAAAAATCCATAATACACCAGCTCTCTTTACACCTTAAAGATCTGGAAAATCAACAACAAATTAAGCCAACCCCTTGCTCAAGAAGGGAAATAATCAAAACTAGAGCAGAGATCAATGAGATAGAAATTAGTGATACAGTAGAACACATCAATGAAACTAGAAGATGGATTTTTGAAAGAATCAATAAGATCAATAAACCACTGCCCAAACTAATCCAAAAGAAAAGAGAGGGCCCAAATTAATTAAATTATGAATGAAAAGAGAGCAATCATGACTAACACCAGGGAAATAGAAATAATCATCAGAAATTATTATCAACAGTAATATGCCAATAAGTTAAGCAACCTAGATGGAATGGATGCATTCCTGGAAACCTATAAACTTCCAAAACTGAATCAGGAAGAAATGGACAACCTGAATAGATCTATATCTAGTAACGATATTGAAGCAGTGATCCAAAACCTCCCAAAAAACAAGAGCCCAGGACTTGATGGATTCCTTGGAGAATTCTACCAAACATTCAAAGAAGAAATAATACCTGTTCTCATGAAGCTGTTTCAAAAAGTAGAAACAGAAGGAAAACTTCCAGACTCTCTATGAAGCCAATATTACCCTGATCCCCAAACCAGGCAAAGACTCTGCCAAAAAGAATTTTAGACCAATATCCCTGATGAATACGGATGTGAAGATTCTCAACAAGATCCTAGATAATAGAATCCAACAGTAAATTAAAAAGATTATCCACTATGACCAGGTGGCATTTATTCAAGGGATGCAACTGTGGTTCAACATTCACAGAGCATTCTCTTTATTTCTACTTCCATGTCCTCTATTTTACCTTTATGAACATATTCAAGTAACTAAAACCAAAGGTGTGGTGCACAGAATTCTAAACATGCTTTACCAAGGTTTCTGACCCCCAGCAATCAAACACTGTTGCAGAAAATATTGCTGATATAACTAAAGTCCCAAGTCATTTGACCTTAAGATCTGTAGATTATCTGTGTGAGCCTGACCCAATTAGACAATAGCTCCTAAAGTGAAGAATTTTCCTGCTGGTGGCAAAAGAGGAAGTCAGTGGTGGTAATCAGAGAGATTCAACACAGAAGATGAAATCAACACACAGTTACTGACTTTGAAAAAGAGGAAGGCCATGAACCAAGGAACGTGAGTAGACTCTAGGAGCTGAGAATAATTCCTGCTGATAGCCATCTAGGAAATGGGGACTTCAGTTCTACAGTCCTATGGAATTGAACTCTGCCAACAACCTGAATGAACTTGGAATCAGATTCTCCCCCAGAACCTGTCAATAAGATCCCATGCTTTGGCACACCCTGATTTTGGCCTTGTGACAATATATGAAGAGAACTGAGTTGAGCCCACCTGGACTTGTGACATATGCAAACTGTGAGATAATAAACAGTTGTCATTTTAAGCTGCTGTATTTGTGGTAATTTGTTATAACAGCAATCAAAACCTAATATAAAAAGCACTGATATAACTACAACCTAATGCAGCTACTCTGGAATCTCCCTATTGTCTTCTCCCTAAAGAACTTGGGAAAAGTATTAGTCAGTATGGTTTTTGGGTGGCCTTGTCAAGTCCTGCTTATTTAGTAGGTTTCTCATATTCAGTGATATGTTCAAGTTACTCAAGCTCTCAGAGTCTCAAACAACTAATCTGTAAAATGCAAATAATAAAATCATGACCCACTTCAAGGGATTAAATGAGTTAATGTCTATAAAATACTTGAAATAGAGGTCAGCACGTAATAAAAGTTCAAAAACCAAATGACTGTCCTTGCTTTATGCCTTAATGAGGGTTTTAGTACTCATATTGCACATTTGCTCAAAATGCATTCTTTATGCATTGGTGCTATTGAAAGATAAATACACAAGTTCTTTCTCTCCAACCCAAGTGTTCTAAGTTTCTTTCACTGGTTGTGCTAAATTATCTTTGTGGTATCCATGTATGGTTCTTTATGTTGCTCTGTGGAAACCAAAAACCACTTTGGCTTAAGGAATATTATCTCACTTGGAGAAGTCTCAATTTGTGTATCATCACTTCACTGTAGTGTAACACTGTTAACATCCTCAGGAAACCATGGCTATAGACATTACTGATTAATCATTTTGTTCTCATCTATTCAAGTTGCACAAGTTAAACTTTTCAACCATTTTCCTGAAGCTGGGACTTGGCTTTTTAAAGTTTTCTTGAATTGGTTTTAAAGAATCAACCATTTTTGAAATAAAAGAAATGAAACATCCACCCTGCCTAGAAAGCAAGCTAATGGATATTATGCCAACGGGAAATATATTTGAAGGGATAAAATTCATTTCCTGATGCAAAATTCAGGCCTTGGCCTGGCAGGTATAACTAACAGTAGTACATCTATGGACCATTGGTTTCCATTCTAGTTGGTGAATGGATCATAAAATTTCCTCCAAAAATATCTTCTCTCAAGAATAATCCTTAGATCCAAGCTCTAGATTCCATAATATGAATTCAAAAGAAAACAAAACATACAGATCTTCCAAAATGCATATTCTCTTTTATAAAAACTACTATTACTATCTTTCTTGTAAACAATTATTCAATAATTATAAAGAATGGAAATTGTGGGGACACCTGGATGTCTTAGTTGGTTAAGCATCTGCTTTCAGCTCAGGTCATGATCCTAAGGTCCTGTGGTTGAGTCACCATAGGGCTCCTTGCTCAGTGGAGAGCCTGCTTCTCCCTCTGCCTGCTCCTCCCTCTGCTTGTGCATGCTCTCTCTCACAAAAAAAAAAATAAATAAAATCTTAAAAAAAAGAATGGAAATTGTAACTTTCTTAATATCTATTTTTTAAATCTTTTACTTATTGAGGTATAATTTTTTTTACTTTTTTTCCCATTTTATTTATTTTTTTTCAGCATAACAGTATTCATTGTTTTTGCACAACACCCAGTGCTCCATGCAAAATGTGCCCTCCCTATTACCCACCACCTGTTCCCCCAACCTCCCACCCCTGACCCTTCAAAACCCTCAGGTTGTTTTTCAGAGTCCATAGTCTCTTATGGTTCGCCTCCCCTCCCCAATGTCCATAGCCCCCTCCCCCTCTCCCAATCCCACCTCCTCCCAGCAACCCCCAGTTTGTTTTGTGAGATTAAGAGTCATTTATGGTTTGTCTCCCTCCCAATCCCATCTTGTTTCATTTATTCTTCTCCTATCCCCCTAACCCCCCATGTTGCTTCTCCATGTCCTCATATCAGGGAGATCATATGATAGTTGTCTTTCTCCGATTGACTTATTTCACTAAGCATGATACGCTCTAGTTCCATCCACGTCGTCGCAAATGGCAAGATTTCATTTCTTTTGATGGCTGCATAGTATTCCATTGTGTATATATACCACATCTTCTTTATCCATTCATCTGTTGATGGACATCTAGGTTCTTTCCATAGTTTGGCTATTATAGACATTGCTGCTATAAACATTCGGGTACACGTGCCCCTTCGGATCACTACGTCTGTATCTTTAGGGTAAATACCAAGTAGTGCAATTGCTGGGTCATAGGGTAGCATCCCTTCCTGATCAAAACTCTTCAAAGTGTAGGGATAGAGGGCACATACCTCAATATTATCAAAGCCATCTATGAAAAACCCACCGCAAATATCATTCTCAATGGAGAAAAACTGAAAGCTTTTCCGCTAAGGTCAGGAACACGGCAGGGATGTCCATTATCACCACTGCTATTCAACATAGTACTAGAAGTCCTAGCCTCAGCAATCGGACAACAAAAAGAAATTAAAGGCATCCAAATAGGTAAAGAAGAAGTCAAACTATCACTCTTCACAGATGATATGATACTATATGTGGAAAACCCAAAAGACTAAACTCCAAAACTGCTAGAACTTGTACAGGAATTCAATAAAGTGTCAGGATATAAAATCAATGCACAGAAATCAGTTGCATTTCTGTACACCAACAACAAGACAGAAGAAAGAGAAATTAAGGAGTCAATCCCATTTACAATTGCACCCAAAACTATAAGATACCTAGGAATAAACCTAACCGAAGAGGCTAAGAATCTATACACATAAAATTATAAAGTACTTATGAGGTATAATTTATATATAGTTAAATACCCAGATTTTAAATAGAAAATTTTGGGAATTTGGCAAATGTATGTAGCTATCTACTTATAATGACAATCAAATATCACTCGTGTGGAATTCAAGAAACAAAACAGAAGAACATGGGGGAAGAGAAAGAAAAATAAAATAAGATGAAAACAGAGAGAGAGGCAAACCATAAGAGACTCTTAACTATAGAGAACAAACTGAGGGTTGCTAGAGGGGGTTGGTGGGAGGGTGGATGGAATAGTTGGGTGATGGGCATTAAGGAGGACACTCGATGTAATGAACACTGGGTGCTATATGCAACTGATGAATCACTAAATTCTACTTCTGAAGCTAACAATACGCAATATGTTAACTAAGTTAATCTTAAATTGAAAAAAACTAAATAAAGTAAAGAAAATTTGCATCACTTTATAAAGTTTTTTGGGTGTTTTTATATTCAATTCCCCTTTAATATATTCTTTCCAGCCCCTGCCCCAGGCAATGACTGATCTGATATCTACAAAAATAAATTAGTAATATCTATTCCAAATTTCATATCAATTTAAGTATACAGCACATAATCTTTTGTGTTTTTCTGCATTCCATGAAGATAATTTTTTTATTGTTGTTTTTCGTTTTTTGTTTTATGCAGCATTTACTTTTTTTTTTAAAGATTTTATTTATTTATTTGACAGAGAGAGATCACAAGTAGACAGAGAGGCAGGCAGAGAGAGAGAGAGGAAAGCAGGCTCGCCCCTGAGTAGAGAGCCCGATGCGGGACTCTATCCCAGGACCCTGAGATCATGACCTGAGCCGAAGGCAGCGGCTTAACCCACTGAGCCACCCAGGTGCCCCAGCATTTACTTTTTTTAATGAAGTTTTTAATTTGAATTCCAGTTAGTTAACATACAGTATAACATGAATTTCAGGTATACAAAATAGTGACTCAACACTTCCATGCAAAACGTGGTGCTCATCACCAAAATTGCACTCCTTAATCCCCATCACCTATTTAACCTTTGCCCTCATCCACTTTCTTGTAACCATCAATGTTTTCTATATAATTAAGAGCCTGTTTCTTGGTTCCCGCCCCCTTCCCCTTTGGTCCCTTGTTTTGTTTTATAAATTCTGTATATGAGTGAATTCATATGGGATTTGCCTATCTCTGAATCATTTCACTTAGCACAATACTTTCTAATTCCATCCGGGTTGCTGAAAAAGGTGAAAATTCATTTTTTATTGCCTTGCTAATATGTAACTGTATATATATATATATATATACCACTTCTTCTTTATTCATTCATCAGTCAATGGACACTTTGGCAGTTTCCATAATTTGAGTATTGTTGCTAATGCTGTTAGAAATGTCAGGGTGAATCTATCCCTTTGAATTAGTATTTTTTTTTCACTCTTTGAGGAAACTCCTAGAAATGCAATTGCTGGATCATAGGGTAGTTCTATTTTTAACTTGTTGAAGAAACTCCATATTGTTTTCCACAGTGGCTGCACCAGCTTCCATTTCCATGAACAGTGCAAGAGTTCCCCTTTCTCCACATCCCTGCCAAGACCTGTTGTTTCTTGTGTTGTTGATTTTAGCCATTCTGATGGGTGTGAGGGGCTATCTCATTGTGGTTTTGATTTGTATCTCCCTGATGATGAGTGATGTTGAGCATCTTTTCATGTGTCTGTTGTTGGCCATCTGTACGTCTTCTTTAGAAAAAATGTCAATTCATGTTTTCTGCCAATTTTAATTGAATTATTTAGTTTTAGAGTTTTGAGTTTGATAAGTTCTTTATATATTTTGGATACTAACCATTTATCATATATGTCATTTGCAAGTATCTTCTCACACTCCATAGTTGCCTTTTAAGTTATTTGTTTTATTTCCTTCACTGTGCAGAAGCTTTTGAAACTATTGTATTTCAAATTGTTTATTTTTGTTTGTTTCCCTCGCTTCAGGAGACATTTCTAGAAAGAAGTTTCTATGACCAATGTCAAAGGAGCTACTGCCCATGTTCTCTCTAGGATTTTGATGACTACCTGTCCCACATTTAGGTCTTCAAATATTTTGCATTTATGTTTGTGTATGCTGTAAAAAAGAGTGGTCCATTTTCAATCTTTTGCAGGCTGTCCTCCAGCTTTCCCAGCACTATTTGTTGAAGAGACTGTCTTTCCCATTAGATATTCTTTCTTGCTTTGTCAAATAGAAATTGACCATATACTTGTGGGCTCATTTCTGGGTTTTCTATTCTGTTCCTTTGATCTATGTGTGTATTTTTATACCAGTACTAGAATGCCTTGATCACTACAGCTTTGTAATATAACTTGAAGTCCAGAATTGTGATGCCTCTGGCTTTGTTTTTCTTTTTCAAGTTTGCTTTGACAATTCATGGTCTTTTATAGCTTCATACCAATTTTAGGATTGTTTGTCCTAGTTCTGTAAATAATGCTGTTGGTATTTTGATAGGGGTTGCATTGAATTTGTAGATTGCTGTAGGTAGTGTTGACATTTTAACAATATTTATTCTTCTGGTCCATGAGGATGAAATGTCTTTCCATTGCAACTTCAATTTCCTTCATCAGTGTTTATAGTTTTCAGAGCACAGGACATTCGCCTCTGTTGCTAGGTTTATTTCTAAGTATCTTATGACTTTAGGTTATTGTAAATAGAATCGATTCCTTAATATCTTTTTCCTCTGCTTCATTATTGATGTATAAAATGCAACAGATATCTGTACATTGTGACTTTATTGAATTTGTGCATTACTCCTAGCAATTTTTTGGTGGATTTTTTTTGGTGATTTCTATATAGAGTATCATGTCATCCACAAATAGGGAAAGTTTTGCTTTTTCCTTGCTTATATGGATGCCTTTTATTTCTTTTTATTGTTTATTGCTGTGGCTGGGACATCTAGTACTATGTTAAATAACACTGGTGAGAGTGAACATCCCTGTCTTGTTCCTGACCATAGAGGAAAAGCTCTCAGTTTTTCCTCATTGGAGATATTAGCTGTGGATTCTTCATATATATGGCCTTCATTTTATTGAAGTAGGTTTCCTCTAAATTTACTTGGGTGAGGGTTTTTATCATTAATGGATGCTATACTTTGTCCAGTGTTTTTTTCTGTATCATTGAGATCATATGGTTCTTATAGTATCTTTTATCACTGTAGCATAATCAATCACTTTGATTGATTTATAAATATTGAACCATCCTTGCAACCCAGAAATAAATCCCACTTGATCGTGGTGAATTATTTTTTTAATGTTTTGTGGGATTCAGTTTGCTAGTATTTTATTGAGAATTTTTGCACCTAGGTTCATCAAGGATACTGGCTTCTCATTCTTTTCTAGTTGAGTCTTCATCTGGTTTTGGTATCACGGTAATGTTGATCTCATAAAACAAGTATGGAATTTTCCTTTCTTTACTCTTTCTTTTTTCTTTTCTTTTCTTTCTTTCTTCCTTTCTTTCTCCTTTTTTTTTTTTTTGAATACTTAAGGAAGAATAAGTATGAATTCTTCCTTAAATGTTTGGTAGAATTCCCTTAGGGAGTCATCTGGCCCTGGACTTTTGTTTGGGAGATTTTTTTTCCATTTTATTTATTTTTTCAGCGTAACAGTATTCATTGTTTTTGCACAACACCCAGTGCTCCATGCAAAACTTGCCCTCCCTATTACCCACCACCTGTTCCCCCAACCTCCCACCCCTGACTCTTCAAAACCCTCAGGTTGTTTGGGAGATTTTTGATTACTGACTCTATTTCTGTGCTGGCTATCAGTCTGTTCATGTTTTCTATTTCTTCCCGTTCAGTATTATTATTTATATGCTTCTAGTAATTTATCCATTTCTTCTAGGTTGTTTAGTCTGTTGGCATAAAGTTTTTCATAATAGTCTCTTATAATTGTATTTCTGTGGTATTGATTGTTATTTCTCCTCTCTCCCCTACAATTTTATTTATTTAGGTCCTTTCTATTTTCTCTTTGATAAGTCTGGTTAGATTTATCAATTTTATTCATGTTTTTAACAAACCAGCTTCTGGTTTCATTGATCTATTTCATTGATCTATTCATTGTGTTTTTTTAAGTTTCTATACCATTTATTTCTGCTCTAATCTTTTTTTCATTTCCTTCCTTCTGTGGCTTTAGGTTTCATTTGTCTTTCTTTTTCTATCTCCATTATGTGTAAGTTTTTGTTGTTTATTTGAAATTTTTCTTCTCTTGAGGTAGGCCTGTATTGCTATATACATCCTTCTTAAATTACCACTTTTCCCAAATGTTTTGGGCCATTATATTTTTATTTTCATTCATTTCCATGTATTTTTTTTTAATTTCTTCTCTGGTTTCCTAGTTGACTCAGGCATTGTTTAGTACCATGTTGGTTAAACTCCATGTGTGTAGTCTTTCCAAAGTTTTTCTTGTAGTTGACCTCAAGTTTCATAGTATGGTCACAAAAGATGCATGTATGATTTTAGTTTTTTGTACTTGTTGAGACCTGTTTTGTGACCTAGTATGAGGTCTATTCAGGAGAATGTCCCATGTGCACCTGAAAAGAATGTGTAGTTTTCTGTTTTAGGATGGAATGATCTGAATACATCTGTTATATCCATCTGTTTTTTAGTTTGTCATTCAAAGTCACTGTTTCCTTCTTGATTTTCTTTTTAGATAATCTGTAAGGAGGTATCAATATCCCCTACTATTATTGTATCATAAATGATTTCCTTTATGCTTATTATTAATTGTTTTATATATGTGGATGGTACCATATTGGATGCATAGATAGTTGTAATTGTTAGATCTTCTTTTTGTATTGCCCCCTTTATTACCATATAGTGCCCTTCTTCATCTATTGTTACACACTTTGTCTTAAAGTCTAGTTTGTCTGATATAAGTATTGCTACTTCAACTTTCCTTTGATACCCATTTGTGTGATAAATGCTTTCACATCCTCTCACTTTCAATCTGCAGGTAACTTTAGGTCTAAAATGAGGCTCTTGTAGGAAGTATATAGATGGGTCTTTTTTTTTTTTAATCCATTCTGACAAATTATGTATTTTGATTAGTGTTTAAGCCATTTACATTCAGAGTAATTATTGATAGATATGTGTTTATTGCCATTTTATTATTTGTTTTATAATGGTTTCTGGAGAGTTTCTCTCATCATATCTTTTCTTTGTCACTTTTGATCTTTCCACTCAAAGAGTCCTCTTTAATATTTCTTGAAGGGCTGGTTTAGTGGTCACAAACTCTTTCAGTTTTTGTTTGTTTTGAAAACTCTTTTTCTCTCTTTCTATTCTGAGTGATAGCCTTGGTAGATAGAATATTCTTGGCTTCAGTTTGCTCCCACTCAGCATGTTGAATATGTCATGCCACTCTCTTCTGGCTTGCCAAGTTTCTGTTGAGAAAGATGCAACTAGCCCAATGTGTTTTCCCTTACAATTTAAGGACTACTTTTGTCTTGCTGCTTTTAAGATTTTTTTATTTATCACTATGTTTTGCAAATTGATTTACAATATGGCTCTGTGTTTGCCTACTTTTATTTATTTTTATGAGCCTGCTCTGTGCCTCCAGAAGGAAATCCTTCCCCAGATTAGAGAAGTCTTAAGCTATTATTTCTGCCCCTTTTCCTCTCTCCTGCTGGGACTCCTATAATAGAAATATTATGTTTGATGAAGTCACTGAGTACCCAATGTCTATTCTCCTGTTGCATAATTCTTCATTCTTTCTTTGGTTCAGCTTTATTATTTTCCTTTATTTTTCTTCCATATCACTAATTCACTTCTCTGCTTCTTTCAGCCTACTATTCATTGCATTAAGCCTATTTCCAATCTTGTTTATTATGTTTTTCAACACTGATTCTTTTTTAATTCTTTTATTTCTGTAGTAAGGGTCCTCTTGATATTTTCTATTATTTTCTCAAGCCCAGTGAGTATCTTTATTTTTGTTGTTTTAGATTCTATATTAGGCATGTTACTTATATCTATTTCACTTAGATCTCTGGCCATGGCCTGATCTTGTTCTTTCCTTTGGGATAAATTCCTCCATCTTGACATTTTGTACTATCTTCTTCTCTGTGTTAGAAAAACCAGTTATGTCTCCTGCTTCTAAAAGTAATGGCCCTAGGAAGAAGAGATCACTTAAACTCCAGTGGCTGGCATTGGATGTAGTGTCTCTGGTGTGTGTTCCATGGGCTCTGCTGTTGTGTTTTGGTTGCTCTTTCAGGCCAGTCATCTGCAAAGGATGTCCTTGCCTACAGTGAACATTGTTTGGTCCCTGACAAGAGTGTTGTGAGTTTTAACTAGGTGTGCTTGGTTTTCTTGTAAAATGAGACCTGATACTAGTTCCACTAGAACTGAAGACATGCACAAATCTCTGGTCAGGAGACAAGGCATAGGCAGGGGTTTGTTCTTCTGGGGGAGGGGCCCACTACACTGGCACAGAGGGAAGCTTGCCTGAAAAGGGCAGTACTGTCACAGTGCAAGGGTGTGGGGATTCATTTATGCCAGTTAGGCATTAAGTATTGGTTCAGTGCTGCTTCCTATAGGTGCCTCTGCATTTCTGCTGAGGGGTAAGGGAAGGAAATGGTGCCATCAACCTCCTTTGTTCATGGAGAGGAGTCTCTGTGAATGCTTCCACTTAGGGAAGTGTTCCAGGAAAAGTGAATAATCATGTCCCTCTCTGCCTCAGGCATTTTTCAGATTGTTGTTTCCATTTTGTCTGCCTTTAGGTTTTTTGCCCACCTTTTCTCCAGGAGCAAAGCAGTGCCCTCCTTGTACTATCCCACTCAAGCCTGTTAACCTTTAAAATGCCGGTCTTTAGGGACATGAAGTGAGTGCTGGTCTTCTATGGGGAGGGGCCCACAGTTACCCTGTGCTGGAACTGAGGCGTGCTTGGCTGAGAAGGGCAGTCCTATCAGAGCACAGGTGTGTGGTGATTGGTATAAACAAGTTAGGCAGCCAGTGTCAAAGCTGCTTTGCTTCTAGCAGTTAGCTATGTGTTTGGGCTTAGGGATAGGGTGGGGAAATGGCACTGGCTAACAACTCCTTTGTTCATGAAGAGGTATGAACACTGCCTCTCAAGGAAGCACTCTGGAAGAGCAAATAATCTCTACACCCTCTATGTTCCAGGTGTTTTTCAATTTAGTGTTTCCAGTGTTTCTGCCTCTGGGTTGTTGGCCTGTCTTCACTCAAGGAGCAGCACAGTGACTTCTGGGCTCTACCACAACCAAGCCACTGACCTTTAAAACTCTGGGCTTTAAGCCCCACTAGTTTCATGAACTCACAAAAATCAACCTCTCTTGTTTTCAGGGAAAAGTTCTTCTTGTGCAGTCCCCTGTGTCCTATACTCACTCCCCTTTCTCCATAGGTACCCCTGCCTTACCTCCACAGAACCTGCCATCCCTTTCTCCCCTAAACCATGTCTCCACACTTCTTACCTTCTTTGATGTGGGCTTTTCTGATCCTTTATTTGTTAGTTTGTTCTGTCAGTCTTCAGGTTTATTTCTGAGGTATTTCTGGGACAGAGGGAATCAGATCACTGATGATTTGATAGTTATCTAGTTGTGTTCCTGGGAAGAGACAAGCCTATGGTCCTCCTAATTAGCTGCCATCTTCCCTCAACCAGCGTCATGTTTTTGAGATTCATCCATGTTATATGCATTTGTAGCTTCCTTTTTTTTAATTGTTTTTTTTAAATTGTTGACTAGTATTCCATTTTCTAAATACTACTATATGTTTTTCTCATTTTTCTTTAAATGTATATTTTAGTTGTTTCCAGTTTGGAGCTACTATGAATTAAGTTGCTATAAACATTATTATAAATGTTTTTCTTATGGATATGTTGTTTCATTTCTCTTGAGTAAATTTGTAGTAGTGGAATTACAGGTCACTGGGTTTTATATTTGAGTTTATAAGAAATATCTAAGCAGTTCTCCATTATGGTTGTAACATTTTTACACTCCCATCTGCAATATATGAGAGGTCTAGTCCTTCTGCACCTTCACCAAAATTTAGTCTTTTCTTTTCCTCTTTCTTTTTCCCCCAAATGTTATGCATTTTACTGGATGGGCAATGGTATATCAGATGGTTTGAATATTAAGGTAATTTTGATTTCTGTTTCCCTGTTGACTAATGATGTTATGTACCTTTCTGTGTGCTTACTAGCCTTTGGATATCTTATTTTACAAAGTATTTACTCAACTTTTTTGGCATCTTACTGGGTTGTTTTATTGTTGATGTGTAGACATTAATTATATAGTCTACATATGAGTCATTTGTCAGATATATGGGTTGTGAATATTTTTCCCAGTCTGTGGCTGATATTTTTATTTTTATAACAAGTTTTTAATGAATTCAACTTTTGAATTTTGAATTTATGAGCATTGATTTTGTGTTTTTTCAAAGAAATTTTTGTCTACTTCAGAATTGCCAAGATATGCTTTAGTGTTTTCCCTTAGTATCTTTGTAGTTCCTCTTTAATGTTTACACCTATGGTGCATCTCTAATTAATTGGTATGTATACTGTGAATAAGGCTCAAGATTGGTTGTTTTTTATATGTTTATCCAATTTTTGTAGCACACTTTGTTGAAAGGCCTTTTGTCATTGAATTGCCTTCAAAATATTTTCAAAATTCAATTGACCGTATATATGTGCACATTCAGATACATAGATCAGATAATCTATCCTTATGCCAATGCAACATTTTCTTGCTTACTTTAGACTTATAGTTGCCTTGCAGTCAATAAAATCTTATACACAAATTTTTAAAATTGTTTTGACTCTTAAAATTTCTTTTTATTCCTGTGAATTTAGAGCCTACATGTTAATTTTATAAAAATGATTTTTTTTCTGAGATTGTGTTGAGTCTATAGATCAAGTTGGGGAATGTTGGCATACTGAAAATATTGAATGTTCCAATTTTTGAATATGGCATATATCTCTATTTATCAGTCATTAACTTTGGAAAATTCTTAGCCAATATTACCTCAAATATTCCTTCAATTTCTTTCTTGCTTGCTTCTCCTTCTGGTATTCCCACTATATGTATATCATACCTTTTGTAATTATCCCACATTTCTTGGGTAGCTGGTTTTTTTTTTTTTTTTTTTTTTTGGTTGTTGTTGTTCTCTTGACTTTTCATATCTTGAAGTTTCTATTTTCATATCTTCAAGTTCACTGATTCTTTCCTTGGCCTTCTCCATTCTACCAATTAGCCTATCAATGGCATTCTTCACTTTATTACAATATTTTTTTTCACTTCTAGCACTTCCTTTTGTCACGACCAGCATGGCAAATTGACCAGGAACATGAAGGTAAGAGGATGGTGAAAGAAAAAGACTTGAGAGACAAAGAGATGGGGGCGGGAGGAGCACTGAGGAGGATGCCCAACAGTGCCAACTTTATTTAGGGCAGTGAGGCATTATATAGCTAACAGAAATAGTTACAAAGAAGTATCTATTTAACTAATTACGAAAGAATTTGTTACATGCCCACAAAACCCTCCAGAGTTCCCCATTATCTATTTCCCAAGCTCTAGTAGCAGACCTTACAAGGCCAGTGGTCTCTGTCTTCAGATAACTCCTTAACCAGCTGCACTGACTTCAACGCGACTCAAGACATAGTTTACAATGGTGCAGTTTATGGCCCGTGCAAGCACAACACAAACCCACAATGATTTATTTACCAGGCCTATTTTGCCCACTCCAGATAAGTACCTGCAGGCAACCACGTCAGCGAGTCCAGGATCCATAGCTCAGGCCCTTTCTCAAGCGCTGCTCAACTTTTCCACCCGTGAGGTTATTAACCCTTGGGCTTCTAGGAGGCGTGAATTGGGGCCTGGTTTGTTCTCATGACTCCAGCCCAGTCCGTGGCTGCCTACATCCTTTTAATTTTTTCATTGACCTCTGTCTATGTGCTTACATTATCCATCCATTCCTTGAATGTTCACCTTTTTTTGTTAAAGTTTCTAGCATATCAATCATAGTTATTTTAAATTCTTGATTAATAATTCCAAAATCTCAGCCATATCTGAGTCTGGCTGGATGATTGCTCTGTCTCTTCAAACTGTTTTTGTATTTCAGCATGCCTTGTTATTTTCTGTTAGTAGTTTAGATATGACACACTGAGTAATAGGAATTGAGGTAAATCAACCTTTAGTATGAGGTTTTATTTTATCTAACTGGAAGTTAGGCTGTGTTTATTATTCACTGTTGCTGTAGGTGTCAAAGGCTAAAATTTCCTCTAGTGTTATTTCTCTCTCCTGTTGTCTTTGGGTTTCTTTAGAAGCTCCTTCAGTAGAGTCTGAGACTTGCAGTATTATTTAGCTGTAATCTTCTGTTATTATACAGTGATCTGACTGATGTGGTACTAAGATATGAGGGAAAGAGTGGAGTATAGTTCTATGATTAGGTCTCAACATTTTAGTAAGCCTGTATCTCTGGGCTATAACCTTCACAACTACATTTCAGCTTGTTTTTCCATAGTAGGTGAGTCAGAAAGACTAGATGTAACTGGAGTTGGAAAATTCCTTTCTTCCAGGTCTCATAAAACTCAAGTTGTTTATGCTCTGGCCTAAGTTTCCTTTGAGAACAGACTATATTTTTAAGAATAGCAGAGTGTTCAGGTGCTTTTCAGAATTGTTACTTTCCTCTTCCCCTCCCAGAAGCATGATTTTTTTCCTCTGCTTCACCCTAAAAATATAGTGGTGTCTCCTGGACAAACTTTAAAAAAAGGTGTGCAGGCATCTTTAAGACTGGGGTACCCATTTTTTAGTCCTCAAGCTCATCCCACACTGAGCATCCAACAATCTGTCAATCACAGTCTAAGTGTTCCTTGTAGTATTGGCTCCAGCAGCAGATTTCTGCTCCTAGTAAACTGTGATTATTTGTGTTCGCTTGTCTTTTCAGTTTTCAGGATGGCAGCTTGCCCTGTGACATCAGGTCCCTGCTAGATCCCTCAGTCCCTTGAAAAAGATTTATTGATTCTCAATTCGTTGAACTTCTTTTTTTTTTTCCCCTTGTGAGGACAGAGTGATATTTTTTGTTTGTTTTAGATGTCATAACTTCTAAACTCTTTATATTTTGGGCCAGAACCCAAAAGTCCTCTCTATTTATTTAGGAATGTTTAAATTTATCTAACAATACTTTGAAGTTTTTACCGTAAATGTCTTGTACATCTCTTATTCAAATTATTCTCAAGTATTTTATTTAATTTTATTTTTGAATTTTACTATTATTTTTTTATTTTTTATAAACATATAATGTATTTTTATCCCCAGGGGTACAGGTCTGTGAATCACCAGGTTTACACACTTCACAGAACTCACCATAGCACATACCCTCCCCAATGTCCATAACCCCACCCCCCTCTCCTGTCCCCCCTCCCCCCAGCAACCCTCAGTTTGTTTTGTGAGATTAAGAGTCACTTATGGTTCCCTGGAGTCAAGATGGCCCGGAAGTAGGAGGAGGCACCATTTCAACCTGTACCCCAAAGTGAGCTGATTACCTACCAAAGAAATCCGACCACCCATGAAATCAGCCTGAGATCAGAATTATACACGTCTGGATCTCTACTGGAGCAGAAGACGCCAGTGGCAGGTAAAGCAGACTGGGAGCATCGGACTGATATCGGAAGATAAACAAAAGGGGGAGGGAGCCACCAGAGGTGACCGATTGGAAAGTAACACCCCAACACGAGAGTGCTCTGCTTCTGGGGACCAGCATTAACTTGGAGTCTGGTTGAAAGCACTCAAAAAACAAACAGCAAAGGATCGCGGTGGGGGGTGGGGGTAATAGTGGGAACCTGGGCGGTTAGGGTCAGGGACCTAAGTCCCCGGACCCAGGACAGCCTCCCCTGGCGCGGAGCCAGAGAGAGTGCGGCAGAGAAATCAGGTCTCCATCCCTGAGCCGCGAGTGCACCTGAATGCCAGCGCGCCCGAGAACGAGTGGGGTCTGGCTCCGGTGAGGGGCTGGGAGCCTGGCCTGACAGCAATCCTGAAACACGCGCGTCCCACACCCTCCCTTGGGATAGGTGATCATAGGCACTAGCCTGGAGCTCTGGCAGCTGGAAAAAACAGACATTCCCAGCCCGGGACAGCGGGAAAATCTCAGTGCGCGATCTCTGCTCAGAACCTCTCTGGCGGTCTGGAGCTGCCTAGACAGCCACCGCTGCCCTGGTTTTGGGCACAACTAGGAGCTCCTGCATCCCCAGGGACAGTGACTCAGAACCAACTCTGCCAGCAGCTTTTGCAAAACAGTCTGAGGCATCTCTTTGAGAGGGAGGTTGGGGTGCTGTTTGCTCTCCTCTAAACCTCCAAAAACCATCAAAAGCTGTCAAGGCGAGAGAAAGCAGATGAAAGAACATAAAAGCCCCCAGAAAACAAAAGGCTGAAAAAAAAAAAAAGTTTCCTGAAAAAAAAAGAGCTCACCCCCTTGAGGGGAGTGGGAGGACCTAACTCAGGGAACATCATTGTCTGAAAACCCACGTGGCAGGCCCCTCCCCCAGAAAACCAACCAGGAAGGAAGAAAAAAAAAAAAAAAGACTACAAGAGAACAACCACCACTACTTCATAAATACAACTTTTATTTTTAACTCTTTGCCAATATTCTGGTTCTTTTTTTTTATACATACACATAATTCTTTAACCTATTTACCATCACACTGAGATGTCCAGTACATCAAATTCTTTAATAACCTTCTAACCTGAACTTTTTGATACATACACCCGTGTTTTTCTTTTGTTTTTCTATTTTTTTAATTCTTTTTTAATTTTAACTTAGTTTAGTCTAGTTTATTCTTTTTTTAATTTTTATTTTCTACTATACATATAGAGTTAAACTTCAAGGTAATCCCCTTTCCCCAATCAATGCTACCCCTATAGGCAAACCAGTTTCTAATCCCCCTGTAACTTAGGAAAGTTGAGTCCCTTAACAAAAACATCAAGATACCTTCAGGAAGAATCAAAATAACCTTCCTCACCCACACTGAGAATCTATAACCATTCTCCCAATTTTTCCTTCTGTCAGTGTTTCTGTGAATTTGTGTCTGTCCTGAAAATATATAAATCTTATACTTGGGGTTCTTTCTGAGGAGGTTTTTCCCTTTTTTTTTGCTTATATATACATATTTTTTTCTCTTGTCATATACTTTTATCACTCTTTTTCTCTGTCTGTTTTTGTTTGTATACTCCACAAATCTTACCTTGTGGCCCATTTGGGCTGAGCCTTCTCTTGTATCTTCCCTTTTTTTCCTATCTCTCTCTCTCTTTTTTTTTCCTTTTTTCTTTCCCCCTTTTTTTTCTTTCTTCTTCTCTATTTCTTTTTCTTTTCTTTTTTCTCTCATTTGGGTGGGGAATCCTGATTGCACAGAAGTGTTCCAGGGTGCACATTGACTGCACCACAATCAATAAGTCCAGCTGCATCTGTTTAGTCATCTCTTACCAAAATGACTAGGAGGAGGAATATCCAACAGAAGAAAAATACAGAGGATGGGCCTTCTGCAACAGAACTAATGGCTATCGACATAGACAATATGCCAGAAAAGGAATTCAGACTAACAATTATCCAGGCAATAGCTAGGTTGGAGAAAGCCATGGATGACCAAACAGAATTGATTAGGGCAGAACTGAAAGCCACCAGGGATGATGTTCACAATGTTAGGGCAGAACTGAAAGCCACCAGGGATGATGTTCAAAATGCTCTCAATGAGTTCCAATCCAATCTAAATTCTCTAAAAGCTAGGGTAACTGAGACAGAAGATAGAATTAGTGATCTGGAGGACAAACAGATAGAGAGAAAGGATCAGGAGGAAGCCTGGAACAAACAGCTCAGAAGCCACGAAAACAGAATCAGGGAAATAAATGATGCCATGAAACGTTCCAACGTCAGAATTATTGGAATCCCTGAAGGGGAAGAAAAAGAAAGAAGTCTAGAAGATATAGTGGAAGAAGTTGTCTATGAAAATTTTCCCAATCTCACGAATGGAAACAACATTCATGTACGAGAGGCAGAGAGATTTCCTCCCAAGATTTTAGATTCTCAAAAGTCCTCACGGCACCTTATAGTTAAAATGGGGAATTATGTTTCAAGAGAGACCCTCTTAAAAGCAGCTAGGACAAAGAAGCTTCTTACATACAGAGGAAAGCCCATTAGAATAACGTCAGACCTTTCCACAGAGACCTGGCAAGCCAGGAAGGGCTGGGAAAATATATTCAGAGTACTAAATGAGAAGAACATGCAACCAAGAATACTCTATCCAGCAAGACTGACATTTAAAATGGATGGAGAGATAAAGAGTTTCCAAGACCGGCAAGACTTAAAAGACTATGCAACCACCAAGCCGACACTGCAAGAAATATTAAGGGGGGTCCTATAAAAGAGAAAAAATCCTAAGAATATCATTGAACAGAAATATAGAAACAATCCATAGACAGAAAGACTTCAAAGGCAACACGATGTCAATAAAAACCTATCTCTCAATAATCACTCTCAATGTGAATGGCCTAAATGCGCCCATAAAACGACACAGGGTTGCAGATTGGATAAAACGACAGGACCCATCCATATGTTGTCTACAAGAGACCCATTTTGAACCTAAGGATACACCCAGACTGAAAGTGAAGGGATGGAGAAGCATCTTTCATGCCAATGGGCCTCAAAAGAAGGCCGGAGTAGCAATTCTCATATCAGATAAATTAGATTTTAAACTAAAGACTGTAGTCAGAGATACAGAAGGACACAACATAATTCTTAAAGGTACTATCCGCCAAGACGATCTAACAATTGTGAATATCTATGCCCCCAATATGGGAGCACCCAATTACGTAAGAAAACTATTAATCAAGATAAAGAGCCATATTGATATGAATACAATAATAGTAGGAGATCTTAATACGCCTCTCTCAGAAATAGACAGATCATCGAAGCAGAAAATTAATAAAGAAATAAGACCATTGAATGAAACATTGGACCAGATGGACCTCATAGACATATACAGAACATTCCACCTTAAAACAACAGAATACTCATTCTTCTCAAGTGCACATGGAACCTTCTCCAGAATAGACCACATACTGGGTCACAAAGCAGGACTCAACCGATACCAAAAGACTGACATTATTCCCTGCATATTCTCCGATCACAATGCTTTGAAACTGGAACTCAATCACAAGGAAAAGTTCAGAAGGAACTCAAACACCTGGAAGCTAAGACCACCTTGCTTAAGAATGCTTGGATCAACCAGGAGATCAAAGATGAACTTAAACAATTCATGGAAACCAATGAGAATGAAGACACCTCGGTCCAAAATCTATGGGATACAGCAAAGGCGGTTCTAAGGGGGAAATACATAGCCATCCAAGCCTCCCTCAAAAACATTGAAAAATCCAGAATACACCAGCTGTCTCTACACCTTAAAGAACTGGAGAATCAACAACAAATCAAACCAACTCCAGATGCAAGAAGGGAAATAATCAAGATTAGAGCAGAGATCAATGAGGTAGAAACGAGAGATACAGTAGAACGTATCAATGAAACTAGAAGCTGGTTTTTTGAGAGAATCAATAAGATTGATAAACCATTGGCCACACTAATCCAAAAGAAAAGAGAGAAAGCCCAAATTAATAAAATTATGAATGAAAGGGAGAGATCACAACTAACACCAAGGAAATAGAAACAATCATCAGAAATTATTACCAACAGTTATATGCCAATAAGCTAAGCAACCTAGATGAAATGGATGCATTCCTGGAAAGCTACAAACTCCCAAAATTAAACCAGGAAGTAATTGACAACCAATAGACCAATATCTAGTAATGAGATTGAAGCAGTGATCAAAAACCTCCCAAAAAACAAGAGCCCAGGACCTGACGGATTCCCTGGGGAATTCTACCAAACTTTCAAAGAAGAAATAACACCAATTCTCCTGAAGCTGTTCCAAAAAATTGAAGCAGAAGGAAAACTTCCAGACTCTTTTTATGAAGCCAGCATTACCCTGATCCCCAAACCAGGCAAAGACCCTACCAAAAAGGAGAATTTCAGACCAATATCACTGATGAATATGGATGCAAAGATTCTCAAAGAAATCCTAGCAAACAGGATCCAGCAGCACATTCAAAAGATTATCCACCATGACCAGGTGGGATTCATCCCTGGGTTGCAAGTTTGGTTCAACATTCACAAATCAATCAGTGTGATAGAACACATCAATAAGAGAAGAGAGAAGAACCACATGGTCCTCTCAATGGATGCAGAAAAAGCATTTGACAAAATCCAGCATCCGTTCCTTATGAAAACGCTTCAAAGTATAGGGATAGAGGGAACATTCCTGAAGTTCATAAAATCTATCTATGAAAGACCCACAGCAAATATCATCCTCAATGGGAAAAAGCTTGCAGCCTTCCCGTTGAGATCAGGAACACGACAAGGATGCCCACTCTCACCACTCTTGTTCAACATAGAATTAGAAGTTCTAGCAACGGCAATCAGACAACAAAGAGAAATCAAAGGTATCCAAATTGGCAAGGAAGAAGTCAAACTCTCTCTCTTCGCAGATGACATGATTCTTTATATGGAAAACCCCAAAGACTCCACCCCCAAACTACTAGAACTCATACAGCAATTCGGTAACGTGGCAGGATACAAAGTCAATGTACAGAAATCAGTGGCTTTCTTATACACTAACAATGAAAATACAGAAAGGGAAATTAGAGAATCGATTCCATTGACTATAGCACCAAGAACCATAAGATACCTGGGAATAAACCTAACCAAAGAAGTAAAGGACCTGTACTCGAGGAACTACAGAACACTCATGAAAGAAATTGAAGAAGACACAAAAAGATGGAAGACTGTTCCATGCTCTTGGATTGGAAGAATAAACATTGTTAAAATGTCTATACTGCCTAGAGCAATCTATACTTTTAATGCCATTCTGATCAAAATCCCACCGGTATTTTTCAAAGAGCTGGAGCAAGTAATCCTAAAATTTGTATGGAGCCAGAAGAGACCCCGAATTGCTAAGGAAATGTTGAAAAACAAAAACAAAACTGGCGGCATCACGTTACCCGATTTCAAGCTTTACTACAAAGCTGTGATCACCAAGACAGCGTGGTACTGGCATAAAAACAGACACATAGACGAGTGGAATAGAGTGGAGAGCCCAGATATGGACCCTCAACTCTATGGTGAAATAATCTTCGACAAAACAGGAAAACATATTCAATGGAAAAAAGACAGTCTCTTCAATAAATGGTGCTGGGAAAACTGGACAGCGATATGTAGAAGAATGAAACTCGACCATTCTCTTACACCGTTCACAAAGATAAACTCAAAATGGATAAAAGACCTCAATGTGAGACAGGAATCTATCAGAATCCTAGAGGAGAACATAGGCAGTAACCTCTTCGATATCAGCCACAGCAACTTCTTTCAAGATATGTCTCCAAAGGCCAAGGAAACAAAAGCAAAAATGAACTTTTGGGACTTCATCAAGATCAAAAGCTTCTGCACAGCAAAGGAAACAGTCAAAAAAACAAAGAGGCAACCCACGGAATGGGAGAAGATATTTGTAAATGACAGTACAGACAAAAGGTTGATATCCAGGATCTACAAAGAACTTCTCAAACTCAACACACACAAAACAGATAATCATATCAAAAAATGGGCAGAAGATATGAACAGACACTTCTCCAATGAAGACATACAAATGGCTATCAGACACATGAAAAAATGTTCATCATCACTAGCCATCAGGGAGATTCAAATTAAAACAACATTGAGATACCACCTAACACCAGTTAGAATGGCCAAAATTAGCAAGACAGGAAACAACGTGTGTTGGAGAGGATGTGGAGAAAGGGGAACCCTCTTACACTGTTGGTGGGAATGCAAGTTAGTGCAGCCACTTTGGAGAACAGTGTGGAGATTCCTGAAGAAATTAAAAATATAGCTTCCCTGTGACCCTGCAAGTGCACTGCTGGGTATTTACCCCAAAGATACAGATGTAGTGAAAAGAAGGGCCATTTGTACCCCAATGTTTACTGCAGCAATGGCTACGGTCGCCAAACTGTGGAAAGAACCAAGATGCCCTTCAACGGATGAATGGATAAGGAAGATGTGGTCCATATACACAATGGAGTATTATGCCTCCATCAGAAAGGACGAATACCCAACTTTTGTAGCAACATGGACAGGACTGGAAGAAATTATGCTGAGCGAAATAAGTCAAGCAGAGAGAGTCAAGTATCATATGGTCTCACTTATTTGTGGAGCATAACAAAGAACATGGAGGACATGGGGAGATGGAGAGGAGAGGGAGTTGAGGGAAACTGGAAGGGGAGATGAACCATAAGAGACTATGGACTCTGAAAAACAACCAGAGGGTTATGAAGGGGCGGCAGGAGGGGTGGGGTGGGAGGTTGAGGAACCAGGTGGTGGGTAATAGGGAGGGCACGTACTGCATGGAGCACTGGGTGTGATGCCAAAACAATGAACACTGTTATGCTGTTAAATAAGCAAATAAAAAAAATAAATAAATAAATAAAAAATAAAAAATTAAAAAAAAAAAGAGTCACTTATGGTTTGTCTCCCTCCCAATCCCATCTTGTTTCATTTATTCTTTTCCTACCCCCCAAGCCCCCCACATTGCATCTCCACTTCCTCGTATCAGGGAGATCATATGATAGTTGTCTTTCTCCGATTGACTTATTTTGCTAAGCATAATACCCTCTAGTTCCATCCACATCATCGCAAATGGCAAGATTTCATTTCTTTTGATGGCTGCATAGTATTCCATTGTGTATATATACCATATCTTCTTGATCCATTCATCTGTTGATGGACATCTAGGTTCTTTCCATAGTTTGGCTATTGTAGACATTGCTGCTATAAACATTTGGGTGCACATGCCCCTTCAGATCACTATGTTTGTATCTTTAGGGTAAATACCCAGTAGTGCAATTGCTGGGTCAGAGGGTAGCTCTATTTTCAACTTTTTGAGGAACCTCCATGCTGTTTTCCAGAGTGGTTGCACCAGCTTGCATTCCCACCAACAGTGTAAGAGGGTTCCCCTTTCTCTGCATCCTCGCCAGCTCAAGTATTTTATTTTTTTTTTCCTCTTAAAAATTTATTTTTGGGGCATCTGGGTGGATCAGTCAGTTAAGTGTGTGATTCTTAGTTTTGGCTCAGATTATGATATCAGGGTCATGAGATGGAGCCCTGTGGTGGGCTCCTTGATCAGCAGGGAGTCTGCTTGAGATTCTCTCTCTCTCTCTCCCTCTGCCCCTCCACCACAGCTCTCTCTCAAATAAATGAATAAATGTTTTTAAAAAATAATTTCACTTGCATACTGCTAATACACTGAAACACATTTTTTAGAAATTTCTATATATTGATCTTTCATTCTGACACCTTGATAATTTTACTCTTCATTTCTAATAATTAATATGAAATTCTTTTTTAAGATTTTATTTATTAATTTGACAGACAGAGATCTCAAGTAGGGGTAGTGGCAGGCAGAGAGAGAGAGAGGAGGAGGAGCAGGCTCCCTGCTGAGAAGACAGCCCAATGTGGGGCTTGATCCCAGGACCCCAGGATCATGACCTGAGCGTAAGGCAGAGTCTTTAACCCACTAAGCCACCCAGGTGCCCCTAATATGTACATTCTTTATGATCTTCTACATATATAAGCATGTCCTCTTTAATTAAAAAGAGTCTTAATTTTTCCTTTCCAATTTTTATACTTTCTGTACCTTTCTGTTGACTTATTGGACTGGCTAAGACATCCAGTACAATACTGAAGAGTAATGGGGGTAGAAGACATTTTGTCTTGTTCCTACTTTTAGGGGAAATGCATCCACAGTTCAAAATTAAGAATGATATTAGCTATAGGTTTTTGTAGATCCCCCTTATTGAATTGAGCAAATTTCCTTCTATTCCTACTTTTTTTTTATATTTTATTTATTTGACAGAGTGAGAAAGTATAAGCAGAGGGAGCAGCAGGCAGAGGGAGAGAGAAAACCTGGTCAGAAGGGACCCTGATGTGGGGCTCAGTTGCAAAACCCTGGGATCATGACCTGAGCTGAAAGTAGACATTTAACCCTCTGAGCCACCCAGACACCCCATTCCTACTTTCTTTAGTATACTTTGTTTTTGAACTATAAAGAAATAAGGAATTTGTCAAAGAATTCATCTGCATTTATGAAGATAATTTTATGATTTTTCTTCTTTATTATTTTAAAATGGTGAATTACATTGATTGATTTTCAATGTTAAACCAATTTTGCATTACTCGAATAAACACCACTTATTCATGATGTATCATTTTATAAAATATTATTGTTTTGATTTACTAATATTGTGTTAAGAATTTTTAAAAGAATTTTTAGGAATTTTTTGAATGTTATTTTCTGTTCTTCTCAGGTTTTTGGTCAGGTTTTTGGTAACCGGCTTATCTTGGCCTCATAAAACAAATTGGAAAAGATTCTCTCCTCCTTCACCTTCTAAAAGAGTTAATATAAAAAAAAAAGTTAGTATAACATCAATGTTATTTCCTTCTTAAATGTTTGATAGAGCTTATCAATAAGAACTTGTGATTTGCAAATTTTCTTTGTGTGAGAGTACTTGTATTGCACATTCAGTTTATTTTATGTGAGGTCTTACTACAATTTTCCACTTTTTCCCAAATGGAAAACATTTAATATTAATATTTTTGTCGTAAGAACATTAAATTTTCATCAACTAAATTAG
Organism: Meles meles; assembly: GCF_922984935.1. NCBI lineage: Eukaryota > Metazoa > Chordata > Mammalia > Carnivora > Mustelidae > Meles > Meles meles. Next base: position 79,277,514 of record NC_060087.1, on the reverse strand, counting down.
AGTAATTACATTAACTACTTTGTTAGTTTGAAATAATTTTAATTAATTTAATAGTGTTGCATTTGCTTTGAAGAGCCCACATCTGACCTTTTAACGGGGGGGGGGGGTCAATGAGAGCTGACTTTGCTAATCCAAATTCGAAAGTGATTTTGCCATTCATAGAACCATGGATTTCCCTCTTGATATTTCAACAAATATAAAATGGAGGTAATCTTTTCATTTGGAAGAAAGCTGACATGTTCTTTCCATTGCTATTGCTGCCTGGAGTTATTACAATTTTCTATATTTTTTGTATCAGTTTTGGAAATTGGTGCCACTCAAGGATCTAGTCCATATAATCTAATTTGTCAGTTTTGTTAGCATAAAGTTATTAGTAATATTCCTTAGATACCCTTTTAATGTCTGTAGGATTTGTATCAATACTTCTGCTTTCATTCCTGATACTTATTACTTGTATTTGTTTTTATTGATTGATCTGCATCAGATTTTACCCATTTTATTAAACTTTTCAAAGAACCATATTTTTCTTTGTTATTTTTTCTATTGTTCATGTTTTCTATTTCACTGATTTTCACTCTTGTCTTTATTATTGTCTTTCTTTACTTTGGGTTTAATTTGCTCTTCCTTTTTTAGCTTCATAGGGTAAAAATTACTATCAGCAACTTTGAGTCCTGCTGCTTTTATATAAAGAAGACTTGTTTCTTTTTTATATTCAAACTTATAAATTTCCTACTAAGCACAACTTTAGCTGGTTCCCACATGTTTTTTGTTTGTTTGTTTGTTTTTTTAAAGCTTTTATTTATTTATGTGATAGACAGAGATCACAAGTAGTCAGAGAGGCAGGCAGAGAGAGAGAGGAGGAAGCAGGCTCCCTGCTGAGCAGAGAACCCAATGCAGGGCTCAGTCCCAGGACCCTGAGACCAGGACCTGAGCCGAAAGCAGAGGCTTTAACCCACTGAGCCACCCAGGTGCCCCCCAAATGTTTTGCTATATTATGTTTTCATTATCTCTCAGGTAGTTTTTTTTATTTTTATATGAACCAGTCATCTTTTACTGAGCATTAATTCTCAATTAAAATATGGAAAGATTTACACCATCATGTTTTTTTAAAAGGGTGCCAGGAAAAGAAGGCCATGATCAGGAATATAGAGTCATGCTCCACACTGAGTCCTCTTCAGTGGTAATTGCATAGCTCCTCATATTTGAATTCCTTCTAAGAAAGGCAGTAGTTTAAAAGCATGTAAGTAGGGCATCTGGTTGGCTCAGGGGGTTAAAGCCTCTGCCTTCAGCTCAGGTCATGATCTCAGGGTCCTGGGATCGAGGCCTGCACTGGGCTCTCTGCTCAGCAGGGAGCCTGCTTCCTCCTCTCTCTCTCTGCCTGCCTCTCTGACTACTTGTGATCTCTGTCTGTCAAATAAAAAAAAATTAAAGATTCTATATTAAAACATAATAAATAAAAACATGTAAGTAGCCAGCACTATAGAAACCTCAGCAATGCTCCTATTCTTCACATTGACATATTTATAATGCCAGTGATAATAACCTCTTAGACATGTTCCAAGGCTGCTTTAAGAGGGAAATCCCACATCAATATCCAGCTTTTTTACTTCCTTATTTTGAAATCCTTGAGTTTCTTCTCCTTCACAAGTAACACGAACAGCATATTGCTGTTCTACGTATCCACTATCCAGGTAGATTTATTTTATAATTCCCCTTATAATTACTTCTTTGACTCAATGGTAATTTACAAGTAGGCTATTTAATTTTGAAGCATTTGAGGATATTTCTGGATACCTTTTTGTTACTGATTTATAATTTAGTTCTATTGTGCTTAGAGGAAATTCTCCAAAATATTTAAATTTTTGAAATTTATTGAGACTTATTTTAAGGCACAGCATATGGTCTGTCTTGCTTAAGGTTTCATATGCACATGAAGAGAATGAGTTTTCTGTAGCTGTTGGATTGAAGCATTATAAAATATTAATAGAATCAAACTAGTTGATAGTATTTTCAGATCACTGTTTTTTACTATTATTTGTTCTCTCACAGGGGGAAGGATAAAAGTATATTCAACCAAGATAAATGTCCCTAGTTTTGCCAATAATTTCTGTTTTCTTAAATTCTTTTTTGTCTGATATTATTATAATCATTTCAGCTTGTTTAAGCTTTCCATTTACTTGTATATATTTTTACATTCTTTTACTTTTAATATATAAATATCTTTATATTTAAATATGGTTCTTGAAGGCAGCATATGGTTGTGTCTTGCTTCCTCATCTAGTAAAAGTTATTGGAAAAGTCCAAATGGAGCAAAAAAAGATCTCTAACAACCAACAAGATAATAGATTTCAACCTAATTTCATCAATATTACATGAAATGTAGGTACATTTATCAATACTTTCTAAATAAAAGCTTTTCTGTGGGTTAATTCAATAATTATTCTATTTTTAATTCCTCTATTGGATACTTAATTATATCTCGTATTATTTTTAGTAGTTGCTCTAAGAATTTGACTGTGCATCTTAATCACATTATTTTATACTTAAAGTAAATATTATGTCTATTCATATAAAAATACTTTGAAGGTTAATATTTCATATACTCATGAACTTTTGTGCTATTATTATCATGTGCTTTATATCTATATAAGTTATAAACTAAACAAAGCAATTGTTTTGCTTTAAACTATTATCTTTTAAAAATATTGAGGTAAGGGGGAAATGATATCTTAAAAATTTACCTTCATATTTGTCATTCATGATGCTTTTCATTTTTTTTTTCCTGTAGATCTGAGTTCTCATCTGGTATAAATTCCTCAGTCTTAAGAACTATCTTTAGCATTTCTTATAGTTTATATATTCTGATAACAAATTCTCTCAGCTTTTATCTCTTTTTTTTTTGCTTTTGTTTATCTTAACATTTCTTTATTTCACTCTCATTTGAAAGAATATTTTTACTGGATATTGAATTCTGTGTTGACAACTTTTTCAACATATTAAAGATGTTATTTCTTTTTTCTTTGGTTTGCATAGTTTTGGTGGGAAGTTGACATAACATTCTCTCCCTAAATGTAATCTATTTTTTAGCTAAGCTTCTTGAATCTGCAAATCAATGTTTGTTTTTGTGGGTTTTTAAAAAACTGAATTTGGAAATGTTTAAACTGTTAGTTTGACAATATTTTTATGCCTCATTTTCTCCTTCTAGGACTCTAATTTCAAGTACATTAGATGCCTGATAATGTCTTGGGAGTTACAGATATTCTCTTCATTTTTGCATCAATCTTTCTTCCTCTTCTTTATATGGATACTTTTGATTGACATATCTTCAAGTGCACTGACCATTTTTTCTATTATTCCCAATATACTTTCAAGTGAATTTTTCATTTCTGAGATCTCACTTTTGAATTATAGAACACCCATTTAGTTTTTAAAAGAGATTCTATTTTTTCATTGAAATTTCCCAATTGTTTGCTCAATTTGACAGTTTTTTCTTCTATGATCTCAACCGCATGTAAAATTCCTGCTTTAGTCTTTTCTGCTAATTCCATTATCTGGGTCATATAGACCTTTTCCACTAATCGCTTTTTCTCTTAATTATAGATCAAATTTTCCTGTTTCTCTGAAAGTATCTCTTATTTTTTTTTTAGTCTGGACATTTTAAATAATGTATTTTCAAGTTTCCAGATTGCTTTATAATTCTCTGAAGAGTATTTGTTGTAAAATTATTTGCTGATCATTATTGCTGATTATTAGGAGTGTTTTATGTTCTGTTAGCATGACTATTTTTCAATTTTTTTTTCCCTTTGTCCTCAGGTGAATGCCTTGATATTGTAACATAACTTCCACCTCTAAGACATGACCATTCTGGGGTTTTAGCGGTAGGCCTTAGGTATTAACCAAGCCCCACTAAAACTCTAAAATCTGGTTTACTTGCTGTGGTGCTTGTTGAAATATCTATGCCACATTTTCAATCTTCTGGCTCTTCTTTTGTCCTGGGCTCTTTTAAGTATCTCCTGATAAATGCTCAGCTTGTGCATCATACAAGGATTTGAGAGGAGTTTATTTGCAGATTTGGGAACTCTCTGTAGCTTCCTCTTTGTCAGAATCTCTCCCCTTAATTTCCAGGTGAATTAGCACCTTTTAATTCCATTATTTGACTCTTCAAGTCAAGCTTTCTGCTTGATTTCTACCTGTCCCACCATTTATGTTTTTGGCAGTATTTTCAGGATAAAAACTGCATAAACATGGATCTTGTAATTGTCTGAGTGAAGGGTTAGTCCATTATAAGTTTCTTCACCATTATTAGACCTGGAAAGTCAGCAAACTAATATTTAAAGTGATAGCAGTGGGAACTTTGTCTTTGCTACTCTTCCTTTGTTCAATCACCCAGTCTTGGATTAAAATGGAGCATAGTGTCGTGTGTTTCTCAGTAATGCAAGTTCTTACTGTAGCTTTAAATTCAACTTTATGTACCAACCCCTATAACCAAAGGATCATAATTGTTTCTGCTTGATCTTTTGTAAATTTTTTGTTCCTGAGCCTCTTGGTAGCACTAACATCATACCTACTCACATATAGGAAATATGTGCTAAATAAGTCAAAAATACTAATAAAGGTGACCTTAATGAGTGATTGAACATGACTTACAATGCAGAAGAATATTCTTCCAATTAGGGGAACAAAGAGCCAGTGTAGCATATGCATATGGAATTTTATTGCTTAGCCAGGAAGGGGAATAAATGCTACTCAGTTCTTATGAATGGAAGTATGACTTCTTATTTCTCTGACCATATTTATTTTAGTACTGGTGTCTTGACCCTCAAAGCTGAAGAAATTGTCTCTAACTTTAGCTGACTTTTGTCATTGATTTTAACCCCATGTTACACTTCTGCCACTCTTTTTATCTTTCACTGCTCTGATAATTTCAAATGAAAAGGAATTTGAAGGGCATGTATACTCCAATACAGAGAAACTTTCTTCCAAAAATATAGCATGTAATATTAGTGATAGTACCCAGCATCATGCTTCCCCCAGACCTTAGTGATACTTAACTGTGGATTGATTGCCACTAGGTCAAGAACTAAGTGTTTAGAAAAATCAAATAAGAATGCTAGGACAGAATACCAAAGGGCAAATCTTAAAAAACTAACATCATATGAAAGTTTTCTCTTTCAGTAATACCCCCAAATTAGGGCTAATTAATGCTTCTTTTGAGAAGACATAAAAGAAAAGTAAGTCCATGCCTGTGAAATAAAGAATAGGTAAGAACACCATGTGACTTTGATTTATTATACACTCATTTGTCTTTTTCTTCCTCTTTTGACTGTAAACTCTGACAACAGAGTTTAGTTTTTCCATCTTTGTATTGCCATATTCCCTCAGCACAGAATCTTACATGTAATGAGCTTCTAATGAGTGTATGTTGTAATTAAAATTTAGGTCATTTAATTTTAGTAAATTCTGGATATAAATTCCATACTACCTTTATTTATGAATAGTATGATTCACTCTACTGAAGAAAAATAAATTTGCTCCCCAGTTACCCAATTGCTCAACCTTAACAGTTGAGAAGTTTCTTTCTAGTAACTCTTTTGGAGTAAACAGCAAAATTTATTAAGGTATATTGAATTTTTGAACTATTTGTGCACTCTTTTCTCTATTTTGAAAACAAAAAATATTATAATTTGGCTTAGGTCATAATGTCTGATTTTATATGTAGAATAAATGTTCATATCTAAATTACACCTGATCACTTTGGTCAGTGAAGAATTTTAAAATGACTAAAAGCCGTAAGAAAATGGAATGAAGGGAGAGTAGTGTCTGAAATGATTAGTACTGCATAGAAACAGGATAGTCCAGATTTTACTGAATAAAATTATATATTTTTTCTTTCAAAAGTGCAGAAGAGGTTGTTTGTTTTTAAGATTTTATTTATTGGGGGGCAGGCGGCCGCTGCGGAGTGGAGTGGGGGCGGGGCGGCGTGGTCTGGCTTGGTTGGGCAAGTCCGGAGTGTGGCGCGGGACGGCGGGGCCCGCAGGCTGCGGAGGGCAGCCTGGGCAGCTGGCAGAGTCCTTATGAGTCCACACATTTCTGCTGAACTTGCAAAAGAGGCACTTGGGTGATGGATTAATAGGAACATTGAGATTTTGTGAAAAGTTTGAAATCAGAGAGTATTCAATTTTCACCCTAGTCGAGCAGCTGTGCTGCTCACTTAAATACAGATGAATGAAGACCCCATTCGGGAACACCCCTAGCCAGAGGTCCAGAGTGGATGCAGGCCATGCTGGTGTGTCTCCAAGTATAATGAAGAAAAGGACGTCCCACAACGACCTCTCTGATCAGCGATGTTCACCTGGCCCATACGATGATCGGGAAGGCGGTAGAGCACATGTTTGAGACAGAGGATGGATCCAAGGACGAGTGGAGGGGGTTGGTCCTGGCACGTGCCCCCATCATGAACACGTGGTTCTACATCACCTACAAGAAGGACCCTGTCTTGCCCATATACCAGCTCTTAGATGATTATAAAGAAGGAGACCTTCGCATTATGCCCGATTCTAACGATTCTTCTCCAGCAGAAAGGAAGCCGGGAGAAGTTGCGGACAGCCTGGTAGGCAAACAGGTGGAATATGCCAAAGAGGACGGCTCTAAAAGGACTGGCATGGTCATTCATCAAGTGGAGGCCAAACCGTCAGTCTATTTCATCAAGTTTGATGACAATTTCCATATTTACGTCTACGATTTGGTGAAAATATCTTAGATGCCATCATGGACTTGGTCAAATTTGTGGTACTATAAAGACTTGATTGCTTTCCAGTTTAATGAAAGCTTAAATGTCCCTGTGAACCCACAATCTCTGCCAGCAGAACCAGTTTGTTCTGAATAGTACAGATTGATGTGAACACAGAGCATTTTGTGTAAGAACTCCTTCCTCTTACGAGAAGTCTGTGTGTCTGAAGGGGAGTTTAGTGAAGTTAAGATAGCACCGTGGTCATGTAGACTGGACTGGACCATAGTTCTCCCCAACTGCTGCCACGCTATAAGCATGGTCTGGCACTGTCAGTACTGCCTTCTTTTTTTTTTTTTTTTTAAAGATTTTATTCATTTATTTGACAGAGAGAGAGAGAGATCACAAGTAGGCAGAGAGGCAGGCAGAGAGAGAGGAGGAAGCAGGATCCCTGCGGAGCAGAGAGCCCGATGCGGTGCTCGATCCCAGGACCCTGAGATCATGACCTGAGCCGAAGGCAGCGGCTTAATCCACTGAGCCACCCAGGCGCCCCAGTACTGCCTTCTTTGTTGAGACATGGATGGACCTCTCTTTCCCTGTCCACATCTGTGTGTGTCCATACGCCACACACACACGCGCGCGCGCGCGCACGCGTTTCCTTGGCAGTCCTTTTCTTGTGGATCAGGGCAGGGGTTCAATAATATTCTCCAGTTTAACAGGAGTGCTTGTCCTAAGTCAGCCCGATTTCGTATATTACTGCTGTTTATTTAAAAGTAAATGTGGGCACAGGAGACACAGGGACGTTCAGAGTGTTTTGGAAGTCAGAATTCAGACGCCTTTTCAGTCTGGAGGCTTTAAACCATGAATCCGAATAGGAATAATTTGTGAACAGTTGCTGGACCCACATTAGAATTTAACAAAACAGAAATCTAGGTAAAAAGCTCCCTTTAATTCTAAGTTTTGTAAATTTTTGTTTACATTTTTTATCATAAAAACTTTTTTTGTTTGTTTGTTTTAAAGCAAAGCCCAGGTCTACACGGTGTGATGCCGGGGTGCTTTGGACGGCACAACCTGGTCCGTTAGTCTGTATGATCAACAGTCTGGATTCTAGTACGTGATTTGAGAGGCAGCAGTGCGTCAGTGGTTTGCGTGCACGTGGTAAGTTCCTGGCAGAACCTAGTGCTTTGATCCGAGAAATACAAGTTTGAGAGTGGTGTTGCGGCCTTCTGACAAGTTCTCTGGGACACTTTTATTTTTATTACTGTTCTTACTGATAGATGGTTGTGGTCAGAAGGCTTCCCCCACAGAGAGTATGTAGACATGTAACGGCCTGGGTCCCTTGACACTTTCTCTAGTGCTGAGCGGTCTTGGTTCCCGGTGTTCTGCTGACGTGGACTCTCTTGTCATCGTGCTAGCTTGTGGGTGACTGTGGCCCTCAGCCTCACAGCCCTTTCCTGGCTTGTTCCTGCAAGGTGGTTTTGACCGAAATAGAATCACAGAAGTGGTTAGGTGGCAGCGACATGGTCATCTGTCACGTTGTTTCAGATGAGCCCTGACTGTTTGAAAACCAGGAGAGAGGCAGTATGGAATCCAGTGTAGAGGTTGGAGAGCTTACCCAAGGTTGGGGCAGAAGGCTAAATGCTCCCCCAACCCCCGCGCTCTAGGATGCAGTGCCTCCCCTCGGGCCGCAGGGGGAGCTTGTCTGCCTCTGAGCCTCTCCCTGCGGTGCCTGCCTTGTCTCACACTTCTCTGGCTTCAGCCTGGGTTTGGGGGCACGACTGTCTGTCACTTTTTTCCCAGTGGCTCTGATCAGGAGTCCCTGCATGCCAGTCTCCAGGCTGAGTGGGCTCCCCGAGCACAGGCAGACACATGTGCCCCAAGAGCAGGGTGTCCGGTGTGTGCACTGTGCGAACATGGTACAGTGGCTTGGAACTGAAAATCAGTGTTCTTTGGAGTATCCTGAGGGCTGGGTCAGTGGCAACCTTCCCAGCCTCATTTGACGGCTTGCATTGTGGTTTTCCTGTGAGTACCTTTAGCACCTTCAATACTACATGATCTGCCACCCTCCTGAGGAACGTGACATGTGATGATCACCATTATTTTCATCATTTCTATTTGTTGCCTTTAGGGCAGAAGGAAGAGGAAAGGGTTTTTGTTGTTTTCCTTTCTCCCTCCCATTCTCTTTTCTTTTGGTGGCTTAACCCACGCTTGCGCGGTGACTGATTCCACTCCCTTGCCCAGTACTTCAGGCTTTGTTCTAGGCTCACGTTTCAGATCTGCATGCATTGCTTGCCTTTTCCTGGTATCAGAATGTTGGTTCCTTGTTGTAGGACCCCGACATGAGTTTCCAAAATTATCATGGGACTTGTGACTGCACAAGCCCTGAATCTGTATAAAATGTCCCGGCCTTCCTCACTGACCTGCTATGGTGTTCCCGTGTCGCGTGCATGTGATGTCTGGCTGCCACGTGAAGCTTCTGAGGAGAACCTTAAACGCAGACCATCCTTTTTTGCACGCTCTATTCTAAATAGAATGTTCAATGTAACTAACTGAACTTGCATGTGAAAGATATTTAGGTTTTTTGTTTTCTATCTTTGTTTCAATTTGTTTTCTGTTTTCTGTATATTTGCTTCCTGTGCTGTTGGAGTGGTCTTAGGATGAGAATGCACTGGCGAGCCAGAGCCAGCAGGGGGTGATTTCCCAGCTCTGTCTGTCAAGCAGCATTTGAAGGGACTGTGCATTCTTGAAGCGCCCAGTCACCTCTCAGCCAGAGTTCATTCCTATTCTTGTTTTACATGCCAAACCCCGCAGGGCATTGGGCTTGAATCTCTGAACCCTGTGGACCAATTAGAAGACTGTTCTGATTATCACAAATTGTAGTGCCTGAAACCATGCACAAGCTGATTGTCTTAAAAAGAAAGAAAGAAAGAAAGAAAGAAAGAAAGAAAGAAAGAAAGAAAGAAAAGAAAAGAGGAAAAAGAAAGTTCTCCAAAGACAAAACAGGAACTATTATTATAACAAAATAATTATGGTCAAAATCTGTGGTTCCTTGGATATGCTGCGCTTTTTGTATTTCCACCATTAGTGCGGTGTGAGTAGATGTGCATAGTTCAGAGTTCTTCGTGTTGGCATCTTACAATTAAGTAAATGACCTCATCTTTCAGGCTTGAATTCATTTTAAATTTTATTTTATGTGATGTGTAGACAGTTCCTTGTTCTCTGCATTTAGAAGTATAAACAATATAAATCTGTTAATTCTGTAAGTAATTTTATAATTATGATGTAACTCTATCCGATCCTTAAACATTTAAAATAAACCCATTATGAGGGCACCTGGGTGGCTCAGTGGGTTAAGCCTCTGCCTTCAGCTCAGGTCATGATCTCAGGGTCCTGGGATCGAGCCCCACATTGGGCTCTCTGCTCAGTGGGGAGCCTGCTTCCTCCTCTCTCTCTGCCTGCCTCTCTGCTTACTCGTGATCTCTCTCTGTCAAATAAATAAATAAATAAATCTTTAAAAAATAAAAGAAAATAAAATAAACCCATTATGTGCAACTTCAAAAAAAAAGATTTTATTTATTTATTTGACAGACAGAGATCATAAGGAGGCAGAGAGGTGGGGGTGGGGGAAGGAAGCAGGCTCCCCGCTGAGCAGAGAGCCTGATGGGTTGCTTGATCCCAGGACCCTGAGATCATGACCTGAGCCAAAAGCAGAGGCTTAACCCACTGAGCCATCCAGGCACCCCTGAAGAGGTTGTTTTTAAGTAATTTAACACCTAGCATTCCTTATTCCATAGATGTTTTATATCTTCAGCATCCACTTATATTTTGCATCAAATTATGTAGAAATAAGTAAGTTTATAGATTTAATAAAACTTTGTCTCCATTTTCTTCACTGATTTAACTGAGAAAAGGTCCTCTTTTATCCATAAATAATTCATAGCTGCAAAATGTGATGACAGCAAATCATTCAAAATCCTAAATGTTGTATAATTTGTATATTTGAAGATTAGGAGTGTAGATGTGTGCACTTTAATACACTTGTTTGTGTATATCTGTAAATTACTTGCCCCACAGATATTGTTTATTTTTATTTAAAATTGCTGCAACTCAAAAGGCCAATGAATGACTGGAAGTTATCCTTCCCACTTCTGTGAAAACAACCATTGGTTTGTGCCTATAGCTGATGTTCATAGAGCCTACCTAAATACCTCTGTGCTTTCTAGAATACTCAAAGATGTTACTCCATCTTTGCTTTTTCCAATATTACTTGATTTGTCTGCTACTAATATTTAGCTGTTGTCCATAGACAAGCTTTATTACTTAAGACTTACTTTTTCTATATCCTTGTTACATATCTTAAATCTTTGTTGATTGCAGCCCCCTCTTCATGTTGCATCTACTTCAGATATATTTTTATATAATTCATGTGTATATATAATTGAAAACTGGAATCCCTGAATCCCTTTCTGTCTAGATTAACATCCAATAAAATTCTGTGTATAAAATTCCCTTTGTAAATGTGTGTATGTGTGTGTGTTGTTCTTATATATAAACCAAGAAGATAGCCACAATCTATACAATATTATCTGAAAGGCAAAAAAAAAAAGTTTACCTAACTTAATTAACTATAGTTTAAGATCTTAAAGCCCCTGTTATAATACAAATGCTTCTTAGAAAGGGCAAAACATAAAAATCTTTAAAAGAATTTACTCCTCCACTTCAATTATTTTATCAGAGTATCCATAAAATAAAATATGACTAAAGATCAGTGCCCAGGTGGCTCAGTTGGTTGAGTGTCTGACTCTTGATTTCAGTTCAGGTCATGATCCCAGGGTCCTAGGTTAAACCCCACATCAGTCTCTCTGTTCAGCAGGGAATCTGTTTGAAGATTCTCTCTCTCCCTCTTCCTCTGCCCCTCTCCCTGTTCTCTCTCTCTAATTCAAATAAATAAATAAATAAATATTTTCAGAAGTATGACTACTGAGTGGGATATACAGAATGCATAACTATTGATAACAGAGACTAAAGAAGAAAAAGATCCAGAGCATTGGGCTTCCTGAAAGAATCGGTTCCCATGATATTTAGCAGTGTCAAGCTCTGAGTACCCCAAAGGCAACAAAACACTGGGCACCCAGGAACAAATGAGCTGGAAAAATATTAAAGAAAGATATTGCTTCTTTCACAGCTTTATATTGATCTAACCCTCTCTGCTTCTATCTGCCTCGGATGTCTTGCTAGCATTAGCATAGGAGTCAGTTCAACGCTGGTAGACTTGTCACATCTATCCATACTAGAATGGCTGCATTCTAGTATGTTGTTGTTTTTATTTAATTCTGGATATAATTCATAGATATTCTTGATTGAAAACAAGCACACATACACAAATGTTTAAACAACAAGATACTGCATCTTTAGAGGGTGATGTGTAAATTCAGATAGAACTACTGACCTAAAATCTTTGATAACTGTTCTTATCCTATTCATAAATTACAGAGAAGGTGAGAAAGTAAATTTATTATATAACGCTTTTGGGTAAAAAGATCATCCATAATAGGATAGAGTATTTACAAATGCGCCATAATGCAGTATTTAAAACTGGAACCCCTTTCTGTCCAGATTTGCATCCAATAAAGTAAAATTCCATATATAAAAATAAGGGCCTCTATTAGAAAATGGTTAGTTTCTACATAGGGAATATATAGGACCCAAAGGCATCTCCAAATTGTGTCCCTGTAAATGTCTAACAGTTAGAAGAGGAAAATGTAATTTGGTCATCTGGACAAATAACTATTATGCCTGCCCTCTTTTTAAGCCTCTGTGGTCTGCTTTTTACATTGCCCAGGCTGTGTGTGGTGACTGGACATTGTCCAAGCTGTGCTGATGCCCAAAACCTGACACACATTGTGCTTGTGCAGTTGGAATGAGAAAGTGTTGGGGAACACAGCTTTCTTATTCATATTACTGTGCACCAAACACTGGGAGACCTGAGACATGAGATAGCCAAATGGTCTGTCAGTTGTAGCTTTTTCTTTAATTGTGAAGTAAATCTTAAAATAAATCTTTACTTCATGACATTTGTTCCATCAAAACTTGATGTTTGCCAGTTGCAGAATAGCAATAAACAACAACTTTTTCTCCTGTGGTTAATACCAGAAATAGAAAATTAGAAATAATCCTTTGCAGTGACTGTATCATGCTAAACTAGATTACTTCAAGAAGTACTCAGAAGCTGGTTTGTTTGTTTGAAGTCTATACATGAGCCTTATGAAAGGCCAAGTCTAAATATTTTTTTTCCAAATAGCTTCAAGCTCTTGCTCTTTATGTGTGTCCCTCATTATGAGTATTTTAAAACAATTTTACTGAGATATAATTCATATACTATTCAATTCACCCACTTCAAGTGTACAATTTAATGACTTTAGTATATTCACACAGTTGTATCACTATAACCACAGTGTAATTTTAGCATTTAGCACAGTGTAATTTAGCATTACTAGTATAATACTATTTATTGTGTTGTACAATAATAGAAACTATTTATTGTTTTGTACTTTTTGCCTGTTGTCTTTAATTCACACAACCATCTTCTCAACTAGGTATTGATCTCCTCAATTTGAAGATAAAGAAACTAAGGATCAGATAGATTATAATGCTTTTCCAAAGCCACATAGTTGATAGAGCTGAAATTTCCATCCAGTTCTATCTGCTCAAAGCTCCCATGCTTTTTTCCAGTATGTTAAAGTGAGGTAGGATATAGAAAATTAAATCTCAGATTGAACCATATAAAATTGACAATATTAAGTCATTCTCACCTGCAAAAATGACAATTTCATACTACTTAAATAAATGTTCAATGACTTCTGTTGGAATAGACCTTAAATTATTGTGCGAGTCTGCAAAAAAAGCCTTTAATATACTTAAGAAGTTGGGATCTATAGAAGCTAATAAAGATGCTATATAGAGTTGGCCCTTGAACAATATGGGTTTGAACTGTGCAGATCTAGTTATGTGTATTTTTTTTATAAATACGGTACAGTACTATAAATGTACTTGCTCTTGTGATTTACTTAAAGACATCTTTTCTCTAGGTTACTTCATCATAAGAATACAGTATATAATTCATACAGCATTCAAAATGTGTGTTAATTAACTGTGTTATCAGTGAGGCTTCCAGTCAACAGTAGACCATCAGTAGTTAAGTTTGGGGGGAGTCAAAATTTATACATGGATTTCCTACCACATCAAGGGGTTGGTGCCTCTAACTTCTAAACTGTTCAAGAGTTAACTGTACTGCCAAATGTCTTTTTCTTCCTCCTCAGGTCACCTTAAATAACCTCATACCCATGAGGGAATCCACCTGGCTCCAATTTAGTCTCCTAAAATAATTGTAGGTGTTTTTTTTTTACCTTGAATTTCTTATAAAAGGAATAGAAACATGTAGGGTATTTTACAAATATGAGGGATATTATTGGCCTGACTTAAGTATACAGGAGTCCAGAGTCCATCTCAGAGTTTCACATCATTCCTTTCATAGTGAGAATCTCTGTTGAAATAAAACTCAGGAATAGGCCAAGGATCAGAGAAGACCTAAGTATGTCTGTTTTTCACATTCATTGGTAATGGATACATCAAAGCAACTACATCAAATGGCACATAGATTTTAAGCTGTGAACTACTCTATAGGCATAGGAAAGAACCTAGGACCCTCACTTTATTAAAAGAGAGCTCTGAAATTCTATTTTGATTTAGCAAGGAACCACACACTACTATCAGCAGTACCTAATGAAAAAAAATATTAAAACTGCCATGTCTTGTATCTGAATGAGTTATTGATCTTATTCTCACTGACTTTAAACACACACACACACACACACACACACACACACACACACACACACACAATGATAATGGTATGGGTTGGCAGAGGGACAGGGTGTTTTTGTTCTGTTTTGTTCTCTCTCTTTTTCTCCCAGTCAAGTACTAACCAGGGCCAATCCTGCTTAGCTTCTGAGATCGGATGAGATCAGGCATGTTCAGAGTGGTATGGCTATAGACTCTTTTTCTCAATTCTTTTGAGCAGGATTATTATAAATCTTATTTTCTTTAGAAGACTCCTTATGATATTTATAGTGAAAATGTAAATTTGGCTGTTTATCCTTTTTAAGAATACCTGATAAGATCATCCTTATATGAAAGAGCCTGACCATTAAAAATGAATAATTTCCTAACAAATGATATTCTTGTCTAATTTCTATCAAATAATTCCATGTGACACTAGCAAGTACTATAAACCAGAAACTCAGTAAATTGTTTTATTCTCCTATATTAATTTTGGCAGCAGATGATTACTATAGCTGCAATTAGGCATCCTGTTACCTTTTCAATAATGCCAGGTGACAGGGTAAAAAAAAGGAAAAGTTTAAATTCAAGATAGTTGTAAATTACCTTATAGGCTTTGGTTCTCTTTCATCTTCATCTTAAATCCCTGTCATTGTAAGGAAAGTAAATAGCATGTTGCCTTATGATGGATTAGCATTGGCAGACACACAGCTGGGCATACCTAAGACAGTTGTTGGAAGCCAAAGTTCTTGCACATTACCTACATCTGTTGCCCAAATTACCTGTGTCTATTGACACTAATGATAATCTTCCTTATTAACAGGCTTACCATACAAGATGTCTCTGATTAATTTCTCAAGAGAGGTGATGCTTTTCTGTTGATTTAAAGATCTGCCTAACCACTATTTTATCCAAACTATACAAACTCTTCTTGTGTGTATATTTTGGATAAGACTTGATATAATTAAAAGGACTATCAAATTCCTCTCTTTTGTTTGAATGTAAATCTGAATGAAGATGCCACTGGCAAACGGCACGGGCAAACTGTTGGCATAATTATCTCCAGTTCATATGAGTTATTGTGTTTAATTGCTGAAGAAAGTAGTCACTGAGGTTTTTTTAAGATCCTCAATACACATTTTTAATTCTTCTTTTAATTATGCCAATTAAACCTCTGCTAATCCCAAGGTCTACTCAGAAAGCAATGACACCTCCATCTTTAGGCTTCCAGAAATATGAGAATTTGCAATTACTGAAGTAATTTTCTGCTTTATTCAAGATTTTCTACCTTAATTCATACTCTTTTTTTTTCTTAATTCATACTCTTATAGATAAATATTAAATTCATCCTTACAAAAGCTATAAATCTTCTGGTAACTCTATGGCAACATTATGTAGAAGGTTTCTTTCCTTCTGAGAATTGAACTAGCAGATTATGATTTATTCAGTATCATTCTCTTCTTAAAATTTTTTGTCATGCAGAGTCCCATTAGTTTAAAAAATGTCTCATCATTCTATTATACAGAAGTCCTGATTTCTTGCTAAGCTGGCTCTTCATCCAGTTATAAATTATATCTAGAGAGTGACATTTCAGAGTCAACATTGTGCACATAGAATGAACTTGCTCCTCCACCCATCATTTCCTTCAGAAACACTGATATGCAAATCATTTTTTTACTGATAACTTGGGTCAAGGCTGTATATGCCACGGGAATAAGTCAACCTGTGTGGTGGAATAATGTAAGGGGTAATTTCCAACCCAGTTCCTAATATGGTGTTTCTAACCCTCTTAGAGTCTCCATTTTGTTTCTATCACAAACACTTATAATTATAAATGAGGTCAAAGCTGGTGCACAGTATGAATAAGACTATCACTTTGGAAGTGAGAGTGTGGTCAGCTAATTACTTTTTTCACCTCAACTTGTTTTTTGTTCCCTCTCTGTTGAAGTACTTCAAAAGAAATTTTTGAATCTGCTCTGAACATCCCATAATAGGGCTAATAAAAGGGCACTAATAGGGCTAAATGTTTAGACACCAAAAATCATTCAAATGTTACAGTGTGGAAAGTAAATTCTATATCTACAGTAAAGTTTATAGATACTAGAAAGGAAGCCCTGTACTCTCTCATCACCCCCAAAATAATGGTTTCTTCAGAAATGAGTGGCTTCTTTTCATTTATAAAACATAAGAACCATAGAAATGGCAAAGGAGACTGATCTTTGCAACTGAGCTTAGGGGGAGATAGGTTATATGTAAGAAGGACATTTCTTTTGGAGATGTCATGTTTCTTTAGTCACCTTCAGTTTTATGGCATCTTTTTTTTAAAAAGATTTTATTTATTTATTTGACAGAGAGAGAGAGATCACAAGTAGGCAGAGAGGCAGGCAGAGAGAGAGGAGGAAGGGGCTCCATCCCAGGATGCGGGGCTCGATCCCAGGACCCTGAGAGGATGACCTGAGCCAAAGGCAGCGGCTTAATCCACTGAGCCACCCAGGCGCCCCAAGTTTTATGGCATCTTGTATAAATTGGAAAAAGAGCTTACTTGCATGTGCTTGCATGAGTACAGTGAAAACTGGTGTACATCCCAGGGTGGTTAACCTTGGTTACTTTAGTGGACAGAGATGGATAGTATGAATGGAGAGAGATATTTAAGGTTTTTATAAGACTATATTTTTAGAGCAGTATTATGATCACAAAAAAATAAAGATACAGGGATTTCCCCTATATTCTGCCCCCACACATACATAGCCTTCCCCATTATAAATGTCATTCATTAGAGTGATACTTTTTCTTTTTTCCAAGGATGGACCTACGTTGAAGTTTAGTTAATATCCATCACCTCACATAGTTAACAAATATGTTTTTCTTGTTATAAGAACTTTTAAGACTTATTCTCTTAGCAACTTTCAAATATTCAATATAGTATTATTAACTATTCTTTCTTTTTTAGTGCTGAATAATATCACATTTTATGGATGTAAGATAGCTTATTTATCCACTCACCTACTAAATGGCATCTTGGTTTCTTCCAAGTTTTGATGATTCTAAGTAAAGCTACTACAAATATCCATGTGCAGTTTTGGTGGGGACATATGTATTTAACTTTGGGGCAGAAATACCAAGTTATCCAATCGCTAAATTGTATGGTAAGAGTATGTTTAGTTTTGTAAGAAACTGTCAAACTGTTTTCCAAAATAGCTATACCATTTTGCATTCCTACCAACAATGAGCAAAAGTTCTTGTTAATCAATATCCTCACCAGCATCTGATGTTGTCAAAGCCAGAATGGATTTTATCCTTTCTAATGGGCATGTAGTGGCATTTCCCTGATAATATCATGAGGAGCGTCTTTTCAAATACTTATTTACCATATGTATATCTTCTTAAATGAGGTGTGTGTGAAGGTTTTTGGACAATTTTTTAAGATTTATTTATTTATTTGAGAGAGAGAGAGAGAGAGAATGGGGGAAGGAGCAGAGGAAGAGAGAAAATCCCAAGCAGACTCCCCACTGACTATGGAGCCTAACATAGGTTTTGATCCCAAGACCCTGAGATATGACCTGAGCCAAAAACAAGAGTCAGATGCTTAATCAACTGAGACACCCAGGCACCCACCCCTCTTTGGCCCCATTTTAATCAAGATGCTTGCTTTCTTAATATTGAGTTTTAAGTGCTCTTTGTATATTTTGGATAACAGTCTTTCATCAGTTGTGTCTTTTGCAAATATTTTCTCCCACTCTGTGGCTTATCTTCTAATTATTTTGATATTGTCTTTCATAGAGTAGAAATTTTTAATTTAATGAAGTCCAGCCTATCAGTTATATTTTTCATAGATTATATCTTTGGTGTTGTATCTAAAAAGATATTTATCATACCTAAGGTCATCTAGGTTTTCTCCTCTGTTATTTTCTAGAAGTGTTACAGTTTTGCATTTTGCATTTAGGTCTATAATCCATTTTGAGTTAATTTTTGTGAAGTGTGTGAGGTCTGTACCTAAGTTCATTTTTTGTATGTGAATGTCCATGTTTAAGGGTTTTTAGTTTGGGTTTTTTTTTTTGGTGGTGTTGTTTTTTTGCTTCTTTGTTTTTTCATTTCTGTATTGCTTCTCTTATAATAAAACACATTTATTGCCATTGCAATTTTAAAAATCAAATGTATTTTTAGTTAGCTTTTTCCAAGAAAAATTGGTTGAGTCTTTGTCTTTAACACTGAAATAAGTTGTAGACTTTGTTAAACTGTATTTGGATCAACAAACATGAGATATTGTAGATAGTGTCACAACCACAGAATTGTATATGTGGCTTTAAGATTGTTTTTATGCCATATATGTCAGTATCTGTGAGAAACCCCAAACTGCAGAAGTGATTGTCCAACTCTGGAATAGGTGAACATACACTTTGGATTTCCAAGATCATATGAGCATACCACTAATATTAACTGGAGCCTTTCCCTCTAGCTTATTTTCTTTCACCAAAGAAAGAAGATTTTTTTTAAAATATTCTATTTATCTATTCAAGAGAGAGAAAAAATGGGAAGACAGAGGGAGAGGGAGAAGCAGGCTCCATCATAGGGTTCATTTGAAAGACCCTGGGTTCATGACCTGAGCTGAGGACAAATGCTTAACTGACAAAGTCACCCAGGTGCCCCAAAAGGAATTCTCATATAACAAAATGGTGTAAGAAAAGAAGCATCTTATGTAGACCTAAAAAACTTCCCTTCCAGAGAAAAAAATTAGGAAAATAATTTTCTCCTCTGACAAATTCAGCTGCTTTATCCCAACATATAAAATTTCAATTTAGAAAAGACTTTGAGAATCACCCTGGATGAGTTCCTCCAGTTAAAAAAAATGACAACTTAAGCCCACAGGTATTAGGTAACATCCCAAAATTTCACAGCTAATAAGTACAATCCCAATCTATGTTTGTTTTTATTTATTTATTTTTAAAGATTTTATTTATTTGTTTGTTTGACAAAAAAAAAATATATATATATAGAGAGAGAGAGCACAATTAGGCAGAGAGGCAAGCAGAAGGAGAGGGAGAAGCAGGCTCTCCACTGATCAGGGAGCCCAATGTGGGGCTTGATCCAAGGACCCCAAGATCATGACTTGAGCTGAAGGCAGCCACCCAACCAACTGAGCCACCCAGGTGTCTCTGTTTTTGTTTTAAATTATGTCTGTCAGATCCCACTCTTAGAAATTTTGTAAGCACTAGGAGTACAGGAATATGGAATATAAATTGTTGCTCAAGGTGCTTTGCCATAGTGTTTGTTGTAAAGGAAAAGGGAAAGATGTGACTTTTCATGGAAGTTGCCACAATGTAGAGAAAAAACATGGTACCTTACAAGGAACATCTATAGCTATAAACAAATGTAGATGTTCCAGAAACACAGTAGAAGTAAACTTTCTTTATTGGACAATAACATGTGCTAAGTTTTGCCTTATGATAATATGGGAATTCATAGTGCCTGGCTAGATAAGATTTAAAAAACACATGCATCCCTGGAAGAGACTAGTTGAAAAGCAAAGAAGGAGTGTCCAGAAAATTGGGTCCCCTTTGAGGTTTCTGGGCTGAAAACACTCAGATCCTCATTGAGACTCAATACACTCATCCAAGGAGTCAATACTTAGGAGAAACATTTATCGGGAGATCGCATACTCATTAATGCTACACATTCCTTCTTGTTTTGCTCTTGCACCTGGTATATGGATAAAACTCCAATAAAAGCAGAGATAAAACCTGGCTCCAGACCTTTTGATACTAGAGGGTTTGGTCCCCAGGTCCTCTCCATTCTCCTACTAAGGTGTCTGGAGTAATCCTTATTCACTGCCTCATGATTTGCTGGCCAAACCCCACAACAGGTGCCCCCTGTAAGTTGTTGGAAGCCTGCTGGGTCTTGTTGAGTTTGAGAGAAATTTTAGGCTTGGATTTTCTCTCTCTATCTCTCAGTGGGATCTCTCAGTGGGACAAAAACAATATATTAAGATCTTTTTTTAAAAAGATTTTATTTATTTATTTGACAGAGAGAGATCACAAGTAGGCAGAGAGGTAGACAGAGAGAGGAAGGAAGCAGGCTCCCTGCTAAGCAGAAAGCCCGATATGGGGCTTGATCCCAGGACCCTGGGATCATGACCTGAGCCGAAGGCAGAGGCTTGAACCCAATGAGCCACCCAGGCACCCCATATATTAAGATCTTTAAATAGCTCCTAAAAGTGAGTGTGGGGCCATTGTGATGGAGGACCAACTCCAGAGTTTATTAAAGATTATCATTAAATATAACCCTTGGTTTCCAGACTGAGGGACTTTAGATTTAGAAGTATGGGAGAGAGAAAGAATTTAAAACGATGCCATGAACAAGGTAAAAGTGTGCCCCTTGCTTCCCTCATAAAGTAGGGTCTAATGAAGTCTGCCTTAGCCCCCTTACATACTGAGGTCACTCCAAATGTCTCTAAAGAAAAAGAGTGAGGGCACCTGGGTGACTCAGTCATTAAGTGTCTGCCTTCAGCTCAGGTTGTGATCCCAGGGTCCTGGGATAGAGCCCTGAATTGGGCTCCTTGCTCTGAAGGAAACCCGCTTCTTCTCCCACTACCCCTGTTTGTGTTCCTGCTCTTGCTGTCTCTCTGTCAAATAAACAAATAAAATCTTAAAAAAAAAAGAAAAAGAGGGGGAACCTGTGATCCTTCGGCTCCCCAAATTAGTCCTTTAACTTCCCAAATTAAACCTAGCATGATAATTGTTGGAATATATAAATACCTTCTATAATTGAAAAGAAATGAACTTGCAATAATATGGTGATAAAATGGGATTGGATTCTGCTGGGATTGCTTTGAAATTATCAAAATGACGGAATTTTTGTCAGACATATTTTGACCCTCATATCCAATTTTTATGATTGTATGGTTTGAGCATTTTGAGTAATACTATAACATGTCAAACAATGCAAACAGAATATTAAAAATGAATAGTATGAATTGGGAGAAAAGGCATTAAAATTTTGATATTGTTTGCTTATGACAAAGATTTAATGAAGACAAAGTGGCATTATTAATTCATTTTCATGATAAAGTTTACCAGAAAACAAAACAAAACATGGGTATGAGTCCCCTCCATGACAATTTTTGTACTCTGCATGATAAAGAGCACCACCATAAGTGTTAACTTCATCCTAGAAAGAATCAATGTAATGGTCCCATTCGTTTCTAATCATTCAGCCTATAGAAAGTATCTTTTGTGGTCAATCAGAGTAAGCAATATATATTACTTCAAAGACCCAGAAGGACTTCTACATTAATGAAATTTTATTTCATTTCCTTTGTAAATGGTTACCAATTCACCTCCTTCTGAAATGCTTTTATCTAAAAATGTGTAATAACCAAACTATGTACCATTTATTAAGTCTTTATTAAGTCTTAATTATGAGCCAATTATTGGACTCTAATAGAATATCATTTATTACTCACAACAAAACTCTGACACAGCTATAATTTTCCACATTTAGTAGATGAATAAACTAAAGCTGAGAGAAAGTAACTTGCCTAAAATCATGCATTTACTGAGTGGTTAAGCCAGGATTTGATTCTCACTCTGTCAAACTCTGTGCTCTTTCAATGAGATTGCATTTCCTCTTTAAGAAAATCATGGGATCTTGTATTTACAGTGTGATTTTTCTCCAAAAAAACCCAAGATTATTTCTGATTTGGGTCTTATAAGAAATCCTCCATTAATATAACATGTCTGGGGCACTTGGGTGGCTCAGTTGGTTAAGCATCTGACCCTTGATTTCAGTTCAGGACATGATCTCAGGGTTGTGAGATTGAGCCCCATGATGGGCTCTACACACTGGGTGTGTAGCCTGCTTGAGACTCTCTCTCCCTTTGCCCCTTCCCCTTTCTCTCTCCCCCTCCGCCCCCCAATTTTTTTTTTTTAATTCCTACTGAAGGGCCATGCATTATCAGACAATCCAGCTACTTTCACATCTTTCAAGACTATTACCACTGCCCTTGCCTCTTTCTCCTTTGGCCAGCAGCCCTTCTGAATCCACATAATTTTGGATTGTCTTAATTATTCTATTCTTCTTTTCCAGAATATTTTGACTCAAGTTTTATGGGTAAAGTTTGAAAGGTATAAGCACTCTTATTTTTAGAATCTCATTTCTATCAAGATCTATCATTTTCAATTCCATGACCCTGGCTTTTAGTAACTGTGTCTTCCTTATTGCTTTGGCTTCACCTTCTTTGGGAAAAAAAATTATACCCACTATGAAGCTTGAGGAGAACAATTTCTTTTCCTTTTCTCACCATTC
This sequence comes from Meles meles, assembly GCF_922984935.1. Taxonomy (NCBI): domain Eukaryota; kingdom Metazoa; phylum Chordata; class Mammalia; order Carnivora; family Mustelidae; genus Meles; species Meles meles. The sequence goes on along the minus strand of NC_060087.1, from coordinate 79,254,647 downwards.
TTTCATTACTCATTTTGTTTATCCTCTCCCTTCTCACAGCACTGTAATTGTTAGTGTCCTTTATGTGCTATTTCCTTTATTCTATCTTAAGCCTAAGCTTTTTGGCAATCTGGAATATCAAAAGACATTCTTTAGGCTTACTTTCTCTTTATCATAGTAGATAAATGCATATGTGAATTTAGTGCATATATGAATTTAATGCATATATGAATAATTATTTCCTCAGGTAATAAAAACAGATACAGGAAATACCCTCCCTCTAGGTTGATAAAAACAAGTCCCTTAAGGTTCCAACCTTATTTGAATACCATTAACTTCACAAGTGAAACCACAGTCCTTTGCAACTTCCTTTCATATATCTCAGTGAACTGCCAATTGTGCTGAGCCTGCTCCCTTTAGGTTTTGACAGTTCACTTCTTTCATTTGTCTGCCTGTAGTACACCATGGACCACTGATGGCCAGTAACTGACATAATGGTGGTAAATTTCCATTGACTGTCACAAGTATCTTGAAGCAGCTGGTAGATTATAATCAACATAGAGAAATAAAGATTTAGAAAAATTTTAGGTAACAAATTTCTTAAGTCTCCATTTTAACCTCTGTTGTGAGGTCAAGGTCCATCTATTCACCCCAAGCATTTGAGTATTGTTTAAGGAAATTGAGTATAATAATAATAATAAAAAACAGTCAGAAGTGAGCTCTGAGTTCGTGTTTCTAAAAAGTGCTTGTAGAATAATGCAGCTTCTATAGAAAAAAAAGAATACATTTAAAAATAAAATATGGTCAGAGCCAACTCTCCTCTTTTCTGAGTACAATAAACAACAGCATTTGATGAAAGGCAGAAGGTAAACAATTTATCTTCACAACCAAAACTTAGAAAAATATAATATTATGATTTTGAAATGAATTGTACAATTCTAAGTGTCTTAAAAGTGTTTTTATCTTAACATTGGGGATTTGTTGTTCATTTGTGAAAACAAAGATGTAGGGGGTTAAATCTGGAATAATAGAAATTACCTTGAAAAATAGAAAAAGAATGGGTGGAATTGTATGCAGACTGGCCCACAGTGATACAGATGCTGTGGAAGAGTGGGGAAAGTGTCTTGTCAAGGAAGAATGTTAAGTCATAGTGATGTAATATGAACCCAAGATACCAGCTCTTAGTTAAGAGCAGCTACTAAGCAGCAGTTGGCTCACTCAAATTCTTTTGATTTCTTTTTTCATAGCACAGTTCAAGCTATGGATTTCTATTCTTTTAAAAAAACACTAGAAGATTATGGTGAGTGGGAAGTTTGATCCTTTACAATAATTTCCTGGAACCCTGAAACCCAGGCTATTCTGTGTAATTTCCCTTTTTCTTCTCTGTTATTTGCAGTGTTGTTTCAGATATGAAATAAAAATTATTATTGTTACCTTGCAAACATTATTCACTGGTTCAGAATCCTCTTCAGAAAATGCTTATTATTTGAGAATTATAAACTGTTTGTACATTGTTGATCACAATAGACCTATTGACCTGAATGGTAGCACTGTGGCTAATAAGTACACAAGGATTGTCTCTGAGAAGCAGGATGGGCAACCACAGCTTCCCTCTAGGTATTTCAGCTATAAATTTGTTGGACATTATCTTATCCCATGCCTTATTTTCATGCCTATGTGTTCTATCTTCTAGGATTTTATGTCTTAAACATGAATTTTAAACAGAGTTTTGCTTTACCTGTGACCAAAATTATCAACTTTTTAAGGAATAAGAGCTGTCTGAAGTTCTTCAAAGTTAAGCTTAACTTAATTTTAAAAACAGGGAGATGTAGACATGAATTGAACTACTTCAACAGTGAAAAAGTATTTAAAATATAAACACAGTATTCAAGGCAGAACTAATAGCCACTGGGGTTTTAAGGTAACTTTAGGCCACAAACGCCTTCTTTTATTTGGCTATCCACAAGCCTGTTTAAAAGTTAAGGACTTCACAATAGGAGTCCTTAGAGACTTTTCATTCATTTGGAAAAATTAACTCATTCTATCTGGATCTTACATAGCTAGATAAAAGTTGCAGTTCAAGTAGAAAGAAATGGCATAACTTCTGAAAACCAAGACTGCTAATATCCTATTACACCAGTTTTTATGTTTTATGTGATTCAATTATGTTATATTAACTTGATTCAATACTATGATTGACAGTCTCAGGAGCTATAAAGAAGCTCGTGCTGGGGGAAACAAAAGACAAAATAGCTCAAGAACTCAATGTGGGAAGGCCTGAAATTTAAAAAAAAAAAAAAGAGCGTGTTTTGTGAGAATTTTTTTTTCAGCTATAATAATTTAGGAAGGTCACTAAACTGGAAGTGTTCAAAGAATAGTATATAAAAACAAAGTGTCCAACTTAGAAACAGCACCCTGTTGAGGGACGCCTATGTGGCTCTGTTGGTTAAGCATCTGACTCTTGATCTCAGTCCAGGTCTTTATCTCAGGATCACAAGTGCAAACCCTGCACTGGGCTCCACACCGGGTGTGGACCTACTTAAAAATCTATTGAAGAAAATGGTACAAGTTTTGTTTATCTGTTTGTTTGTTTTCTCTTGTAGTTGCATATTCATTGTATGTATTAGAGAGTAAAAGCAACCCTGCTAGCTTAAGCCTAATAGACTGAACTAGGGATTAATGCATTTATCTGAAGAAAATCATAGGTTGGGAAGGAGGGAGTACACCTAATTCTAAGCTGATTTTGGATGTGCATGTTGAATGTTGGTAAGCCAAGTTTATCAAATTCTCTATTGTGGGAAGTTCACACACTAGGTGAAGAAGAGAAGGCACATTATTACAGCTCAGGACATTATCCTGAATGACACTAAGCTATATACTGGTTCTCTACATCATACGCAATAATAACTACACTAACAACTACTACTATTACTAGTACTCCTATTACTATTGTCAATGCTATGAAGTAGCTACCATTTATTAAGAATCTACTATGGGTCAGACACTGCAATAAGTATATGTGTGTAACTGTCTTTAATCTTCACTGATGCTAATGAGGTTGGTACTATTTTTATCCTTAGATATAGAACTTAAAAATATAAAAACTAGTAATACTGCGAGCTTCAGCAACTTGCCCAAAGTCACACAGTTTGGAAGAGGCAGACCCAGGATTCAAATGCAAGCACATACTAAGCCTTAAAAACATTAGTACACATAGAAAATGCAACTGATGAGTGAACGCACTACATCTTTTTCTCATAGATCCTTTCAACAAGCCTCCATGCCTAAGGGTAATCTGAGTATGTCTTTTTCTTGCAACCTTAAAGACCATAATGGCAACAATTATGTTCTCTTTCTTAGTCATGGTCTATTTTTTTTAATTTAATTTTTTTCCGGTGTTCCAGAAACCATTGTTTATGCAACACACCCAGTGCTCCATGCAATACGTGCCCTCCATAATATCCACCACCTGGCTCACCCAACACCGCCTACTACCCTCACCCGCAAAACCCTCAGCTTGTTTCTCAGAGTCCACACTCTCACAAGGTTTGTCTCCCCTTCTATTTCCCCTAACTCACTTCTCCTCTCCATCTCCCAAATCCTCCGTCTTAGTCTTTATGCTCCACATATGATAATTGACTCTCTCTGCTTGACTTATTTCACTCACTGTAATTTCCTCCAGTCCTGGTCATGTTGATACAAAAGTTGGGTGTTCATCATTTCTGATGGAGCATTAATACTCCATTCTATATATGGTCTATACCTTCTTTATCCATTCGTCCATAGAAGAGCATCTTGGTTCTTTCCACAGTTTGGTGACCATGGCCATTGCTGCTATAAACATTGGGGTAAAGATGACCCTTCTTTTCACCACATCTGTTTCTTTGGGGTAAATACCCAGTAGTGCAATTGCAGGGTCATAGGGTAGCTCTATTTTTAATTTCTTAAGGAATCTCCATACAGTTTTCCAAAGTGGCTGCAACAACTTGCATTCCCACCAAGTGTAAGATGGGTCCCCTTTCTCCACATTCTCTCCAACACTTGTTTACTGTCTTGTTGATTTTGGCCATTCTAACTGGTGTACGGTGGTAGCTCAATGTGGTTTGGTTTGAATTTGCCTGATGGCTAATGATGATGAACATTTTTTCATGTGTTTGTTAGCCATTTCTTTGTCTTTGGAGAAGTGTGTGTTCAGGTCTTCTGCCCATTTTTTTAATGTGATTATCTGTTTTGTGTGTGTTGAGTTAGAGAAGTTCCTTATAGATCTTGGATATCAGCCCTTGGTCTGTAGTGTCATTTGCAAATATCTTCTCCAATCCCATGGGTTGCCTCTTTGTTTTGTTGACTGTTTCCTTTGATGTGAAGAAGGTTTTGATCATGAAGTCTGAACACTTCATTTTCACTTTTGTTTCCTTTGCTTTTGGAGACATATCTTGAAAAAAAACTCGCTATGGCCAAAGTTGAAGAGCTTACTGCCTATGTTCTCTTCTATGATTTTGATAGATACCACCTCACATTGAGGCCTTTTATCCATTTCAAGTTTATCTTTCTGTATGGTGTAAGAAAATGGTTGAGTTTCATTATTCTACACCTAGCTGTCCAATATTACCAACACCATTTATTGCAGAGACTGTCATTTTCCACTGGATATTTTTTCTTGCTTTGTTTATTTGACCATAAAGTTGCAGGTCCATATCTGGGCTCCCTACTCTGCTCCACTGGTCTATGTGTCTGTCTTTATGCCAGTACCATGGTGTCTTGGTGATCACAGCTTTGTAGTAAAGCTTGAAATCAGGCAACATGATGCCCCACTTCTGTTTTTATTTTTCAACATTTCCTTAGCAATGCGGGGTGTCTTCTGGTTTCATACAAATTTTAGGATTATTTGTTCCAGCTCTTTGAAAAATTCCGGTGGAATATTGATCAGGATGGCATTGAAAGTACAGATTGCTCTAGGCATTATAGACATTTTAACGATTTTTATTCTCCCAATCTATGAGCATGGAATGGTCTTTCATCTTTTTGTATCTTTTTCAATTTCTTTCACGAGTGTTCTATAGTTCTTTGAGTACAGATCCTTTACCTCTTTGGCTAGGTTTACTCCCAGGTATCTTATGGTTCTTGGTGCTATAGTAAATGGAATCAATTCTCTAATTTCCCTTTCTATTTTTTTTCATTATTAGTGTATAAGAAAGCCACTGATTTCTGTACATTGATTGTATATCCTGCCATATAACTGAATTGCTGTATGAGTTCTAGTAGTTTGGGGATGGAGTCTTTTGGGTTTTCCATATAAAGTATCATGTCATCTGCAAAAAAAAGGGAGTTTGACTTCTTTGCCAAATTGCATACCTTTTATTTGTTTTTGTTGTCTGATTGCTGTTGCTAGGACTTCTAGTACTATGTTCAACAACAGTGGTGAGATTGGACATCCTTGTTGTGTTCCTGATCTCAAAGGGAAGTCTGTCAGCTTTTCCCCATTGAGGATGATATTTGCTGTGGGATTTTCATAGATAGATTTTATGAAGTTGAGGAATGTTCCCTCTATCTCTATACTTTGAAGCGTTTTAATCTGGAACGGATGCTGTATCTTGTCAAATGCTTTTTCTGCATCCATTGAGAGGACCATGTGGTTCTTCTCTCTTCTCTTATTGATTTGTTCTATCACACTGATTGATTTTTTGAATGTTGAACCACACTCGCATCCCATGGATAAATCCCACCTGGTCATGGTGGATAATCTTTTTAATATACTGTTGGGTCCTATTAGCTAGGATCTTGTTGAGAATCTTGGCATCCATATTCATCAGGGATATTGGTCTGAAATTCTCATTTGTGGTGGGGTCATTGCCTGATTTGGGGATCAGGGTAATGCTGGCTTCTCATAGAGAGTCTGGAAGTTTTCCTTCTGTTTCTATTTTTGGAAACAGCTTCAGGAGAACAGGTATTATTTCTTCTTTGAATGTTTGGTAGAATTCTTCAGGGAATCCATCAGGTCCTGAGGTCTTGTTTTTTGGGAGGTTTTGATCACTGCTTCAATATCATTATGAGATATTGGTTTATTCATGTTGCCCATTACTTCCTGATTCAGTTTTGGAAGTTTATAGGTTTCCAGGAATGTGTCCATTTCATTTAGTTTGCTTAACTTATTGACATATAACCATTGATAATAATTTCTGATGATTGTTTCTACTTCCTTGGTGTTGGTCATGATCTCTCCCTTTTCTTTTGGATTAGTTTGGACAATGGTTTATGGATCTTATTGATTCTTTCAAAAATCCAGCTTCTAGTTTCATTGATGTGTTCTACTATGTCTCTAGTTTCTATCTCATTGATCTCTGCTCTAGTTTTGATTATTTCCCCTCTTATGCAAGGGGTTGACTTAATTTCTTGTTGATTCTCCAGATCTTTAAGGCTTAAAGAGAGCTAGTGTATTATGGATTTTTTTTTTTTTTTTTTGAGACAGAGTCTTGGATGGCTATGTATTTCCCCCCTTAAGACTGCCTTTGCTGTATCCCATAGGTTTTGGACTGAAGTGTCTTCATTCTCTTTGGTTTCCGTGAACTGTTTAAGTACTTTTTTGATTTCCTGGTTCATCCAAACATTCTTAAGCAGGGTGGTCTTTAGCTTCCAAGTGTTTGAATTCCTTCCATACTTTTTCTTGCGGTTGAGTTTGAGTTTCAGAGCATTGTGGTCTGAGAATGTGCAAGGAATAATCTCTATCTTTTGTTATCAGTTGAGCCATGATTTGTGACCTTGTATGTGGTCTATTCTAGAGAAAGTTCCATGTGCACTCGAGAACAATGCATATTCTGTTCTTTTAGGGTGGAATGTTCTGTATATAACTATGAGGTCCATCTGGTCAAAAGTGTCATTCAATGCTCTTGTTTCTTTATTGATTTTCTGCTTGGATGACCTGTTTATTTCTGAGAATGGTGTGTTAAGATCCTCTACTATTTAATATCTTCATATCAATATGACTCTATCTTGATTAACAGTTGTCTTATGTAGCTGGCTGCTCCTATATTGGGGGCATAAATATTTACAATTGTTAGATCTTCTTGGTTGATAGAAACTTTAAGAATGATGTAGTGTCTTTCTTTATCTCTGACAACAGTCTTTAGTTTAAAATCTAATTTATCTGATATGAGAATCACTACCCATGCTTTCTTTTGAGGCTCATTGGCATGAAAGATGCTTTTCCATCCCTTCACTTTCAGTCTGGAGGTATCCTTAGGTTCCAAATGGGTCTCTCATAGACAACATATGGATGGGTCCTGTCATTTTATCCAATCTACAACCTTGTGTCATTTTATGGGAGTCTTTAGGCCATTCACGTTGAGAATGATTACTGAAAGATACATTTTTATTGACATCATGTTGCCTGTGAAGTCCTTCTTTCTTTAGATTGTCTCTGTAAATTTATGTTCCATGGCACTCTTGGGTTCTTTCTTCATTTATATAACCCCCCCTTTAATATTTCTTATAGTGCCGGCTTGGTGGTTACATACTCTTTTAAGCCTTGCCAGTCTTGGAAGCTCTTTATCTCTCCATCCATTTTTGAATATCAGCCTTGCTAAATAAAGTATTCCTGGCTGCATGGTCTTCTCATTTAGCACCCTGAATATGTCTTTCCAGCCCTTTCTGGCTTGCCATGTTTCTGTGGACAGGTCTCACATTATTCTGATGGAACTTCCTCTGTACATAAGGAATCTCTCCCCCTTAGTTGTCCTCAGAAGCTCTTGTTTAAAATTATGATTCCTCATTTTCATAATAAAGTGCCTTGAGGTGTTTGTAGATTTGTTGATTTGGGGAATGTTCTTTTTACCTCTAGGACACAAAGGCTTTTTCCATTCCCCAGACTGGGAAAATTTTCATGGAGAATTTGTTCAACTATATTTTCTAGATTCCTTTCTTTCTCCTCCCCTTCAGAAAGCCCAAGATTCTGACACTGGAATGTTTCATGGTGTCAATTTTTTCCCTAAGTCTGTTTTCATGGCTTCTAAGCTGTTGGTTCCAGGCATCCTTCTGACCCTTTTTCTCTATCAGTTTGTCCTCTAGCTCACTAATTCTATCTTCCGTCTCAGTTACCCTAGCTGTTAGAGTATTTAAATTAGATTGGATCTCACTGATAACATTTTGAACTTCTTCACAGGCAGATTTTATACTTCTGCCCTTAGCAATTCCATGTTGTCACTAATGATTTCCCTCAACCTAGCCATTACCTGGATAATTGTTACCCTGAATTCCCTTTTCAACATAATGTTTATGTCCATATCCAATACCTCTGATGGAGAGGGCAGTCTCTGAATTTTTCCTCTGTTGGGTGTTCCTTCTCCTAGTCATTTTGGTGAGAGGTGCTTGAGGGGATGTGTATCTGGATATATCAACTGTGATCCAGGCAATGTGCACCCTGTAATGCTTCTGAACAATTGGAAGTCACTACCAAAAATAAAGAAGAAAGAAAAAGAGAAAGAGACTGAAAAAAATAAAAAAGAAAAGACCCAGCTAGAATGAGCTCCAAAGGTAGAATTTATAAGGTATACAAACAAAACAGACAAACAAAAATACTGGCAAAAGTAAATAGTCATGATCTATTTTATTTTTTTAATATTTTATTTATTTATTTGATAGACAGAGATTGCAACTAGTCAGAGAGGCAGGCAGGGTGAAAGAGGAGGAATCAGGCACCCTGCTGAGCAGAGAGCCTGACGTGGGGCTCGATCTCAGGACCCTGGGATCATGACCTGAGCTGAAGGCAAAGGCTTTAACCCACCGAGCCACCCAGGCGCCCCATGATCTATTTTAAAATGAGGTAGGGGACACCTGGGTGGCTCAGTCAATTAAGTGTGGAACTCTTGATTTTGTCTCAGGTCATAATCTCAGGTTCCTGAGTTGAGATCCACATTGGGCTCTGCACTGAGCATGAAGCCTCCTTAAGATTCTCTCTCTCTCTCTCCCTCTCCCTTTTTCCCCCTCACTCAGTCTCTCTCTCTCTCTCTCTCTCTCTCTCTCACTCTCTCAAAAAATACAGGAAAATAAAAAAGAAATAAGAAAATAAGATGAGGTAAAAAGATCTCCAGTGTGAATCAGGAAGAACTAACTATAAACTTGATGCCTATTTAATTCTAGATATTCTACTAGTTTGTGTGGAGGATAACAATATAAGAATCATTTTTTTTTATGTCCTCTGGTTTCATGGAGTTTATAATCCTGGTAAAATGCACTGTGTATATTATTTACATAATGCAAAAACTCAGAGACAGGGAAAAGATAGGGTAAATTATGTTAAACTCATGTTGTCCCACAGATATAACTACATAATGCTCTCATCAGTGTAAATAACTTAAAAACCAACCCAGAGACTAGCAGAACAAACTGCACAACTAAAGGTAGAAAAGAAACAGCATCAAAGAAGGTAGGAAGGACAGATACACTGTTGGGAGCTAAAGAACCATGGGCCATCCAGAGGAGGGAGAGATCTGCTGGCAAGGAAAAAGAAGAAAAACATACTCTTACACTGGGGAGCCCACACAGGGAAGAAGAATCCCCATAATATTTGGCTTTGTAAACTAGAGGGACTGAATTTCATGAGTTCTTACAAACAGCAGGACTTAAAGCCCAGGATTTTAAAAATCAGTGGGTTCAGTACTGGGAGGGGTGGGAGAGTAATAAGAAACGGAGTCCACCCTTAAGAGACATCACATCAAACAGCCCAGGGACATGCAGCATAGAAGCAGTAGTTTGTAAAATACCTGGGGCATGTGGAAGGGAGAGTTATTTATTATTGTAAGACCTTGGCCCAGAAGGTCAGTGATTGCTGGGAGACTCCTCCAGGAACCAAGGAGCTGGCAGGTGGTATTTCCCTCCCTGGCTCCCAGCATAAACACAGGGCTAACTGTCAGAACCAGCCCAACACTGACATTCACTAACTAATCTATTTACATGAAGTCCTGCACCACCACCACCCCACTGAGCTTGGGCAGATTCACCATTTACAGTCAAGTTTACCTCAGCCCCAGCACTTCAGGTCTTCTCCCTCAGAAGACTGGTGCAAACCTTGCCAACACCACATCTCCTGACCTATGCAATTATGGGGTCTTGGTCCTGGTGGCAGTGGCAGTGAAACCACAGGGAAAACCAGTACATAGCTTGTTGGGATTGTGTATCCTACCCACAAGTGTTTGCAGATCAACCCAGGCAGCCCCAGTCCCCACAGCAGCTGCAGGTCTCATTTCACAGCACATCTGTGTGTCCTACCATGGCCAGTCCAGTCCCAGCAGCTGGGGTGACAGCACATCCCCTCCCACCAGTGCACAAAACTTAAAGGCACTACACAACTCACCCCTTCCAATATGCTCTTTGATGGAGCCCATTCAAACTAGGAGCACAAACCTGGCAGTATGCAAAAAGCCACAACACGGGCCAGCACAATTTCAAGTGACTTCTGCCCTGAGGTGAGGAAAAGAACCAGACATAACAGTCACACTACAGACCCCAGGCTCTGATTGCTGGTCCCACCCATGAAAAAAGCTTCTTAGGGGAAAACACAAGGAAAGTAAAGTGCTCTGCAGTTTGAAGATATCACATCTTTGGCAAATACCTGGTCTGACCAAATTCAAGCCTAAGGTGACCCCAGAATGGTCCACTAACAAAACAGAGACCAAACACTGCCCACAACAGACAAAAAGAACCACTGTAGATGACTGAACTAAAGGACAAAGCAGCCAAGGCACAATAACAAGGTACACATAGCATACATAAGAGACATGAGTGAAGTGGCTGGTTCAGGTGAACAAAGGGATTGCACTGCAAGGCACCATAGGACTTCTTCCTCATAAGTCCATTACTTTCAAAAACAGATGTAGCTGACTTTCCTAACACAGGAAAACAGAGATTTAGACAAAATGAGGAGATAGAGATATGCTCCAAATGAAAGAACAGGACCAAATCACAGAAAGACAACTACATGAAACAGAAATAAGAAATAAGTCTGAGAAAGAATTTAAAGCACTGATGATAAAGGTACCCACTGTACTTGAGAATAGTGAAGAACATCACTGAGACTCTTAACAACATATAAAAAAAAAACCCAATTAGAAACAAAGAACATAATAAATGAAATAAAAAAATGAAATAAAAAATGAAATAAAAAAAAATACACTAGATGGAATAAATTGTAGACTAGAAGAAGCAGAAAAATGGATTAGCAACCTGAAAGACAGAGTAATGGAAAATAATCAAGCTGAGCAGGTGAGAGGAAAAAAAATATGCAAGATAAAAATAGACTTAGGAAAGTCTGTTGTGACTCCATTAAGTGACTCCATCCACATGATAGGTATCACAGAAGAATAGAGAGAAAATATGAACAGGAAATATATTTGAAGAAATGATAGCTGAAAGCTTCCTAAATATAGGGAAGAAAATATATCCAATTCCAGGAGGCACATAAATCCTTCCAAAAAGTCAAACCAAGGAGGTGCACAGCAAGTAACTAAAATGGCAAGAAGTAATGCTAAAGAGGATTTTTAAATCAGCAAGAGAAAAAACAGTTACATACAAGGGAAACCCTATCATTTTTTTTTTAAACAGAAACTTTGTGGGCCAGAAGTAACATGACATGACATGTAACACAAGCATGACAAATTCAAAGTGTTAAAAGGAAAAAAAAATCTGCAGCCAAGAATACTCTATCCAGCAAAACTATCATTCAGAATACAAAGAGAGATAAACAGTTTCCTATACAAATAAAAGTTAAAAGAGTTCATGACCACTAAACCAACCTTACAAGAAATGTTAAAGGGGACTCTTGGAAAGGAAAGACCATACTAAGATTAAGAAACGTAGAAAAGTAGAAAGCACAAAAACAGTAAAATTAAATATACCTGTAAAAAAAGGATGTAAAGTAGAACACCATAGTCTAAAAGTGGAAAGAGAAGTAAAGTTCAAACTTAATGATAAACTTAAACTTAGACTGCTATAAGATAGCACATGATAAAACAGACTGCTATATGCAAAAGGTGTTAAATATATAAACCAAATAGTAACCACAAATCTAAAGTCAGTAGCAGATACACAAAAAATAAAGAAAAATGAATTGAATTATATCATTAAAGAAAGCCATGTAAACATGAGAGAAGACAAGAGAAAAATAGAACAAAGAATTACAAAAATAAGCATAATACAAGTAGCAATATGCAACAAATAGATACCTATAAATAATTAGTTTGAATGTAAATGAATTAAAAATTCCAATCAAAAGACAGGGGGGAGTCAAGATGGCGGGGAAGTAGGAGGAGGCACCATTTCAACCTGTACCCTAAAGTGAGCTGATTACCTACCAAAGAACTCCGACCACACATGAAATCAGCCTGAGATCAGAATTATACACGTCTGGATCTCTACAGGAGCAGAAGACACCAGTGGCAGGTAAAACAGACTGGGAATGTCCGACTGATATCGGAAGATAAACAAAAGGGGGAGGGAGCCACCAGAGGTGACCGATGGGAAAGTAACACCCCAACACGAGAGTGCTCTGCGTCTGGGGACCAGCATTAACTTGGAGTCTGGTTGAAAGCACTCAAAAAACAAACAGCAAAGGATCACGGGGGGTAATAGTGGGAACCTGGGCAGTTAGGGTCAGGGACCTAAGTCTCCGGACCCAGGACAGCCTCCCCTGGCGCGGAGCCAGAGAGAGTGCGGCGGAGAAATCAGGTCTCCGTCCCTGAGCCGCCAGTGCACCTGAATGCCAGTGCGCCCGAGAACGAGTGGGGTCTGGCTCCCGTGAGGGGCTGGGAGCCTGGCCAGACACCAATCCTGAAACGCACGCATCCCACACCCTCCCTTGGGATAGGTGCTCATAGGCGCTAGCCTGGAGCTCTGGCAGCTGGAAAAAACAGACATTCCCAGCCCGGGACAGTGGGAAAATCTCAGTGTGCGATCTCTGCTCGGAACCTCTCTGGCGGTCTGGAGCTGCCTAGACAGCCACCACTGCCCTGGTTTTGGGTACAACGAGGAGCTCCTGCATCCCCAGGGACAGTGACTCAGAACCGACTCTGCCAGCAGCTTTTGCAAAACAGTCTGAGGCGTCTCTCTGAGAGGGAGGTTGGGGTGCCGTTTGCTCTCCTCTAAACCTCCAAAAACCATCAAAAGCTGTCAAGGCGAGAGAAAGCAGATGAAAGAACATAAAAACCCCCAGAGAACAAAAGGCTGAAAAAAAACAGTTTCCTGAAAAAAAAAAAAAAAAAAAAGAGCTCACCCCCTTGAGGGGAGCGGGAGGACCTAACTCAGGGAACATCATTGTCTGAAAACCCACGTGGCAGGCCCCTCCCCCAGAAAACCAACCAGGAAGGAAGAAAAAATAATAAAGACTACAAGAGAACAATCACCACTACTTCATAAATACAACTTTTATTTTTAACTCTTTACCAATATTCTGGTTCTTTTTTTTTTATACATACAGATAATTTTTTAACCTATTTACCATCACGCTGAGATGTCCAGTACATCAAATTCTTTAATAACCTTCTAACCTGAACTTTTTGATACATACACCCGTGTTTTTCTTTTGTTTTTCTATTTTTTTAATTCTTTTTTAATTTTAACATAGTTTAGTCTAGTTTATTCTTTTTTAATTTTTATTTTCTACTATACATATAGAGTTAAACTTCAAGGTAATCCCCTTTCCCCAATCTATGCTACCCCTATAGGCAAACCAGTTTCTAATCCCCCTGTAACTTAGGAAAGTTGAGTCCCTTAACAAAAACATCAAGATACCTTCAGGACGAATCAAAATAACCTTCCTCACCCACACTGAGAATCTATAACCATTCCCCCAATTTTTCCTTCTGTCAGTGTTTCTGTGAATTTGTGTTTGTCCTGATAATATATAAACCTTATACTTGGGGTTCTTTCTGATGAGGTTCTTCCCTTTTTTTTTTTTCCTTGCTTATATATACATATTTTTTTCTCTTGTCATATACTTTTATCACTCTTTTTGTCTGTCTGTTTTTGCTTGTATACTCCACAAATCTTACCTTGTGGCCCATTTGGGCTGAGCCTTCTCTTGTATCTTCCCTTTTTTTCCTATCTCTCTCTCTCTTTTTTTTTTCCTTTTTTCTTTCCCATTTTTTTTTCTTTCTTCTTCTCTATTTCTTTTTCTTTTCGTTTTTCTCTCATTTGGGTGGGGAATCCTGATTGCACAGAAGCGTTCCAGGGTGCACATTGACTGCACCACAATCGATAAGTCCAGCTGCATCTGTTTAGTCATCTCTTACCAAAATGACTAGGAGGAGGAATACCCAACAGAAGAAAAATACAGAGGATGAGCCTTCTGCAACAGAGCTAATGGCTATCGACATAGACAATATGCCAGAAAAGGAATTCAAACTAACAATTATCCAGGCAATAGCTAGGTTGGAGAAAGCCATGTATGGCCAAACAGAATTGATTAGGGCAGAACTGAAAGCCACCAGGGATGATGTTCACAATGTTAGGGCAGAACTGAAAGCCACCAGGGATGATGTTCAAAATGCTCTCAATGAGTTCCAATCCAATCTAAATTCTCTAAAAGCTAGGGTAACTGAAACAGAAGATAGAATTAGTGATCTGGAGGACAAACAGATAGAGAGAAAGGATCAGGAGGAAGCCTGGAACAAACAGCTCAGAAGCCACGAAAACAGAATCAGGGAAATAAACGATGCCATGAAACGTTCCAACGTCAGAATTATTGGAATCCCTGAAGGGGAAGAAAAAGAAAGAAGTCTAGAAGATATAGTGGAAGAAGTTGTCTATGAAAATTTTCCCAATCTCACGAATGGAAACAACGTTCATGTATTAGAGGCAGAAAGATTTCCTCCCAAGATTTTAGATTCTCGAAAGTCCTCATGGCACCTTATCGTTAGAATGGGGAATTTTGTTTCAAGAGAGACCCTCTTAAAAGCAGCTAGGACAAAGAAGCTTCTTACATACAGAGGAAAGCCCATTAGAATAACGTCAGACCTTTCCACAGAGACCTGGAAAGCCAGGAAGGGCTGGCAAAATATATTTAGAGTACTAAATGAGAAGAACATGCAACCAAGAATACTCTATCCAGCAAGACTGACATTTAAAATGGATGGAGAGATAAAGAGTTTCCAAGACCGGCAAGGCTTAAAAGACTATGCAACCACCAAGCCGACACTGCAAGAAATATTAAGGGGGGTCCTATAAAAGAGAAAAAATCCTAAGAATATCATTGAACAGAAATATAGAAACAATCTATAGACAGAAGGACTTCAAAGGCAACACGATGTCAATAAAAACCTATCTCTCAATAATCACTCTCAATGTGAATGGCCTAAATGCGCCCATAAAACGACACAGGGTTGCAGATTGGATAAAACGACAGGACCCATCCATATGTTGTCTACAAGAGACCCATTTTGAACCTAAGGATACACCCAGACTGAAAGTGAAGGGATGGAGAAGCATCTTTCCTGCCAATGGGCCTCAAAAGAAAGCCGGAGTAGCGATTCTCATATCAGATAAATTAGATTTTAAACTAAAGACTGTAGTCAGAGATACAGAAGGACACTACATAATTCTTAAAGGGACTATCTGCCAAAACGATCTAACAATTGTGAATATCTATGCCCCCAATATGGGAGCATCCAATTACATAAGAAAACTATTAATCAAGATTAAGAGTCATATTCATATGAAAACAATAATAGTAGGAGATCTTAATAAGCCTCTCTCAGAAATAGACAGATCATCGAAGCAAAAAATTAATAAAGAAATAAGAGCATTGAATGAAACATTGGACCAGATGGACCTCATCGATGTATACAGAACATTCCACCCTAAAACAACAGAATATTCATTCTTCTCAAGTGCACATGGAACCTTCTCCAGAATAGACCACATACTGGGTCACAAGGCAGGACTCAACCAATACCAAAAGACTGACATTATTCCCTGTATATTCTCTGATCACAATGCTTTGAAACTGGAGCTCAATCACAAGGAAAAGTTCAGAAGGAACTCAAACACCTGGAAGCTAAAGACCACCTTGCTTAAGAATGCTTGGATCAACCAGGAGATCAAAGACGAACTTAAACAATTCATGGAAACCAATGAGAATGAAGACACCTCAGTCCAAAACCTATGGGATACAGCAAAGGCCGTTCTAAGGGGGAAATACATAGCCATCCAAGCCTCCCTCAAAAACACTGAAAAATCCAGAATACACCAGCTGTCTCTACACCTTAAAGAACTGGAGAATCAACAACAAATCAAACCAACTCCACATGCAAGAAGGGAAATAATCAAGATTAGAGCAGAGATCAAGGAGGTAGAAACCAGAGATACAGTAGAACGTATCAATGAAACTAGAAGCTGGTTTTTTGAAAGAATCAATAAGATCGATAAACCATTGGCCACACTAATCCAAAAGAAAAGAGAGAAAGCCCAAATTAATAAAATTATGAATGGAAAGGGAGAGATCACAACTAACACCAAGGAAATAGAAACAATCATCAGAAATTATTACCAACAGTTATATGCCAATAAGCTAAGCAACCTAGAAGAAATGGATGCATTCCTGGAAAGCTACAAACTCCCAAAATTGAACCAGGAAGAAATTGACAACCTGAATAGACCGATATCTAGTAATGAGATTGAAGCAGTGATCAAAAACCTCCCAAAAAACAAGAGCCCAGGACCTGACGGATTCCCTGGGGAATTCTACCAAACTTTCAAAGAAGAAATAACACCAATTCTCCTGAAGCTGTTCCAAAAAATTGAAGCAGAAGGAAAACTTCCAGACTCTTTTTATGAAGCCAGCATTACCCTGATCCCCAAACCAGGCAAAGACCCTACCAAAAAGGAGAATTTCAGACCAATATCACTGATGAATATGGAGGCAAAGATTCTCAACAAGATCCTAGCCAACAGGATCCAGCAGCACATTCAAAAGATTATCCACCATGACCAGGTGGGATTCATCCCTGGGTTGCAAGGTTGGTTCAACATTTGCAAATCAATCAGTGTGATAGAACACATCAATAAGAAAAGAGAGAAGAACCACATGGTCCTCTCAATGGATGCAGAAAAAGCATTTGACAAAATCCAGCATCCGTTCCTGATGAAAATGCTTCAAAGTATAGGGATAGAGGGAACATTCCTGAACTTCATAAAATCTATCTATGAAAGACCCACAGCAAATATCATCTTCAATGGGAAAAAGCTTGCAGCCTTCCCGTTGAGATCAGGAACACGACAAGGATGCCCACTCTCACCACTCTTGTTCAACATAGTATTAGAAGTTCTAGCAACGGCAATCAGACAACAAAGAGAAATAAAAGGTATCCAAATTGGCAAGGAAGAAGTCAAACTCTCTCTCTTCACAGATGACATGATTCTTTATATGGAAAACCCCAAAGACTCCACCCCCAAACTACTAGAACTCATACAGCAATTCAGTAACGTGGCAGGATACAAAGTCAATGTACAGAAATCAGTGGCTTTCTCATACACTAACAATGAAAATACAGAAAGGGAAATTAGAGAATCGATTCCATTTACTATAGCACCAAGAACCATAAGATACCTGGCATAAACCTAACCAAAGAAGTAAAGGACCTGTACTCGAGGAACTACAGAACACTCATGAAAGAAATTGAAGAAGACACAAAAAGATGGAAGACTGTTCCATGCTCTTGGATTGGAAGAATAAACATTGTTAAATGTCTATACTGCCTAGAACAATCTATACTTTTAATGCCATTCCGATCAAAATTCCACGGATATTTTTCAAAGAGCTGGAGCAAATAATCCTAAAATTTGTATGGAATCAGAAGAGACCCCGAATTGCTAAGGAAATGTTGAAAAACAAAAACAAAACTGGCGGCATCACGTTACCCGTTTTCAAGCTTTACTACAAAGCTGTGATCACCAAGACAGCGTGGTACTGGCATAAAAACAGACACATAGACCAGTGGAACAGAGTGGAGAGCCCAGATATGGACCCTCAACTCTATGGTCAAATAATCTTCGACAAAACAGGAAAAAATATTCAATGGAAAAAAGACAGTCTCTTCAATAAATGGTGCTGGGAAAACTGGACAGCGATATGTAGAAGAATGAAACTCGACCATTCTCTTACACCGTACACAAAGATAAACTCGAAATGGATAAAAGACCTCAACATGAGACAGGAATCGATCAGAATCCTAGAGAGAGCATAGGCAGTAACCTCTTCGATATCAGCCACAGCAACTTCTTTCAAGATATGTCTCCAAAGGCCAAGGAAACAAAAGCAAAAATGAACTTTTGGGACTTCATCAAGATCAAAAGCTTCTGCACAGCAAAGGAAACAGTCAACAAAACAAAGAGGCAACCCACGGAATGGGAGAAGATATTTGCCAATGACAGTACAGACAAAAGGTTGATATCCAGGATCTATGAAGAACTTCTCAAACTCAACACACACAAAACAGATAATCATATCAAAAAATGGGGAGAAGATATGAACAGACACTTCTCCAACGAAGACATACAAATGGCTATCAGACACATGAAAAAATGTTCATCATCACTAGCCATCAGGGAGATTCAAATTAAAACAACATTGAGAAACCACCTGACACCAGTTAGAATGGCCAAAATTAGCAAGACAGGAAACAACGTGTGTTGGAGAGGTTGTGGAGAAAGGGGAACCCTCTTACACTGTTGGTGGGAATGCAAGTTGGTGCAGCCACTTTGGAGAACAGTGTGGAGATTCCTCAAGAAATTAAGAATAGAGCTTCCCTGTGACCCTGCAAGTGCACTGCTGGGTATTTACCCCAAAGATACAGATGTAGTGAAAAGAAGGGCCATTTGTACCCCAATGTTTATTGCAGCAATGGCTACGGTCACCAAACTGTGGAAAGAACCAAGATGCCCTTCAACGGATGAATGGATAAGGAAGATGTGGTCCATATACACAATGGAGTATTATGCCTCCATCAGAAAGGACGAATACCCAACTTTTGTAGCAACATGGACAGGACTGGAAGAAATTATGCTGAGCGAAATAAGTCAAGCAGAGAGAGTCAAGTATCATATGGTTTCACTTATTTGTGGAGCATAACAAAGAACATGGAGGACATGGGGAGATGGAGAGGAGAGGGAGTTGAGGGAAACTGGAAGGGGAGATGAACCATGAGAGACTATGGACTCTGAAAAACAACCAGAGGGTTATGAAGGGGCGGCAGGGGGGTGGGGGGGGTGGGAGGTTGAGGAACCAGGTGGTGGGTAATAGGGAGGGCACGTACTGCATGGAGCACTGGGTGTGATGCCAAAACAATGAACACTGTTATGCTGTAAATAAACAAATAAAAATAAATATATTAAAAAAAATAAAATAAATAAAAATAAAAATTATAATTAATTTCAAAAAAAAAAAAAGACATAGGGGGATGGAATGGATAAAAGAAGACCCATCTATGTGTTGTCTACAAGAAACTCTTTTCAGACCTAGAGACAACCACAGATGGGAAGTGAGGGGATGAAGAAATATTTATCATGAAAATTCATTTGAAAAGAAAGCTGAGGTAGCAATATTTATATTAGTCAATATAGAATTTGAAACAAAATCTGTAACAAGGGACAAAGAAAAGAAAGGCACTATATAACCATAAAGATGACAATCCAACAAGTAGATATGACAAGTATAAGTATTTATACTTCCAACATGGGAGCCCTCAAATACTTAAAACAGTTAATAACAAACATAAAGGAACTAATCAACATTAACCAGCCATTACATCAATAGACAGATCATCTAAAGACAAAATCAATAAGGAAACAGTAATTTTTAATGACACCTTAGACTAGATGGAATTAATAGACATAGTCAGCAATTCAATTATAAAACGACAGAATACACATTCTCTTCAACTACACAAAGACCATTTTTTATAATAAATCACATATTAGCCACAAAACAAGTCTCAAATAAATTCAAGACCACTGAAGTCACACCAGGCATCTTTTCTGACTATAATGCTAATCAACTGGAAATTGACCATAAAAATAAACCTGGAAAGAGCACAAAATCATGGAGGTTAAATAACATGCTGTGAACCAAGAAATCAAAAGAAGAGATAAAAAATTATGTGGAGAAAATGAAAATGAAAATACAACAGTCCAAAACCTTTGGGATGTAGCAAAAGTGGTTCTAAAAGTGTTTATAGCAATACAGGCTAACATCAAGGAAAAAAAAAAAACCTCATATAAACAATCTGGCCTTATGCCTAAAGGAGCTATAAAGAGAACAAACAAAATTCAAAACCAGTAGAAGGAAGAAAATAATAAATTCAAGAGCAGAGATAAATGATGTAGGAACTAAAAATATAATAGAACAAATCAATGAAACCAGGATCGGCTTCTTTGAAAAGATCAACAAAATTGATAAATCTCCAGCCAAGCTCCTCAAAAAAGGGGGGGAGAGAGAGAGAGAGAGAGAGAGACAAATAATCATAATCAAAAATGAAAGAAGAGAAATAACAACTGACATCACACCACAGAAATACAAAGAATTGTAGGAGAAAATTATGAAAAATTAATGCCAACAAATTGGAAAACCTAGAAGAAATGGAAAAATTCCTAGAAACATATAACCTACCAAAACTGAAGCAGGAAGAAATAGGACATTTGAATTGGCTGATTACCAGCAATGAAATTAAATCAGTAAAAAAAAAAAATAAAATAAATAAAAACAACAAAAGTCCAGGACCAGATGTCTTCACAGATGAATACTAGAAAACATATAAAGAAGAGTTAATACCTTTTTTTCTTAAACTTTTCCAAAAAAATAGAAGAAGTAAAACTTCCAAATTGATTTTAGGAGGACAACATTACCTTAATACCAAAAACCAGATAAAAAAAATTACTAAATAAGTTACCTACAAACCAAAATTGCTGTTAAATATAGATGCAAAGCTCATCAACAAAATATTAGCAAATCAAACCCAACAATAAATTTTTTAAAAAATGAACCACAATCATGTGAGATTTATTCCCAGGATACAAGTGTGGTTCAAGATGCATAGAACAATTAACATGACACATCACATAGATGAAAGAAAGGATAAAAATGATATAATCAGGCATTGGAGAGTTTGGAACTAAGATGACAGCAGAGTAGAAGGACACTAGGCTCATCTCTTCTCTCAAACACAACTAAATAACTACCAAATCATTCTAAACACCCCAGAAATGAGCCTGAAGAATGACAGAATAAACTCTACAACTAAGGGGAGAGAAGGCACATCAAAGAAGGTAGGAAGAGCAGAAAAATGATTTAAGGGAGAAATGGATCTCAAGTGGTGTTGAGAGGAAGAAGCCATAGTCACAGAGAAAGGTGAACGGGAGGAGAGAACACAAGGGAAAGTACAAGATGAATATTTCCCCAAAGCCACTGGCTGGTAAAATGAGAAAGTCTGATTTTTGTGAGTTACTACAATCAGCAGGACTTAAAATCTGAAGTTTTAAAGGTCAGTGGGCTTGGCTGTGATAGAGCCCTGAAGACACTTCCTTAATCCTAGACAATGCAGGCAAATAACCTGAAGGTAGACTGTGTGCAAACAGTAATCTGAAAAATGCCTGAGTCACAGAAAAGAGAGATTATTTGCTCTTCTCAGAGTGCTTCCCTGACAGACAACATTCACAGAGTTGCCTCTTCATGAACAAAGGAAACTGCTGGTGACACTTCCCTCCATAACCCTCAACATAAAAACAGAACAGCCTACAGGAAGCAGCACAGCGCCAACATTGGCTGCCTAACCTTCTTACACAAACGCACACACCCCTGCACTTTGTCAGGACTGCCCTTCTCCATCAAGCTTGTTTCAATCCTAGGATGGTGTGCCACTTCCCCAGATGAGCAAAAGATGTGCCCGCAGATGTACCCACACCGCATTTCCTGACCAGAGATTTCTGGAGGGCTTCAGTTCTACTGGAAGTAATATCAGGTCTCATTTGACAAGCAGACAAGAACACTCAGATAAAACTCACCATATTTTGGCCAAGGACCAAACACTGCCCACTAACAATAAGGAGAGCCTCTATAGATGACTGCCCTGAAGAATAGAGCAGACAAAACACAACTGCAGAACTCACCCAACACACACCACAGATACTCCCTGAAGTGCCAGTCCCTGGAGAATATATGACTTTTTCTTCATAAAGCCAATATTCTCTGGAGGGGGGAACATAAAAGACTTTTCCAACACAGAGAAGACAGAGAGAGATAAAATGCCACAATGGAAAAAATCACCCCAAAGGAAAGAACAAGAAAAGGTCATTACCAGAGATCTAAGTGAAACAGATAATAGTAACATGCCTGATGGAGAACTTAAAGCAACATTCATAAGGATACTTGCTGGGCTTGAGAAAAGCATGGAAGACATCAAGGAGACACTTACTGAACAGGAAAAAAGTTAATAATAAGTAGAAATGAAAAATTCAATAACTGAGATTTGAAACTGGCTTAACACAATGAATAGAAGGTTGGAAGCAGAGGACTGAATAAGAGATATAGGAGACAAAATAGTGGAAAATAATGAAGCTGAGCAAAAAAGAAAAAAAATAATTATGGACACAAGAACAGAGTTAGGGAACTCAGTGACACCATCAAATATAATAACACTCCCATTATAGGAGTCCCAAAAGAAGAAGAGAGAGAAAAGGGGGAAAAATTTATTTGGGGAAATAATAGCTGAAATCTTCCCTAATCTGGGGAGGGAAACAAATATTCAGATCCAGAAGGCACAAAGAACTCCCATTAAAATCAACAAAAGCTGGCCAACATATTGTAGTGAAATTTGCAAAATATAGTGATAAAGAAAAAATCCTAAAAGCAGCAAGTCAAAGAAGCCCATAACTTCCAAGACAAGAATGATAAGGTGAGCAGAAGAACTCTCCATGGAAACATGGCAAGCCAAAAGAACATAGCATGACACATTCAAAGTGCTGAATGTGAAAAATCTGAAGCCAAGAACACTCTGTCCAGCAAGGCCATCATTCAGAATGAAAGGAGAGATAAGGAGTTTCCCAGACAAACAAAAACTAAAAGAGCTTGCGATCACTAAATTAATCTTGCAAAAAAAAAAATGTTAAAGAGGACTCTTTCAGTGGAAAATGAAGACCAAAAGCAATAAAGACTAGAAAGAAACAAAGAAAATCTCCAGAAAAAAAATGTAAAACAGGTAAAAAAATGGCAATAAATACAGATCTATCAATAATTACTCTGAATGTAAATGGCCCAAACACTCCAATCAGAAGAAATAAGATGTCAGAATGGATTTTAAAAAAAAATCCATCTGTATGCTGCCTACAAGAGACTAATTTTAGACCTAAACTCACCTGCAGATTGAAAATGAGAGGATATAGAAACATTTATCATGTAAATAATGTGAAAGAAAGCTAGAGTACAGATACTTCTATTAAAAGAACTAGAATTTAAAACAAAGATTGTAACAAGAGATGAAAAAGGGCATATTATCATAATAAAGGGGAGAGTCCAGAAAGAATCATTGTAAATATTTATGCACCCACCATGGGAGCACCCAAATATTTTTTTAAAAAATTTACAAGAAACTAATTGATAATAACACAGTAATAGT
Source organism: Meles meles (assembly GCF_922984935.1). NCBI lineage: Eukaryota > Metazoa > Chordata > Mammalia > Carnivora > Mustelidae > Meles > Meles meles. The sequence continues at coordinate 79,231,020 of NC_060087.1, read as the reverse complement.
AGGGAATTTTAACACTCCACTTACATCAATAGATCATCTAAAGAGAAAATAAAAAAGGGAATAATGGCTTTGAATGGCACAGTGGATCAGACGGACTTAGCAAATAAATTCAGAATATTCCATCCTAAAGTAGTAAATACACATTCTTTTCAACCGCACATGGGACATTTTCCAGATTAGATCACATATTAGGTCATGAATCAAGCCTTAACAAATGCAGAAAGATTGATTTATACTATGGACCTTTTCTGAGTACAATGGCATGAGATTAGAACTCAGGAAAAAATTTAGAAAGACCGCAAGTACATGGAGGTTAGACAACATGCTACTAAACAACGAATGTATGAGCCAGGATATCAAATAGGAAAAAAAGTACATGCAAACAAATGAAAATGAAAACAGAATGGTACAAAACTTTGGGATGCACAAAAGCAGTCCTAGGAGGGAGGTATATAGCAATACAGGCCTAACCTAAGAGGCAACAAAAATCTCAAATAAACAACCTATTCTTTCATCTAAAGTAACTAGAAAAAGTACAATAGAGGAAACCCAAAACCAACAAAAGAAAGGAAATAATAAAGATTGGAGGACAAATAAATGATAAAGAAACAAACAAACAATTGGAAGAGAACAATGATCGACCAGAAGCTGATTCTTTGAAAAAAAATCTTAAAAATTGGTAACCTGTTGGGGCGCCTTGGTGGCTCAATTGATTAAGCGACTGCCTTCAGCTCAGGTCATGATCCTGGGGTCCTGGGATCGAGCCCCACATCAGCATCCCTGCTCAGTGAGGAGCCTGCTTCTCCCTCTCCCTCTGCTGCTCTGCCTGCTTGTGCTCTCTCATTCTGTCAAATAAATAAAAAAATAGGGGGGAGGACAAGATGGCGGTGAAGGAGGAGGAGGTGCCGTTTCAACCTGTGCCCTAAAGTGAGCTGATTACCTACCAAAGAATTCTGATCACCCATGAAAGCCTGAGATCAGAATTATACACGTCTGGATCTCTACAGTAGCAGAAGATGCCAGTGGGCAGGTAAAGCAGAGTGGGAATGTCGGACTGATATCAGAAGATAAACAAAAAGGGGAGGGAGCCACCAGAGGTGACTGATTGGAAAGTAATACCCGGTTACGAGAGTGCCCTGCGTCTGGGGACCAGCATTAGCTTAAAGTCTGGTTGAAAGCACTCAAAAAAAAAAAAAAAAAAAAAGAAAAGAAAAGAACAAAGGGTCGTGGGGGGAAATTGTGGGAATCGGAGTGGTTAGGGACAGGGGCTTAAGTCCCCAGACCAAGGACAGCCTCCCCTGGCGCTGAGCCAGAGAGAGTGTGGCGGAGAAACCAGGTCTTGGTCCCTGAGCCGCCAGCGTGCCCGAGAATGGGTGGAGTCTGGCTCCCGAGAGGGGCTGGGAGCCTCGCCAGACGGCATTCCTGAAACATGCATGTCTCACACCCTCCCCAGGGAGAGGTGCTCACAGGCGCTAGCCAGGAGCTCTGACACCTGGAAAAACCGGCATTCCCAGCCCGGGCCAGCGGGAAAATCTCAGTGTGCGATTTACGCTTGGAACCTCTCTGGTGGTCTAGAGCTGCCCAGACAGCTGCTGCTACCTTGGTATTGGGTACAAGGAGGAGATCCTGCATCCCCAGGGACCATGACTCAGAACCTACTCTGCCAGCAGTTCTGCAGAGCATTCAGAGGCTTCTCTCTGAGAGGGAGGTCGGGGTGCAGTTTGCTCTCCTCTAAACCTCCAAAAACCATCAAAAGCTGTCAAGATGAGAGAAAACAGATGAAAGAACATAAAAACCTCCAAAGAACAAAAGCCTGAAAAAAACGATTTCCTCAGAGCCCACCCCCTTGAGGGGGGCAGGAGGACCTAACTCAGGGAACATCATTGTCTGAAAACCCACATGGCAGGCCCCTGCCCCAGAAAACCAACCAGGAAGGAAGAAAAAAAAAAAGAAGAAGAAGAAGACGACAAGAGAACAACCACCACTACTTCATAAATACAACTTTTATTTTGAACTCTTTACCACTAATCTGGATCATTTTTTATACATATAGATAATTTTTTAACCAATTTACCCTCACAGTGAGATGTCCAGTACATCAAATTCCTTAATAACCTTCTAACCTGAACTTTTTTGATACATACACCCGTGTTTTTCTTTTCTTTACTGTTTTTTAAATTTTTTTAAAATTTTAATATAGTTTAGTCTAGTTTATTCTTTTTTAATTTTTACTTTCTAATATACATATAGAGTTAAACTTCAAGGTAATCCCCTTTCCCCAATCAATGCTACCCCTATAGGCAAACCAATTTTTAATCCCCCTTTATCTTAGGAAAGTTGAGTCCCTTAACAAAGACATCAAGATACATCCAGGAAGAATCAAAATAAACTTCCTTGCCTACATGGAGAATTAATAACCACTTTTCCTTCCACCAGTGTTTCTGTGTATTTGTCCTGAGAGTATATAAATCTTATACTTGGGGTTCTTTTTGGCGAGGTTCTTCCTTTTTTTGCTTTTACATATATATATTTTTTTCTGTTGTCATATACTTTCATCAGTCTTTTTCTTTGTCTGTTTTTGTTTGTATACTTCATAAACCTTACCGTGGAGCCCATTTGGGATGAGCCTTCTCTTTTAGCTTCCCTTTTTTTCCTGTCTCTCTCTTTCTCTTTTTTTCATTTTTTTTTCTCTATTTCTTTTTCTTTTCTTTTTCTCTCATTTGGGTGGGGAATCCTGACTGCACAGAAGTGTTCCAGAGTGCACCTTGACTGGACCACAGTCAATATATCCAGCTGCATCAGTTCAGTCATCCCTTACCAAAATGACTAGGAGGAGGAATGCCCAACAGAAGAAAAATACAGAGGATGGACCTTCTGCAACAGAGCTAATGGCTATCGACGTAGACAATATGTTGGAAAAGGAATTCAGGCTAACAATTATCCAGGCAATAGCTAGGTTGGAGAAAGCCATGGATGACCAAACAGAATTGATTAGGACAAACCTGAAAGCCACCAGGGATGATGTTCACAATGTTAGGGCAGAACTGAAAGCCACCAGGGATGATGTTCAAAATGCTCTCAATGAGTTCCAATCTAATCTTAATTCTCTAAAATCTAGGGTAACTGAGACAGAAGATAGAATTAGTGATCTGGAGGACAAACAGATAGAGAGAAAGGATCAGGAGGAAGCCTGGAACAAACAGCTCAGAAGCCACGAAAACAGAATCAGGGAAATCAATGATGCCATGAAACGTTCCAACATCAGAATTATTGGAATCCCTGAAGGGGAGGAAAAAGAAAGAATTCAAGCAGATATAGTGGAACAAGTTGTCTATGAAAATTTTCCCAATCACACGAATGGAAACAACATTCATGTACTAGAGGCAGAGCAGTTTCACCCCAAGATTTTAGATTCTTGAAAGTCCTCATGACACCTGGTAGCTAAAATGAAGAATTACAATTCTAGGAAGACCCTCTTAAAAGCAGCTAGGACAAAGAGGCTCCTTAAATACAGAGGAAAGCCCATTAGAATAAAGCAGACCTGTCCACAGAGACCTGGCAAGCCAGGAAGGGCTGGCACTAAATGAGGAGAACATAGAGCCAAGAATACTTTATCCAGCAAGACTGACATTCAAAATGGATGGAGAGATAGAGTTTCCAAGACCGGCAAGGCTTAAAAGACTATGCAACCACCAAGCCGACACTGCAGGAAATATTCAGGGGGGTCCTATAAATGAGAAAAAATCTTAAGAATATCATTGAACAGAAATATAGAGACAATCTACAGACAGAAAGTCTTCAAAGGTAACACGATGTCAATAAAAACATATCTCTCAATAATCACTCTCAATGTGAATGGCCTAATGCTCCCTTAAAATGACACAGGGTGGGGCGCCTGGGTGGCTCAGTGGATTAAAGCCTCTGTCTTCAGCTCAGGTCATGGGACCTGACCAGGACCCTGGGATCAAGCCCCACATCAGGCTGTCTGCACAGTGGGGAGCCTGCTTTTTCCTCTCTCTCCCTGCCTGCCTCTCTGACTAGTTACAATCTCTGTCTATCAAATAAATAAATAAAATCTTAAAAAAAAAATGACACAGGGTTGCGGATTGGATAAAACGACAGGACCCATCCACATGTTGTCTACAAGAGACCCATTTTGAACCTAAGTATACACCCAGAGTGAAAGTGAAGGGATGGAGAAGCATCTTTCATGTCAATGGGCCTCAAAAGAAGGCCGGGGTAGTGATTCTCATATCAGATAATTTAGATTTTAAACTAAAGACTGTAGTCAGAGATACAGAAGGACACTACATAATTCTTAAAGGGACTATCCACCAAGATTATCTAACAAATGTAAATATGTACGCCCCCAATATGGGAGCAGCCAATTACATAAGAAAACTATTAATTAAGATAAAGATCTTAACAGGCCTCTCTCAGTAATAGACAGATCATCGAAGCAGAAAATCAATAAAGAAATAAGAGCACTAAATGACACATTGGACCAGATGGACCTCATAGATATAAACAGAACATTCCACCCTAAAAAAACAGAATACTCATTCTTCTCAAGTGCACATAGAACCTTCTCCAGAATAGACCACATACTTGGTCACAAAGCAAGGCTCAATCAATACTAAAAGACTGACATTATTCCCTGCATATTCTCAGATCACAATGCTTTGAAACTGGTGCTCAATCACAAGGAAAAGTTTGGAAGGAACTCAAGCACCTGCAAGCTAAAGACCACCTTGCTTAAGAATGCTTGGATCAACCAGGAGATCAAAGAAAAACTTAAACAATTCATGGAAACCAATGAGAATGAAGACACTTCAGCCCAAAACCTATGGGATACAGCAAAAGCAGTTCTAAGGGAGAAATGCATAGCCATCCAAGCTTCCTTCAAAAAAATTGAAAAATCCAGAATACACCAGCTGTCTCTACACATTAAGGAACTGGAGAATCAACAACAAATCAAACCAACTCCACACGCAAGAAGGGAAATAATCAAGATTAGAGCAGAGATCAATGAGGTAGAAACAAGAGATACAGTAGAACGTATCAATGAAACTAGAAGCTGGTTTTTTTGAAAGAATCAATAAAATCAATAAACCATTGGCCACACTAATCCAAAAGAAAAGAAAGAAAGCCTAAATTAATAAAATTATGAATGAAAAGGGAGAGATCACAGCTAACACCAAGGAAGTAGAAACAATCATCAGAAATTATTACCAACACTTATATGCCAATAATCTAAGCAACCTAGATGAAATGGATGCATTCCTGGAAAATGATAAACTCCCTAAACTGAACCAGGAAGAAATTGACAACCTGAATAGACGAATATCCAGCAAGGGAATTGAAGCAGTGATCAAAAACCTCCCAAAAAAAACAGAGCCCAGGACCTGACAGATTCCCTGGGGAATTCTATCAATCTTTCAAAGAAGAAATAACACCTATTCTCCAGAAGCTGTTTCAAAAAATTGAAGCTGAAGGAAAACTTCCAGGCTCTTTTTATGAAGCCAGCATTACCCTGATCCCCAAACCAGGCAAAGACCCTAACAGAAAGAAGAATTTCAGACCAATATCACTGATGAATATGGATGCAAAGATTCTCAACAAGATCCTAGAAACAGGATCCAGCAGCACATTAAGAAGATTATCCACCGTGACTAGGTGGGATTCATCCCTGGGTTACAAGGATGGTTCAACATTCACAAATCAATCAATACGATAGAACAAATCAATAAGAGAGAAGAATTATATGGTCCTCTCAATTGATGTAGAAAAAGCATTTGACAAAATCCAGCATCGTTCCTAATTAAAAACTTCAAAGTATAGGGATATTGGGAACATTCCTGAACTTCATAAAATCTATCTATGAAAGACCCATAGCAAATATCATCCTCAATGGGAAAAAGCTTGCAGCCTTCCCGTTGAGATCAGGAACACATAAAGGATACCCACTCTCACCACTTTTGTTCTGTATAGTATTAGAAGTCCTAGCAATGGCAATCAAACAACAAAGAGAAATAAAAGGTATCCACATTGGCAATGAAGAAGTCAAACTCTCTCTCTTTGCTGATGACATGACTATTTATATTAAAAACTCCAAAGGCTCCACCCCAAAACAACTAGAACTCATACAGCAATTCAGTAATGTGGCAGGATACAAAGTCAATGTACAGAAATCAGTGGCTTTCTTGTACACTAACAATGAAAATACAGAAAGGGAAATTAGAGAATCGATTCCATTTAATATAGCACCAAGAACCATAAGATACCTGGGAATAAACCTAACCAAAGAGGTAAAGGATCTGTACTCGAGGAACTACAGAACACTCATGAAATAAATTGAAGAAGACACAAAAAGATGGAAGACCATTCCATGCTCTTGGATTGAAAGAATAAACATTGTTAAAATGTCTTTACTGCCTAGAGAAATCTATACTTTTAATGCCATTCCGATCAAAATTTCACCAGTATTTTTCAAAGAGCTGGAGCAAATAATCCTAAAATTTGTATGGAATCAGAAGAGACCCCAAATTGCTAAGGAAATGTTGAAAAACAAAAACAAAACTGGTGGCATCACATTCCCTGATTTCAAGCTTTACTATAAAGCTGTGATCACCAAGACACCATGGTACTGGCATAAAAACAGACACACAGACCAGTGGAACAGAGTAGAGAGCCCAGATATGGACCCTCAACTCTATGGTCAAATAATCTTCGACAAAATAGGAAAAAATATACAGTGGAAAAAAGACAGTATCTTCAATAAATGGTGTTGGGAAAACTAGACAGCTATATGTAGAAAAATGAAACTTGACCATTCTCTTACACCATATACAAAGATAAACTCGAAATGGATAAAAGACCTCAATGTGAGACAGGAATCCATCAGAATCCTAGAGGAGAACATAGGCAGTAACCTCTTCGATATCAACCACAACTTCTTTCAATATATGTCTCCAAAGGCAAAGGAAACAAAAGCGAAAATGAACTTTTGGGACTTCATCAAGATTAAAAGCTTCTGCACAGCAAAGGAAACACTCAACAAAACAAAAAGGCAACCCAGGGAATGGGAGAAGTTATTTGCAAATGACAGTATAGACAAAAGGTTGATATCCAGGATCTATAAAGAACTCCTCAAACTCAACACATGCAAAACAGATAATCATATAAAAAATGGGCAGAAGATATGAACAGACACTTCTCCAATGAAGACATACAAATGGCTATCAGACACATGAAAAAATGTTCATCATTACTAGCCATCAGGGAGGTTGAAATTAAAACCATATTGAGATACCACCTGACACCAGTTAGAATGGCCAAAATTAGCAAGACAGGAAACAATGTGTGTTGGAGAGGATGTGGAGAAAGGGGAACCCTCTTACACTATTGGTGGGAATGCAAGTTGGTGCAGCCACTTTGTGTGGAGATTCCTTAATGAATTAAAAATAGAGCTTCCCTATGACCCTGCAATTGCACTACTGGGTATTTACCCCAAAGATAATGTTAATCTTCTAGTCGTTCTTGCTGTCCTGTTAGAAGCTATGAGATAACTTTCAAGTGTATTTCTAGTGGATGATATTTACCATCCACCACCTGGCGCTGGTATGTCTGTAGTGAAAAATATTATGAAACTGGTGTGTGAACCTTTAATCCTGCAGCAACACTTACATAAGGCACCCTTTCACTGTAAGACTTCTATATACTCTCTTGTTTTTACTAATAAAACAGCATTTGATGGAAATCATCCCCGGTGCTCCTCCTGCCCCCATCTCTTTGTCTCTTTGATTTCTTTCACCATCCTCTTACCCTCGCGTTCCTGGTCAATTTGTCATGCGGGCTGTGACAAAAGGCATTCCATCTTCATGAATTGGAAGAATAAATATTATTAAAATGTCTATATTACCCAAAGCAATCTACATACGTATTGCAATCCCCATCAAAATACCAATAGCATTTTTCACAGAGCTAGAAGAAACAATCCTAATATTTGTATGGAACCACAAAAGACCCCAAATGGCAAAAGCAACCTTGAAAAAGAAAAGCAGGGCTGGAGGAACCACAATTCCAGACTTCAATCTATATAACAAAGCTGTGGTGATCAAGACAGTAAGGTACAAAATAGGCACATAGATTAGTAGAACAGAATAGAAAACTCAGAAATGAACCCACAAATATATGGTCAATTATCTTCAACAAAGCAGGATAGAATATCCAATAGGAAAAAGTCAATCTCTTCAAGAAATGGTATTGGAAGGCACCTAGGTGGTTCAGTTGGTTAAACGTCTGCTTTTGGCTCAGATCGTGATCCCAGGGGCCTGGGATTGAACCCCAAGTCAGGCTTTCTGTTCAATGAGGATTCTGCTTTGCCTTCTCCCTCTGTCCCTCCCTCTGCTCATGCTTTCTCTCTCTCTATCTCTCTCTCTCTCTCTTTCTCTGTAAAATAAGTAAATAAGATATTTGAAAAAAGGAAATAATCAATGAAACTAAAAGGCTACCTATTGAATGGGAGAAAATATTTGCAAACAACATAGTTAAGAAAGGGTTAGTATCCAAAAGAAATAAGGAAATAGAACTCAACACCCCTAAATAATCCAGTTAAAAAATGGGCAGAAGACATGAATAGTCATTTCTCCAGAGAAAACACAGATGGCCAACAGACACATGAACACATGCTCAACATCACTCTTCATCAGGGAAATACAAATCAAACTACCATGAGTTATCACCTTACACCTGTCAGAATGGCTAAAATTAACAACACAGGAAACAACAAGTGTTGGGGAGGATGTGGAGAAAGGAGGACCCTCTTGCAATTTTGGTGATAATGCAGGCTGTTGTAATCACTGTAGAAGATAGTAAGGAGGCTCCTAAAAAACTAAAAATAGAACTATCTTAAGATCCAGTAATTGTATTACTTGGTATTTACCCAAAGAATACAAAAATACTAATTCAAAATGATATATGCACCCCTTTTGTGTAATACAGCATCATTTAATAATAACAAAGCTGTCAAAGCAGCCCAAGTGCCTACAAATATATGAATGGATAAAGAAGCAGTATGGGATGTCTGGGTGTCTCGGCCAGTTAAGAGTCTGCCTTCAGATCAGGTCATGATCCCAGGGTCCTGGGATCAAGTTCCACATTGGGCTCCTTGCTCAGTAGGGAATCCACTTTTCCATATGCCTGCCACTCCCCCTGCTTGTGTTCTCTCTCTCTCTCTCTCACACACACACACACTCTCTGACAAATAAATACATAAAATAAAAAAAAGAAGTGGTATGTGTACATACAAGGGAATATTACTCATCCATTAAAAATGAGAGGATGTGGAGAAAGGGGAACCCTCTTACACTTTTGGTGGGAATGCAAGTTGGTGCGGTCACTTTGGAGAACAGTGTGGAGATTCCTTAATAAATTAAAAATAGAGCTTCCCTATGACACTGCAATTGCACTACTGGGCATATACCCCAAAGTAGATGGAGTGAAAAGAAGGACCATCTGTACCCCAATATTTATAGTAGCAATGGCCACAGTCGCCAAACTGTGGAAAGAACCAAGATGCCCTTCAACGGATGAATGGATAAGGAAGATGTGTTCCATATACATGATGGAGTATTATGCCTCCATCAGAAAGGATGAATACCCAACTTTTGTAGCAACATAGACAGGACTGGAAGAGATTATGCTGAGTGAACTAAGTCAAGCAGAGAGAGTCAAGTATCATATGGTTTCACTTATTTGTGGAGCATAACAAATAACATGGAGGGCATGGGGAGATGGAGAGGAGAAGGAAGCTGAGGGAAATTGGAAGGGGAGGTGAGCCATGAGAAACTATGGACTCTGAAAAAGAAACTGATGGTTTTGAAGGGGCGGGGATTGGGAGGTTGGGGGAATCCGGTGGTGGGTAATAGAGAGGGCACGTATTGCATGGAGCACTGGGTGTGGTGCAAAAACAATGAATACTGTTACGCTGAAAAGAAATTTAAAAAAAATTTTTTTAATGAAATTTTGCTACTTGCAACATGGATGGAGCTAGTGTATTATGATAAGCAAAATAAGTCTCTCAGAGAAAGAGAAATATGTGATTTCACTCATATGTGGTATTTAGGAAACAAAACAAATGATCATAGAGGAAAAATGAGATGCAAAGCAAGAAACAGATTTTACATATAGAAAAAAAAAATGATATTTACCAGAGGAGAGGTGGGTGGGAGGATGAGTTAAATAGGTGATGGGGACTAAGAAGTGCACTTGTTGTGATGAGCACAGGGTGTTTTTTGTGAGTGTTGAATCACTAGTTGTACACCAGAAACTAATATTACTCTGAATAGTAACTAACTGGAATTCAAGTAAAAACTTTTTAAAAATGATAGGAGGAGAGTAAATGAAACAAGATGGGATTGGGAGGGAGACAAACCATAAATGACTCTTAATCTCACAAAACAAACTGGGGGCTGCTGGGAGGAGGTGGGATTGGGAGAGGGGGAGGGGGCTATGGACATTGGGGAGGGTATGTGCTATCATGAGTGCTGTGAAGTGTGTAAACCTGGCGATTCACAGACCTGTACCCCTGGGGATAAAAATACATTATATGTTTATTAAAAAAAAATTTGGAAGGGGAGGTGAACCATAAGAGACTATGGACTCTGAAAAACAACCTGAGGGTTTTGAAGGGTCAGGGGTGGGAGGTTGGGGGAACAGGTGGTGGGTAATAGGGAGGGCACGTTTTGCATGGAGCACTGGGTGTTGTGCAAAAACAATGAATACTGTTGGGGCGCCTGGGTGGCTCAGTGGATTAAGCCGCTGCCTTCAGCTCAGGTCATGATCTCAGGGTCCTGGGATCGAGCCCCACATCAGGCTCTCTGCTCCGTGGGGAGCCTGCTTCCTCCTCTCTCTCTGCCTGCCTCTCTGCCTGCCTCTCTGCCTACTTGTGATCTCTCTCTGTCAAATAAATAAATAAAATCTTAAAAAAAAAACAATGAGTACTGTTACGCTGAAAAATAAATAAAATGGGGAAAAATGATATAATCACCTCAATATGTGCAGAAACAGATTTTGACAAAGTATAACATCTTTTCATGATAAAAACACTCAACAATTAATTTTAGAGGGGCCGTACCTCAACATAATAAAGATTTTCTTTGAAAACCCCACAGCAAACATCATACTAGATGAGGAATAACTGACAGATTTTACCCTAAGGTCAGGAATAAGACAAGAATGTCTACTCTGGCCACTTTTGTTCAACATAGTATTGGTAGTCCTATCCACAGCAATCAGACAAGAAAAATGAATATAAGACATCCAAACTGACAAGGAAAAAGTAAACCTTTTACTATTTGCAAATGACATGATATTATTCATAGAAACCCCTAAAGACTCCTACTAGGAACTGATAAATTCAGTAATTTATTCAGTAATGTCAGTATGAATTCAGTAATGAATTCAGTAATGTCACAGGATACAAAATCAGTGGACAGAAATCCATTTCATGGGACGCCTGGGTGGATCAGTCGGTTAAGGCACCTTCAGCTCAGGTCATGAGCCCAGGGTGCTGGGATTGAGTCCCACATCAGGCTCCTTGTTCAGAAGGGAGATTGCTTCTCTCTCTGCCTCTGCCCCTCTGCCTGCTTGTGCTCGCCCTCTCTCTCTCTCTCTCTGACAAATAAATAAATAAAATCTTTTAAAAAATCAATATCATTTCTATAAACTGAAAATGAAGAAGCAAAAAATGAATTTAAGATAACAATATCATTGAAAATTACACAGAAAAGGATAAAATACCTAAGAATAAACTTAAGCAAAAAGATGAAACACCCGTACTCTAAAAACCATAAAACTTGATGAAAAAAATTCAACACCAGGAAACAGAAAGACTTTCCATGCTTATGAATTGGAAGGGCAAATATTAAAATATCTATACTACCCAAAACTATCTGCATGGTTAAGGCAATCCCTATCAAAATACAAACAACATTTATTACAGAACTAAAACAAACTATCCAAAATCTTTATGGAGCCATAAAAGGTCTCAAATAACAAAAGCAATCTTGAAAAAGAAAAACAAAACTAGAGGTATCACAATTCCAGACTTCAAGTCATATTACAACACTGCAATAATCAAAACAGTATGGTACTGACACAAAAATAAACACATAGATAAATGGAATATAACAGAGACCTGAGAAATAATCCTACCATTATATGGTCACTTAATCTTGATTAAAGAAGCAAGAAACTGCAATGGAAAAAAAGAATGTTTCTTCAACAAAAGGTGTTCAGAAAACTGTACAGCTATGAAACTAGACCATTTTTTTTTTGCCACAGACAAAAATAAACTCAAAATGGATTATGAACGTAAATTTGAAACCTGAAACCATAAAAATCCTAGAAGAGAGCACAGGCAGTAATTTCTATGACATCATCCATAACAACATATAGCAAGATGAGACAAGGAAACAAAAGCAGAAACAAACTATTGGGACTACATAAAAGTAAAAAGCTTCTGCACAATGAAGGAAACAAACTAGGAAACTAAAAGACAATCTACTGAATTGAAGAAGATATTTGCAAATGGTATATCTAATACAGAACAAGATGTACAAAGAAATTCTACAACTCAATATCCAAAAAACCAATAATACAGTTAAAAAATAGGCAGAAAACATGAAGAGATATTTCTCCAAAGAAGACATAGAGATGGCCAACAGACACATGAAAAGACACTCAACATCACTCATCATCAGGGAAATGCAAATCATAAGTACAGTGAGATATCACATCACACACAACAGAATGGCTAAAATCAACAAGGCAAGAAACAACAGGTATTGGTGAGTATGTGGAGTAAAGGGAGCACTCATGCACGGTTGGTGGGAAATCAGACTGTTGCAAGCACTGCAGAAGATGGAGGTTCCTCAAAAAATTAAAATGGAACTACACTATGATCCTGTAATAGAACTACTGTTTATTTATCCAGTGAATACAAAAATACTAATTCAAAACTTTATTTGCTTCACAATCATCACAATTTTCCTTTAAATAAAAGTCTCCCCTATCATGCTCAGATTAATGATTAGATTCACCATACACACACAAACTAAAAAAAAAAAATGCAAACATTTTGTAATATGAGGATTTTATAAAACAGGATACAACTTTACTCAATTTCATATGCAAACTCTGAGGCTTCCAACAAAGACAAGAGGAAGAAAGAAAGAAAGAAAGAAAGAAAGAAAGAAAGAAAGAAAGAAAGAAATAAAGAACCGGCTTACTCATTATCTCATCTAATTCCATCATTTTATAGACAAGAAAATGGAAACAGGAAAGGTGATCTGTCCAGGGTTATATAGCTAGTTAGTAGAACCTTTATAAGTGGTTTGCAAGATCCATACCTTTTGAAACCCTGCTTTGTTTTCTTGAAACTATACGATTTAATAAGAAGCAAAATAACATTAATAAATTTTATGTAAAATATTCTTACTTTTCTACTGCATGGACATATGTTAACCTGAATACAAGAGAATATAGAAGCAATAAAGTAGCCCATATTAACCTAGACACTCCTGTCATAACAATTTAGGTTTCACTCATTTCCAATTTCTCCCATCCTGTTAAGGGTCCCCAGGGTGAACAACATTCATGTATCTCTGAAACCTAAGAATGCATTTGATCAGCTCTGTGACTACATTCCTTTATCAGTGGAGCTTCACATGCTTCCAGAGTAATGTCAAATGTACATACTTGCTTAGTATCAGTAGTTCAGAAAAGATTTTTCTACCAGTTCACCGGGGCTGATAGATTTACTATATAACTTCCTGTGGTAATACTTGTAAAAGACTAAAGGTGAAATGCTCGATTTTTATTCCTGATTTCCCTGAAGAATAATAGGAAGAGTAAATCAGCGAGGTCTGCAAATAAGATGAAGTCACAAAAAGAATTTACATGTGGATCACCATAGATGAAGTATAAGCATTTACTGCCCTGAATTGTGGCGGATCTAATAGTTTGTAGTCTATGTGATCAGAATTTCTATCAAGTAAATACACAGTCTTCATTCTTAAAGGCATTTGATTCATACCATTTATATATTTGGTCTGGTTCATTAGGCATATAATCTATTGGTTATTAAAATGCCCTGTAGTATTTTTCCATTACAGAAAATATAAAAAGTGATTTATCAGCTTTGTAAATTGATATATGTCATAAAGAAAAGATTTGTAATTTGTTTCCAAATAGTACTTCTTTACTATCAGAACTGGTTATAACTTTTTTTTTCCTTTTAAGGGTAACCATAAAGAAATCAAACACAAATAATTTGCCCTTGAGAACTTCCCACATTGTCCACATCATGTTTTTCCCAGGAACAAGCATCCATGCTTACCTTCTAGCTGCCCAGCACCACTATAGAGCTATTTCTCCTATTGTCTCCAAAGATCCTTACACTCTGCATATTTCCTTGCTTTCATACCCATCCCAAAGCAAAGCCTGCTCTCTGTGCCATTTTATTTAATCACTAATTTGTGCTTTCCAAGGTGACATATGCACAGGTTGCCATTCTGCTCTCAACATGCCCACAGGAAACCACATCGATCAGATATTCCTGAGTCAGCATCACAGCCTTTCTCAAGAATTCAGGCATCCAATACCACTTTAATAAAATGAAAAACCATGTTACAAAAATTATATGACATAAATAAATATTTTTATAGCTTGATAAAGGTATCATGTGTTAACAGTGAACCAGTAGATACATTTTTAATAAAGTCAGAAGGAAAATAAAAGATTTTTGTTATTGCTGCAGTTATGTAGCATTGAAAGGGGGATCATGAGAACTAAAGTTTTCAAAAGTCTTTGTGTAGTCCAGCTGGAGGGTAAAAATGTTAACTGATTTTAGAATTTGCTATGTTAAAATAAGGATATTAAACAAGGTAAGTATTCACTGAAATTAAAAAAAAAACTCAGTTCAGTGGCACATGGGGGGCTCAGGCATTTAAGTGTATGACTCTTGATTTGTCCCAGAGTCATGGGATTGAGCCCAACATCAGGCTCCACGCTGAGTGGGGAGTCTACTTGAGATTCTCTCTTTCCATGTCCTTCTGCCCTTGCTCTCCTATCTCTCTCTCTGTGTCTCAAATATATAAATAAAATCTTTTTTTTAAAGTTTGAAAGATTTTAAATAAGTAGAAACAAAGAAAATACAACAAACAGAAAATACATAAGATAATTTAGATAAATGCAAATATTTCAGTAATCAATATAAATATAAATGGACTAAATAGTCTAATTCAAACACAAAGAGTGTTCTTCTGAACTTTCTTTTAAAAATCCAGTTTTTTTGGTGGGGGAGCTAAATGTCAGCATAGAAGGAGGACCATAGGTTTGCCTCATCATTTGAATACAGCTAGATAAAAATCAAATCATTCTGAATACTCAAGAAATTGACCTGAGAACTGATTGACAAACTTCACAACCAGAGGGAGAGAAGAGGCCACTTTGAGGAAGATAAAAAGTGTGGAGACATGGTTTGGGAAAAAAGGATCCTGAGTACAGTGGAAGGAAGGAAGCACTGGTTGCAGAGAAAGGTGAAAGAAAGTGAAGTACACAGGAATATGCACAAAGAGAACACTTCCCCAAAATCATCAGCTGGGAAAATGAAATGAGATGAATGTCTTGATTTTTGCAATCAGAGGAGATCAAATTTTGGAGTTTTAGAGATCCCCAGTCTTGGCTGGGGTAGAGACCTGAGGATGCTACCCTACTTCTCGAGAAGAGACGGGCAAACTATACCAAAGCAGACTATGTGATCTGAGCATCACCTAAGGGGCATGAGGAGAAACTGTATATATATGTTTAAGTGCAGCTGTGAGAGATGGCATTGCCTCTGGGTCAAATCTGCATCAGCCCCAGTGCAGCAAGAGCCTTTCCCAAAGAACCAGGGCAGGTCCCCATAACACCAAGTCCCCTGAAGTTTGGAATTTTAAAAATCATCAGGTCTGGGTTGGAGAGACCCCAAGGTGAGCTGTGCTGCTCCAGACAAGAAAGTGGCCCAGAGACAGTGTGAAATCAGCAATCTAGGAAATGCCTGTAGACACATGAGGGAAAATGATTTGCTTCTCTGAAAGTCCTTCCCTGAGATTCCCCCTCTCCTCAGCATAAACCAACTTCAGTAAACAGCACAAACACTGGCTGCCTAACCTGCTTATACCAAGTCATGACCCCCTATGTTCTGCTGGTACTTCCTTTCTCCAGTAAATAGGTGTAAGGATCAGTGCAGGAGGCACCTCCAAAAAGAGAACAGCACAAAACCCTGCATAAACCAGTTTACTGACCATAGAGTTCTACAAAGCTTCAGTTCTAGTGGAAATAGCATCAGGTCTCCTTTAACAAGCAGACCAGAACTCACCTAGTTAAAACTCACTACACTCTGGCAAAGGTCCAAACACTCCCCACTGCAAAGAGAAACTCTGCAAATGATAGTCCTGAAACATAGAAGATCCCACCCCCCCCAAAAAAAAACAACAACAGAGTGTATGCAGCACACAGCAGAGACAATTTCAGAAGTGTTAGCCCCTCGACATTATGTGACCTCTTCATAAGGCCATTACACTCAGGTGCAGGAAGCAAAACAGGCTTTTTTTTTTTAAAAGATTTTATTTATTTATTTGACAGAGAGAGAGATCACAAGTAGGCAGAGAGGCAGGCAGAGAGAGAGGGGGAAGCAGGCTCCCTGCAGAGCAGAGAGCCTGATGCGGGGCTCGATCCCAGGACCCTGAGATCATGACCTGAGCCTAAGGCAGCAGCTTAATCCACTGAGCCACCCAGGCGCCCCCCCCCTTTTTTTTTTAAGAAGTCAGAGACCTAGGCAAAAATGCCAAAGGAAGTCATTCCAAAAGAAAGACTAAAAAAAGGTCATGGTCAGTGATATAATCAAAACAGAAATAAGTAATATGCCTGATCCAGAATTTAAAGCAACTATCATAAGGATACAAACTTGGCTTGAGAAAAGCATGAAAGACCCTTACCACGCAGGAGGAGAAAAAAAAAAAAGCTAAAAAACAATCAGGCCAAAAAAAATGTAATAAATGAGATTCAAAACTTACTGAATGTAGTAACTACCTGGATTCAAGAAGCACTGGAATGTATAAGGGATATAAAAGATAAAATTATGAAAATAATGAAACTGAACAAAAGAGAGAAACATTTTGGATTATGAAAGTAGAATTAATGAATTCAATGACTATATCCAATATAATAGCTTTTGTATCATAAGAGTCCCAGAAGAAAAAGAGAGAGAAATGAGGGCAGAAGGTTATTTGAAAAATTATAGCTGAAAACTCTCCTAATCTGGGGAAGGAAACAGATATCCAAATCCAAGAGGTACAGACAACTCCCATCAAAATCAACAAAAGCGGGTTAACACCCAGACATATTGTAGTGAAAACTGCAAAATATAGTGACAAAGAAAATATCCTAAAAACAACAGGACAGAGGAAGTCCCTAACTTTCAAATGAAGGCCCATATGACTTGCTACAGATCTCCCCACAGAAACATGGCAAACAAGAAGAAAGTGACATGATATATTCTCAATGGGAAAAATCTGCAGAAAAGAATACTCTATCCAGCAAGGCTGTCATTTAGAAAGAAGGAGAGATAAAGAGTTTCCCAGACAAACAAAAACTGGAGAAGTTTGTGACCATTAAATCAGCTCTGCAAGGAATATTAAACAGGACTCTTTGAGTTGGGAGGAAAGACCAAAAGCAAAAAGGACTAGAAAGTAATAGAGAAAATCTCCAGAAACAACAACAAAATAAGTAATATATGGAACAAAATGATATCTATCAATAATTACTCTGGATGAAAATGGACTAAATGCTCTGATCAAAAGACGTGAAGTGTCAGAATGGATAAAAAAAATAAAATAAAATAAAAACAAGACCTATCTATATGGTGCCTATAAGAGACTCTTTGTAGACCTGCAGGATGAAAATGAGGGAATGAAGAAATATTTATCATGCAAATTGACATCAAAAGAAAGCCAGAATAGCAATAATTATATAGGACAAACTAGATTTTTTTTTGAATTTTGTTTATTTATTTTACAGACAGAGATCACAAGTAGGCAGAGCAACAGGCAGACAGTGAGAGGGAAGCAGGATCCCTGCTGAGCAGAGAGCCTGATGCGGGGCTCCATCCCAGGACACTGAGATCATGATCCGAGCCAAAGGCAGAGGCTTAACCCACTGAGCCACCCAGGCACCCTGACAAACTAGATTTTAAACTGAAACTGCAACAAGACCTATAAAGAGCAAAGAAATTGAATCAGTAATCAAAAATCTCCCAACAAACAGTCCAGAGCCAGATAACTTCCAAAGTGAATTCTACCAAACATTCAAAGTAGAGTTAATACCTACTCTTCTCAAACAATTCCCAAAAATAGAAATGGAAGAAAAACTTCCAAACTCATTCTATGAGGTCAGAATTACCATGATTCCACAATCAGACACTGAAAAAGAGAACTACAGGCCAGCATCTCTGATGAAAATGAATACAAAAATTCTCAACAAAATACTAGCAAATTGAATCCAACAGTACATTTAAGCAATCAGTCATGCAATCAAGTGGGATTCATTCTGAAGCTGTAATTGTGGTTCAATATTTAGAAATTAATCAAAGTGACCACAAGGTAATAAAATAAAAGATAAGAAACATGATCCTCTCAATAGAGACAGAAAAAACATTTCACAAGGTACATCATTAATTCTTGATAAAAACCCTCAACAAAGTAGGGATAGAGGGAACATACCTCAAAATCATAAAGGCCATATACAAAAAACCCACAGTTAATATCATCCTCAGTGGGAAAAACTGAGAGCTTTTCCTCTACAGTCAGGAACAAGACAGGGATGTTCACTCTCACCACTGTTATTTAACACAACATAGGAACTCCCAGCCTCAGCAATCAGACCACAAAAAGAAATATAGGCATCCAAATTGTCAAGGAAGAAATCAAACTTCCATTATTTGCAAAGGACATGACACTCTACATAGACAATCCAAAAAGGCCCACCAAGAGATTATTAGAACTGATTCACAAATTGAGTAAAGTTCTCAAGATACAAAATCAAAGTACAGAAATCTGTTGCATTTCTATACACGAATAATGAAGCAACAGAAAGGAAATGAAGGAATTTCTCTCACTTATAATTTCACCTAAAAACCTAAGGTGTGTTCGAATATACCTAACCAAACATGTAAAAGATCTGTACTTTGAAAACCATGGAACACTGAAGAGAGAAATTGAAGATAACATAAAGAAATGGAAAAACTTCCCATGTTCATGATTGGAAGAACAATTGTTAAAATGTCTATACTACCCAAAACAATCTACACATTTAATGCAATACCTATCAAAATATAACCAGCATTTTTCACAGAACTAGAACAAACAATCCTAAAGCTTGTATGGAAACAAAAAAGAGCCAAAGCAACCTTGAAAAAGAAAAGCAAAGCTTGAGGCATCATAATTTCAGACTTCAAGTTATATTACAAAGCTATAGTGATCAAGAAAATACGATACTGGCATAAAAATTGTCATATATATCAATGCAACAGAAGAGAAAACCCAGAAGTGAACCTACAACTATATGAGAAATGGAAAAAAAAGTTTCTTCAAAAAATGGTGTTGGGAAAACCGCATAGCAACACAAAGGAATGAAACTGGACCACTTTTTACACCATACACAAAAATAAATTCAAAATGGATGAAAGACCTAAATCTGAGATCTGAATCTATCAAAATCCTAGAGAAGAACATAGGTGGTAACCTCATTGACAGAGGCCATTTCAACTTCTTGTTAGACATCTCTCATGAGGCAAGGGAAACAAAAACAAAAATAAACAATAGGAATTCATCAAGATAAAAACCTCAGCACAGCAAAGGAAACAATAAAATTGAAGGGCAACCTACAGAATGGAAAAAGATATTTGGAAATGACATATCTGATAAAGGGTTAGTATCCAAAATCTGTAAAAAAATTTATCAAACTCAACACAGAAAAAAACAAATAATCCAGCTTAAAAGGGGGCAGAAGACATGAATAGACAGTTTTCCACAAAAGACATACAGATGGCTAACACATGACAAGATGTTCAAATCAAAATTACAATGAGAAGAATAAATGAAACAAGATGGGATTGGGAGGGAGACAAACCATAAATGACTCTTAATCTCACAAAACAAACTGGGGGTTGCTGGGGGGAGGTGGGATTGGGAGAGGGGGAGCGGGCTATGGACATTGGGGAGGGGAGGCGAACCATAAGAGACTATGGACTCTGAAAAACAACCTGAGGGTTTTGAAGGGTCAGGGGTGGGAGGTTGGGGGAACAGGTGGTGGGTGATGGGGAGGGCACGTTTTGCATGGAGCACTGGGTGTTGTGCAAAAAGAATGAATACTGTTACGCTGAAAAAAAAATAAATAAATATTATTAGTATATTAAAAAAAAAATTACAATGAGACGTCACCTCACATCAGCCAGAATGGCTTAAATCAACAACACAGAAAACAATAAGTGTTGGTGAGGGTGTGGAGAAAGGCAAACCCTCTTACACTTTGTCGGGAATGCAAACTGGTGGAGCCACTCTGGAAAACAGTATGGAGGTTCCTCAAAAAGTTAAAAGTGGAACCACCCTAAGATTCAGCAATTGCAGTACTAGGTATTTACCTAAAGGATGCAAACAAATACTGATTTTAAGGGATACCTGCACCTGATGTTTACTATAGTAGCATTATCAACAATGGCCCAGTTATGGAAAAAGCCCAAATATCCATCCACTGACAAGTGGACAAAGAAGAGATGTATATCTTTGTATATATATACATACACTTATCAGTGGACATGTATATATATACATATAGATATATATACATACACATACACACACACATATATACATACGTACATACACACATATATGTGTATATATACACATACATACATACATACGTATGTATATGAAGAGATGGTATATATATGTATGTATGTATGTATTAGCTATGAAAAACTTGTCATTTGCAAGAAACAAAGCAGATGAACATAGAAAGAAATAAAAGAGAGGAACACCAGAAAACAGACTCTTAACTATGAACAATCTGAGGGTTTACTTGCAGGGAAGTGGACTGGAGGATGGGTTTAATGGGTGATGAGTATTAAGGAGAGCACTTATGATGAGCAATGGGTTTTGTATGTATGTGATGAATCACTAAATTCTACACCTGAAACTAATATTACAACGTATGTTAACTAAATGGATTTAAAATGAAAACTTTTTTTAAATGATTAAAAAAGAAATAAAAATGTAGAACAAGGGGCGCCTGGGTGGCTCAGTGGATTAAGCCGCTGCCTTCGGCTCAGGTCATGATCTCAGGGTCCTGGGATTGAGCCCCGCATCAGGCTCTCTGCTCCGCGAGGAGCCTGCTTCCTCCTCTCTCTCTGCCTGCCTCTCTGCCTACTTGTGATCTCTCTCTCTGTCAAATAAATAAATAAAAATCTTTAAAAAGAAAGTATAACAAAAAATTTAAACAGCAAAAATCCAATTATATACTTTATAAAAGATTATATAAAGTTAAAGAGTGAAAACATTATGCTATGCAACAGTAAACTTAGGATTACAGTTAGCCAAGAAAGTGACTGTAGATACATTAGTACAAGACAAAATAGACATATATATGTCTATATTTCTATATATGTGTATATATATACACACATATATATATATATCTCCTACCCTAAACTAGAGATAACGAGGTTTATTATCAAAGACATAAAGCAATTCTAAAGTTCAATTAATCAGTAACAATGCCACTCAAACATAAAACAGTGAAAGAATTATAGAGAAAAGTTAAATAATACACCTTCATAAAGAGGGATTTCATCATAATTATCTTCATAGTTGACAAATTAAGGATATTTAAAAAACAGGATTATAAAAGATTTCAAGTGTAAAATCTAAAATGTGAAAGAATTGGTATTATACAGACCACATTATTTGACTCTAATAAAAAAGATTACTTACTTTATTTTTTTTAAAGATTTTATTTATTTATTTCACAGAGATCACAAGTAGGTAGAGAGGCAGGCAGAGAGAGAGAGAGAGGGAAGCAGGCTCCCTGCTGAGCAGAGAGCCTGATGCGGGACTCGATCCCAGGACCCCGGGATCATGACCCGAGCCGAAGGCAGCGGCTCAACCCACTGAGCTACCCAGGTGCCCTACTTACTTTATTTTTTAGAGCTTATGTTTTCATCTTAATTTTTCCACCCTAAGGAGGTATGATTGACAAATGAAAAATGTATATATTTAGAGCATACTATGGGATGGTTTTATAAATTTTATACATTGTGAAATCATTGTCATAATCAACTTAATTAACACATATATCACCTCACATAGTTACCTTTTCTTTTTGGTGCAATAGGAGCACTTAAGCTCTACTCTTTTAGCAAATTTCAAGTACACAATGCAGCATTATTAACTATAGTCACTATGTTGTACACTAGATTTCCAGAACTTATTTGTGGCACAACTGAAAATTTGTGCCCTTTGACCATTTTTTCCTCTCTTTTCCCACCCCCTCATGAACATTGTTCTATTTTCTAGCCCTATGAACACAACTTATTTAGATTTATCTAAAAAAATTAGTTTAGTTTATTTATCTAAAAAAGTTAGTATAGCTATTATAAAAAAAATAAGAGATAACAAGTTTTGATGAAGGATGATAGAAAAGGGAACATGTGTACCCTATTAATGACAATATAAATTGGTATAAACATAATGGAAAACAGGGGTGCTTGGGTGGCTCAGTGGCTCAGTGGTTTAAAGCCTCTGCCTTCAGCTCAGGTCATGATCCCAGGGTCCTGGGATTGAGCCCCATGTTGGGCTCTCTGCTCGGCAAGGAGCCTGATTCCTCCTCTTTTTCTCTCTCTGCCTGCTTCTCTGCCTACTTGTGATCTGTCTGTCAAATGAATAAATAAAATCTTTAAAAAAATAATGGAAAACGGTATGAAATTTCCTCAAATAATTAAAAATAGTAATACCATACAATGCAGTAAACCCACTGCTAAGTATATATACGAAGGAAAAGAAATCACACGTATTTTATATATAATAAAAACCCGAGGGCACGTTTTGCATGGAGCACTGGGTGTTGTGCAAAAACAATGAATACTGTTACACTGAAAAAATAAATAAAATGGTAAAAAAAAAGAAAAACCCATTATTGAAAATTGAAAATAAAATTATAAGTAGTTCATATATCAAAGAAAACTTCATAATAAGGATGTGAAAATACTTAGAACTGAATGAACTTGAAAATATTATGGATCTAAACACATGAACACCTAAAGTGATGTTTTATATAAATTCCATAGCCTTAAATTGCTGTATTTTGAAAGAAGAAAAATTGAAAATAACGATTAAACCAATGATCTCAAGTACTTAGAAAAATAATAGCAAAATAAGTCAAGGGAAAGTAATATTTAATGAAATAGAAAAAAAAATAAAACCAACAAAAGTACAAGCTGGTTCTCTGATAAGATATTTTAATGACAAAATTTAATGGAATTAAAAAAGAAATCAAAATAAACAAATAAATATTAGGAATGAGAGACAAAGGGTACAAAGATAAAACTAGGAATTAAAAGTGATGTATAACTATAGATGCTCATATTAAACAGAAAACAAGAGGTTAGTATATATAACTTTTTA
This sequence comes from Meles meles, assembly GCF_922984935.1. NCBI lineage: Eukaryota > Metazoa > Chordata > Mammalia > Carnivora > Mustelidae > Meles > Meles meles. Next base: position 79,207,237 of record NC_060087.1, on the reverse strand, counting down.
TTGTTAATTTGAAAATGTAAATGAATAAATTTATCAAAAAGTATAATTTATCAAAACTGACTCAAGAAGAAATAGAAAACCTGAATAACCCTATAGCTATAACATAAATTTAATTTACAGTTAAAAAAAATCTTCTAATGAAGAAAACACTGGCTCTAAAATATTTCTAGAGAAATTAAAGAAACATATTATTTCAGTCTTATACTTTTCCATAAAATAATAAAAGAAAGACATTCCCAATTTCTTTTACGTGGCTGACTTAGTATTTATATCAGACTGAGATAAGAGTAATTCAAAAGACCTGCATGCTTTTAGTAAAATTGTTCTTTGTTTCCATTACTTTACAAAAAAAAAGAATATTTACCCTCATAGATGAATAATATCAATTATCTAAACTACAATGTCCGATTACTTTATTTTGAAAAATGGGGAAAAATAGGGTAAAAATTTTAAGCTGTAAACTTGAAACCAAGTTTCAGTCTGGATAGCCTATAGTAATGAACTAAAATAACCACTTTGTGATTTAACCAGAAAATGGTGATTAGTTCCCTTTCTTACTGCTCTTGGTGGTTAATTGAATCCTTTAGTACTATTCTTCTGAAGCTCACTTTCCTTCTTTTGACTCCTGTTTTCACTCATTTTTAAGAAATAATACAGAGGTTATTGAGTTTAACATCTCTCATCCTGTTATAATTTATCTACACTTGAACATATAATTAATCTTTCTCCTTCCATTACAGAGAAAGCTACTAAGATAATCTTACCTGTGCTGTTTCCCATTTTGTCCTATAATTTCAACACTATTTTCCCCTTATTCTTTCCCCTCCACAATTTTAATTCATAACACCATTATCCAGTTACTCATTTAGGAAAATTGAAACACCTCATTCTACCTTGCTTTTCCCCTTCCCTCTGCAAATCTATACAAAACCCTAGTCTTATTGCTAATTTTGTTTCCTCAATGATTCTCACATTTTCTCTTTCTTTCTATTCTCATAACCACAGTTTTGACACAGGTTTTCATCATCATTTCCTTCTAGATTGATACAGTACAATCTAATTTAGAGTACAGTCCAGAGGAAGAGCATAGATCTTAGAGTCAGGCTGTGTTCAGATGCCAACAATATATATTACCATAATTTTAACTTTGGGGAAAGTAATCTTTCTAAACCTTATTTTCCTCAGCTATAAAATGGAGATTATAATGCTTGCTTTTAAGTTTTATTGTGGTGATTAAGTGATGTTATGTTTATAAAACATTTAATAGTGTGCCGTGCATATAGTAGGCACTCCGGGAATATTAATTCTCTCTCTCCTTTAGATTATTCTTCTCTAGTCCTTTTTCTACACTGCTATGAAAGTAACCTTAACAGAAAACCGATCATGTCAATTTCCTAATAAAAATCCTTTGGAGGTTTTAATTTACCCACATGTTAAAATTTAAAATCTATTAACATGGAATATAAGGTTCTTCATTGGTTGGCCCTCCACCCCTGTTTTCACTTCTACCTCAAATTTATGAGTTCCTTGAATACATGAACAGAGTTTGTCTTATTAATCTTTAAATCCCTAAAGTCTAACAATAGTGCTAGGTTCTAAATAAATACTGCTTAAACAGAATAAATCTTCATTCACATGCATGTCTAAATTTTGAATGGAATTCACTTCACAGCTATAAAATAGTATTTGGAAATCCCATGAATGGATTTTGCTATCAAATTAAGAAAAAATGACATTTTTGTTTTGACATGTTTGTTATTTACAATCATAGGCATCATCAATTTTGATTTACTAGGAAGTTTTCTAAACTGACAGGATATCAAGCATTAGAAAAATCATGCCTAAGTAAATCATGAAGGGATGGATCAAAAAGAAATCAATGGCATGTAATGCAGGACTCAAACGAAAAACTAACATAAAAAAATGACTCAAATAGTTTGATTTTATGTGATAATCATGGTAGTTTCATTCTATATTTTAAAAGGATTTTCCTTCCAAAGATCTCACTTTGAATCTATTACCTTGTTTTTACCAACAAAATTCCTGGTAGATGAAGAGGAAATATTACTTAGGTAAATAAAACTTGCTTTAAACCCTTCACATTTTTTTTAAATGCCAAAGATTTCTGTTTTTACTATATTCAGATTGGTGAGCATTGTTGTTGAAAATCATGCAAGTAGACATATTTCTACCACTATATTCATGGTCACCATTGATCCCTATACCTCTTTATAATCTTAGTTTTCTTGTCAACTCATAATATATAATTCCATAGCTACTTCAAATCTTCCCCATTGCTCTAAAATACCTATGACTTCTCATCTCCAAATCTTCTTTTGATCTCTATCAACAACCTTCCCTTTTTCTTTCAGAGAGGGAGAGAGAGAGAGACACCCAACCTACAAACCTATGTGTACATAACCATCCATTTTCTCTTCTGTAACAAAATAAGAGGAGGCCCTTCTACTTAACTCAAACCCTCCACCTTTGCTCTGGTTCCCAACCCTTTACTGATTCTCAGGAGTTTCCCACTTGTGATTATCTCCTCTCATTTTTATATCATCATGTTCTCATTTTCTATTGAATCTTTTCCATTTTCATTTATATATGCTCAAGTCCTAAAAGCACCTTAACACCATCTTTCTGCCTGATATCACCCTCTATGTCTCCCCACATTTCCTGAAAATGTTGCTTATGTTTTTTGTCACAATTTTCCTACATTCAAGTTGCTCCTCAACCCAGTTCAAATTAATTTTGTTCAATCATTTCATTAAAAATCCCTAATAAGATCATTAATGACTTCCATGTCACCAAGCCCAATATAAATGTTCTTTCATCTTATTTGACCTTTCCATAGCAATTGACAATGTTAAATTATTCTCCAGCTATGGGTAAAAAACAGGTAATTGAACTGGAAGACAACCAGGCACAGTGGACTTGAATGCTACTTAAAACAAGGGGATTAAGGAGCCATATGCATAATTAATTGAATGCTTCCCTTACTAAGCTTGCAGAACACTAACAGCCCACCTTCCATTCTCCAAGCAAAAGATTGGAAAAACCCCTGTGTAGAACCTGCTGACCCCAAGACAAATACCTAAATGTGCAGTTAGCAGGAGGTCACAAATGAATAGTGTGCTCACACACTTTGTAAACAAGAAATATCCTAGGCTCTGAGTTATAATCAGCACTCTCAAACATGAAAAGATAATCAAGGATTGGTAAATCCAGAGGAAAGTATCCAACACATAAGTTAGAGACAGGAATAAAAGCTAAAAAAAATAGCACTTAAAAAAAAGAGATAAAAAAATAAAATACAGAACAAAAGAAACTTGAATGAAGTGAAGACTACACAAGAAGAAAACTTTATATACAATGATATATTCAGAAAGATGATGTATTACATATATTCGAAGCAAGAATACGAAAATTTAAAAGGTATATTCAGAATAAGGGAGTCAAGATGGCGGGGAAGTAGGAGGAGATACCATTTCAACCTGTACCCTAAAGTGAGCTGATTACTTACCAAAGAACTCCGACCACCCATGAAATCAGCCTGAGATCAGAATTACACACGTCTGGATCTCTACGGGAGCAGAAGACGCCAGTGGCAAGTAAAGCAGACTGGGAGCAGTGGACTAATATCGGAAGATAAACAAAAGGGGGAGGGAGCCACCAGAGGTGACCGATTGGAAAGTAACACCCCAACATGAGAGTGCTCTGCGTCTGGGGACCAGCGTTAACTTGGAGTCTGGTTGAAAGCACTCAAAAAACAAACAGCAAAGGATCACGGGGGGGTAACAGTGGGAACCTGGGCGGTTAGGGTCAGGGACCTAAGTTCCCCGACCCAGGACAGCCTCCCCTGGTGCTGAGCCAGAGAGAGTGCGGTGGAGAGATCAGGTCTCTGTCCCTGAGCCGCCAGTGCACCTGAACACCAGCGCACCCGAAAACGAGTGGGGTCTGGCTCCCGAGAGGGGATGGGAGCCTGGCCAGACGGCAATCCTGAAACGCGTGCTTCCCACACCCTCCCTTGGGATACGTGCTCCTAGGCGCTAGCCTGGAGCTCTGGCATCCGGAAAAAACAGACATTCCCAGCCTGGGACAGCGGGAAAATCTCAGTGTGCGATCTCTGCTCAGAACCTCTCTGGCGGTCTGGAGCTGCCTAGACAGCCAGCGCTGCCCTGGTTTTGGGTACAACGAGGAGCTCCTGCATCCCCAGGGACAGTGACTCAGAACCGACTCAGCCAGCAGCTTTTCCAAAACATTCTGAGGCTTCTCACTGAGAGGGAGGTCGGGGTGCAGTTTGCTCTCCTCTAAACCTCCAAAAACCATCAAAAGCTGTCAAGGCGAGAGAAAGCAGATGAAAGAATATAAAAACCCCCAAGAACAAAAGCCTGAAAAAAACAGTTTCCTCAGAGCCCACCCCCTTGAGGGGAGCAGGAGGACCTAACTCAGGGAACATCCTTGTCTGAAAACCCACGTGGCAGGCCCCTCCCCCAGAAAACCAACCAGGAAGGAACAACCTTCTACAAGAGAACAACCACCACTACTTCATAAATACAACTTCTATTTTTAACTCTTTACCAATATTCTGGTTCTTTTTTTTTATACATTTATATATGTAATTTATATATGTAATTTATTATATATGTAATTTATATATATAATTTTATACAATTATACAGATAATTTTTTAACCTATTTACCACCACACTGAGATGTCCAGTACATCAAATTCTTTAATAACCTTCTAACCTGAACTTTTTGATACATACACCCATGTTTTTCTTTTGCTTTTCTATTTTTTTAATTCTTTTTTAATTTTAACTTAGTTTAGTCTAGTTTATTCTTTTTTAATTTTTGTTTTCTACTATACATATAGAGTTAAATTCAAGGTAATCCCCTTTCCCCAATCAATGCTACCCCTATAGGCAAACCAGTTTCTAATCCCCCTGTAATTTAGGAAAGTTGAGTCCCTTAAGAAAAACATCAAGATACCTTCAGGAAGAATCAAAATAACCTTCCTCACCCACACTGAGAATCTATAACCACTCTCCCAATTTTTCCTTCTGTCAGTGTTTCTGTGAATTTGTGTTTGTCCTGATAATATATAAATCTTATACTTGGGGTTCTTTCTGATGAGGTTCTTCCCTTTTTTTGCTTATATATATATTTTTTTTTCTCTTGTCATATACTTTTATCAGTCTTTTTGTTTTTCTGTTTTTGTTTGTATACTTCATAAATCTTACCTTGTGGCCCATTTGGGCTGAGCCTTCTCTTTTATCTTCCCTTTTTTCCCTATCTCTCTCTCTCTCTCTCTCTCCCTTTTTTTTTTCCTTTTTTCTTTCCCCTTTTTTTTCCTTCTTCCAACGTCAGAGTTATTGGAATCCCTGAAGGGGAGGAAAAAGAAAGAAGTCTAGAAGATATAGTGGAAGAAGTTGTCTATGAAAATTTTCCCAATCTCACGAATGGAAACAACGTTCATGTACTAGAGGCAGAGATTTCCTCCCAAGATTTTAAATTCTCAGAAGTCCTCACGACACCTTATAGTTAGAATGAGAAATTGTGTTTCAAGAGAGACCCTCTTAAAAGCAGCTAGGACAAAGAAGCTTCTTACATACAGAGGAAAGCCCATTAGAATAATGTCAGACCTTTCCACAGAGACCTGGCAAGCCAGGAAGGGCTGGCAAAATATATTCAGAGTACTAAATGAGAAGAACATGCAACCAAGAATACTCTATCCAGCAAGACTGACATTTAAAATGGATGGAGACATAAAGAGTTTCCAAAACCGGCAAGGCTTAAAAGACTATGCAACCACCAAGCCGACACTGCAGGAAATATTAAGGGGGGTCCTATAAAAGAGAAAAAATCCTAAGAATATCATTGAACAGAAATATAGAAACAATCTACAGACAGAAAGACTTCAAAGGCAACACGATGTCTAAAAACCTATCTCTCAATAATCACTCTCAATGTGAATGGCCTAATGCACCCATAAAATGACACAGGGTTGCAGATTGGATAAAACGACAGGACCCATCCATATGTTGTCTACAAGATACCCATGTTGAACCTAAGGATACACCCAGACTGAAAGTGAAGGGATGGAGAAGCATTTTTCATGCCAATGGGCCTCAAAAGAAGGCCGGGGGGTAGCGAGTCTCATATCAGATAAATTAGATTTTAAACTAAAGACTGTAGTCAGAGATACAGAAGGACACTACATAATTCTTAAAGGGACTATCGGCCAAGATGATCTAACAATTGTGAATATCTATGCCCCCAATATGGGAGCACCCAATTACATAAGAAAACTATTAATCAAGATAAAGAGTCATATTGATATGAATACAATAATAGTAGGAGATCTTAATACGCCTCTCTCAGAATAGACAGATCATCGAAGCAGAAAATTAATAAAGAAATAAGAGCATTGAATGAAACATTGGACCAGATGGACCTCATTGACGTATACAGAACATTCCACCCTAAAACAACAGAATATTCATTCTTCTCAAGTGCACATGGAACCTTCTCCAGAATAGACCACATACTGGGTCACAAAGCAGGACTCAACTGATACCAAAAGACTGACATTATTCCCTGCATATTCTCAGATCACAATGCTTTGAAACTGGAGCTCAATCACAAGGAAAACTTCAGAAGGAACTCAAACACCTGGAAGCTAAAGACCACCTTGCTTAAGAATGCTTGGATCAACCAGGAGATCAAAGATGAACTTAAACAATTCATGGAAACCAATGAGAATGAAGACACTTCGGTCCAAAACCTATGGGATACAGCAAAGGCCATTCTAAGGGGGAAATACATAGCCATTCAAGCCTCCCTCAAAAAAATTGAAAAATCCAGACTACACCAGCTGTCTCAACACCTTAAAGAACTGGAGAATCAACAACAAATCAAACCAACTCCACATGCAAGAAGGGAAATAAGATTAGAGCAGAGATCAATGAGGTAGAAACGAGAGATACAGTAGAACGTATCAATGAAACTAGAAGCTGGTTTTTGAAAGAATCAATAAGATCATTAAACCATTGGCCACACTAATCCAAAAGAAAAGAGAGAAAGCCCAAATTAATAAAATTATGAATGAAAAGGGAGAGATCACAAAAAACACCAAGGAAATAGAAGAAATTATTACCAACAGTTATATGCCAATAAGCTAAGCAACCTAGATGAAATGGATGCATTCCTGGAAAACTACAAACTCCCAAAATCGAACCAGGAAGAAATTGACAACCTGAAGAGACCAATATCTAGGAATGAGATTGAAGCAGTGATCAAAAACCTCCCAAAAAACAGGAGCCCAGGACCTGACGGATTCCCTGGGGAATTCTACCAAACTTTCAAAGAAGAAATAACACCCATTCTCCTGAAGCTGTTCCAAAAAATTGAAGCAGAAGGAAAACTTCCAGACTCTTTTTATGAAGCCAGCATTACCCTGATCCCCAAACCAGGCAAAGACCCTACCAAAAAGGAGAATTTCAAACCAATATCACTGATGAATATGGATGCAAAGATTCTCAACAAGATCTAGCAAACAGGATCCAGCAGCACATTAAAAAGATTATCCACCATGACCAGGTGGGATTCATCCCTGGGTTGCAAGGTTGGTTCAACATTCGCAAATCAATCAGTGTGATAGAACACATCAATAAGAGAAGAGAGAAGAACCACATACATGGTCCTCTCAATTGATGCAGAAAAAGCATTTGACAAAATCCAACATCCGTTCCTGATGAAAACGCTTCAAAGTATAGGGATAGAGGGAACATTCCTGAAGTTCATAAAATCTATCTATGAAAGACCCACAGCAAATATCATCCTCAATGGGAAAAAGCTTGCAGCCTTCCCGTTGAGATCAGGAACATGACAAGGATGCCCTTTCTCACCACTCTTGTTGAACATAGTATTAGAAGTTCTAGCAACGGCAATCAGACAACAAAGAGAAATCAAAGGTATTCAAATTGGCAAGGTAGAAGTCAAACTCTCTCTCTTCGCAGATGACATGATTTTTTATATGGAAAACCCCAAAGACTCCACCCCCAAACTACTAGAACTCATACAGCAATTCAGTAATGTGGCAGGATACAAAGTCAATCTACAGAAATCAGTGGCTTTCTTATACACTAACAATGAAAATACAGAAAGGGCAATTAGAGAATCGATTCCATTTACTATAGCACCAAGAACCATAAGATACCTGGGAATAAACCTAACCAAAGAGGTAAAGGACCTGTACTCAAGGAACTACAGAACACTCATGAAAGAAATTGAAGAAGACACAAAAAGATGGAAGACCATTCCATGCTCTTGGATTGAAAGAATAAACATTGTTAAAACGTCTATACTGCTTGAGCAATCTATACTTTTAATGCCATTCTGATCAAAATTCCACCAGTATTTTTCAGAGAGCTGGAGCAAATAATCCTAAAATTTTTATGGAATCAGAAGAGACCCGACTTGCTAAGGAAATGTTGAAAAACAAAAACAAAACTGGCGGCATCACGTTACCCAATTTCAAGCTTTACTACAAAGCTGTGATCACCAAGACAGCGTGGTACTGGCATAAAAACAGACACATAGACCAGTGGAATAGAGTGGAGAGCCCAGATATGGACCCTCAACTCTATGGTGAATTAATCTTCGACAAAACGGGAAAAAATATTCAATGGAAAAAAGACAGTCTCTTCAATAAATGGTGCTGGGAAAACTGGACAGCGATATGTAGAAGAATGAAACTTGACCATTCTCTTACACTGTACACAAAGATAAACTCGAAATGGATAAAAGACCTCAACGTGAGACAGGAATCTATCAGCATCCTAGAGGAGAGCATAGGCAGTAACCTCTTCAATATCAGCCACAGCAACTTCTTTCAAGATATGTCTCCAAAGGCCAAGGAAACAAAAGCAAAAATGAACTTTTGGGACTTCATCAAGATCAAAAGTTTCTGCACAGCAAAGGAAACAGTCAACAAAACAAAACGGCAACCCATGGAATGGGAGAAGATATTTGCAAATGATAGTACAGACAGAAGGCTGATATCCAGGATCTATAAAGAACTTCTCAAACTCAACACACACAAAACAGATAATCATATCGAAAAATGGGCAGAAGATATGAACAGACACTTCTCCAATGAAGACATACAAATGGCTATCAGACACATGAACAAATGCTCATCATCACTAGCCATCAGGGAGATTCAAATTAAAACCACATTGAGATACCACCTGACACCAGTTAGAATGGCCAAAATTAGCAAGACAGGAAACAACGTGTGTTGGAGAGGATGTGGAGAAAGGGGAACCCTCTTACACTGTTGGTGGGAATGCAAGTTAGTGCAGCCACTTTGGAAAACAGTGTGGAGACTCCTGAAGAAATTAAGAATAAGCTTCCCTATGACCCTGCAATTGCACTGCTGGGTATTTACCCCAAAGATACAGATGTAGTGAAAAGAAGTACCATCTGTACCCCAATGTTTATTGCAGCAATAGCTACGGTCACCAAACTGTGGAAAGAACCAAGATGCCCTTCAACGGATGAATGGATAAGGAAGATGTGGTCCATATACACAATGGAGTATTATGCCTCCATCAGAAAGGACGAATACCCAACTTTTGTAGCAACATGGACGGGACTGGAAGAAATTATGCTGAGCAAAATAAGTCAAGCAGAGAGAGTCAAGTATCATATGGTCTCACTTATTTGTGGAGCATAACAAATAACATGGAGGACATGGGGAGATGGAGAGGAGAGGGAGTTGAGGGAAACTGGAAGGGGAGAGGAACCATGAGAGACTATGGACTCTGAAAAACAACCAGAGGGTTATGAAGGGGTGGGGGGGTGGTAGGTTGAGGAACCAGGTGGTGGGTATAGGGAGGGCACGTACTGCATGGAGCACTGGGTGTGATGCCAAAACAATGAACACTGTTATGCTGTAAATAAACACATAAACGAATAATAAAAGTAAAATAAAAATAAATAAATAAATAAATAAATAAATAAATAAAAGTTATATTCAGAGAACAAACAGAAGAACTTTTGGAAACTCGATAAACAATAGCAGATAGGGGGCGCCTGGGTGGCTCAATGGGTTAAGCTGCTGCCTTCTGCTCAGGTGGTGATCTCGGGTTCCTGGGATCAAGTCTTGCATTGGGCTCTCTGCTCAGCAGGGAGCCTGCTTCCCTCTCTCTCTCTCTGCCTGCCTCTATATCTACTTGTGATCTCTCTCTGTCAAATAAATAGATAAAATCTTAAAAAAAAAAAACAAACAATAGCAGATAGAGATGTTTCCGGTACTTAATTCAAAAATTATTATTTTTCTGAGTTTGTAATGTTCATGGTAATTGTCAATTTTTAGTATTTTTAAAGTTGTGATTTATTCTCTCATTATAAATAAATATTCATATTTTACCTATTACTTACTTTTGTTTTATAATTTTGTGTTCATTTTCCTGAGGTGGACCCCCAAAATTGTATGAAAACCTCAGATCCCTCTAAACATGTCTGCCCCAATGGCAAATTCATATTTCCAGTTGTTCACATCAAAACTATTGGAATTCCTCTTTACTTCTATTTTCCTCACACCCCACATCCAGTGTGTCATGAAATCTTGTTAGCTCTGAACTCCAAAATACATGCTTAATCTTACCATCATCATTGTCTGGATTCTTTTAAGAGCCACTTAACCTATCTCCTTGCTTTTACCCATCTCCTCACTGTGTATTCTCAACACAAGTCAAAGAATTATCTTCTTAAAACTTGTCAGATAATATCATTTTTCTACTCAAAGCCTTCCAGTATCACTCCATTTAGTCGAACTGTCTCCACACTTCTCTGACCTCCTGTGGAACCATTTTCTCTTCAGTTCACTCTGATCCAATCACACTGATCTCTTTGCTATCCCTAAAAGATACCAGGCATGATGCTGCCACTTTAAGGCCTTTATACTAACTGCTCTCTCTTCTTGATATGCTCTAGACATCAGCAAGACAGTCTCACTAACATCTTTCAAGTCTCTGCTTATATATTATTTTCTCAAGGAGGCCTATCTTGACCATCCCATTTAAAATTCCAAACCAATCTATTCCTCTATACCAGCCTGGCACTATCAACCTTGCTTTCTCTGCCCTCTTAGCTTAAGAGTGCTTTTTACCTTCTAACATATTACACTTACACTTGTGGTTCATTGTATGTCCACTGTCATTAGAGTGATAGCTACATGGGAGTAGAAATTTTGCTTTATTCATTTATATATAACTGATTTATAGATAGATACAGATTTTATATGCATATGTATACATATGTATATATGTTATATACATATGTATGTGTTTATATAAATCAGTGATACATTATATATGATTATTATTTATATTATATATGTAAGTATATATATAATTATATATGATATATCAAAAGCTAAAAATAGCTTCTGGGGCACCTGGGTGGCTCAGTCAATTAAGTGTCTGACTCTTGGTTTCAGCTCAGGTCATGATCTCAAGTCAATTTCAGGACTGTGAGATTGAGTCCCTATTCAGTCTCCATGTTCAGTGCAGAGATTGCTTGAGGTTCTCTCCTTTTATCTCTCCCTCCCCCTCTGCTCTTCTCAATCCCTTGCACTCTCTTTCTAATAAATAAATAAAATTTTAAAAAATAAAAATAGCTTTTGGCACATAGAAAGTGGTCAATAAATATATGATGAATTTGAATATAATATACAGATACATTAATATATACATATATACATATATCTCTATGCTGTGAAGATGTAACTGATCATGTAAAAACACATATACACGTGCTGAAAAACCATATGGTATTTCTGGTAGTATGTTCAAGAAAGAAATAACATTGACTGCCTCTGAAAAGAGGGACCGGTTAACAGGGGAAGAGGGTAGAAAGAATACTTCTGCCATATGCCCTTTGGTACTGTTCAAAATTTGAACCATGTGAATGAACTGCTTTTTCATAAAAGAATAAAAAACAATTTAGGTTGAATTTCATAGAAAACATTTTCCACATAGTAGGACCCCAGAGATATGGGTTCTCAAACTCTTAATTTTTTACTATTATGTAAATGTTGCCAAAGTTTAAACACACACATATACACACGTATAGGATTAAATGAGTCATTGAGAAGGACAGAGCTTTAGGTCTTCAAAAGCTTGGCTACATGGGCGCCTGGGTGGCTCAGTGGGTTAAGCCGCTGCCTTCGGCTCAGGTCATGATCCCGGGGTCCTGGGATCGAGTCCCACATCGGGCTCTCTGCTCGGGAGGGGAGTCTGCTTCCCTCTCTCTCTCTGCCTGACTCTCTGCCTACTTGTGATCTCTCTCTCTCGCTGTCAAATAAATAAATAAAATCTTTAAAAAAAAAAAAAAAAAAAAAAAAGCTTGGCTACAGTAAGAAACATAGACTTGGAAATCAGGTGACTAAAACACTAACACAATTCAATATATATTGATAAATGGAAAAGAAAAAAATCAAATAGAACTAGGAGATAAGATGGCAGTATAATAGGAGGACACTATGCTTGCCTTGCCCCTTGAACACAGCTAGATAACTATCAGATGACTCTGATTATCCAAGAAGTTGACCTGACAACTGATAAACTGCACAACTAGAGGAAGAAAAGAGGCCATATTGAGGAAGGTAGGAGGTGTGGAGATGGAGACATGGTTTGGGGGGGAAACAGATTGAGAGTGCTGCAGAGGGGAGGGATCACTGATTGCAAAGAAAGGTGAGAGAGAGTGGAACACACAAGGGTTCATGAAAGAAGAACATTTCTCCAAAGCCATTGGCTGGGAAAATGAAAGGGGCTGAATGTCATGAGTTTACAACTAGTGGGGTTCAAAGACTGGAGTTTGAGAGGTTGGCAGGCTTGGTTGGGATAGAGACATGTGGGCACTGCCCTGCTACTGAAGAGAAGTCAGGCAAGCACACTATGTGATCTGAAGATAGCCTGAAGTCCACAGGGAGAGGCTGTTCACTCTTCTTGAAGTGCACCTGTGAGAAGTGGCAATCCCAGTGTTACCTCTCCAGTACGAAGGAGACCACAGGCACCATTTCTCTCAACCACCCCTCAGCATAGGTGCAGAGAAACCTGCAGAGGGCAACCAAATCAGACATTGGCTGTTTTATTTCAAAACCCATGCCCCTGCACTCTGGTGCAATGGCCCTTCTCAGTCAAACCTGCATAAGTTCCAGTGTGGCAAGATACTCCACCAGAAGACCAGGGCAGGTACCTGCCACACCATGTCCCTAAACTTTGCAGTTTTAAAATCATCAGGCGGGGCACCTGGGCGGCTCAGTGGATTAAGCCGTTGCCTTCGGCTCAGGTCATGATCTCAGTGTCCCGGGATCGAACCCCGCATCGGGCTCTCTGCTCTGCAGGGAGCCTGCTTCCTCCTCTCTCTCTGCCTGCCTCTCTGCCTGCCTCTCTGCCTGCCTCTCTGCCTACTTGTGATCTCTCTCTCTGTCAAATAAATAAATAAAATCTTTAAAAAAAATAAAATAAAATCATCAGGCTTAGCTAGGATACAGCTCAAAATGCACTGTGCTGTTTCAAACAGGCAAGCAACCCAGAGACAGAGAGCATGGAGAATGCCTGTGACACACAAAGAAAGATGATGACTCTTCTGGGAGTGTTTCTGTGAAAACAGCAAACATGGAGACCCCTCTTCAGGGGCAAAGGTGCTGGCTGGTGCCACTTGCCTCCCCAACCCCTCAGCATAAGCCAACTTTAGTAAATAGCATACTGCCAACACTAGCTGCCTAAAGTGGTTATCTCAAGTACTACCTCCCTCCCTGCACTCTGTTGGTATTATTTTTCTCAGACAAATGTGCCTATGGACCAATGCAACAGGCCCCTTGCTCAGAAAACCATCATGCAAACAAACCACATCTACAAACCATAGAGTTCATCAAAGCTTTAATTCCAGTGGAAATAGCATCAGGATTCATTTAACCATCAGACCAGAACACACCTAAATAAAACTCACCACAGTAGCTCAGGTCCAAACACTTCCCACCATAGGCAAAAGAACCTCTTCAGATTACTGACCTGAGTGATAGAGCAACCAAAATACAGCACCAGAGTGCACACAGCACACAGCAGAGACACTTCCTGAAGCATTAGGTCCTGGACACTATATGTTCTGTTCTTCATAAAGCCATTACTCTGAGGAGCAGTAAACATAACAGGCATGTCTAACACAATGAAGACAGACATCTAGACAAAATGCCAAGACAGAGGAATGCATCCCAAAAGAAAGAAAAAGAGAAGGTCATGCTCAGAGATGTAAGCAAAACAGATATAAATAACACATCTGATATAGAATTTAAAGCAACAATCATAACGATGTTCACTGGACTTGGAAAAACATGAAAGACATCAATGAGACACTTATTGCAGAGATAAAGGAGTTAAAAGCAGTCAGAAATGAAAACTGCAATAACTGGGATTTGAAACTATCTGAATGTAATGACCACAAGAATGGAAGAAGCAGAGGAATGAATAAGTGATATAAAAGATAGAATAATAGAAAACAATGAAGCTGAAAATAAAAAGAGTGAAAGAGGGATTATGGAAAATAAGAGTAGACTTCAGGAACTCAGTGACTATGTGAGACATATTAAGATGTATATCACAGGAGTATCAAGAAAGAGAGAGAAAAAGGGGCAGAAGGTTTATTTGAGGAAATTAGAGCTGAGAATTTCTTTGATCTGGGGAAGAAAACAGACTTCCAAATCCAGGAGTCACAGAGAACTCCTATTAAAATCAACAAAAGTGGGCCAACACCAAGATATGTTGCAGCGAATTTTGAGAAATATAGTGATAAAGAAAATATCTTAAATTCTGCAGGACAACAGAAGTCCCTAACTTACAAAGACATATCCATAAGGCTAGCTGTAGATGTCTACAGAAACAGAGCAAGCCAAAAGGAAGTGGTATGATGTAGTAAATCTACTGAATGGAAAAAATCTGCAGAAAAGAATACTCTGTTCAGCAAGGCTCTCATTTAGAATAGAAGGAGAGATAAAAATTTTCCCCGACAAAGAAAATCTAAAAAGTTCATGACCACTAAATGATCAGCTCTACAAGAAATATTAAACAGGACAATTGAGTGGGAAGGAAAGACGACAAGTGACTAAGACTACAAAGAAACAGAGAAAATCTCCAGAACCAACAACAACAACAAAAATAAATAAATAATAAAATGGCACTAAATAGTATCTATCAATAACTACTCTGAATGTAAATAGACTAAACACACCAATCAAAAGACATAGGATGCCAGAATGGATTAAAAGGCAAGGTCCATGTATATTCCATCTACATAAGACATTTTAGACCTAAAGACAAATGCAAATTGAAAGTGAGGATGGAGAATTTATCATGCAAGTGGAAGTCAAAAGAAAGCCAAAGTTCATTTATATCAAACGAACCAGACTTTAAACCAAAGACTGTAACAAGAGATGAAGAAAGGTACTATATCATAATAAAGGGGACCACCCAAAAAGAAAATCTAACAATAATAAATATTTATGCATCCAAAATGGTAGTACCCAAATATATAAAACAATAACAAACAAAGGACCTCATTGATAATAATGCTCTAAGAGTAGGGGATGTTAATACCCTACTTACATCAGTGGAAAGATCATCTAAGCAGAAAATCAACAGGGAAATAATGGTTTTGAATGACACACTGGACCAGATAGACTTAAAGATATATTCAGAACATTTTAAGGTATGGCAGCAGAAAAACATTCTTTTAAAGTGCACATGGAGGGGGGGCTGGGTGGCTCAGTGGGTTAAAGCCTCTGCCTTTGGCTCAGGTCATGATCCCAGGGTCCTGGGATCGAGCCCCACATTGAGCTCTCTGCTCAGCCAGGAGCCTGCTTCCTCCTCTCTCTCTGCCTGCCTCTCTGCCTACTTGTGATCTCTGTCTGTCAAATAAATAAATAAATAATCTTAAAAAAAATAAAGTGCACATGGGACATTCTTCAGAAGAGATGACATATTAGGTCACAAATAAGGCATCAATAAGTATAAGAAGATTGAGTTCATACCATGCATCTTTTCTGACCACTCTGAAAATTAAAGTCAACTATGAGAAAGAACTTGGAAAGATCACAAATACATAGAGGTTAAGCAACATGTTACTAACTAATGAATGGATAAGCCAGAAAATCAAAGAAGAAATAAAAAAAAATACATGAGAACAAATGAAAATGAAAGCACAATGGTCCAAAACCTTTGGGATGCAGCAAAAGTGGTCATAAGATGGAAGTACATAGCCATAGAAGCCTACCTCAAGAAGCAAGAGGGAAAAGTCTGAAATAAACAACCATACCTTACCCCTAAATAAGCTCGAAAAAGAAAAATAAATGAAACCTAAAGCCAGTGGAAGGAAGAAAATAATAAAGATTAGAGTAGAAATTAATGATATATAAAGTTTAAAAAATAGAGCATATCAATGAAATCAGGAGGTAATTCTTTGAAAAAATTAATAAAATTGATAAATCGCTGCCCTGACATAAAAAAAAAGATCTAAATACATAAAATCACAAATGAGAGCAAAGAAATGCCAACCAACACACAGAAGTACAATTACAAGGGAATATTATGAAAAATTATCTGCCAATAAATAGGGCAGTCTGGAAGAAATGGATAAATTCCTAAAAACATATAAACTACCAAAAGGAAAAGAGGAAGAAATAGAAAACTTTAACAGACCCATAAAGAGTAATGAAATGGAATCAGTAATCAAAAAATTCCCAAGAAACAGACATCCAGGGCCAGATGACTTCATAGGGGAATTCTACCAAACATTAATTCTTATTCTTCTCAAACTATGTCCAAAAATAGAAATGGAAGGAAAACTTCCAAATTCATTCTATGAGGCCAACATTACCCTGAAATCCAAAACCAGACAACACTCAGAGAACTACAGGCCAAAATCCCTGATGAACGTGGATGTAAAAATTGTCAACAAAATATAGCAAAATGAATCCAACAGCACTTTACAAGAATCATCACCACAGTCAGGTGGGACTTATTCCATGGGCTGCAAGTGTGGCATAGCATTTGCAAATTAATCAATGTGATACACCAAATTAATAAAAGAATGCATAAGAACCATATGATTCTCTCAATAGAGGCAGAAAAAGCATTTAACAAAGTACAATATCCATTCATGATAAAAATACATTTCAACAAAGAAGGGATAGAGAGAACATACCTCAACATCCTGAAGACCATATATGAAAAATCAACAACAAAAATCATCTTCAATGGGGACTAAATGAGAGCTTTTCATCTATGGTGAGGAACAAGACAGGGATGTCCACTGTCACCACTGTTATTTAACATAGTACTGGAATTCTTAACCTCATCAGTCAGAAACAAAAATAAATAAAAGACATCTAAATTGACAAAGAAGGAAGAGTAGGGGAACCTAATTTCAACTTCTCCCTGGAATTCAACTAGATATTTACCAAATCATTCTGAACACCTGCAAATCAAATCGGAGATCTGAGAAATGAACTTCTGTAATTCTACAAATAGAAAAGTAACAACTTTTTGGAAGGTAAGAAGTGTGGAGACATGAATCTGGGGTTATATATTGGAAGATAAGGTGGAGAGGTGGGAACTTGTTTAAGGAAGCTATCACAAGTATTATAAGCAGTGGAGCACAAAATTGGAACTTTAAGAAGTATGCTATAGTGGGGGACTTTACCACTGCTCAGATGGTGAAAAGGGCCCAATCCTAGGTAGGACAGTGTTTCCCCAGGAACCTTGGAGTCAAAAAAAAAAAATGGGTATGCCTGAGTGTGGCAGAGTTTCCAAGTATCAGAGCAGAGAAGCT
Source organism: Meles meles (assembly GCF_922984935.1). Lineage (NCBI taxonomy): Eukaryota > Metazoa > Chordata > Mammalia > Carnivora > Mustelidae > Meles > Meles meles. The sequence goes on along the minus strand of NC_060087.1, from coordinate 79,189,333 downwards.
GGCTGAAAACAATGAATCTTTGTGGCAGGGTTCTGCTCAGTGTTGCCATAAACTGCTGTAAGGTTGTGCGACTGCTCTCCTGGCAGGAGACCAGCAAAAGGCAAAGCACTGAAAGACCGACCTCCCTCCCCTGGGAGTAATGGCACAGTTCCATGCTGCAGGAATCCATAAAGTCTGGAGACTCAAAACTGGGTCATGTACCTGAGATAAAAACACTAGGTCACAGGCTGGGTGAACAAAGAGTTTCAACAGAAAGCAGGGAGACACAAGAGTGATTGACTGCTTTTCTATGAGGACTCACTGAAAAGCAGGGGTGCTAAATATCAGCTCTAGGGCTATAGATCAATGTGCAGCCATTTTCATTTCACACATCAGTGCTTGAAAGCCTTCAGGGAGCAAAACAGTGCCACATAGTGCAATCCAGGGTCACTTACACTGAAGCTGGATCCCTGGCAAAGGGAGGCACAATTCCACCTGGGTAAGGACACCTGAGAATCAGTGACACAAGTCCCTCCACCAGAAGATAAGCAGAAGCATTTTGCCAGGAACATGATTACCAATAACAGAGAACTGAAAATCAGGGAGGAAAAAGTCAGACTTTCATTATTTGCAGATGACATGATACTCTATGTAGAAAACTCAATAGAACCAAAAAAATTGCTAGAACAGATGAAAGAATTCAGTAAAGTCATAGGATACAAAATCAATGTACAGAAATCTGTTGCATTTCTATACACTAATAACAAAGCAACAGAAAAAGAAATCAAGGAATCAATACCATTTACAATTGCACCAAAAACTATAAGGTACCTAGAAATAAACCTAACAAAAGACACAAAAGATCTGTACACTGAAAACTATAAAACACTGATGAAAGAAATTGATGATGACAAAAAGAAATGGAAACACATTCCATGTTCATGGATTGGAAGACCAAATATTGTTAAAATGTCTATACTACCCAAAACAATATACACCTGTATTGCAATCCTTATCAAAATATCACAAGCATTTTTCACAGAGTTAGAACAAACAATCCTAAAATTTGTATGGGACCACAAAAGAATAACCAAATTCAAACTTGAAGAAGAAAAACAAACCTGGAAGCATCATAGTTCCAGACTCGAGTTACATGACAATGTTGTGGTCATCAAGACAGTATTTTACTGCCACAAAAACAGACACATAAATCAATGGAACAGAATAGAAAACCCAGAAGTGAACCCATAACTATGTGGTCAATTAATCTTCATCAAAGAAGGAAAGAATATGCAATGGAAAAAAGACAGTCTCTTCAACAAATGGTGTTAGGAAAACTGCACAGAAACATGCAAAAGAATGAAACTAGACCGGGGTGCCTGGGTGGCTCAGTGGTTATAGCCTCTGCCTTCAGCTCAGGTCATGATGCCAGGGTCCTGGGATCAAGCCCCGCATTAGGCTCTCTGCTCAGCAAGGAGCCTGCTTCCCCTTCTCTCTCTCTGCCTGCCTCTCTGCCTAATTGTGATCTCTGTCTGTCAAATAAATAAATAAAATCCTTTAAAAAAAAAGAAAGAAACTAGACCATTTTCTTACACCACACAGAAAAATAAAAGAAAAATGGATGAAAGACCTAAATGTGAGATAGGAAGCCATCAAAATCCCAGAGGAGAACACAGGTAGTAACCTCACTGACATAGAGCATTGCAACTTCTTGCTACACATGTCTCACTAGGCAAGGAAAACAAAAGCAAAAATAAACTATTGGGACTTCATCAAAATAAAAAGTGCAAGCATAGGTGCCTGGGTGGTTCATTCAGTTAAACGTCTGCCTTTGGCTCAGGTCATGATTACGGAGTTCTGGGATCAAGTCCCACATTGGGCTTCCTGCTCAGCGGAGAGTCTTCTTATCCCTCTGCCCTTCAACCCGCTTGTGTTCTTACTACCTTGCTCTCTCCCCCTCAAACAAATAAACAAATTCTTTAAAAAAGAAAAGTGTGTCCACAGTGAAGGAAACAATCAACAAATCTAAAGGGCAGCCCATACAATGGGAGAAGATATCTACAAGTGATATAACTGATAAAGGGTTAGTATCCAAAATATTTAAAGAACTTGTCAAACTCAACACCCAAAAAACAAATAATCCAGTTAAAAACTGGGAAGAAGGCATGAATGGGCATTTCTTCAAAGAGACATACAGATGGCTAACAGACACATGAAAAGATGATCAACATCACACAACATCAGGGAAATATAAATCCAAACTATAATGAGATATCACTGCATACCAACCAGATGGCTAAAACCAACAACACGGGGAACAATAAGTGTTGGTGAGGATGCAGAGAAAGGGGAACCCTCTTATACTGTTAATGGGAATGCAAACCCATTCACGCACTCTAGAAAACAGTATGGAGATTCCTCAAATGTTTAAAAATAGAACTACTCTGTGATTGCACTAGTAGGTATTTACATTTACCCAAGGGATGCAAAAATACTGATTTGAAGGGACACATACACCCCCATGTTTATAGCAGCCTCATCAACATTAGCCAAATTATGGAACGATCCCAAAAATCAATTGATTTACAAATGGATAAAAATGTGATGGTATGTATAAACAATGGGATATTAATCAGCCATATAAAAGAATGAAATCTTGCCATTTGCAATGACATAGATGGAGCTAGAGAGTATTATTCCAAACAAAAGAATTTATTCAAAGAAAGACAAATATCATATCATTTCACTCATATGTTGAATTTAAGAAATAGAACACCTGAACATGGATGGGGGGAGAGGCAAACCAGGAAAAAGACTCCTAAATATAGAGAGCAAACTGAGGGTTGCTAGAGGTGAGCTGGGTGATGGGTTAAATAGGTGACGCATATTAAGGAAAACACTTGTGATAAACCCTGAGTGCTGTATGTAAGTGAAAAATCATTAAATTCTATACCTGAAACTAATATCACACTATATGTTAACTAACTGGAATTTAAATAAAACTTGAAAAAATCAAATAATAAAATTAAATATATAGCATTTTCTGATTTACATTTAAAAACATCTGTGTGTGAGAGGTATATAAATAGGAAAAATCTGGAAAAGGAGAGTTTTCACATATTATTTTTTAACTTTTTTGTAAACAATTTCAAGCTTAAAGGAAGTTTCAAAAATAACACTGAAATGAAGAACTTACACATATCCTTTACATAGATTTATATTTTAGCATTTTATTCCATTTCTTTTACTGTTTGATGTTTCTCTCCCCTATTTATGTACATGCACATACTCACAGTCCCCAACACATAGATACACATAAATTTTTTTTGATCCATTAAGAGTCACTTGCATAATGATCTTTACCCCTAAATAAAAAAAAAATAATTCCAGTAAGTATTTCCTCTAAATAATCATATTCTCTTACATTTCTCCAGTGCAGTTGTCGATGTCAGGAAATTTGACATTGATACAATACATTAATCTATGAACCATATGCCAATTTTTTAGTTGACCCAATAATTTCCTATGTAGTATTGTATCATTTTGTGTTGTTTACAAGGAGCATAGATTGTTTCTATATTTTTAAAATAATCTAATTATTTTAGGTATCTAGGGAGTTAAGATAAGCAAAATGCCACCTCAAGATTTAACTTGTTGGGCCTTAGGTAATGTACCTTGAAATAATTACTTTTCACGGAGTCATCCTACATATAGGGGTCTTATGAAGGACAATTTTCTTTCCCTGGAATGCTACTAGCTGCTTCTAACTATTTCCTATATATGACTGAATAAATATCAGGTTGAAAACTGGTACAGAATCCTGAGATAGCCTAACACTTAAAAGACCATAGACAAGAAAGGTAAGATTTATTTATCAGCACCCTCTACAATCCTTCACAGAGTACAGAATCTTCTAGTAAGGTCAGAAATGATCTTTGAACATTTTTTAAATCTAAGAAGCTAGTTGTCCTGACATGTGAGTTTTCATGAGAAAAGATACATGAGAAATTAAATGCATACCAGAGTCTATTCTTTCTAGTGTTTCTTTCAAACAATTGTAAGTGAATTTTCCCCATTCTCCTTTAATTCCTCCAATGCTTATGCAGCAGAACCGCCACAACAATGTTTGATAATGGACTCAATCAGTATCTTAAAAATAATCACTGGAGGGCTAGAACAAGCAACAGGAACAAGACAGAAGCAAAGCAGTAGCAGAGCTTAGGAAGTGCAGTTTTCCTTCAAAAATGTCTTTTACATTTTTCTAAGTGTATGTAATAATTATGTGCAATTAAAAAATTTCAATCCTTAAATCACTTTTAGATTTTAAAAGAGCTACTTCGTTTTCTAAAATAAATAAAACTAATGATTACATTTAAGAATAAATTTATTTTTAAAATTTTTTTAAAGATTTTATTTATTCATTTGACAGACAGAGATCACAAGTAGGTGGAGAGGCAGGCAAGAGAGAGAAGGAAGCAGGCTCCCTGCTGAGCAGAAAGCCGGATGCAGAGCTCGATCCCAGGACCCTGGGATCATGACCTGAGCTGAAGGCAGAGGCTTTAACCCACTGAGCCACCAAGTGCCCCAAGAATAAATTTATTTTGAGTAAAGTTTGCAGGGCTTAAAATTCCTACCATATAGACAATTTATTGAACAGAATAAAAATTTATTCTTAGTATCATTAAGAATCTATATATTGAGCCATTCATGAATAATGAGTAAAATCACTTGTCATTTTTACAAGACCATACATCAGAAAAGTGAAGGCTACAGTCACCAAAAAGACATTATTATCACAAGTTAAAACTCCATATGCATAGCATATATTAGCTATTTTCCTTAGGAAAATTATCCTATTATCTATACACCATATAATACAGATTGTGGCCATTAGATCAAGTTTTGTAACATTATATTGGTAGAAAAATAAATTTGAATTTAACCACCTACAAAGTATTCTACTGAGACACATAGCACAGTAGGTATTGAAAGTGGAAAATAATGTTGAAGAGTGACCGAGCACTTATTTCTGTCTTCAGTGGGGAATAGCAATATATAATCATCAGATTTCCTAGCATTAGCAAGACACTTCACAGCAGAAGGAGTGGAGAATGAAAGCAATAAACAGTTAACTGAAGTATAGTGTAAGGCACTTTTAAAGACCGAGAACATAAGAGCTGGCATATTAATAGCACTTATATTATAACAGCCCTGAAGTTGAAAATAGAGACTGCAGATTGCTTTTCCTCTTCCTGTCTTTCCCCAGACTTTCTGCCAGTACTTATTACTCTAACCTCTATCAGTTATGATGTTAACTGATTGAAAGTTAAAGGTAGAATATTGAAAGGTATTTTTAAAAGCTTTATTGGGATTTGAGGAAATTTATTTTTTTTCCTTAACAGTTACTACAGTGATGTACATTAAGTCCATGGACAATAGTACACTAAGTTAAAAGTGTTCAAGTACTGAGAAAGAAAGCAAGCCAAAATCGTCAAGAATATCTAGATGAGTATAAAAACTCTATGGACATCTATAATATTTTTAACCATATAATCCCATTCTTGTCATGCTATGCCACCACCACCAACATCCCAGAAAATATCTTACCACAGAAAAAAAGGAGTTCATAAATGTTTCTAACCACATCAACAGCAAATCCTTAAAAGTTTAACGGTATAATTTGAAGAGGGACAATTTTTCTTATTCATCACAGTCTCCTTTCACTTGAGAAATTATTGTCATGCTGTGTATTAGAATGATATCAGCCATTACCAAAACCTAAACACCTAAAATGGTTTTGTATAACTTAAACAAGATTATTCGTTCAGGATTTTTTTCTACAACAAAAAAATAAATATAAATATTTTAACAAATTAAACTTAAATATTCATTTTTATGTTTAACATTTTTTTAATTTTTAATTTTTTAATTTTTAATTTTTAAATCAATTTCAACTAGTTTAACATAGTGCCAAATACCCAGAATTTCAAAAAAATTAAAACTCAAGAGAGTATTTAAACCATGTCACAAATGAACAACCTAAATATTTGGATTGCATATTCAGTTATGTCACCCTCCTCTTGTTTATTTGAAGACTGACTGCAATGGATTAAAAAGCTTTTCTGAATTTTCAGTTTTTAACTAAATTCACATTTAAAGATGTATTAAGGCAAAGGAAAAAAACTACTTAAGTTTTATCATTATCTTTCCACTTTAATCATATGTGAGAACTCTAAATGTCTAGCCAAATTAATTAATAAAAATTAAGTAACAAAATAATTCATTTCCTATGCTACACTATCCTCATTTTAAGTGTGAATACACACACCTAAATACACGTGAATAGTGGTTATCACAACAGACAGTGCAGATATAGAATATTTCCAATTTCACAGGAAATTCTATTAGGTAATTCTACTCTAGACACTTATGTGGATTTTATTTTATTTTTCCCTTTTTATTTTATTTTATTTCTTTTCAGTGTTCCGGCATTCATTATTTATGCACCACACCCAATGATCCATGCAATATGTGCCCTCCATAATAGCCACCACCCACCACCAGGCTCACCCAACATCCCATACCCCTGCCCTCCAAAACCCTCAGTTTGTTTCTCAGAGTCTCTGTTTCTCTCATGGTTTGTCTTCCTCTCCAATTTCCCCCAACTCACTTCTCCTCTCTATCTCCCAATGTCCTCCGTGTTATTCCTTATGCTCCACAAATAATTGAAACCATGTGATAATTGACTCTCTCTGCTTGACTTATTTCACTCGGCATAATCTCTTCCAGTCCCATCCATGTTGATACAAAAGTTGGGTATTCATCCATTCTGATGGATGCATAATACTCCATTGTATATCTGGACCTTATCATTTTTATCCATTCATCCATTGAAGGGCATCTTGGTTCTTTCCACAGTTTGGTGACTGTGGCCATTGCTGCTATGAAGAGCAAAAGAAACACTCAACAAAACAAAGAGAAAATCCATGGAATGGGAGGATATTCGCAAATGACACTATAGACAAAGGGATGATATCCAAGATATATAAAGAACTCTTCAAACTCAACACACACAAAACAGATAATCAAATCAAAAAATGGACAGAACACATGAACAGACTCTTCTCAAAAGAAGACATAGGTTGGTTAACAGACATGTGAAAAAAAGTTCATCATTATTAACCATCAGGGAAATTCAAATCAAAACCACATTGAAATACCACCTTACACCAGTTAGAATGGCCAAAATTAACAGTACAGTAAACAACATGTGTTGGAGAGGATGTGGAGAAAGGGGAACCCTCTTATACTGTTGGTGGAAATGCAAATTGGTACAGCCACTTTGTTCATAGCTTATGTGGATTTGAAATAATTAATGACTAAGCATTCTTTGGAGCCTCATTGAAAGTATACATTTCTTAAAAAATCAATTATATCTTAATATTTATTATTATTGGTTGTGGAAGAATGATTTGGATTCCCATTTATTAGAAAATGTGACTAACTGTAATGACAAATATAAAGAACACAGACAAGAAAATAAACACAATGTATCATTTTGTCTATTATAATTTTTGCTTTTCTTAAGAACATTGTATGATTATATTATTTCAAAATACATAAGAATTATATGTCAATTAGTTGAAATGTTCAATAAATAAATTACTTCAATTAAGAGAATTTTATCTGATGTTTAAGTAATAACTTTTCAATTTTGGCCCATTTGTTTATAATCTTTCTAAAATATATGAACCAATTTCCTTGTCTTATATTCTCATCATAATAAAATCTTCCTTTGAAGACCCACAGTTTTGTAGGGCTTCAGGTTCATCATACTGAACATCAGCAATCCCTATAGAGGACAGCAAGGAAATGTCTTTAGTCAGTGTTTACTCTAGGATACACCCTGGAGGATAGATTTATGATTAAATATCTTATATCCAGTTTATTCTTATTACCTTGCTTCTTTAATCTAAAAGTTAAATGTCAAAGAATTTAAAAATACACAATATAAGACTTCTGGCAAATAGAGTATGTTCATTTTAAATTTTGTTAAAATTAGAAAGCTTAGGGGCGCCTGGGTGGCTCAGTGGGTTAAGCCACTGCCTTCGGCTCAGGTCATGATCTCAGGGTCCTGGGATCGAGCCCCACATCGGGCTCTCTGCTCTGCAGGGAGCCTGCTTCCTCCTCTCTCTCTGCCTGCCTCTCTGCCTATTTGTGATCTCTCTCTCTGTCAAATAAGTAAAATAATAAAATCTTTAAAAAAATAATTAGAAAGCTTAATCATCACTTTGTAATACCAAAAAGCCCTTTGAACTTCTTATCAAAATGCTACATGATATATTTTAAGCATTTAGCTTTTAATTCCAGTTAAATTTTCAAAAAAGAGACAGGCTTGTCATATACCTTCTTGAATTCAAGAACTAAATTTCCATATCAAGAAAAACATTGGAATGATTCTTCCATTTTACCTGTATTGACCAACACTCATTTAAAATGTCCCCTTCTTATTGGGGAGGGTATGTGCTATGGTAAGTGCTATGAAATGTGTAAACCTGGTGATTCACATACCTGTACCCCTGGGGATAAAAATACATTATATGTTTATAAAAAAAATTGAAAAAATTAATAAAAAAAATAAAATGTCCCCTTCTAGAAATAATTCATATCTTACCTTCTCCGTGAATAACTGTTATAATCTTCTGGTCTTGATATTATTTTCTTCCTTTGAAATTCTAGAGGCTTTATTAACCATGTCATTCATTTATTATTTATTAATTCATTGCCTTTCAGCATCTTTTTGAATCAATTTTATTATTTATGTGATCATAGAATTAAATGTGATATTCTTAAAAATATAATATATCAAATTCTACAAGATGAAAAAAACCAGCAATATACAAATACCAAGATAAGAGGACTTAGATAAATTTCTTTTTCATTTTATACATTACAAATGTATAACTACTTTAATTTCTAGAAGTAGACCACATTCTGCTCATTATCATATTTTTCATTTATCATGACTGCATAAATAGTTTTCCATGTTTTAAATATTTTTCAAAAATAGATTTATGGAAATTCTATGGTCAGAATGAGTAAACTCTTAAAATTTTTCTCTGACAAATTAAAAACTATAAATTAAAAATATGTGGATTTAAAAAAGGAGTCAAAATTTGAAGGGAGCAACCAGTGTAGGGTAAATTTCCAGTTTTCATTTCAGACCAAAGAAAACTAAGACTAATACCACATGATTTCACTCATATGTCGAATTTAAGAAACAAAATATATAAGCAAAGGGGAAAAAAAGAGAGAGAGTGAGGCAAACCAAGAAACAGACTCTTAACTCTAGAAAACAAACTGAAGGTTACCAGATGGGAAGCAGTGGGGGATGTGGGTTAAATAGGTGATGGGTATTAGGAGTGCACTTGCTCTGATTAGCATGGCATGCTGAATCACTGTAATTGAATATCTGAAACTAATATTACAGTGCATATTAATTAACATGACTTTAAATGAAAATTAAAAAAATAGAAGGTCTTGAAATCATACAGAGTATAGTTTCTGAGCAGAACAGAATTATATTAGAAATCAGAAACAAGAGGGGCACCTGGGTGGCTCAGTGGGTTAAGCCGCTGCCTTCGGCTTGGGTCATGATCTCAGGGTCCTGGGATCGAGCCCCACATTGGCTCTCTGCTCAGCAGGGAGCCTACTTCCCCTCTTTCTCTCTGCTCTGCCTCTCTGCCTGCTTGTAATCACTCTCTGTCAAATAAATAAATAAAATCTTTAAAAAAAAAAGAAATCAGAAACAAGAATCTACAAAATTCTCAAATATTTAGAAGTTAACCAAGATACTTCTAAATAATTCATGAGCTAAAAAAGAAATTGCAGAGAAACAGAAAACCAAAAATTATTCTACTTGAATGGTAATTAAAATAAAATGTGTCAAAATGCAGTCATTAGGAAGATATTAATAGTTTTAAATGTTTATATTAGAAAAGAAAAGCATACTAATATTAATGACCTAAATTCCCACCTCAATAAGCTAAAAATATAAGGAAAATAAATAAACCAAAAGTAAGTAGAAGGAAGAAATTAAAGATAAGACCCATCATCACAGATGGGAAAATGCAATGTTGTTAAAATGCCAATTCTCCCAAAATTAATTTGTAGATTCAACACAATCCAAATCCAATCTCCAGATGCGATTTTTTAATTGTAGGTAGAAATTGCCAAGTTGATTTTAAATGTATATGGAAATCCAAATGACCTAGAATTGCCAAAACAAAAACATACTGACCATAGGACAAAAATAGTCCATAAATATTCACATATATCCATATATATGTATGTATATGTGTGTATATATATATATATATATATATATATATTCAAAATATTTTTCAACAAATTACCAAGGCCATTTAATGGAGAAAGGAAAATGTAAAATAAGTAGTGCTGTAACTGGTATCTATATGGTTAAAAAATAATAATAATAATTATGTTGAACCTTACCTCAACCATTATTCAAAATTCACTCAAAATGGATCATAAACCTCAATATAAAAAAAACTGAAAATATGAGGGGAGAAAAGATAGCAGAGGAGTAGAGGACCCTGTTTCAACTGGTCCCCTGGATTGAGCTGGATATCTACCAGAACACTCTGAACACCCATGAAATCAACCTGAGATATAAGAAGATATATTTGGATGTCTACAAAGAGAATATCTCCAGCTGTTGGTCTTGAAGTATGAGGCAGGGAGATGTGATTGAGTTGGCAGATATCAGAAGATAAATGGAAGGGGGAGGGAGCCTCCAGGTTCCTTCATTGCCAGAGGGCAAAATCCCCCTGCACTGGGAACCAGGCACAGACTTACAGAACAGTAGCGGCAGGGAAAAGAATTTAGGGCAGCCTCCCGGACTGAAACCTGGAGATTCTGAGGGTGAGGGTGCGAACTGGGGGTGGATTGCAGTTTTAGAAGCACAAAGGGCAGAGACATGCCCAGCCCTGGAAGGAACAGGTGCAACTGAGAGTGCAACTGAAAGTGCAACTGTGAGGTACACAACCCAGGATGCTGAGGATTTTTGCAGCACTGACAGAAATGAAGACAGTGTGGCCTGAAGAGCTCAGTAAAGAGCCAACTATGATCTTTCTGTTCTGAGACAGTGGTTTGGATATGGTTACTTCTGCTCTGACTCTCAGAAGAGATGCAGAAAGCCACCAGAAAAAAAAAAAAAAAAACCTCCCTAAAAACCAGTTTTCAATGAGACCATCTCCCCACCCAAAGAGGCAGAACAACACTGCCCAGACAAGGTTGCCTGAATAACAGTGAGGCAGGACCCTTCCCCAGAAGACAGGCTGAAAGAACAAGAGGCCAACAACCCTAAGGTCCCTATAAAACAGGGGCATCTTGCTTGAGTTGTGGTCAATAATTAGACCCTGTGCATTTCCTAAACCACCCTGCAACAGAATGACTATGAGGAAGAACCCCCAACAAAGAAAAGATTCAGAGACTGTGGCCTCTGCCACAGAACTACTGGATATGGATATAACCAAGGTATCAGAAATTGACTTCAGAGTAAAAATTAGCAAGATGATATCTAGGCATGAGAAAAAATATTGATGATAATAATATAGAATCTCTAAGAGCAAAAATGAGATCGAATCAGGATGAACTTAAAAATGTGATGAATGAAATGCAGTCTAAACTGGATACTGTTAATTGCAGGATAAATGAGAGAGAAGAACGAATTGATGAGATAGAGGATAAGATGATAGAAAAGAAGGAAATTGAGGCCGCATGGGAAAAACAAATTAAAATTCAAGAATCAAACTGAGAAAGATTAATAACTCAATGAAAGGTACGAACATCTGAATTATTTGGATCTCTGAGGGGGTGGTGATAGAGTTCTAGAAGATATATTTGGGTGCTCACTTCGGCAGCACATATACTAAAATTAGAAGATATATTTGGGCAAATCGTAGCTGAGGAAATTCCCTAAACTAGGGAAGGACTCAAGCACTCATGTCCAACAGGCAGAAAGGAGCCCTTGCAAGATCAATGAAAACAGGCTGACACCACAACATCTAATAGTACAATTTGTAACTTTTAGATCCATGGAAACAATCTTGGGAGTCGTGAAGGGGAAGAGATTTCTTATCTATAGAGGAAGGAACATTTGAATAATGTCAGACCTCTCCACAGACACCTGGCAAGCCAGAAAAGGCTGGCAGGATATTTTCAGGATACTAAATGAGAAGAAAATGCAGTGAAGGATACATTATCCAGCAAGGCTGTCATTCAGAATGGATGGAGAGACAAGGAGCTTCCAAGAACAGGAGAAACTAAAAGAATATGTGACCATGAAGCCAGCCTTGCAAGAAATATTAGGAGGGATTCTATAAAAGAAAAAAGACCCCAAGGATAATATGGACCAGAAATTTACAGAGACAATCTATAGAAACAAGGATTTTACAGGGAACATGATGGATAAATCATATGTTTAAATAATAATTTTCAACATGAACGACCTAAATGCTCCCATAAAATGCATAGGGTTGCAGATTGGATGAAAAGACAGGAAGCATCCATATGCTGTCTACAAGAGACTCCTTTTGAACCTAAAGATACATCCAGACTGAAATTGAGGGGATGGAGAACCATCTACCATGCTAATGAACCTTAAAAGAAAGCTGGGGTAACAATTCTTGTATTAGACAAATTAGATTTTATACTAGAGACTGTAGTAGGAGATATAGAGGGACACTATATTATTCATAAAGGGTTTATCCAACAAGAAGATCTAACAATTATAAATATCTATGCCCCCAACATGGGAGTAACCAACTACATAAGACAACTGTTAACCAAAATAAAGAAACATATTGATAGTAATACTTTAATAATAGGAGACCTCAACACTCCAAACTCAGCAATGGACAGATCACCTAAGCAGAAGATCAACAAAGAAAAAGATCTTTGAATAACACACTGGAATAGAAGGAACTCGTAGATATACACAGAGCATTCCACCTGAAAACAACAGAATACTCATTCTTCTTGAGTGTACATGGAAATTTCTCCAAAATAAAATACATACTGGGTCACAAATCAGGTCTCAAACAATACCAAAAGATTGAGATTATTCCTTGTATATTCTCAGACCATAATGCTTTAAACAGGAACTCAATCACAAGAAAAACTTTGGAAGAAATTCAAACACTTGGAAGCTAAAAGTCACCATGCTCAAGATGGTTTGGGAGTGAAATGACTGAGTTTTAAAATAGGTGTATGTATATATTTTAAGAAATATTAAACTGTTTCCCAAAAAATTTTACTATTTTTCATTCCAACCCAAACCATGCTATTGGAACAAAAACAGACACATAGATCAATGGAACACAATAGAGAGCCCAGATATGGACCCTTAGCTCTATGGTCAACTCATCTTTGACAAAGCAGGAAAAAACATTCAATAAAAAAGAGATAGTCTCTTCAATGAATGGTGCTGGGAAAATTGGAGAGCTATATACAGAAGAATAAAGCTCGACTGTTCTCTTACACCATGCACAAAGATAAACTTGAAATGGATGAAAGATCTCAGTGTGAGACAAGAATCCATGAAGATCCTAGAGGAGAACATAAGCAGTAATGTTTTTGACATCAGCCACAGCAACCTCTTTCAAGACACATCTCCAAAGGCAAGTTAAACAAAAGTGAAAATGAACTTTTGGGACTTCATCTGGATAAAAAGCTCTGCACAGCAAAGGAAACAGTCAACAAGACAAAGAGACAACCCATGGAATGGAAGAAGATATTTGCAAATGACACTATAGTTAAGGGGCCTGTATTCAATATCTATAAATAACTTCTCAAACCAACACCCAAAAAACAAATAACCGAGTCAAAAAATGGGCAGAAGACATGAACAGACACTTCTCCAATGAAGACATACAAATGGCTAATAGACACATGAAAAAATGTTCAGCATTAGCCATCAGGGAAATTCAAATCAAAACCACACTGAAATACGACCTTACAAGAGTTAGAATGGCAAATATTGACAAGGCAAGAAACAACAAATGTTGTAGAGGTTGTGGGAAAAGGGGAACCCTCTTTACACTGCTGGTGGGAATGGAAGTTGGTGCAGCCACGTTGGAAAACAGTGTGGAGCTTCCCGAGAGAGTTAAAAATACAGCTATGTGATGACCCACCAATAGCACTACTGGATATTTATCCCAAAGATACAGATGTAGTGAAAAGAAGGGTCACCTGTACCTCAGTGTTCATAGTGGCAATGGCCACAATCAACAAACTGTGGAAAGAGCCAAGATGCCCTTCAGTGGATGAATGGATAAAGAAGACGTGGTTCATATATAAAATGGAATATTACTCAGCCATCAGAAAGGATGAATATCCACCTTTTACATGAACATGGATGGAACTGGAGGAGAATATGCTAAGTGAAATAAGTCAAACAGAGAAAGACAATTATCATATGGTTTCACTTATTGGTGGGACATAAGGAATAGCATGGAGGACATTAAGAGAAGGAAGGGACAAATGAATGGAGGGAAATCAGAGGAGGGATGAAACATGAGAGACTTTCGACTCTGGTAATCAAACTGAGGGCTTTAGAAGGGAGGGTGGTGGGGCATGGGTGAGCCCTGTGATGTGTATTACGGAGGGCACATATTGAATGGAGTTATATGAATGGGTGTTATATGAATGAGTTATATTGAATGGGTGTTATATGCAAACAGTGAATCTTGAAACACTACATAAAAAGTAAGGACGTATGGTGACTAACGTAACATCAAAAAATTATAATAACCTGAAAGTATAACATCTTAGAAGAAACATAGGATAAGATATTTCTGATTTTGGTGTAGGCAAATATTTTCAAGTCACAGAAGTCAATAACCATAAAAGAAAAATATTGTTAAATTAGACTTCATCAAACTTAAACATTTTTTTCTCTTTAGGAAAATAAGAATATGAGTCAAAAACTGGAATAAATTTTTTACATTACTTATATCAATGGACTTGTGGGGCACCTGGGTGGTTCAATGGGTTAAGCCTCTGCCTTTGGCTCAGGTCATGGGCCTAGGGTCCCAGGATTGAGCCCTGCATCAGGTTCTTTCCTCAGGGGGAAACCTGCCTCCCCCCCGCCACCTGCCTCTCTGCCTTCTTGTGATCTCTGTCTGTCAAATAAATAAATAAAATCTTTATAAAAATACTTATATAAATAGACTTGTATCTGGCTTTTATAATTAGTTCTTACACTTCAATAGTAAAAGTTTAAAATTCACAAAACATTTGAACAGGAAAATTCACAGTCACACAAATGGGCAGTAAGCATATGAAGCGATACTAGATATATCAGTCATCAGGGAAATGTAATTTAAAAAACTAGATTTAAAAATTTAAAACTAGAATGGCATACTACTAGAAACTTCAAATGACTAAAATCTTACTTAAAAAAAAGTTTTCATGTGGATAAGGAGTAACTGGCATTTTTATACATTTTGGGTGGGAATGAAGAATAGTACATTTTGGGGGGAAACAGTATAATAATTTCTTAAAATATATACATACACTTATTTTAAAGCTCAGCAATTTCACTCCCAAGTATTTATCTAAATAAAATGAAAACATATACTTACAAAAATCTGTACATAAAAAGTTAATACCATTTTTATTTGCAATAGCCCAAATTTGAAACAATACAAATGACCTTCAACAATTTAATAAATAAAATGTAATATATTCATATAGTGGAATACTACTCAACAATAAAAAGAAATAAACTATTAATACAACTGAAAAAATGAATGAATCAGAAAATAATAATGCTAAATGAGAAAATCTAGTGAAAAATAATACATACTGCATTATTTCATTTAGGTGAAACTCAGGAAGCTGCAAATTAATTTAGAGGGACAGAACGCAAGTTTTTTGTTGCCTGGGACAAATAGAATGTGGAATGGATGCAAACTGGCACCAATAAACTTTTGGTGGTGATAGAAATGGTACATATCTTGAATGTACTAATATTATCTTGGGTATATATGCCTAACAAAACTCAAAACTTGTAAAATTGGACCATTTTAATGGATTCAGTTTACTATGCATGATTCATGCCTTAATATAGTTGAATTTTTAAAAAGGAAACAATGGTGGCATAATTTTTTACCGTTTGTATGTATAACAATATGTTCAAGTCAAAACTCTATTATTCGATGTTTGAGGGACTATGTTTAGTAAAAATAAATCATATAAAACATGCAAATTCTAATAAAAATTCTAAACATGATATGAATGCAGACTAGGGATGCATCAGAAAGATTTGGAAAACTGAAATACAGTTTTAGCATTAGAGAACAAAATGAAGTGAGAAAACAATGTTTTTTGGCCAACTTGGTAACTGCAAGACAAAACAAAAACAAAAATAAAAGCCATATTTCTCTTTATCACCAATGAAGAACATTCTGACAAGCACTTTGCTCAATCATTTGTATGCCTTAGGTGTAGGATAGTTTAGATACGTTATTTAGTTGGTGGTTCATATAGTCCTGGGAATGCTAGGATGGGAAATATGGTGTTTGAAAATAGTCCATGAAACAAATTGCCCTTGAAAGAATTTATGAATGTTTTCAGAGGTGTGGTACTGAGTGAGTTCTACTTGAAGGCAAAGTACTAATATCCTACTTTACGAAACCTGATATTCAACAAACCTCATTAGCAGTGTCCCTGACACCACCTTAATTTCTTGTTAAATGCTCTTTGCTATATGAGATGAATTGAGCAATGAGATGTATTCCCCTGAATTCTTTGGAAAAGGAAGACTATGAATCCCAGTCATTACTATTTGTTCACTGGAAAAAGGCAGATATATTAACTCTTTTCTGGCACTTGTAGAAGTCTTAGTTACAAATAAAGTATTTGGTTACATCACAGAGGAACAAATGGACTGAAGAAGATCAAGGCTATTAATCAATGCTCCAAAAGTTAATTTCTGATGACAAAATTAGGCAACCATGAGAATTAAGCCTTTTCCTCACTCTTTTCCCTTTCTCCTCTTTGTCATTCATAGCACCTGATACTTTTTAAACTCTCCTACTTTTTTCTTCAAATAAAGCATCTCAAAATATAGCTCTATCAGTTTCTAATCACATTTAATTTTTTCACTTTTTTAAAAACTTATAATGTATTATTTGCTTTGGGTGTACAGGTCTGTGATTCATCAGTCTTACACAATTCACAGCATTCACCACACCACATACTCTCTTCAATGTCCATCACCAAGCCACCCTATCCCTCCCACCCTCCTCCCCTCCAGCAACCCTCAGTTTGTTTCCTGAGATTAAGAGTCTCTTATGGTTTGTCTCCCTCTCTGGATTCATCTTGTTTCATTTCTCCCTCCCTTCCCCTATGATCCTCCATCTTGTTTCTTATATTCCTAGTATCAGTGAGATCATATAATTCTCTTTCTCTGACTGACGTAATTTGCTTAGCATAATACCCTTTAGTTCCATCCATGTCATTGTAAATGGCAAAATTTGGGGGGTTTTGATGGCTGCATAATATTCCATTGTGTGTATGTATATATATTCCACATCTTTATCCATTCATCTGTTGATGGACATCTAGGATCATTCCATAGTTTGTCTACTATGCACATTGCTGCTACAAACATTTGGGTGTATGTGACCCTTTAGAGCACTGCATTTGTATCTTTGGGGTAAATTCTCAGTAGTGTGATTGCTGGGTCTTAGGGTAGCTCTATTTTTAACTTGTTGAGGAACCTCCATACTGTTTTCCAGAGTGGCTGCAACAGCTTGCGTTCCCACCAACAATGTAGCAGGGTTCCCCTTTTTCTACATCCTCGCCAACACCTGTCATTTTCTGACTGGTTAATTTTAGCCATTCTGACTGGTGTAAGGTGGTATCTCACTATGGTTTTGATTTGTATTTCCCTGATGCCTGATGATGTGTCTGATGGTTATTTGGATGTCTTCTTCACAGAAATATCTGTTCATGTCTTCTGCCCATTTCTCGATTGGATTATTTGTTCTTTGGGTGTTGAGTCTGATAAGTTCTTTATAGATTTTTGATACTAGACCTTTATCTGATATGTCGTTTGCAAATATCTTCTCCCATTCTGTCAGTTGTCTTTTGGTTTTGTTAACTCTTTCCTTTGCTGTGAAAAGCTTTTTATTTTTATGAAGTCCCAATAGTTCATTTTTGCCCCTGCTTCCCTTGCCTTTCTCAATGTTTCTAGGAAGAAGTTGCTGTGGCTGAGGTCGAAGAGATTACTGCCTGTGTTCTCCTCAAGGATTTTGCTGGATTCCTGTTTCACACTGAGGTCTTTCATCCATTTTGAGTTTATTTTTGTGTGTGGTGTAAGGAAATTGTCCAGTTTCATTCTTCTGCATGTGGTTGTCCAATTTTCCCAACACCATTTGTTGAAGAAACTGTCTCTTTTCCATTGGACATTCTTTCCTGCTTTTTCAAAGATCAGTTGACTATAGAGTTGAGCGTCAATTTCTGGACTCTCTATTGTGTTGTATTGATTTATGTGTCTGTTTTTGTGCCAGTACCATACTGTTTTGATGATTAAGCATTGTAATAGAGCTTGAAGTCTGGAATTGTGATACTGCCAGATTTTGTTTTCTTTTTCAACATCCTTCTGGCTATTCAGAGTCTTTTCTGGTTCCATATAAATTTACGATAATGTGTTTCATTTCTTTGAAAAAAGTTGATGGTATTTTGATAGGGATTGCATTAATTGTGCACATTGCTCTAGGTAGCATAGACATTTTCACAATATTTGTTCTTCCAATCCATGAGTATGGAACATTTTTCCCTTTCTTTGTGTCTTCCTCAATTTCTTTCATGACTGCTGTATAGTTTTCTGAGTACAGATTCTTTGTCTCTTTGTTTAGATTTATTCCTATGTGTCTTATTGTTTTGGAGGCAATTGTAAATAGAACCTACTCCTTAATTTCTCCTTCTTCTGTCTTGTTGGTGTATGGAAATGCAACTGATTTCTGTGTGTTGATTTTATTTCCTGACTCTTTATTCAATTCCTGTATGAGTTCTAGCAGCTTTGGAGTGGATTCTTTTGGGTTTTCCACATAAAGTCTTATAATATCTTCAAAGAGTGAGATTTTGACTTCCTCTTTGCCAATTTGGATGCCTTTTATTTCTTTTTGTTCCTTGATTGCTGAGGCTAGGACTTCTACTATGATGTTGAATAGCACCAGTGATAATGGACATCCCTGCCATGCTTCCAACCTTAGGGGAGAAGCTTTCAATTTTTCCCCATTAAGAATGATATTTACTGTGGGGTTTTCATAGATGGCTTTGATGATATTGAGGTGTGTACTCTCTATCCCTATACGGTGAAGAGTTTTGATCAAGAAAGAATGCTGTATTTTGTCAAATGCTTTTTCAGCATCCCTTGAGAGTATCTTATGGGTCTTTTTCTTTCATAATGCATTATATCACATTGATTGATTTGCAGATGTTGAGCCAACCTTGCAGCCCAGGAATAAATCCCACTTGTCTGTGGTGAATAGTCTTTTTAATGTACTGTTGGACCTATTGGCTAGTATTTTGGTGAGAATTTTTGCATCCATGTTCATCAGGGATTTCGTTTTGTAATTCTCCTTTTTGATAGGGTCTTTGTCTGGTTTGGGGATCAAGGTATTGCTGGCCTCATAAAATGAGTTTGGAAGTTTTCCTTCCATTTCTATTTTTTTTCTTTTGAACAGTTTTAGTAGAATAGGGATGAATTCTTCTTTAAACGTTTGGTAGAATTCCCCTGGGAAGCCATCTGGCCCTGGGCTCTTGTTTGTTTGGAGATTTTGATGATTGCTTCAATTTCCTTATTGGTTATGGGTCTGTTCAAGTTTTCTATTTCTTTCCGGTCCAGTTTTGGTAGTTTCTACACCACTAGGAATGCATCCATTTCTTCCAGATTGTCTAATTTGTTACTTTCCATTTCTATTTCATTGATTTCTATTCTGATCTTTATTATTTATATTCTTCTGCTTTTATTACACTTTGCTGTTCTTTCTCCAGCTCTTTAAGTGTAGGGTTAGATTGTTTATTTGAGACCTTTCTTTTTTCTTGAAAAAAGTTGGTATTGCTGGACACCTGGGTGGCGACAGCCTTCAGCTCAGATCATGATCCTGGAGTCCTGGGATCGAATCCCACATCACGCTCCCTGCTCGACAGGGAGTCTGCTTCTCCCTCTGACCCTCCCCCTTATCATGTGCTCTCTCTCTCTTTCTCTTTCTCTCTCTCATTCTCTCTCTCAAATAAATAAATAAAATATTTTTTTTTAAATTTTGTATTGGTATATTCTTTCCTCTTAAGACTGCCTTTGCTGCATCCCAAAGATTTTGAACAGTTTTGCTTCATTTTCATTTACTTCCATGAATTTTTTAAATTCTTCTTTAATTTCCTAGTTGACCCATTCATTCTTTTTTTTTTTTATTCCTTTATTTGTTTATTTACAGCATAACAGTGTTCATTGTTTTGGCATCACACCCAGTGCTCCATGAAGTACGTGCCCTCCCTATTACCCACCACCTGGTTCTTCAACCTCCCTCCCCACCCCCCCGCCCCTTCAAAACCCTTTGGTTGTTTTTCAGAGTCCATAGTCTCTCATGGTTCATCTCCCTTTCCAGTTTCCCTCAACTCCCTCTCCTCTCCATCTCCCCATGTCCTCCATGTTATTTGTTATGCTCCACAAATAAGTGAGACCATATGATACTTGACTCTCTCTGCTTGACTTATTTCGCTCAGCATAATTTCTTCCAGTCCCGTCCATGTTGCTACAAAAGTTGACCCATTCATTCTTTACTAGGATGTGTTTTAGCCTCCATGTATTTGAATTCTTTCCTACTTTCATCTCTTGGTTGAGTTCTAGTGTCAAAGCATTGTGGTCTGAAAATATGTAGGGAATGATTCTGATCTTTTGGTACCAGTTGAGACCTGATTTGTGACCCAGGATGTGATCTATTCTGGGGAATGTTCCATGTGTACTAGTGAAAAATGTGTATTCTGTTGCTTTGGGATGCAATGTTCTGATACATCTGTGATGTCCATCTGGTCCAGTGTGTCATTTAAAGCCTTTATTTTCCTGTTTATATTTTGCTTAGATGATCTGTCCATTTCAGTGAGGGGAGTGTTGAAGTCCCCTACTATTATTGTATTATTGTCAATGTGTTTATTTTATATAGTTATTAATTGGTTTATATCATTGGTTGCTCCCTTGTCAGGGGCATAGATATTTCAAACTATTAGATCTTCTTGTTGTACTGACCCTTTGAGTATAATATTGTGTCCTCCTTCATCTCTTATTATTGTCTGTGGCTTAAAATTGAATTTGTCTGATATAAGAATTGCCACCCCAGCTTTCTTTTGATGTCGATTAGCATGGTAAGTTGTTTTCCACCCCTTCACTTTAAATCTGGAGCTGTCTTTGGGTCTAAAATGAATTTCTTTAGACAGCATATTGGTGGGGTTTTTTTGTTTGTTTGTTTGTTTGTTTGTTTGTTTTATCCATTCTGATACTCTGTGTCTTTTGATTGGGGCATTTAGCCCATTTACATTCAGGGGAAATATTGAAAAATATGAATTGAATGCCATTGTATTGCCTGTAAATTGACTGTTACTCTATATTTTCTCTGTTCCTTTCTGGTCTATGTTACTTTTATGTTCTCTCTTTGCTTAGAGGACCGTTTTCAATGTTTCCTATAGGGCAGGTTTGGTGTTTTGAAATTCTTTTAGGTTTTGTTTGTCTTAGAAACTTCTTATTTCTCCTTCTATTTTCAATGATAGCCTGCTAGATATATATTCTTGGCTTCATATTTTTCTCGCTTACTGCTGTGAATATATAATTCAGTACTTTCTGGCCTCCCTGGTCTCTATGGATAGGTCTGCTGCCAGTCTAATATTTCTATCATTATAGGTCACAGACCTCTTGTCCCGAACTGCTTTCAAGATTTTCTTTTTATCTCTGAGATTTTTAAGTTTCACTATTAGGTGATGGGGTGTTGAGCTATTTTTATTGATTTGAAGGGGTTTCTCTGTGCCTCCTGGATGTTGATGCCTGTTTCCATACTCAAATTAGGAAAGTTCTCTACTATAGTTTGCTCTAATATACCTTCCCCCCTTCCCCTTTCTTCTTCTGGGATCCCAATTATTCTAATACTGTCCTGTCTTAGGGTACCACTTATCTCTCGAATTTTCCTCTTGTGATCCAGTAGTTGTTCATCTCTCTCTTTCTCAGCTTCTTTCTTCTCCATCATTTGCTCTTTTATATCATTATTTCTCTCTTCTGCCTCATTTATCCTAGCAATAAGAGCCTCTATTTTTTATTATACCTCATTAACTAGTATCTTTATAATTGTCATTCTGAACTCTAGTTCTGACACATTACTACTGTCCATATTGATTAAGTCCCTAGAAGTTGTTACTGCCTCTCTTTTTTGTTTTGTTTTGTTTTGTTTTGTTTTGTTTTGTTTTGAGGTGAGGTTTTCTAGTTTGGTATTTTGCCCAGAGAAGAGTAGATGAATGAGCCCAGAAAAATATATACTGAACAAATCAGGAGAGACCCAAAACTGGAGGAAAAAGAAAGGGGAGATTATATTTATATATATATATATATATATGTATATATATATATACACATATATATAAATATAATATATATACATATATATATTTAAATATATATACATATATATAAAATCTTTTGGTTTCACTGCTTATTTTATCAGTGTACCCTTTCAGAATGTCAACTGCTAAACATATTCCATCCCGGACTAGCACAGTACTAAGAAATTGACTTTATCATCTGGCTTTCTAGCATTTTTGTCAGGTACTTTTAGTTAGGTTCAAATCAGAGATCTCCAACTTTCTCTGCTTCTACCTTATTCAGTGCCACTAAGACCGATCTCATTCCCAGTGCACTACAGTGTGCTCAAGTGAAACTGAAATTGAATGGTATATTTCCCCAGATTTTCACACCTTACATAGGCTAGCAAAAATCATCTCATGCTTGCCTAGTAGTACATATAATTCAATTTTTTGTTTTATTACTATATGAAGATGACCATTACATTAAAAAGCAAAGCAGCCTTAAGTGAACTAAATAAAAAATGAGGCCATAGTTAGAGAAATTAAAGATCTCTGAAAGGTAAGGAGAAAGGAGTAGAGAGGACTGAAATTTTGCTCTTGAACTTAAACTGCTGAAAAACTGTGTATAATAGAAATATTAAAACAGTTTCAACTTAAACTTAGTGTTGCACTCTCTTACAAAAATTCTTCCACAGAGCTTGTGAGAAGAATAAAAAAAGAAACTGATCAAATTTGGCTATGTCAAATCATTCTTCTTCATTCAAAATGCTCCCAATTCAATAAAGGTATAACCTCTGCACCAGAAAGCTGGTTGGACAATGGGACAATTGACCAGAGGTTATATTACAGTACTCCTGAGGGTTTTGTTTGTTTCTTTGTTTTTGTTTGTTTGCTTGTTTTCTTGAAGAAGTGTCTATCACTCCCAAAGAGTAAGCTTACTACTTTCATAATATTCACCTCAAGATAGTCTCATATTCACATAAAATTGATTTCCAGGGATAAAAGAGTGGTTTGTTTTTTTGTGTGGTTTTTTTTGGGGGGGGGATGGGGGCAGTGGAGGCAGAAAGAAGACTTACAGGATGAATATTCAGTTGTATTTCTAAGAAACAGTCAAAGAACTTAGGATCTTAATTCACTCTTTGTTCAAGCAGATGCATACTTTTTTTTTATGTCTCCATCAAGATGTGTATGGTAAATTTAATAGGACCAAAATTATTGGCTCTCCCTAATTTGCTAAAACAGTTCTGGGAAAGGTGGGTTATAGATTTCTTGAGTCTCTGCCATATAGCCAACCTGGAATAAATTGAGCAGACAGATCTTTCATTTGCATGTAATCTGGCATGCATAAATTGATTAAATTATAATGTTAAATTCAAACTACTAATTCTGGATTTCAAAAGTGAAGGACTTGATTTTGCAGCCACAGTGATTTTCTACACTACGCTGAGGTTTGGACAAAACAGAACAGAAAAAACAACAGTAAAAACAACAAAACCTGACCAATAGAGCTACTACTCAGGAATTCTATGTACTTTTTTTCATAGGTGGTTATAAATAGTACCCAAGATCCTTTCATATGTACCCTCAAGATTCAATTTCTCATTCTTCTTTTGAACATCTGAATCCACTCCCTAGCACAAGGAATACAGATTTTGAGAATCTGTATGGTACAACGCCAGTTCACATTGAGTTAAGAAGTTTAGGGTTGGGATACCCAAATTCAGATTAAATAAACCAAAAAGAAATCCTATACCCCAAGAAAATAATTGTACATTAAGTTTGGCTCACAAGATTGTAACTGCCCACAATTTCTGGGTATTCTGCTTTCTGAGCACTTTATAAATAAATGAATGCTACAGGAGCTGCAAACTTTCATTTTCATTTCTTTTCTAGGTCTGGGATCAGATATCATTTGGGGGCTAGCTTCAACTTTCATTACTTTTGCCAATAGCTACAATTTTGCTAGCAGCTTAAATGACCTGAAATAATTTTTATATATTTTAGAATCCTCTCTGAAGGCAGTCAAACCAACCACACAGATTATTAAAGTCATTGAGTTTTTCCTTTTTACACATATTTATTTTTTTTTACTGCAGATGTGCTAAACCATTCAGCAAAAATGTAGATTACTGCAGAACAAGTAGGGACTTGTAAACCTATAATGATTACAGAATAATAAAGAAGTAAAATAATTCTTTTGAAGGTTGAGTTTTAATATCATCTGTTCTTCTCTTCCACATTCCCAGTGGAACAATTGACTCAATTTCTCCAGGCACAAAACTTTCTTAACCTCTACTTAACTTTCTAAGCTCTTCTCCCGACAGGAGTATACACTGTAGCATATTTCTCCTATTCAACTGAAATAGTCAATCACATTTTAACCCACCAGACCATATCAATTCATCTCTATCCTCCAGCAGTATTTATAAGAACAGTCATAGCCAGATGGATAACAACAATGTAAGTGAAAATTTTGACAAATTTTCCCTTTCCTGGGTCACAAGTTCAAATTCCTTCAGGGTTTATTTCTTCGTAGATAAACGTAGCACCATAATGAGATAAAAAAGGAAAACCTCCAGAAGAGAATACAGGATTTCCAAGTCCCTAGAGACCTTGATCACCTCCTAAAAAGCTATGCTTCTGCACAGTATTTCTAGGGTGTGATTAACAATCAAAGATATTAATCTCCTGTTTTAGAAGCTAAATACAACAATATAGCCTTAACAAGGAGGCAAACATTTCCCCATGTGTTTGCTGTTTCTCACTTGGCATAATTTTTTTCTCAACACTGGTGAAGAAATAATTACTCCTTGTTTCACAAAATAGTTGTGGCCTAATATTTCAGTACAGGTTTCTGAGTGAAGAAGTCACCTTGTGATTTATAGTCATGCTAGTCATAAATCTTGGTCATAGTTTAGGAATAGACTAAAAAATGTGTCAGTAATATATGATATGCTATGATATCTCATGAAGCTATTATATGATAAAGTGTGACAGCTGCAGCCCATGAGTAATCACAACCTCACAATGAAGATTTCCTATGTAGAAATCAAGATTTCAGAGTTCACCATATGAAAAGAAGTTTCTTTACCCATCAAAGAAAGTTTAGTTGCACATTCAACTTCTGCTTTTTGAAAGATGACAGAGGTTGCACAGATGGCTCAATGGTGTCTAAGGTATTTCTAGTTTCAGACTTCAAATGATTAATCATCATAACACTCCTGGATCAATATTAGTATTTTCTGTTTTCAAGTAGTGTAAAACTAAGACAAAGATACATTTCCATATTCCCATGGAAAATACGTAAAAGAGTAGGATGCTTGAGTGTCTCAGTCAGTTAAGCTTCTGCCTTTGGCTCAGGTCATGATCTTGAGGTCCTTGGATGAGTTCCACATTGGGATCCCTGCTCAGTGAGGAGCCCACTTCTCCCTCTCCCTCTACCCCTCCTCCTACTCATGCTTGGTTACTCACACTCTCTCTAAAATAAATAAATAAAATCTTAAAAAAATACATGGAAAAAGTAAAATGAATGTGGGGGTGGGTGGGTGGTGTGTATGTGTGTCTACGTGTCTGTATATATGACCTTTCAAATAATCCACATTTAGATAATTGGATATAACAGACAGAAAAACTACTTCTAGTACCAGAAGTATGAAAGATGTGAGAATTTCTCATCTAGCCTATCTTTATTGGATTCCTTCTTTTTAAAAACTGATGGATTTCTTCCCTCTGTACAGTGTGACAAAACATATAAAAACCTTTCAAATATACAGAGGAACCTCACATGCATAGATCAGTGTTTATATATTGATTTGTGGTTATGAGAAACCCATTATTTGTACTTCTCTCTGTTGTAATGAAAATAGAATATATTCTAATTTGAACTGAAGAAAGACATGTAAGGGCAGAGGATTTTTTTTAAATTTAGTCTCAGAATGTTGGTTAAATTAAGTCATGCTATTTCCTAATGTTCACAATAATAGCCAACACCAACAATGACATTGCCTAAAGTCATCCTAAAAATGTAAGGTTTATTTCAAGCCTTGTTATATACAAGCTCATTGTAGAAGTTTGAGTCTAAATACTTTCTGAAATGAAATATAGATAATTTCAGGTTTATAGGAACTATATGCACACATACACACACAAAAACACAGACATTGTATACAACACTTATATGTTTCCATCATAAGGATGTTTATTATGTTAGATCCAAGGTGAAACAAATTTATATCACTTTTGCTCTATACAAATATACAATCTGGAACAGAATGATGCAAGTAGATATTAAGAACATGGAAAATAGAAAGAATTAAACAATTTCAAAAGTGAAATACATGAAAACTAAGTTGTGGTGGATTTTTGGAAGAGGTAAAATTTTCAGCAATTTGGTGCTAGAGAAACAGGTTGTTGAAATGGGACTTGAATAGTATTCCAGACATATAGTAGAAAAGGATTGAAATTTAAAAGAAAGACTTTAGAACCTCCAGAGAGATGACTCGCAAAAATGGATGTGTAAGAAGATAATTTAAATGAAGATGAAAGTTATATAAAGAAGTCAAGTGGTCAACCTTTTTGCTTCTGGTCAATATAAAGCATAAACCATCCCTTAAAAATTGCCAAATACCCAAGTATTTAAAGATTTATAAAACATTTTTTTATTTAAACAGATAATTTCAATCATCTTCCAGATTTCAATAATTTCTGATATGGTGTTTAACAATACACATATTCCTACTATTGTTGTCTGAGCTTACTTTAGAGGGATCATGGAAATACACATTTTGTAGAATAATTATCTGAATTCTTAATTTTGATTAAGTACATCTGCAAATCCTATAATGTATACTGTATTAGAATATTATTTGCTTTCAATTAATGTGAAAAGTTTGTTTGGACTCAAAATCCAGTGTCCATATATTACATTTATCTGTCCAGTTTACAACAGCACTGCTAATATTATTCATTTATTAAGATGATGCTAATGGCATGAGTGATTTTCCTTTGATTTGGACGTGAACAAATTTAGTAGTGTGAGAACTGAAATCATTCCTCATCTTGCCCATCTGCAAAATGTAATCTTAAGACCTAAGATTGCAACAGAATAGAAAAACCTTAGGCTTGCCTTGTCCCTGAAACACTGCTAGCTGGGCTTGAGACAAGCATGGAAGACATCAGGGAGAACTCTACTGTAGAGATTAAAGACCTAAAAACAAGTCAAGACAAAAAGAAAACTGCAATAATTGAGATTTGAAACCAACTGGATGTAATGAACACAAGGATAGAAGAAGCTGAGGAGTAAATCAGTGACATAGAAAATAAAATTATGGAAAGTAATGAAATTGCACAATAGGGAGAGAAAAATCTTGGATCATGAAAGTAGACTTAGGTAACTCAGTTACCCCGTAAAGCATAATAACATTCCTATTAAAGGAGTCCCAGAAGGAGAGAGAGGAAAGGGGAGGCAGGTGTATTTGAGGAAATTATAGCTGAAAATTTCCCTAATCTGAGGTAGGAAGCAATTATTCAAATCCAGGAGGCAGAGAGAACTCTCATCAAAAGCAACAAAAGCAGCCCAACATATTGTGGCAAAATTTTTCAAAATATGGAGATAAAGATAAATCCTAAAAGCAGCAAGACAAAAGAAGTCCTTAACTTACAAGGGAAGACAACTAAGATTAGCAGTAGATCTCTCCACAGAAACATGGCAAGCCAGAAAAAAAGTGGTATGATATATTCAAAGTGCCAAATGGGAGAAATCTGCAGAAAAGAACACTCTACACAGCAAAAAAAATCTGCAGAAAAGAATAATCTACCCAACAAGTCCATCATTTAGAATAGAAGGAGAGGTAAACAATTTCCCAAACAAAAACTAAGAGTTCTTGACCACTAAACCAACTTTGTAAAAATATTAAAGGGAACACTGAGTGGGAAAGAAAGACCAAAAGTGACAGAGACTACAAAGGAAAGAGAAAAATCTCCAGAAACAACAACAAAGCAAGTAATAAAATAACACTAAATTTATTTCTATCAATAATTACTCTGAATACAAATAGACAAAATGCTCAACCAAAAGACATAGGGTGTCAGAACTAATATATATATATATAATATATAATATATTATATAATATATATATTATATATTAATATAATATTATATAATAATTAATTATATTAATTAATATAATATATAATATATAATAATTAATTAATATAATATATATTATATATATATTATATATATATATAAAAGACCCATCTATATGCTGCCTACTAGAGACTCATTTTAGACCTGAAGATACCTATAGAAAAAGATTGAAAGTGAGGGCATGGAGAAATATTGATCACACAAATGGATGTCAAAATAAAGGTTGAGTAGCAATACTTATATGGGACAAACTAGACCTTAAAGACTGTAACAAGAGATGAAAAAGAGCACTACATCATAATAAAGGGGTCTTTCCAACAAGAAGATCTAACAGTTGTAAATATTTATGCCCCCAACTTGTGAGCACCCAAAAATGTAAAATAGTTAATAACAAACATAAAAGGAACTCACTTATAATAATACAATAATAAGGGACTTTAACAACCCATTTACATCAAAGGACAGATAATCTAAGCAGAAAATCAAAAAAGAAACAATGCCTTTCAATGACACACTGGACCAGATAGGCCTAACAGATATATACAGAGCATTTCATCCTAAAGTAGCAGAATGTTCGTTCTTTTCAAGTGCACATGGGACACTCTCCAGAAGAAATCACATACTATATCACAAATCAGGCCTCAACAAATGGAAAAAAGTTTGAGATCTTATCATGCATATTTTCTGACCACAATGCTATGAAACTACAAGTCAGCCACAAGAAAAAAATTGGAAAGACCATGAATACATGGAGATTAAAGACTATCCTACTGAAGAGTGAATGGCTCAGCTGGGAAATTAAAGAAGAAACAAAAAAAAAATACATGGAAACAAATGGAAATGAAAACACGACCATCCACATCCTTTGGGAAGAAGTAAAAGTGGTCATAAGAGAGAAGTATAGAGCGATATAAGCCTACCTCAAGAAGCAAGAAAAATCTCAAATACCAGCAAACTTTACATCTAGAGGAACTAGAAAAAGAAAAACAAAGAAACATAAAGCAAACAGAGGAAGGTAAATAATAAAGATTAGACCAGAAATAAATGATACAGAACCAAACAAAGGAAAAACAGTAGAACAGGTGAATGAAACCAGGAGCTTTCTGGAAAAATTAATAAAATTGATAAACCCCTAACCAGACTTATCAAAAAGAAAAGAAGACCCAAATAACATCATAAGAGAGAGGAGAAATCACCACCACCACAAAAATATAATTATAACAAAATATTATGAAAAATTATATGCCAGCAAATTGGGCAATCTGGGAGAAATTAATAAATTCCTAGAAGCAAATAAACTACCAAAATTGAAAACGGAGGTAACAGAAAACATTAACAGACCAATAGACAGTAAAGAAATTGAATCAGTAATATAAAAAACTCCCCCAGAAGAGGGGCAAGATGGCAGAGAAGTAGGAGACCTGTTTCAATTGGTCCCATAAAGTGAGCTAATTATGTACCAGGACACTCTGAACATTCACCAAACCAGACTGAGATATAGGATTTTACACTTCTGGATCTCTATGGGGGCAGAATTCACCAGCAGAGAGGTAAAGCATAAAGCATAGTGGGAATGATCAGACTGATATCAGAGGATAAACAGAGGAGAGAGGGAGTCACCAGAAGCAACCCACTGGAAACCAATACTTAAAGTAATGAAGACACTTTGGTCCAAAACCTATGGGATATGGCAAAGGCAGGCCTAAGGGAGAAATGCATAGCCATCCAAGCCTCCCTCAAAAAAAAATCCCAAATACTCCAGCTCTCTTTACACCTTAAAGAACTGGAGAATCAACAACAAATTAAGCCATGTCCACAAACAAGAAGGGAAAGAATCAAGGTTAGAGCAGAGATGAATGAAATAGAAACTAGAGATACAGTAAAACACATCAATGAAACTAGAAGTTCGTTTTTTGAAAGAATCAATAAGATTGATAAACTGTTGGCCAAATTAATCCAAAAGAAAAGAGGACACATATTAATAAAATTATGAATGAAAAGGGAGAGATCACAGCTAACACCAAGGAAATAGAGACAATCATCACAAATTATTATCAACAGTTATATGCCAATAAGTCAAGCAACCTAGAAGAAACGGATGTGTATACCTGGAAACCTATGAACTTCCAAAACTGAATCAGGAAGAAATGGACAATCTGAATAGACCAATATCTAGTAACAAAATTGAAGCCATGATAAAAAAACTTCCGAAAAAACAAGAGCCCAGGACCTGATGGATTCCCTGGAGAATTCTTCCAAACATTCAAAGAAGAAATAATACCTGTTCTCCTGAAGCTGTTTCAAAAAACAGAAACAAAAGGTAAACTTCCAGACTCTATCTATGAAGCCAGAATTACCCTGATCCCCAAATCAGGCAAAGACCCCACCAAAAAGGAGAATTTCAGACTAATATCCCTGATGAATATGGATGTCAAGATTCTCAACAAGATCCTAACTAATAGGATCCAACAGTACATTAAAAAGATCATCTACCATGACCGGGTGGGATTTATCCATGGGATGCAAGGGTGGTTCAACATTCAAAAATTAATAAATGTTTAAGAACAAATCAATAGGGGCGCCTGGGTGGCTCAGTGGGTTAAAGCCTCTGCTTTCGGCTCAGGTCATGATCCCAGCATCCTGGGATCGAGCCCCGCATCAGACTCTCTGCTCAGCAGGGAGACTGCTTCCCTTCCTGTCTCTCTGTCTGCCTCTCTGCCTGCTTGTGATCTCTCTCTGTCAAATAAAAAAAAATTTAAAATAAAAAAAAAGAACAAATCAATAGAAAACAGAGTTAAACCACATGGCCCTCTCAATGGATACAGAAAAAGCATTTGACAAGATACAGCATCCGTTCCTGAATAAAACCCTTCGAAGTGTAAGGATAGAGGAAATATTCCTCAGCTTCATAGACTCTATCTATGAAAAACCCACAGTGAATATGATTCTCAATGGGGAAAATCTGACAGCCTTCCCTTTGAGATCAGGAGCATGACAAGGATGTCCATCCTTGCCACTGTTGTTCAACATAGTACTAGAAGTTCTAGCAACAGCAATCAGAAATAAAAAGTATTCAAATTGGCAAAGAAAAAGTCAAACTCTCTCTCTGCACAGATGACATACTTTATATGGAAAACCCAAAAGACTTCACCCCCAACCTACTAGAACTCATAAAGCAATTCAGTAATGTGGCAGGATACAAAATCAATGTACAGAAATCAATTGCTTTCTTACACACTAACAATGAAAATATAGAAAGGGAAAATAGAGAATTGATTCTATTTACTATAGCACCAAGAACCAGAAGAGACCTTGGAATAAACCCAACCAAAGAGGTAAAGGGTCTATACTCGAAGAACTACAGAACACAAATGAAAGATATTCAAGAGGACATAAAAAGAGGGAAGAGCATTCCATGTTCATGAATTACAAGAATAAACATTTTTTAAATGTCTATATTGCCTAGGGCAAGCTATACTTTAAATGCCATCGTGATCAAAATTCCACCAGCATTTTTCATAGAGCTGGAACAAACAATCCTAATATTTGTATGGAACCCTAAGAAACCCTGCATTGCTAAGGAAATGTTGAAAAAGAAAAACAAAAGTGGGGGCATCACGTTGTCTGATTTCAAGCTTTACTAGAGAGCTATGATTACCAAAAGAGCATGGTACTGGCACAAAAACAGACATATAGACCAGTGGAACAGAGTAGAGAGCCCAAATATGGACCCACAATTCTATGGTTAAATAATCTTCGACAAAGCAGGAAAAAATATCCAGTACAAAAAAGACAGTCTCTTCAATAAATGGTGCTGGGAAAATTGGACAGCTATGTGTAGAAGAATGAAACTCGACCATTCTCTTACATCATACACAAAGATAAACTCAGAATGGATAAAAGACCTCAATGTGAGGCAGGTATCTATCAAAATCCTGGAGGAAAACATAGGCAGTAACCTCTACAACATCCGGCACAGCAATTTCTTTCAAGATATGTCTCCAAAGGCAAAGGAAACAAAAGCAAAAATGAACTTTTGGGACTTCATTCACATCAAAAGCTTCTGTGCAGCAAAGGAAACCATCGACAAAACAAAGAGGGAACTCACAGAATAGGATAAAATATTCACAAATGGCACTACAGGTCAGGTTTGCTGTGCATTATACGACTAGAGAACGTGGTGGCCTATTTCAGCGTGATTCGTACAGATAGCTTTATTTTTATCTATATCAACAAATCAGGAAAGAGTCTCTTGAACAAGTGGTCTTGGGAAAACTGCACAGCAACATGCAAAAGACAGAAACTGGACAACTTTCTTACACCATATAAGTAAGTAAGCAAGCAAGTAAGTTAGTATGTAAATAAATAAATAAATAATGCAGAATAGATGAAAGACCTAAATGTGAGATCTGAATCCATCAAAATCCTAGAGAAGAACACAGGTAGTAACCTCTTTGACATACGCCATTGCAACTTCTTACTAGGTATGTTTCTGGAGAAAAGGAAACAGAAGGAAAAATAAACTCTTGCCACATTCAAAATATATGCTTTTACAAATACTGGATGAATTTACCAAAGGGAAATATTTATTCATATTAAAGTGTGCCAAGAAACTCTAAATGCCAAGATGGCAAACTTGAGGGAAGATCATAATATGAAGAAAAGCATGAAATATGATATTTGGTTTTCCAGCCATTATTGTTCATGTTATATTTCTTCTCAGTGTTATGTGGCTCTAAACAGACCTGTAATTGGAAGTAAAACTCATCCAGCAATTAATGGTGGCATCTCTCAATGGTTTATAAATTTAGATAGCTGCTATCATATAGTAAGTGAAGTTGACGCACATGGCAAATTTGCATTCCATTCTATATAGCATTAGTGATGTATTTTGGACACCCAAAATGATGTATGAAGGGAAGTTCACATCTAGCTAGAATCTATATTTAAATCTCATTTTTCCTAAAGGTCAGCTGCAGGGAAGCCAAATTTCAGGCCAAGCAGTGTTCATAATCTTTCAGCAGTTTGTTACTGCTCCTCTTGCTTTTAAAAGGTCTTACGTGCAGAAAAGGGTTAATTAAATTTGTAACAATAACTTATTTGTGGCTAATTTACTTTAAATCAGAAATTCTTATTAAAAAATTTACTATAACATAAAGTTATTGTAAACATAAGCTTTTCTCATAAGAAATAACAAAATACATGCAGTCCTAAGTCTCGCTTATTCATATATCCAAATCTTTTCAAATTTTCATGCATTTTTGGTGACTCTATTTTATGTCTTAATATTTAACTTATTCCAGACGGTCTATGTAAAAAAATTCCATATAAGATCAAGAATCTGATATTATGAGGTGCCTGGGTGACTCAGTGGGTTAAAGCCTCTGCCTTTGGCTCAAGTCATGATCCCAGGGTCCTGGGATCGAGCCCCGCATTGGGCTGTCTGCTAAGCAGGGAGCCTGCTTCTTCTTCTCTCTGCCTGCCTCTCTGCCTACTTGTAATTTCTGTCTGTGAAATAAATAAATAAATAAAATCTTTTAAAAAATGAATCTGAGCTTATGATATTAATATGGTCACAGGATGGAAAATGCAACACTAGGATATCCACTTCCCCCACTTACTTTTTATCCACAGATGAAAATACAACTATATGGTATCCCCTTCCCCCACCTACTTTTATCATACAGAAAAATGGGAAGCAATAGAACATCTACAGCAATAATGAAATGATATCTTTTTACTACTGAGGAAGAACACCTGATTTACTGAATAACCTGCACTGATTATATGCTAATAAAATAGTCTTGGAAGGTATAAATTCAGGATGGCTATAAACTGGCCCTGACAAAAAGAGAACTAGTGTGTAAGACTGATATCTATTGAAGAATTTTTCATTTAGTGAATAATTCATTAAAATTTAAATTAAAAATGAAATAATTTTCAGTACTGGCTCCTAAAGGAGTTTTTCCAGACAGCAGTTCTAGATCAAGGAAATTTTATATCTAGTTGCTCAAATATAGCATTTTCTGTTTTCTAAGGAAAATATATAGCTTTTGTTTTTTGCCTTTATCTTCCTTTTGACTCTAATAGGGATTGCATGTGGGTTTAGGTTTTCTATATGGATTCAGTCAAGGTCTTTTGGATTTGGAATGTCTTTCACTTTTCCAAATTTAATTCTTTACCTGTTATGCTTAGAGAAGGTTTGAGAGATTATGTTGATAAAATGTTCTCCTTCCTTTCTCAGCCCTACCTGAAAACATAAACCCATTACAGAGGTGAAATGCACTGTCAGTTAGATGAGAATACAGGTAATAATAAAAAACTTTCAAGCTGGGGAGAAATTCATAATGGTGAAGTATTCTGTAACACGAGTTTCTGATTCATTCAGTATTTTACTTAGCTGAGCTGTGCATTCTTAATAATATTTATTGGGCTCTAAATGATTGTGTAATTTTGGGAATCATTGCTTTAGCCAGGATTTCTCAACTTCAGCGCTATTGACATTTGGACTGGATAATTCTTTGTTGTAGGGGGTTATCCTGTGCATTGTAGGATATTTAGAATCATCCTTGTCCTGTACCCACTAAATGCTAGTAGCACCTCCCTACCTAGTTGTGAAGAACAAAAATTTTGTAGACATTGTAAAATGTCTCCTGGAGAGGGGAACAAAATTATTCTGGCTGAGAACCACTGCTTTAATGCAAAAGACTTTGCAGTAGAATTTTCATTTTTCCTGCTGAACAGTGGCAAACTTGGCATCTTTGAAACCTGGAAAAGATTTTTTTTAACATTTTCCTTTCACTTTCAGTAATGATAATAAAATGAAATTAATGGCCAAGAGACTGAGAATTTTCTTTTATTGATTATTGTTATTATTATTTAGAGCCATTTAATTTTTTGAGTTATCATGCCAAAAAATATTAAAAATAAAGTAAATATTAAAATACAGAAAAGGTAATAGATTAATACTTCTTTCTAGTTTTTTTTTAAAGATTTTATTTATTTATTTGACAGAGAGAGATCGTAAGTAGGCAGAGAGGCAGACAGAGAGAGTGAGAGGGAAGCAGGCTCCCTGCTGAGCAGAGAGCCCGACGTGGGACTCGATCCCAGGACCCTGAGATCATGACCTGAGCCGAAGGCAGCAGCTTAAACCACTGAGCCACCCAGGCGCCCCCTACTTCTTTCTAGTTTAATCAGATATAACTGTTGCACAGTACTGTATAAGATTAACATATACAGCACAATGATTAGAATTACATGTATTGTGAAATAATTACCACAAGATTAGTTAACATCTGTCAATACATATAGATACAAAAAAGAAGTTTTTCACTTGTTATGAGAACTCTTAGAATTTACTCTCTTAATAATTTTCAAGTATACCATTCAGCAGTGTTAACTATAGTCATCCTCATGTTATATCCCTAGTTCTTATTTATCCCATAACTGGAATTTTATAAGATATAATTTTATAAATAAAAAAGTAATATATTGAGGAAGAGAAGCTTGAGAAGATGGCAAAGTAGAAGGACCCTAAGCTCTTCTCATCCCACATTTATAACTAGATATCAATTATATTCACAGAAATAAACCAGGGAGCAAGCCAAAGACTGGCAGAAGAAACTCCACAATTAAATGTAGAGAAAAAGCTGTATCTGAGAGGTTAGGAAGAGCAGGAATGGTGTTTGGGAGCTATCCTCAGGAGGGAGGGAGCTGTGGATTTGGAGAGGAGAAAGAAATGGTACCTTGCACCAGGGAGCCCTCACCAGGAAGACAAATTCCCATAACATCTTACTTTGAAAATCAGAGGGACTGAATTCTGTGAGTTTGTATAACCAGTTTGTCTTAGAATCTAGGGCTTTAAAAGTTAGCTGGGCAAGCCAGAAGGTCCAGTGAGAGCAATGTCACCACATTTAAAGAGATAACAGCCCACAGAGAAACACCACAGAAGCAACACTTTGCACAATGTAGGAGGAAATGAAGGGAAGATCTGTTTATACTGATTTTAAAGTATGTTGGGGACTTCTCAGGGGACACTTGATCTTAGCTAAAAGGCCAAGAATCTTCTTTTGGAACAAAGGAGGTGACAGTCACTACTTTCTTTCTCCAGCCCCTCATATAAACACAAGGTCACCTGTAGGAGACTATGCTTTACAGACACTTGTTATCCAACCTGCTAGCAGTGTGCCCCATTCATGCATTCTCCTGAGGATTCTCCCCTCAGAACCCGCCTGCCCAGGTCTCACTAATGCCACAGAGAGTAACAGAGTCCACAGCATGCAGAGTCAGGGCAAACAACTAGACTGAAAGAAAAAGAAACTCAAACACAATAGCAAGATGTAAGCAACACACATAAAAGACTAC
Source organism: Meles meles (assembly GCF_922984935.1). Classification (NCBI taxonomy): domain Eukaryota; kingdom Metazoa; phylum Chordata; class Mammalia; order Carnivora; family Mustelidae; genus Meles; species Meles meles. Next base: position 79,152,181 of record NC_060087.1, on the reverse strand, counting down.
TCTTAAGTGCCAGGTTTTGAAGAACAGGGACTCTTGCACTGCTGGGAGCTACAGAATCTCTTCTTCATAAAGCCACTACTTTTGAGAGCAGAAAGCACAGCTGACTTTCCTAACATAGAGCAACAGACACAAAGAAGTAGAGAAAATGAGGAGACAGAAGAATAAGTCTCAAATGAAAGAACAGAACAAAATCAAAGCATAAGATCTAAGCAAAACAGAAATAAGTGACCAAATATAGAATTTAAAGTAATGATTATAGCAATGTTTACTGGACTTCAGAAAAGAGTGGGGACATTTTGAAACCCTTGACAAAGAGATAAAGAATAACATATCATAGATGAATAACTGAGTAAATGACATTAAAAATACAGTAGATGGTATAAACAGTAGGCTACAGGAAGCAGAGGGGCATATCAGTGACCTGGAAGATAGAGTAATGGAAAGAAATCAAGCTGAATTGGTGAGAGACAAATAAATATTGCATAATTAGAATAGACTTAGAGAACTCAGCAACACCATCAAGCATAAAAACATTTGTACTATAGGGATCCCAGAAGAAGAAGAGAAAGAAAGTGGTTCAGAAAACGTATTTGAAGAAATAATAACAAAAAAAACTTGCTGAGGCTTAGGAGGGAAAAAGAGATCTAAATTCAGGAGGCTCAGAGATTCTGCAAGAAATTCAACCCATGGAGATCCACACCAAGAACATAGTAACGAAAATGGCAAATAATAGCCATGAAGAAAGAATTTTTAAAGTTGCAAGAGAATACAGTTAAATACAAAGGAAACCCCATAAGGTTATCAGCTGATTTTTCAGCAGAAACATTGCAGGCCAGGAAGGAGTGGCACAATACTTTCAAAGTGCTGAAAGGGAAAAATCTGCAGCCAAGAATCCTCTATCTAGCAAGGCTATCATAGAGAATAGAAGGAGAGATAGAGTTTCCCAAACAAAAGTTAAAAGAATTCATGCCCCTTGGGGTCCCTGGGTGGTGCAGTTGTTTAAGTGTCAGATTCTTGGATTCACCTCAGGTCATAATCTCAGGATTGTGAGGTTGAGTCCCAAATCAGGCTCTGTGCTCAGCATGGAGTCTGCTTGAGATTCTCCCTTTTCCTTTGCCATGCCCCTCGTTCTCTCTCTCTGTCTCTTTCTCTGTGTGTCTCTCTCTGAAATAAATACATCTTTAAAAAAATTCATGACCCCTAATCAGCCCTACAAGAAATGTTAAAGGAGACTCTGTGAGTGGAAAATAAACAACAACACAAGAGTTAAAATACTAAGAAGCACAAAACCAAAAATATATCTGTAAAAATCAGTCAAGAGAAGCTCAACATAAAAAGATGTCAAATGTTATAACAAGTATCTGAAACATAGAAGGAAGAGGAGTAAAGAATGTGTTCAAAATTAAGCCACTGTAAGCTCTATATAGACTGATGAATGCAGAAAATGTTATATATAACCCAAATGATAACCACAAATGAAACACCAGTAATAGATATGCAAAAATTAAAGAGTAATGAATCCAAGTATTTCACTAAAGAAAGCCAATTAATCAAGAGAGAAGAGAGCAAGAGAAGAAAGGAACAGATAGGAAATATGAAAATAATCATAAAATAAGCAACAAATGTCAATAAATATACACATATCAATAATTATTGTGAATGTAAATGGACTAAATATTCCAATCAAAAGACATAAGGTGACATGTCTAAAAAAAAAAAATCAAGACCCATCTATATGCTGCCTATAAGAGACTCATTTCAGACCTAAGGACACATGCAGACTGAAAGTGAGGATTGGAGAAACATTTGTCATGCAAATGAAAGTGAACAGAAGGCCAGAGTAGCGATACTTATATCAGATAAAACAGACATTAAAACAAAGAACATAAAAAGAGGCAAAGACTGTATAATCACAAATGGTAAAAGTTAACACATTATAACAATTGTAAATATTGACACAACCAACATGGGAGCACCAAAGTGCATAAAACAGTTAACAACAAACACAAGGGAAGTAATTGATAGTAATCTGTTAATAGTAGGAGACTTCAACACCCCAGTTACATCAATGGGTAAATCATCCAAACAGAAAATCAAAAAGGAAACAGTGGCTTTTAAAGACACATTGTTCCAAAAAATAAAAAAAAATAAAAAATAAAAATACAGACACATTGTTCCAGATGGATCTATCAGATATATTCAGAACATTAATGTCATCCTAAAACAACAGAACACACATTCTTTTCAAGTGCACATGAAACAATCTCCAAAATAAACCATGTATCATCTAGAAATCAAGTGACAACATATTCAAAAAGATTGAAGTCATAACATGCATCTCTTCTCACCATAATGTTCTGATACTAGAAATTGACCACAACACAAAACCTGGAAAGCACACAAGTACATGGAGATTAAGTAACATGCTACTAAACAATAAATGGGTCAACCAAGAAATCAAAGAGAAAATTAAAAAATACATGAAAACAAATGAAAATGAAAGCACAATGATCCAAAAATCTATGGGATTCAGCAAATGCTTTTCTAAGAGAAAAGTTTATAACAACACAGGCCTACCTAAAAAAGCAAGAAAATTCCCAGATAATCTAACCTTACATTAAAGGAACTAGAAAGAGAATAAGAAACTAAAGAAACATCTAAAGAAGAGCTAGTACCTGTTCTTCTTAAAGTATTAAAAAAGAATACAAGAGGAAGGAAAACTTCCTAATTCATTCTATGCCAAAATCAGGCAAAGACACTACAATAAAAGAGAACTACACTTCAATATCTCTGATGAACATAGACAAAAAAATCAACAAAATATTAGAAAACTGAATCCAGTTATACATTAAAAAATCATTCACCACCAACCAGTGGGATTTCTCCCTGGGGTGCAAATGTGGTTCAATATTTGCAAGTCAATCAATGTGATATAAGAGGTGAAAACCATATAACCATCTCAATAGATGCAGAAAAAAAAAGAAAACATTTGACAAAGTACAACATCCATTCACAATAAAAAAAATCCTCAACAAAGTAGGGTTGGAGGAAATATACCTCAACATAATAAGTGTCATCTAAGAAAAATCCACAGCTAATACCGTACTCAATGGTGAAAAACTGAGATCATTTCCCCTAAGGTCAAGAACAAGATGGAATGTCTACTCTCACCACAGTTATTTAATATAGTATTGGAAGTCCTAGCCACAGCAATTAGATGACAGGAATGAATAAAGGCATCCAAATCATGAAGGAAGAAGTCAAACTTTCACTATTTGCAGATGACATGATACTCTACATAGAAAACCCTGAAGATATCCAGCAAAATACTGCTAGAACTGATAAATGAATTTACTAAAATTGCAGGAAAGAAAAATCAATATATAGAAATCTGTGGCATTTTTATATATCAATAATGAAGCAGTAGAAAGAGAAACTAAGAAGGCAATCTTATTTACAATTGGACCAAAGATAAAATACCTAGAATGACCTTAGCCAAGGAGGTGAAGGGCCCATATCCTAAAAACTATAAAACATTGGTGAAAGATATTGAAGATGCACAAACATGTGGGAAAACTTCACATCCTCATGGATTGGAAGAACCAATACTGTTAAAATGTTCATTACTATCCAAAGCACTCTAAAGACTTAATATAATCCCTATCAAAATGCCAACAACATTTTCACATAACTAGAACAATCCTAAAATTTGTATGAAACCACAAAAGACTCTGAATAGCCAAAACAATACTGAAAAAGAAAAACAAAGAAAGAGGCATCACAATTCCAGAGTTTAAGTCATGCACAATGCTGTAGTATTTAAAACATTATAGTACTGGAACAAAAATAAGCACATAGATCAATAGAATAAAACAGAAACCCAGAAATAAACCAATATTTATGTGATCTATTAAAGTTTAACAAAGGAGGATAGAATATATAATGGGAAAAAGACAACCTCTTCAGCAAATGGTGTTGGAAGAACTGGATAGCCACATGCAAACTAATGAAACTGGACCAGTGCTTATACCATACACCATACACAGAGATGAGTTAAAAATGGTTTAAGGACCTAAAATTGAAACCTGAAACTAAAAATCCTAGAAAAGAGCACAGGCAGTAATTTCCCCAACATCAGGCATAGCAACATTTTTTAAGATATGTCCACTGAGGCAAGGGACAAGAAACAAAGCATTGACTATTGGGACTACATCAGAATAAAAAGCTTCTGCACAGCAATGGAACAATCAACAAAACTAAAAGAAAACCTACCAAGTGGGAGAAGATATTTGCAAATAATATCTCTGATAAATGGTTAGTATCTAAAACATATAAAGAACTTTTGCAACTCAGGGGCGCCTGGCTGTCTAAGTTGGTAGAGCATGTGACTCTTGATCTTGGGATCTTGAGATCAAGCTCCACACTGGGCCTAAAGCTTACATAAAAAATAAAAATTATGAAAAAAAATTTTAAAGAACTTACACAACTCAGTACCCCAAAACAAAATAATCTAATTTAAAAATAGGCAGAAGACATGAACAGACATTTCTCTAAAGAAAACAAACAGTGGCCAACAGACACATTAAGAGATGTTCATTGTCACCTACCGTCAAGAAAATGCAAATCAAAAGTTCAATGAAATATCAACTCACTCCTGTTAGAATGGCTAAAGTTAACAATGCAAGAAACAACAGGTGTTGGTGAGGATGTGGAGGAAAAGGAACTTTGTGCACTGTTGGTAGGAATGCAAACTGGTGCATACACTGTGAAAAACAATATGGAGTTTCCTCAAAAAGCTAAAAATGGAAATACTCTATGATTCGGTAACCACACTACTTAGTATTTACATCAAAAATACAAAAACACTAATTCAAAAGGATACATGCACACTTATGTTTATTATAGCATTATTTACAATAATCAAATTATGAACTAGCCCTGGTATCTTTCAGTAGATGAATGGATAAAGAAGTGGTATATATATAATGGAATTTTATTCAGCTGTAAAAGAGAAAAATTCTTGCCATTTGCAACAACATGGATGGAGCTAGAGAGTATAAGACTAAGCTAAATAAGTCAAAGAGAGAAAGATGAATACCAATATTATTTCAATCATATGTGGAATTTAAGAAACAAAACAAATGAGAAAAGGATTTAAAAAAAAAGGAGGGAGAGGCAAACCAGGAAACAGATTCTTAACTATAGAGAACAAATATGGTTACTAGATGGGATGCGGGTGGGGGATGAGTGTAGTAGGTGATGGGGATTAAAAAATACACTTTTTCAGGAATGCAGAGAAAGGGGAACCCTCCTACACTATTGATGGGAATGCAGGCTGATGCAGCCACTCTGTAAAACAGTACAGAGGTTCCTCAAAAAGTTGAAAATAGAGCTACCCTATGACCCAGCAAGTGCACTACTAGGTATTTACCCCAAAGATACAAATGTAGTGATCCAAAGGGGCACGTGCATCCCAATGTTTATAGCAGCAATGTCCACAATAGCCAAGCTATGGAAAGGGCCTAGACGTCCATCAACAGATGAATAGATAAAGAAGAATTGGTATATATACACAATAGAATATTATGCAGACATCAAAAAACTCAAAATCTTGTCATTTGCAATGACATGGATAGAACTAGAAGGTATTATGCTAAGCAAAATATGTCAGTCAGAGAAAGTCAATTATCATATGATCTCACTGATATGATGAATTTGAGAAACAAGACAGAGGATCATAGGGGAAGGGAGGGAGAAGTGAAATGGTAAAACCAGAGAGGGAGACAAACCATAAGAGACTCTTTAATCTCAGGAAACAAACTCAGGGTTGCTGGAGGGGAGAGTGATGGGAGGAAAGGGATGACTGGGTGATGGACATTGGATTGGGTAGGTGCTATGGTGAATGTTGTAAATTGTGTAAGACTGATGAATCACAGACCTGTACCCCTGAAACAAATAATACATCATATGTTAATAAAAAAAGAAGGAAAAATACACTTATTCTGAGCACTTTGCAATGTATACAATTGTTGAATCACTACATTTTATACCTGAAACTAATAGAACATTATGTCAAGTATAGTGGAATTAAGATTTAAAAATTAATAAAAAAAGAAAAATGTAATTGATCAATACTTGTATTTATACCAATATATTTTTATTTAATGATCCATTTCTTCATCAATATACCCAAATCATTATCATTTCATCATGTAATAAAGAAAAAAGTTATTAACATTATGTTTACATTCTTTCCTTCATATTTAGTCTATGTAATTAAATGGTCATGAAAAATGCAAAATGGCCTGTGGAACTGTGGGAGATAGAATGTTAAGAAAAAGTCTAGATATGGAGGTTAGTGTAGACTATGAAGATAACCATGGCAACCTATTTATGCTTATGGCCTAGGGCAGAAAATGGGAAAATGGACCAGTGATTTGTTGGTGTACTAAAATTGTTAGAAATTTTTGCTCCCAATTTTTAATTTGGTAAAAAGACACAATGTAAAATTTATCATCCTAACAGATCAGTTGTATTATTTACACACTCCTTGTTGTGTAAGAGATCCTCCAAACTTTTTATCTTGCAAAATTTATACTCTGTACACATTAAACAAAAACTCTGCCACTCCCCTCAGCCTCTGATAACCAGTATTCTATTTTCTGTCTCTGATTTTTGACTACACAATGCTCACTATATAATTAGAATCATGCAGTGTTTGTCTTTTTCACTCAGCATAGTATCTTCAAGGTTCATCCAGGTTGTAGCATATGAAAGTATTTTTTTTTTCATTTTTAAGAATGGATATTATTCCATTGTATGTATATACTAAATTTTCTTTCTGCATTTATTTGTTGATGGACATTTACATTGCTTCCTCCTCTTGGCTATTGTGAATAATGTTGCAATCAACACGGGTGAACAAATACTGCTTCAAGATCCTCTTTTCAATCCCTTTGGATCTATACCCAGAAATGGGATTACTGGATCACATGGTAATTTTGTTTGTAGTATTTTAAGGAAACTCTATACTATTTTTCTTAGCAGCTACACCATTTCACATTACTACCAAAGTGCACAAAGTTTGCAATTCATCCACATCTTCATCAGCACTTTTTTTTCCCTATTTTGTTTGTTTGTTTGGTTTTCGTAATGGCCCTACCAATACATGAAAGATGATATCACATTATGACTTTTATTTGCATTTTCTTTTTCTATATATTTTTAAGTTTTTATTTTAATTCTGGTTATATATTAATGTATTTTTTAAGATTTTATTTAAGAGATAGCAAGAGAGAACATGAGTGGGGGGAGGGGCAGAGGGAGAAGCATACTCCTGGCTGAGCAGGGAGCCCAACTCAGGGCTAAACACTGGACCCCAGGATCATGACCTGAGCCAAAGGCAGACACTTAGCTGACTGAGCCACCCAGGCACCCCTATACTAATGTATTGTTAAGGGAAAAATATATACCTATATATCGACATATAGCAATAATAAATAATAGTGCTATAGTATTCCCACCAACAGTGGAAGAGGGTTCCCCTTTCTCCACATCCTCTCCAACACACGTTGTTTCCTGTCTTGCTAATTTTGGCCATTCTAACTGGTGTCAGGTGGTATCTCAATGTGGTTTTGATTTGAATCTCCCTAATGGCTAGTGATGATGAACATTTTTTCATGTGTCTGATAGCCATTTGTATGTCTTCGTTGGAGAAGTGTCTGTTCATATCTTCTGCCCATTTTTTGATATGATTATCTGTTTTGTGTGTGTTGAGTTTGAGAAGTTCTTTATAGATCCTGGATATCAACCTTTTGTCTGTACTGGATGTGGAGAAAGGGGAACCCTCTTCCACTGTTGGTGGGAATGCAAGTTAGTGCAGCCACTTTGGAGAACAGTGTGGAGATTCCTGAAGAAATTAAAAATACAGCTTCCCTATGACCCTGCAATTGCACTGCTGGGTATTTACCCCAAAGATACAGATGTAGTGAAAAGAAGGGCCATCTGTACCCCAATGTTTATTGCAGCAATGGCTACGGTCGCCAAACTGTGGAAAGAGCCAAGATGCCCTTCAACGGATGAATGGATAAGGAAGATGTGGTCCATATACACAATGGAGTATTATGCCTCCATCAGAAAGGACGAATACCCAACTTTTGTAGCAACATGGACGGGACTGGAAGAAATTAAGCTGAGCGAAATAAGTCAAGCAGAGAGAGTCAAGTATCATATGGTCTCACTTATTTGTGGAGCATAACAAATAACATGGAGGACATGGGGAGATGGAGAGGAGAGGGAGTTGAGGGAAACTGGAAGGGGAGATGAACCATGAGAGACTATGGACTCTGAAAAACAACCAGAGGGTTATGAAGGGGCGGCAGGGGGGTGGAGGTGGGGTGGGAGGTTGAGGAACAAGGTGGTGGGTAATAGGGAGGGCACGTACTGCATGGAGCACTGGGTGTGATGCCAAAACAATGAACACTGTTATGCTGTAAATAAACAAATAAAAATTAAAAAAAAAAAAGAATCTGTATTCTGGTTTGTTTTTCTCTTTATTCCCCCTTAGTTCATGAGCTTCATTTCTCAAATTCCATATATGATTGAACTCATATGGTATTTCTCTTTCTCTGATTTATTTCACTTAATATTCATTTCACTTAACATAATACACTCTAATTATAAATGAATAATAAATCTTTGATTTATTTCACTTACCATTTATTTCACTTTGCATAATACACTCTAATTCCAACCACGTCATTGCAAATGGCAAGATATCATTATTTCTGAAAGTTGAGTAATATTCCATAGCATATATATGTATGCTATTTACATATGTATACCTTTTCTTTATCCATTCATCAGTGGATGAACATTTGGGCTCTTCGTAATTTGGCTGTTGATAAGTCTGCTATAATCAATATTTCTGTATCCTTTGGGTAAATATCTAGCTGTGCAAATGGTGGATCATAGAATGGTTCTATTTTTAACCTTTTGAAGAACCTTCCAGACTGGCTGAAACCACTTATGTTCCTCCCATGAGTGTAAGAGGGTTCCACTTTATCTGCAGCCTCACCAACACCTATTCTTTCCTGTGTTGTTACTTTGGGCATTCTGACTGATGTGAGGTGATATCTCATTGTAGTTTTGATTTGTATTTCCCTGACAATGAGTGACATTGAGCATTTTTTCATGTATTTGTGAGCCATTTGTATGACTTCTTTGGAAAAATGTCTATTCATGTCTTCTGCCCTTTTTCTAAACTAGATTATTTGTGTTTTGGCTGTTGAGTTTAACAAATCCTTTATATGTTTTGGATACTAACCCTTTATCAAATATGACATTTGCAAATATCTTTCCCATTATGAAGTTTTCCTTTTAGTTTTACTGGGTGTTTTCTTTGCTTTGCAGAAGCTTTTATCTTGATGAAGCCATCTTATCTTGATGGCAGTTTAAGCCATGACTATTGGTGCTGTGCTATTTACTGAAGTCAGATTATGTTGAGTAGTCAGGGAGGGAAATGGCACTAGCCGGCTCCTTAATCCTGCAGAGTGGAGTTTGTGTTCCCTGCTGTCTGGTAAGTCCTCTCAGAAGAGTGAACAATCGCCTATCAGGAGTCCCAGGTGTCCCTCAGATTGTTGCCTTCACACTGGTCTGGGCCACCTGGATGCCTGGTATAGCAGTACACTTTAGGCTTTATCACAGGCAGTCTAGCTTTAAAACTCCAAACTTTAGGGACCTGAAATCATGTGGACCTGTGCTTGTCCTCTGTGGGAGGATCTGTCCAAGCTAGAACTGATGCAGTTTTGACCCAGACAGCAGTCATATCAAAGCATAGGAGAGTGGGTTTTGCAGTAAAGAACAGCACAGAGTCAATGTCTGGGTTAGACACCATCGGCAGGCATCTGTACCTATGCTGAGGGGTGGGGGAAATAAATGATGCCAGTGGCTCATTTGTCCCAAGAGAGGTAATGCCACCTAACCCAAAAGTGCTCCAAGAAGGGTGAACATCTGTCCCAGTGTATCCCAAGGGATCCTCAGATAGCATAATACATCACCAGGATACCTGCCCACCTTCTCCACAGGAGCACAACAGTGCCCTCCAGGTTCCACACTAGCCAATCCATGGACCTCTAAAACTCTAATATTTTAACCAAACTGGTTGTAAAAACTCATGAAAATCAGATCCTCTGAGTTGAAAGATGGTTTTGGAGAAGGAGGTAAGATGGTGGAGTAGGGGACCCTGTTTCAACTGGTCCCTGAGTTTAGCTAGATATCTATTGAACAATTTTGAATGCCCATGAAAACAGCCTCAGATGTAAAAATATATATATGGATCTCTACAAGCAGAAAATCAACTGCTTTTTGCAAGGTGGGACATGTGAAGTCATGAATCTGTGGGGAGATACTAGAAAATAAACAGAGGAGGGAGTGAATGCCCATAAGCTGGCTCCTGGAAAGTGATATAATACTGTAGGACAAAATCAGAGCTCTTAGAAATCTGCTCTTGTGAGAGACATCCTTCTCTGAAATGGGCTCTGAAAATGGAAATGCAGAATTCAAGGTAAGGTATGTGATTTCAGGTTACAAGAAGCTAGAGAGCAAAAAGGGGTGCCTGAATAGGTAGAATGCCTGATCAGTGGAGCCAGGAAGCAGGTTATGGTCAGCAAACCAAGGAGGGGACTCTCAGCTCTGGTAACCATAAACCATGAGCTGAGCCAGCCAGTAATCTCTCTTTTCCTGAGCAGCCTGAAAAGGACTGAAACCTGCGCTTGCAACTGGGCCAAAGCTAACAGCGCAGTAGCAGCCTAGAAAGGACATTAGGGTGGTACCCAGACATGATCCAGGAGCTTTGGGTGGATGCACAAGCCTGGGGCCACTTGCAGTTTTAGAATCACAAAGAGCAGTGACACTCCTAGGCCCCTGGGACTACCTCTGAGAGAGCTGCAGTGAGCACACACCATGCAAGACTGTGGTTTTCATTGCATGCAGAAGTGGAGACTATTTGTCCCAGAGGGTCTTTTTAGAGGGCAAACTGGGATCTTTCTGCTCTGGATCAGAGGTTTGGGCATGGCCATTTTTGCTCTGATTCTCTGAAGAGGATCAGAAAGCCTCCAGCGAACAAAGCCAGACAAAGGACCAGCTTTCCCTGAACCCATCCCCCTGACAGGAGGGAGAATTCTGCCTAGGCAGGGATACCCAAGAAACAACATGTCAGGCCTCTCACCCAGAAGAGTCTGGAAGAACATAGAGACAACCAGCCTATGGGTCCCACAAGACTGTAAAATTCCAGTGTCAGGGGAAAATAGTATATTGAGCTCCAGGTGTTCCCTCATGACTCCTTTACTTTTCAGATAAGATTCTCCTTTTCTTTTGTTTTTCTTATGCTTTTTCACTGTTTTTCTTTGTTTGTTTGTTTTTACCTTTTTCTCGTTTCAACTGGATGCTTATTATACCCACTTATATCTCATAGTCATTTTTTAACTTGTATTTTGTCACATCTACTTTTTTTTATAAATATGTGCTTCATTTTAGTCCTCTTTCAAAATTATATATATATGTGCATATATATATAGATGCACACACACACACACACATATATATATATGCACACACTTTTTGTGCATACTTTTGGTACACATTTGGAACGTAGTGTCTTCTAACACATAGACAAAATCCATCCAGAAAAAAGTGCAACACCCTGCTTTGTCCACACTGTGATATTATAGTCTCTCTTCCCCTCCCCTCCTTTTTAAAAAAATTTATTATTGTGTTTCATTCTGACTTTGTTTTTCTGGGGTAACTTCAGACCACTCTGGATTTTGCTAGGCTGCATTTTGCTTGGGGCATGGTTGATATTTTGGAATCCATTCATTTGAGCACCCATCATTCTCTGTACAGAATGACAAGGAGGATCAACTCACACACACACACACACAAACAGTCAGAAGAAGTGTTCTCTACCACAGACCTAATAGATAAGGATATAAGTAAGATGTCAAAGATAGAATTCAGGATAGTAGTCATAAAGTTCATAGCTAGGATTGAAAAAAGCATAAGTGACAATATAGAATCTCTAAGGGCAGAAATGAGATCTAATCAGGCCAAACTTAAAAATGCTATGAATGAGATGTAGTCTAAACTGAATACTCTACTAGCTAGAGTCAATGAAGCAAAAGGGAGAATAAGTGATGTGGAAGATAAACTGATAGAAAGGAAGGAAGTTGATGATAACAGACATAGGCAGCTCGTAGCTCATGAAAAATGACTTAGACAGATTAATGATGCCATGAAACACTCCAATGTCAGAATTGTTTGGTACCCTGAGGGGGTGGAGAGAGAAAGAGAGAGGACTAGAAGGTATACTTGAGCAAATCTAGCTAAGAAATTCCCTAATTTGTTGAAGGAAATAAGCATTTATGTCCAAGAAACAGAGAGGAGCCATTCCAAAATTAATAAATATATATCAACATCCCAACATATATTAATGAAGATTGCAAATTGTACAACCAAAGAAATTATCATGACAGCTAGGGAGAGGAGGTTCCTTATGTATGAAGAGAAGAATATCAGAATAACATCAGACCTATCCATAGAAACCTGGCAAGCCAGAAAACCTGGTAAGACATATATAAGGTACTAAATGAGAAGAACATGTAGCCAAGAACACTTTAGCCAGCAAGGCTGTCATTCAGAAAGGATGTAGAGATAAAGAGCTTCCAGGACAGGCAGAAACTGAAATAATATGTGACCACCAAGAATGCCCTACAAGAAATGTTAAGGGGGATTCTATAAGTGAAGAGAGATCCCAAGAGTTACATGCACTAGAATGAAACAGAGAAAATCCACAGAAACAGGGACTTTTCAGGCAATGCAATGTCACTAGATTCATATCTTTCAATAGTTACTCTGAATATAAAAGGGCTGAATGCTCCCATCAAAAGACACAGGGTATCAGATTAGAGGGAGGGAAAAAAAACAGGACCCATCCATATGCTGTCTACAAAAGATTAATTTTAAACCTGAGGCACCTCCAGATTGAAAGTGAGGGAATGGAGAACAATTTCCATGCTAATGGACCTCAAAAGAAAACTGGGTTAACCATCCTCATATCAGAAAAATTAAATTTTAAACCAAAGACTGTAGCAAGAGATGTACAGGGACACTATATCATAACTAAAGGCTTTATCTAACAAGAAGATCTAACAATTGTAAATATCTATACCCCCAACATGGGAGCAGCCAATTATATAAACCAATTAATAATCAAAATAAAGAAATATATTGATGATAATACATTAATAGTAGGAGACCTCAACAATCTACTCACAACAATGAGCAATGGACAAATCATCTAGGGAGAAGATCAACAAAGAACCAAGAGCTTTGAATGACACATGGACCAGATGGAAATCATAGATATATACATAGATATATAGGATGGAATGTTCTATTCCATCCTAAGACAAAAAAGTACTCATTATTCTTGAGATCACATGGAACATTCTTCAGAATAAATCACCTACTGGGTCACAAATCGGGTCTCAACTGATACCAAAAGATTGAGATTATTCCCTGCATATATTCAGACCACAATTCTTTGAAATTGGAACTCAATCAAAAGAACAAATTTGGAAGGAACTTTAACACTTTGATGTTCATAATCATTCTCCTAAAGAATGAATGGGTCAACCAGGAAAATAAAGAACTTAATTCATTGAAGTCAATGAAAAATGAAAACACATAAGTTCAAAAACCTATGAGATACTGCAGAGGTGGTCCTATGAAGGAAGTACATTGCCATCCAAGCCTCCCTCAAAAAATTAAAAATATCCCACATGCACAAGCTAAACTTACACCCAAACAACCTAGAGAAAGAACAACAAATAAAGCCTACACCAAGCAGGAGAACAGAAAAAATAAAGATTAGAAAAGAAATCAATGAAATAGAAAGCAAGAGAATAGAAGGACAGACCAACAAAACAAGAAGCTGGTTCTTTTAAAGAATAAAATTGATAATCTTCCCACCAGAAGTATCCAAATGAAAAGAGAAAGGACCCAAATTAATAAAATCATGAATGAAAAAGGAGAGATCATGACTAATATGAAGGAAACAGAGACAATTGTTAGAAATTCTTACCAGCAGCTATATGTTAACAAATTAAGCAATCTGGAAGAAATGGATGCATTCCTGGGAACTTATAAACTACCAAGACTGAAACAAGAAGAAATAGACAATCTGAACAGACCCATAACCTGAAAGGAAATTGAGGCAGTAATCAAAAACCTCCCAAAAAACAAAAGTCCATGGCCAAATGGCTTCCCAGGGGAATTCTACCAAACATTTAAAGAAGAAATAATACATTTTCTACTGAAGCTGTTTCAAAAAGTAGAAATGGAAGGAAAATTTACAAACTCATTCTGAGGCCAGGATTACCCTTGTCCCAAAGCCAGACAAAGACCCTGTCAAAAAGGAAAATGGACCAATATCCCTGATGAACATGGATGTCAAAATTCTCACCAAGATACTAGCCAATAGGATCCAACAGTATATTAAATGGATTATTCACCACAACCAGTTGGGATTTATTCCTGGGATGCAAGAGTGGTTCAAAACTAAAAAAATCAATCAATGTAATAGATCACATTAACAAAAGAGTCGAGAAACGTATGATCCTCTAAATTGATGTAGAAAAAGCAATTGACAAAATACAGCATCCTTTCTTGATTAAAACTCTTCAAATTATAGGGATAGAGGGAATATTCCTAAATATCAAAAACATCATTTATGGAAAGTCCACAACGAATATTGCTCTCAATGGGGAAGAACTAGTATCTTTTCCATTAAGATCAGAAACATGACAGGGATGCCCACTCTCACCATTATTCTTTAACATAGTACTGGATGTCCTAAGCTCATCAAACAGACAACAAAAAGAAATAAAAGGCATTCAAATTGGCAAAGAAGAAGTCAAACTCTCTGAATTGCAGATGATATGATACTTTATGTGGAAAACACAAAAGACTCCACCCCAAAATTATTAGAACTCATACAGCAATTCAGTAATGTGGCAGGATATAAAATCAATGCATAGAACTCATTTGCATTTCTATACAGTAACATGTGCCTGAAGAAAGAGAAATTAAGGAATTAATCCCATTCACAATTACACACACAAAAAAATTAGATACTAGGAATAAACCTAACCAAAGAGGTAAAAAATCTGTACTCTAGAAACTACAGAACACTTCTGAGAGAATTTGAGGAAGAGACAAAGAGATGGAGAAATATTCCATGCTCATAGATTGAAAGAATAAGCACTGAGAAAAATATCTATGCTGCCCAGAGCAATCTACACATTCAATGCCATCCTGATCAAAATACCATCGACATGTTTCCCAGAGCTGTAACAAAGAATCCTAAAATTTTTATGGAACCAGAGAAGAGCCTGAATCACCAGGACAATGTTGAAAATTAAATACAAAGTTGGAGGTGTCGCAATGTCTGACTACTCTGACTATTCTCTGACTTCTCTGATGATTACTCTGCATCTTAGCTCTCTAGGTCTATTATGTCTCATCTATGTCAATGTATACAGTGTACATTATATAATAGAGATAAAATAACTGTGGAACACAATATGCCTGGGTTTTCCCAGATTCCATGCAACTGATAGGAGAACCTGCCCTCATTAGTAATAATAAACAAGGACAGTAGAGGCACATTTTTTTTCCTTTGCAACTTGAGTTGTCAGATTACACAGGACTCCTTTTCTCTTCTTTCCATGAGATGAAACACAAATGTCCTAGTAAACCAGTTTTGACCATGTGGTCTAGGAAATGCCCTACGATACATCAGAGAATCAATATGAAGTGAAGATGTGTACCTGAACAACCTTTTCAAGCAAAGAAATCCCACCAAACCTTACTTAAGAAATCAAACTTCTGTCTTATTTAGGCCACTGTGTTTTGTGGGTTCTTTGTTGAAACAGCTCAACCATTCTTACCTTTAACATTTACCTCTGGTGTCCCATGTCATATCCCCTTGACTCACCTTTGATGAAGCTGCAGCCTGCTCTGGTCAACAGCACAGGAGTTTAGACCCAGCTCATGCTGAGGGCAATTCTCTTTCTAATCTTCACACGGGGGCCTTCATCAATATCTCAGCAGCCTTCTCAGTCAATGCAACCCTCCAATAATGGGAGACAAAAGATAGTGAATAAATACCCACTCTCTTCCTTCAAGCAGAATATAATATAAATCTTCAAGCAGAATGATAGTATAAATCGTTAAGAGCACTAAAAAATGTTTAACCCAGAGAAGACCCAATAAGAAATGTTAAATATTTGAAAGGCATGATTGTACATAAATATTCAAAATGCATGTACAGAAGAAAACTTCAGATAAATTTATCTGTAAGATCCTACATAGGAGATTGAAGACTAGGATAGAAGATGAAATGAGAAATATTTCAGTTCACTATAGATAAGAACTTTGTACATTCAAAGTTACTGGAAGGTAGGTTTCTAAAGCATATTTCTGATATCTAGTGACAGGTTATTTAGAATCTTTTAAAGACTTAATGATTTGCTTGCATGTCTGTCAACTCTGTTAAATTGTGAAATCTTAAACTCTTAAAATAATGACTGTATCTTATAATCTTTCTGCCTGCATCACTTAGGAAACATCTAATGCATAACAGACACTTAAAAATTGAATAAATGAATTTAGGAAAGAAAGAAAGCAAGCAGGTGGGCAAGAAAGGAAGGAAGGGAGAGAGAGACAAGAAAGAAAGAGAGAGAAGGAGGAGAAGGAAGAAAGGAAGAAAGGATGGAAGGAAGGAAGGCAGGCATGAAAGAAAGAAAGAGAGAGAGAAAGAAAGGGAGGGAGGGAGAAAGAGGTACAGTAGAAGGGAGGAAGATTAAGAGCTTTTTGTGGGATAATATAGAGATAACTGAATCATCAAGAGGTTATTCTTACTCATTTTAAGGTTTCTTCCAAGTCTGAGTGCCTGTGACTCTAAAAAATTGTCAGCTGTTCAAAGTTCATTAGACTTATTTAAATTATAGTTTGTTTAAAATACCAGACATTCTGTAGGGAGAAAACTTTATCTCAAAATAAAAAATAGTTGTATGACCTATTAACATCTTAAATTTGGGGGTTATACCAATCAAAATTAGTAAGTGAAGATTCTATTTATATCATTTAGTACCAACTTGGAAATAAATCACGCCTACCCTACAGTTGCAGAGTGTTTATAATGATATGATTATGCTCATGTATACATGTACATATATGTGTGTTCATATGCATACATATCTATGAGTAATATACCATTGTATCTCCTGAAGTGAAGCAAATAGAGAATCTTAACTTTATGAAATGAATAAAAGTGATGGCTGTCTTCAGTAAATACTCACAGTTACAGAATTGTGAAGCTCTTATTTATTAGCACCATTACATCACAACTCTATCTCAGACTCTAAAGTAGTTCCAGTTTAATAGATAAACTCAGTTGCTGCTCCCTGCTTCTCATTGGCATTTTGGTAAAGGTATAGCAGAGCTTTGGAAGATCCTCTTTAAGGGCAGCTTCCCTGACTTTTACTTCAATCACTGTCAGGATGATGGTCACATCTAAGCCAGAGGGCCACAGTAACAATAAGATCCCCTATGCCTTCCTACATGTCCCACTATTTTTTTTTTACCATCTTCATTATCTTCTATGGTGGAAGAGAATTTAGAGGTGAGGTACACTTTTATTGTGCATACAGCTTTGCTCTTCTGTACATATTCTGAATATTGAGGAATGTCTGTTTCATTACTGATAGTAATTGTGCCTCAGCAAAATTGTAAAGATACAAAGTTGTACCTTCAACTGTCCCCTTTTGAGCACTTCCTTCTTTAAGTTTCTCAGTTTTTAGTATCTCTATAATTCTTGGTTGTTCAGGATCCTCCATATGAATACTCTCCATTCTCGGGAACACCTCATAATCCCTGTCTCATCCACTCCCCTTAAAACTTATCCGTACTGAGTATTAGTCTTTTACTGCCTTTCAAAATAACTAGCTAGATAATCTGATCACTTATTTTATGGTGATCATGTTAATGGATAATACCAACTAGGATTGAATCATGGCTCTACCACTTTATTACAGTGTGCCTCTGGGCAAGTTATTTAACTTCTTTTTGCTTAAGTTTCCTCATCTGTAAAATGGAGATCATAAAAGCACCTGCCTTACATGGCTATTGTGAAAATTAAACAAATTAATAAAATACAGTGATTAGCATAATGCCTGGCACATAGTAAGTGCTCAATGAGTGTTAGCTATCAATAGTCATATTTTAGGAGGGAATTGATCGGTCAGAATTTCAGGTCTTATGGAAAACCATTTCAACATGAATGTGCTGGCCTTTATTTTTGCATATATTCTGCCTATTACATAGTGGAGGCATTGTTTATTCTCTACACCGTTGTACATTATAGAAAGGCCAATGAGACGATAAGAATCTTTGCTGTGCAGAAACTTTTGATCTTGATGAAGTCCCAAAAGTTCATTTTCGCTTTTGTTTCCTTTGCCTTTGGGGACATATTTTTTTTTATTCGTTTATTTGTTTACTTACAGCATAACAGTGTTCATTGCTTTGGCATCCCACCCAGTGCTCCATGCAGTATGTGCCCTCCCTATTATTTGGGGACATATTTTGAAAGAAGTTGCTGTGGCCAATGTCGAAGATGTTACTGCCTATGTTCTCCTTTTTGATAGATACCTGTCTCACCTTGAGGTCTTTTATCCATTTTGAGTTTATCTTTGTGTATAATGTAAGAAAATGGTCGAGTTTCATTCTTCTACACATAGCTGTCCAATATTCCCAGCACCATTTATTGAAGAGACTGTCTTTTTTCCACTGGATTTTTTTCCTGCTTTGTCAAAGATTATTTGACCATAGAATTGTGGGTCCATATTTGGGCGCTCTACTCTGTTCACTGGTCAGTGTGTCTGTTTTTGTGCCAGTACCATGCTGTCTTTGTAGTAAAGCTTGAAATCAGGCAATGTGATGTTGCCAGTTTTGGTTTTCTTTTTCAACATTTCCTTAGCAATGTGGGGTCTCTTCTGGTTCCATACAAATTTTAAGATTGTTTGTTCCAGCTCTTTAAAAAATGCCATTGGAATTTTGATCATGATGACATTGAAAGTATAGGTGGTTCTAGGGAGTATAGACATTTTAACAATGTTTGTTCTTCCAATCCCTGAGCATGGAATGGTCTTCCATCTTTTTGTGTCCTCTTCAATTTCTTTCATGAGTGTCCTGTAGTTCTTTGAGTACAGATCCTTTACTTCTTTGGTTAGGTTTATTCCCATGTCTCTTCTGGTTCTTGTTGCTATAGTAAATGGAATCGACTCTCTTATTTCCCTTTCTATATTTTCATTGTTAGTGTATAAGAAAGCAATTGGTTTCTGTACATTGATTTTGTATCGTGCCACATTACTGAATTGCTGTATGAGTTCGAGTAGTTTGGGGGTGAAGTCTTTTGGGTTTTCCATATGAAGTATCATGTCATCTGCAAAGAGAGAAAGTTTGTCTTCTTCTTTGCCAATTTGAATACATTTTATTTCTTTTTGTTGTCTGATTGTTGTTGCTAGGACTTCTAGTACTATGTTGAACAACAGTGGCAAGGGTGGACAGCCTTTTCATGTTCCTGATCACAAAGGGAAGGCTGTCAGCTTTTCTCCATTGAGGATGATAATCTTTCCACACTATTAGAGGTAAAGCTTTTTAATCAACATAAAACTCAAGAGTATTTTTAAGATGGGTAACTTTTTTTTTCAGAGTAACAGTATTCATTGTTTTTGCACCACACCCAGTGCTCCATGCAATACGTGCCCTCCCTATTACCCACCACCTGGTTTCCCAACCTGCCACCCCCTGACCCTTCAAAAGCCTCAGGTTGTTTTTCAGAGTCCATAGTCTCTCATGGTTCATCTCCCCTTCCACTTTCCTTCAACTCCCTTCTCCTCTCCATCTCCCCATATCCTCCATGTTCTTTGTTATGCTCCACAAATAAGTGAAACCATATGATACTTGACTCTCTCTGCTTGACTTATTTCACTCAGCATAATCTCCTCCAGTCCCATCCATGTTGTTACAAAAATTGGATAACTTTTAAAAAATGCTTCACTTTTTCTCCCCAGTTTCTCTCAAACAATGACTATTCTCCTTCACTAGCTGGGCCTGTTCATTTTGACATATCTTATCAGACAAAACTATGTTTCTGTGCTTGTTCTTTCATATATTAATGACTGATATCAAAAATCCCAGGAGAAATATATTATGGCACAATGTAATGTGCTAAAGTCATTTTTCCTTTTCATAGAGATCATTTCAGTTATAGAAAATGTACTTTTTAAGTATATTATAATAAATTCAAAAAATTCCAAAAAGTGAAATAAAATTAATTCAGACAAGTTTTTAATTTCTATACTCTCTGTTATGACTTGTTTAAAGACAAAATTGACATTCTTTTAAAAGTTTGAATTTTTTCTTCAGTCCCTTTCCTTTTTCATAAGTGTGGCCCAGAAGATAAACCTACTGTATGAAGTCACAGGCTGAAAACAAAAACAAAAAAACAGGAAGGAGTTTACATAGTTTTATATGATAAAGCCAAGATAAGAGAGATCAAATCACTCTCAACTCTTTGAAGCTGATGTTTGAACTTGCCATTTTAAAAGGTAATAATACACACTTTAATCTATCTTCTTAGTAACTGCCTGTTTAATGAGACTTTAGTTTCCTGCAATGTGCTAGTCTAAATCTATTTTCTTCTTTTGTTTTAAAACATTCAATTTTTCCATAGTCTGGCTATTGTAGACATTGCTGCTATAAACATTCAGGTACACGTGCCCCTTCGGATCACTATGTTTGTATATTTACTGGTAAATACCCAGTAGTGCAATTGCTGGGTCATAGGGTAGTTCTATTTTCAACATTTTGAGGAACCTGCTTCTCCTCTTTTTTAACAGCCAATTTTACATATTCATTATTTTTATTTAAAAAATTTTGTATTGAAATGTTATCTTAGCTTTATATTTCCTTTCCCCTTTTCCCAAACTTAGACACCAGCCCCTTTGAAATTCCTTGAATGACCACATATTGCTTGAGCTATTTCTGTCATGATCTTAAAAGCATCATGCATAAGTCATTCCCTATTTTCTTCTCACTCCCTTTCAATTCAAATTCTTGGCAATACAGAATGATATATTTCAACAGAACACACTTTATGAAATGTCTGTTAGACTATTTTTATTTTATAAAGAATAGGATGTTTATGTTTTAAATATTGGCTAATCCGATGTACTTCTAATAAAGGTTATACAAAGCATGGTCCAAATAATGCCATCATTGTATGTCGTTCAGTTAACTTAGTGATATTATTATCTTTAAATAAATGTTTCAATTCATCCTGTTCCACAGACTATTTTCAGTTATAAAGTATAAGATAAAAGTGAAATTGTCAAGTTCCATCAACAAATGCTAATTAAGCATGGCTCAGCTCTTTAAATCTACTATAGACTGTAACACTGAAAACATGCATTTTCTTTCTTGATTTCTCTTCCTGTTATTGCCTTTACAAGTATCTTTGTGATTTATAATCTCTGAGCTATTGAGCTTCTGAATATGGCTACCAAAATAACTACAGTGTTTGACTAAATTGGGAAAAAATTACTGATTTCAGATTTTCCAAAATAAATGTCCAAGGGTAAAATTTGAAACTTAAGCAAAATCCTTTGCATTTCTAAAAAATTTACTCTTTGCTAGTACAGAATAACTACTTAATCATTTTAAAACTATGGAGTGTAAAAATTATTCACTGCATAATAGGTACAATCAATCTTCATTATTTACAGATTTTATATTTGTGACTTTTCCTCCCTATTAAAATTTATTTATAACTCATAACTCAGAATCAACACTCACTATGCATTTTCTGTCATTTGTGGCCATGTTCAGTGGTGGAATATTTAAGTCACCAATGTTCAGGTTCCCAGCTGAAGTCAAACAAGGCAACACTTGGTTTTCTTGTTTTAACTCTTATACTGTAAACAACTGTCCTTTTTGTTATCTGTTAGGTGCTACGTTTTCCACATTTCTTTGTGCTTTTTGTTGGTGATTTTTCTGTTTTAAATGGTCCCCAAGCACAGTACTAAAGTGGTATCAAGTGCTCCTAAGCTCTGAAAGGCTGTGATGTGACTTACTAAGAAAATACATGTGTTAGATAAGCATCATTAAGGCATGAGTTATAGTTCTGTTGACTAAGAGTCCAATATTAGTTAATCAACAAAATACATAAATAATAAATAAATGGATAAATAAGATATATTTAATATATTTAAATAAGATATATCTTATATATTATATATCTCTCTATATATATCTTATATATTATATATCTTATATATAAGATCATGACAGAAATAGCTCAAGCAATATGTGGTCACTCAAGGAATTTCAAAGGAGCTGGTGTCCAAGTTTGGGAAAAGGGGAAAGGAAATATAAAGCTAAGATAACATTTCAATACAATCTTATGTAAAATAAGATATATTTAAACAAAAACACACATAAAACATGGTTATATATTGATTGATTTATGAAAATGTTGTGACCAGATGTTCACAGGAACCTAACCTTGCATTTCCCCTAGAAGCAATGGTTCTATACATTACAAAACATAACTACCACAAATAACAAGAATCAATTGTATTCTCAACCTGAGTTTAGTCAGATACATAACTAAATTAATTAAATACCTTTCTATACCAAGATCTTTTGATCATAGGTCCTTGGACTTTTCCATAAAGGCAATTTTGAAATTAGGTTGATTTACCAATCTTCCTCACTTTAAACATGCTCAGAACACTTACAGTAGCCTACCATTGGATGAAATTATTTAACACAAAGCCTATTTTACAATAAAGTGTTGAATATCTCATATAACTTATTGAATACTGTGCTGAATGTGAAAAACAGAATGGGAGTGCCTGGGTGGCTCAGTGGGTTAAGCCTCTGCCTTTGGCTCAGGTCATGATCTCAGGGTCCTGGGATCAAGCTCTGCATCAGGCTCTCTGCTCAGCAGGGAGCCTGCTTCCCCTTCTCTCTCTCTGCCTGCCTCTCTGCCTGCTTGTGATCTCTCCCTCTCTCTCTCTTTCTCTGTCAAATAAATAAATAAAATATTTTTTTAAAAAAAGAAGAAAAGTAAAACAGAATGGTTGGATGTGTATCAGTTGTTTTCCCTGGTGTTCACTCAGCTGACAAGGAACTGCAGTTTGTTGCCACTGGCCAGCCTCATCAGAGAATATCATATTATGTATCACCAGCCTGGGAAAAGATCAGCACTCAAAATTTGAAGTAGAGTTTCTACTAAATGAGTATTGCTTTCACACCATCATAATGTTAAAAAATCCTAAGTGGAATCATCATAAGTTGTGAACCGTTTGTATTTTGATAAAGATAATTCCTTGTTTTCAGTTAATAAAAATACCTGTGGTCAGCAAATATATCTCTGAAAATGCTTACAGAGCACTGCTAAATATTCTTAGTTACCTTTTTTCCTCACGGATAATAATTTTATTACACTGCCAGCTGATTCATATCAACACATTGTGATCTGGCTTTTCCCTTGAAATCAGCTATTTTAATATTCCAATACTGTTTTACCCACCTCTTGGTCTCTCAGCTAAGAATGCCTGCCTCAGTCCCACCTGGAAATCCATCACAGGTGCTTGCTGTTGATAAGATCCCCTCTAGTACAAATGACACTCTTGGTTTTTCAGTGAGACTGTCTTATTACATTTGACTTGGATTTCCAGTTCTGGGATGTGATGATCTGTAGTCCATCTCAGGTATAAGTGGTCCCTGGACCACTCCATCCAGCTGCTTACTGGTCCTCAGATGAGAGTGTTCTCTCTAGCAGCTGCTAAGCTTCTGTTAGTTACTGTACAAAGAGTAACACAACAACAACAAATATGTGTCATTAAATTACCAAAATAATTTTTGCCACTGTATATTACCCCATAGAGTGAAACAAATTTTTAAGTCAGACATCAAAGAGATTTTTCTTTGTCTAGTTTCCTAAATGTGTACAAGACACTGTATGATATAAAGAAGGCCAAATGAAAATATAGCTAGATATGGTTTTGTGGTAGTAGTGAGGTGTTTTGTTGTCATTTGTTATCCTTTAAAACCAATTCTCTTTCTTAAGGTAGGAAATGTCTTAGGTATAGTGCATTGCTAAATAATAAAACTAATACTCTTTTTTGGAAACAATTTACTCTGACTAGCATCTCAATTCTTACAGCACCAGATTTGTAATATCTATGAAGTCTGTGATATGCTTGACAAGTGACTTGGATCACAGGCAAACAAAGTAGTGTTCCATCATTTGCAGTTGAAGTTATAAGAAAGAAGTGCTGTGAAAAGAACACAAATATTGCCATCATCCTATAGGCAAAGCACAATAAGTGTGGATTAATGTGAGATTTATTGAAGTTATGAACCAAGGAGCCAAGAGGGTGGCAAGCTGGTCACTGCCTAGTGTTTAAATTGCAGCACACTAGTGACTTTCACTTTCCTCCAGCACATTTCCTGTATTCCTATTTTAAGTCACAGTGGTAATAGATTTTCTGCCACTAAACTTCACCAACTCTTTAGTCATTAGAAGAGCTGCTTATTTGGCACTTAGGTATTATCCCTAAATTTTTCTTGGCTTTATTTTTTCCCATTGTGCCTTTTAAATAATAAATGTAATTAGTTGTTTCATAAGGATGAATATTTAAAACACTTTCATAGTTGTGAAAAATTCAGTTCTTATCACATCCATGAAAGTTAGGCCAACTCTGTCCTATTGTCTACCTCAGGTGCCTTCCAGTCAAAAATAAAAATTTCATGAACTCTTTTACTGAAGGACCATACATATTTTGTATATCCACAAAAGACCAGGTGTAAGTCTTGAGGACTTGATCCATGTTTAATAGTAACTGAGATGTGTGCAAAGTTACTGCTAAACATATGCTACTTTGAACACTGGATTGGGTCTTAATTTATTAAGCTTGTATATAATGCATAACAAATTTCCATACACATCTGGGAAATCAAAAGAAAATTGATGACTATGCATAAGGTAAGTAAAATACACTCCTTCCCAGATTCAAAGTGATATCTAATTGAGGCAAATTACATTATCCAGGATTTGCTTATAATAGAAAATGTAGCTCCTGAAAGGCTTAACGATACTGAATTTGTACCATTTTGAACCAAATTACTTCTTCATAGAGCAAAATGATCTTCCTGGAAGAAGTAATTTAATTCAAACATATGAGCACTTTACCTCAAAAAGAGTACCAATTTACTCTAGTAGCTCCACTCTTTAGTTGTGTACACCCCTGCACAAAGAACTGGGCTGCAAACTCTTTCTCTACTACTGCACATATACTGCAAAATATGGCCAGTATTTTCTTCCTTAAAGTGGCCATATTAGAATGTTAAATCTCTAAAGGCAGGAATCTGCTATCAGTGGGAAATTTAGATTGTGGTAATTAAAATAGTGTGCTTGTGAAAGTTTTGACATTTTATGACTTATTGCTGTGACTCTAGCACAAGTGAGGTAATAATAATTGAGAACGCTTCATAGATAAGGCCTATTTTGGGGAATGGTTCACTCCTGCTCATTAAATTTATTCTCTGACCCCTTGAAAAATAGCAATGGTCCAGATTCAGCTAATCCCTTCACTTAGTCTTTTATAAACTGTTCTTATAAATGTTAATCAAAACCCTTCCTGATTTCACATACTTTGTATTGTAGACCAACCCTCTGTTCCAAGCACTGTTTTAGATGTTATGCCTTTTGTACAAACATTCTCAAATACTCTAATCTTATGGATTTACTATTTGGACTTTATTCTTTTCTTGCACTTTAATGTTGCCCTTCTGCATATTTTAATTAGACATCCCTATTTTTTACTGGTGTGGCTGTTTTTGCTGTTGCTGTTGTTCAGAAATGGATTTGGCAGAGGTCAGATAAAGATATCAACTACATTTATTTCTTTTTTTAAAAAGATTTTATTTATTTATTTGACAAAGATCACAAGTAGGCAGAGAGGCAGGGAGAGGAAGCAGGCTCCCTGCTGAGCAGAGAGCCTGATGTGGGGCTTGATCCTAGGACCGTAAGATCATGACCAGAGTGGAAGGCAGAGGCTTAACCCACTGAGCCACCCAGGCACCCCACCTACAATTATTTCTTTACCATTCAATATCTACAAGCATTATATTCCCATCCAGGGTATTCACTCTAAACCTGACCAAATTAGGCATTACTTTTTGTCTTTCTACCATATTTGTAATCTGGCAAATCTTTGTTTTTTGTGATGTTTGTAATAATAATAATAGTAATAATAATAAAACTTAATTCAGTATCAACCTTGAATGTAGTTAATATAACTCACTTGTTAATAAGCAATCTTTTACTAGACTATGTAGTACTTCACTAAAATCTTACCCTCAATATTTCTAATATCTGAAACAAGTCTGATTTTTTCAATATTTTTAAGTCACCTAATATTGTTAAAATAAACATTCTACATTTTCTTGGTCACTAAAGATGATTCACTGGTAATCATTTCTTTTTCAGACCTTTACAACATATTTTACCATAATTCTATTTTCTCTGGGCTGCTGATGTCAAGACGTCTTTCCTTTTCTACTTCCTAACACACTCAACAGTGCCAGGTCTTCCTCACACACTCCCCTTTAGCTGCCCAATGGGCTTCAGTTCAAGAGCTGAATCTAGTCTACAGATCCATGTGTTTCTGTTTGTTTCAATGAACCTATGCATTGTTAACTATAATTTTTGCCATAGTTAAATACATTTTTCACTTTGAGGGCAATTACTTTGTAATTGTGTAAACATAGCCCACATTCACTCCTAAAAAAATGAGTTTACTTTTTCTCCTCTTTAACCTTATAAATTTTCAAGAAAGCCTGTTACATAACAGAACCTGATTTCAACCTGATTTCATTGTACGTCAGCCACATTGCCTTCTCCAATGGATTGTATCTTTGAAATGGCAGAGCAATGAAAAAATCGACCATGCACATGTTTAATTCATAGATTGTATTTATGTTTAAATATTTAAAACATAGATTTTGTAATTACACTAAAAGTGATCCATCACTTTGGATATACAGTACAACAATATTTAGACCTATAATAAATCTACACAAGGGTCCATGGTTAAAAAGCACAGTTTTGGTCTTAAATACATTTAGTTCTCTCTCTCTTTTGGCTTCCAAATTCCACTCTACTTGTTAATTCCTTACAATTAAAGGAAGCAAGAGACTCTACGAGAAAGAAATCACTTTTTCCAAAGTAAGTTTTATTGACTGTGGATCTGAGTCAATAAACTGACTTGGCTGAGACAGAAATTGCCACAGCTTGTTCCTATTAACCTCTCTTTCTACACACCACACTACCCACTCCTGAGCACACACCCAGTCCCTGGACATTATGTAACTTTCCTACCCTGTATAATACAAAAACTAATTCTAGAACAGTGACCTCTTTGAGAGTTGGAACCAGGTCATTAATCTTTGCATCCCCAAGGCTTAACAAAATGCCCAGGACATGTGTGAGCTCACTGAATAAATGTCTGGACAGGGATTAGTTAAAATTAATTGAACTTTAAATTTTTCTAATGCTCTTACTTTTTTTTCTCCAATATTAAAACTACAGTTAAGGGGGAATAGAGGGCAAAGCCTCACAATCACACTGGCCTGAATTCCCTCAATTTTTATTCTGTGAAATCAGAAAAAGATAATAATTCCCAGAATGTTAAGACAGACTAGTCCAGTTAGTCTTATCTCTATTATGGCATTACTATCCAAGTAAAATATGCCTACATTAACATTTCCATTAAATTATTTGTTAAATTCCAGACTTCCATTCAATGTACTATGATCAATACGTTACTGAAAAACACTCACAATTGTTTATTGATACTGGCAGAAAAGCAAAAATAAATCAACATACTAAAATTTATAATCATGCCTTCTTTTATGGGCTTCACATTTATCTGACAGTATCAATAAATACCTCTCTACAGATAGAATAATATCCATAAAAAGGATTCATCAGAAAAAAAGTTTTTAAAATATCTTCACTGACAAGAAATGACAGACACATGTAAGTGAAAACTAATTTTATTAGAAAAATAATTGCACTGAATTCCTGTAATTGGATGGCTTTGAAAATCACCACAGCTTCAATTACTCAAGGATTGTGATGGAATTT
This sequence comes from Meles meles, assembly GCF_922984935.1. NCBI lineage: Eukaryota > Metazoa > Chordata > Mammalia > Carnivora > Mustelidae > Meles > Meles meles. Next base: position 79,123,842 of record NC_060087.1, on the reverse strand, counting down.
CACCTTATGAAAATGCAGGAAGTTAACCAAATTATTTATTTCTTTTAAATGGTGGATAAAGTATTACTGTGTTATTTAAATTTAATTTAAGAACAATTTACATGATGAAAATTACTGTACTTCTTAATCAGAGTCACTCTGGTGGAACTGTTTTAATAAAAGTTTTTCTTTAATATACAATTTAGTCATCCTGTTAGAAAACGAATTCTTCTATCTCCAAATTACAAATTGGTTCACACTTTCAACCATTTCTCTGATCATGAAGTTTGCCTGTGATGGAATGAAGAGGATGTAATCTGATAACCTCATTGCTTTTAGTTTGCATTTCTGTCTTGCACAATTGTCAACCTTGTATTCTGCTAATCCCCAATCTAACACCATTACTACACAATGAAAGAGTGCCAAAAAAAAAAAGAGGAGGAACTAAACGTGTTCCAGGCTGCTACCCTTCCCATTGTTTCCCATTCATCAGAGGGGACCATGCCCACCTCAGCTTCTTCCCACAAATGAAATCCCTTTCTCATCACCAAGGAGAAGTCAAGGCAGCATGAACAAGATATGCAACTGCAGGGAAAAGAAAGGAGATGTGCAAACTAAACAGCCTTTTTATAGGTATCACATAATCACATCAATTGTTGATACCAACACCTAACAGAATGAAACTGCATAAATTAGCAGAATCAAAAATTTTAATTCCACAAATCATTTTAGATCATAGGATCAAATGGCTGAAGGGTACCTTAAAGGCCATTTTGTCCTATCCTTTTATTTTTTCAGTAAGGAAACTGACACTCAGGAGAGATAAGTGACTTGTCTAAAGGCACACACCCAAGTCACACACACCTGTCTAAATGTCCCACCCAGAGCTAGAACCCCAGTCACTTAAGTCCTAGCCTACTACTTTTTCCACATCACCAATCTGGTTACAGAGTGCTTCAGTGCAATCATTTCATCATTGCATTCATCCTTCGCCCCTTTTTGCCCCTCAAAAATCTCATTTGCATACCTGTTATATTTTCAAAGGTATTTACATTTGAATGTATTTTATAACATAAAACAATTTCCTGACTCTTTTTTTTTTATTAGCTACTACCAACCTAAGTTTTGCCAGCCTCACAACTCCTCTGTTCCATATGTTACAGTCGCCTTAACCATATCAGGTTAAATTGTTTGAATACCCCCACAGGACTGACAGAGCTCATAAAATCCAATGTCTACTGTCACAACTCATAGTGAACTTTCCACAGATATTGTTAAAAGAAATGAAAGATGACACTTCAATTCAATTAATTAAAAATACACTCATAATGAGGTCAAAAGAAAAGTAAGCATTTTTAGACATGAACATGGTAAAATATAGATGCTACAGGACTGTATGTAAAACTATTTAATCTTATAAATATGTCATTTTAATTCCAGCTAATGGAGATGGACACTTTTAAAAAATGTAATGAAGGGGCACCCGAGTTGCTCAGTTAGTTAAGCAACTGGCTTCGGCTCAGGTCATGATCTTGGAGTCCCAGGACTGAGTCCCACATTGGGCTCCCAACTCCATGGGGAGTCTGCTTCTCCTTCTGACCTTCTCCCCTCTCATGCTTTCTCTCACTCACTCTCTCTCTCAAATAAATAAATAAAATCTTTTTTTAAAAAATGTAATGAAACTAGATGTTAATTGGCAAATTCTGCCTCACCAAGACAGGGCACTGCATAGAGGATTCTATGCACCATCTTGATTTTAAATATTGTGTTAATGAGTACATAAAAGACATATTTTGATTTTCATTTAGATGTTTTATTTAGGATAGAAAGTTAGATTATGTGTATAATAAACTACCATTGAAATAAATTACACATAAATCATCAAAATATAATTTTAAAAACTCATCAGATAATGTAAGCAAAATAGTAATAATAAATAATACAATGAGAAATATCAACTGCCCTGAATTATGTATTAGATATATCAAAAGCTAAATGACTATATAACACCAAGATGATTACATTTTCCTTTTTTATGCTTCTTTCCTATCCTTTATCTATATTTACTTTTTAAGGTGTTAGGGTCCATTATCAAAGGAGCAAGACTGATACAAAGCAAAGGTCAAGCAAAGATTTATTTTGTGCCAGCACTGAGAATCAAACCGACTGGTCGGGGCCATCTCCTACAGAGAGAGCAACGACCCCCAGTTTCACAGACTAGCTTTTATAGAGAAAAGGCCATGTGGTTGAGCCTGGCCAATGAGATTGTCTCCACCTGGCCTGACTCGTCCTTGCATTCTGGGCTCTGTTATCTCCACCTGACCTGACCCATCCTTGTATTTGGGGTCTGTTATCACCACCTGACCTGACCTATCCCTGTATTTGGGCTTTGTTATCAGGGGCTGGTCAACCATATTTTACTGGTCTCCCAAACTTGCTTCTAAGTAAGTTCCTTGGGGGAGGGGGCAGGGTCAGTTTAAGTTTTATTGCACAAACAACAAAATGGCTGTTCAACTGAGATGGAGTCACCCTGGCTAAGTAGGCCCTTACAAGGGTATCTGCCAATCCCATGATGCCACTTCCTACAATCTCCCAACAGGCGTGGGTGCCAGCCGTTATGTGTGTACCGTGTAAGTGATACCACAACTGCCTCTGAGCCCTAGATGATTGGACATATAGAAACATTTGATGTAGGCTGGGCTGGTTTTTCTTCTAGGTCCTCCCCTAATCCACAGCTGATCAATGAGAGTTAACATTGACTTCAAGGTGTGCCAAGTAGATTCTTCTCCCAGAAATTGGACTTGTGATAAAATGATGTGGATCAGACTCTGCTGTTTGGGTAAATGGAGAACATAGAAAATCAGAAGCTCTAGGGAGGCTATGTTTTTGTGTATGCTGTATTTGTTATTATAAAAGTTGATCTGGAGAAGGGTAAAAGAGAAAGAAAATCTTCCTAGTTTCTTGACAGCTCTCTAATCATTGTTTCCAGTTGCCCATGAGGCCAATACTGCCTTTTTTACTTGGGTTTCCTTGAGATACAGTATTTCATAAAGTAAATCCCCCCTTTTCACATTAATCTTAATGCATCTCTATTACTTATAATCAAATACAATTATAACTGAGACCCTTTCCTTTTTTTCCTTTTCTTCCTCTCTTTTCCTTATAAATGTGTAAACACACATACATAGACACATTCACACACATGCATACCAATTTAAATTATAATTTGAGAATTCTAGAATTCCATATGTTGGGTGACTTTGAGACCCTATCTTTTGCCACATTATGCCTTTATTCTTTGCATCAGTTAAAATGTTTCTTAGGGATCTATAAAAACAATAGGAATGAGTATTGGGGATCACCTGTCCCCAGAGGATTATAATACATTACCTAATTTCACCTCTCTTCACTATCTTCTCAGTTAAGGAATCATACCTCCTGATTTAGTCTTGGTCATATTTTTAATTATTTACTGAGCAATATGTATTTATTGAAATTAATAGCCTCCAGTTCTAATGTGAATATCAAATAGATACCTTGAAACTGTTTCTTCTTAGGTATCTGTGAGCAGCAATGTTGCTGTCCATCTTTCAGTTAGCATGTAGACAAAACATCCTTTTTCAGCTATATAATTACAAAGACAGAAATCACATGCTGTGTTACGATTTGCATGGCATGTAGATTTGTGGGTTGGTTTATTTGTTTTTTATTATTCTCACAATTGATTCATAAATCAAATCGATATATTGTTCAATCATCAAAGCTAGCCAAAGTACAGAGCCAACTAGTTTGTCATCCATGAGTGATGTTGTTGGTTTTTCCAGCAGTGTAGATTTAACTTTTGCTGTATTTCACCATATACAATTTGAAGGTATTAACATAATATTTTCTTAGAAGACAGTTACCTTAAAATCCTAGAAAAATCAAAGTTCCCCCCCCAAAAAAAGCTAAGTAATATCAATTTTAACTTTAAAAATATAGAGGCTCTAAAGGAGAGGGGTCAGTAAATTCCCAGGGGCCAAATGACTAAAAAAAACTCCGTCCATATCAGTATGTCTACTTCTGTATTTGATTTGGTATCAAGTAGTTACTGAGCACTGGTGAATAATCTACACCTTTATATTGTAAGCTGACTATGTGGGAAACTCTGTGTTTAGCTATGTGACAGATGCCAAATGTAAAAGATGTAGTTAGTACTTGTCCAAAAGAAGTTTAGAATTAGATAAGGTCTAGAAAGACATATTCAAATTAAATGGTGTGAAGAATATGATCTCACTGATATGTGGAATTTGAGAAACAAGGCAGAAGATCATAGGGGAAGAGAGGAAAAAAATGAAACAAGACAAAACCAGAGAGGGAGACAAACTATAAGAGACTCTTAATCTCAGGAAATAAATTGAGGGGTTGCTTGAGTGAGGGGGTGGTGGGAGGGATGGTGTATCTTAGTGATGTACACTGAGGAGGGTATGTACTATGTTGAATGGTGTGAATTTTGTAAGACTGATGAATCACAGACCTATACCCCTAAAATAAGTAATATATTATATGCTAATAAATAAAATGAAATAAAAAAATAAGATAAACAATGTCAGGAAGATTTGCTAAGTACCAAACTATTTGTAGAGATACTGAGTATAATGGGCTCAAGCAAGCAGGAACAACTTCTAGGTGAAATACGACTTGAGTCTATCCATTCATTCAACAAATTATTATTGTGCCAAGTATGGTGTTTAACTCTGGAGTTGCATGTGAAAGGACAAATAATAATTGCAATGGCAGAAAGAAAGATGGATAACATTCCTAGGACTGAAGAATAGAAACAAAGATACAAACAAGGGGTATACAAAACATAACTTAGGAACATTGATTAGATTTGTTTTCTTCTTAAAGGAAGTCATGAGATATATTTAGAAAAGTTGTTTAAGGCTTGATATGTACTATCTTGGAAGCCAGGTTCAGGAGTTTAATCTTCACCCTTAAAGGAAGTGACAAGTCACTCGAATGGCAATGACAAGCAAAATTTTGAACATCAACAAAAACATATAGTAGTTACCCTATGTCCACAGTTTCACTTTCTGCTATTTCAATTACTTGTAGTCCACTGCAGTCCAGAAGCAGATGATTCTCATTCTGATACATCTTATGACCAGAAGGTAACTAGTAACCTAACATTAAATTACAATGCTTACATCATTCACCTCACTTCATCTCATCACATAGGCATTTTATCATCTCACATCATCACAAGAAGAAGGGTAAGTATATTATAATAAGATATTTTGAGAGAGAGACCACATTCACATAACTTTTGTTACAGTATAATTGTTCTATTTGCTTATTAGTAATTACTGTTAATTTTGACAAATTAATAATAATGACACTTCCCAACTAAGAATATTAGTTCTTCCTCACAAGCCTAGACCCTGAAGATGTTGGAAAACTAAAAGAAAATGTGCCAATAAACTTAATGAACACTAGGCATCAGGCTGAACCACTTAATAACACTTTTTCTATCCTTTCTATATCTGTTGTACATGACCCTGTTTCTGAGAAAACTCAGGACATCACTACAGAAAAATACTTAACTCTCTTAGCTTTGATCTGGGATAAGAGAAAAAACAATGAGTTGCCTTAAAGGGTGAAATAAGTGACTGGAATAAAATTTTCTCTACTTTTAGTAGACATTTCAGAGTGTTACTTGGCAAAGCGCTACACTGTATTGAAAGGAAGGAGAATAGAAGTATGCAAACATGGCAAAGGCACAGCCTCTGCTCTCAAAGGAGCTTGTAATAAGGTACAGATGATCATCTATACATAAGACATAATACTTAGGATTAGAGGAGAGGTAAAAGCAGTTCTGAAAGATGTGAATCAAAATCCCTGTAACATGGTGTGGAAAGGTCTCTTGTAAACCCTGTTCCAGGGACAAGGTTCAGTCAAGTAATAACTGGCTAGCCATGTAATGTTTTGATGGCCTTAATCAGTTAAAGAAAATTATTTATGGGCTGTACTCTTTATTTTAAACACCACAAGAATTTATTTCTAAATCAATCACAATTTGAAGAAAAATGTATGAAGAGCTTTTATTTTAAACTTAATTTTGGATGATTTCATGATTCAAAGCATCAGAAATAGTCTTAAAAATGAAAAAAAAAACTTCTTAACTCATATTTTAGAGCTCTAATATTTCAAGCGAAGAGTTGGATGAAAGCAAGAAAGAAAGGGAGTTCAGTGGCTTTTTGGTGGAAACATTTGGCACTCTTCCATGACTTGCTTGCTGTAAGAGCCAGAATTTGAGCAGGAGGAGCTGAAATCTTCTCCATGCTGCTCTGGTGGCCCAGAGATTCTGGCTTTATACAGCACCATCTGGACCAGTGTGAACAACAAAGTCAAACCTCACACGTACATTTGCCTAGCTGGGCAAATCAACTTAAGAGCAGGGGTACAGGCTGCCCTTGGGCTCCATCAGTTATCTTTCTTGGTGGTGTGGATAGCTCCAAGGTGCAGCAGCCATCATGAAGAGAATAAGGCAGCTTTTTCTAGTTCCATATATTGCAAACAGTCCAGTTGTGAGTTGCTGTACATCCAGGTTTTTGGCAACTATAATTACTCAGCTTTCTGCACCATCTTCTCTGTGAAACAATGAGCTTTCCTTGCATATAAATCCTAACAAGTGTCTTCTTTGCAAATCCCTCATTAAAGGAGGTTTTTCCTGATTCTTTTGCAAATGGCGGTGAATGTGGCTAGTGAACCTCAGCTGAGTTTCACAGACTATTTTATCGCAAATCTTATTTATCATTTCAGTCTGTCATTAATTTTAGTCATGCCTGCTCTTCTGTTTTACTATCCTCAGTAAAATTCAAAGTTCTGAGATCACTGCAATAGATTTTGAAAACAAACGAAGAAGTTGAAAGCCTATACAGTAATCTATGGTTTCATGAATCCAAGAACATCTAAATACTATTTTTTCATTTTATTTTATTTCTTTTCAGCATTCCAGCATTCATTGTTAATGCACCACACCCAGTGCTTCATGCAATATATGCCTTCCATAAAACTCAGCATCAGGCTCAGCCAACCCCACAACCCCTCCCCTCCAAAACCCTGTTTCTCAGTGTCAATTATCTCTCATGGTTTGTCTCCTCCTCCAATTTCCCCCAACTCACTTCTCCACTCCATCTCCCAATGTCTTCCATATTATTCCTTATGCTCCACAAGTGAGTGAAACCGTATGATACTTGACACTCTCTGCTTGACTTATTTCACTCAGCATAATCTCTTCCAATCCCATTCACATTGATACAAAAGTTGGGTATTCATCCTTTCTGATGGAGGCATAATACTCCATTGTGTATATGGACCATATCTTCTTTAGCCATTTGCCCATTGAAGGGCATCTTGGTTCTTTCCACAGTTTGGCGACTGTGGCCATTGCTGCTATGAACATTGGGATACAGATGACCCTTCTTTTCACTACATCTGTATCTTTGGGGCAAATACCCAGTAGTGCAATTGCAGGGTCACAAGGTAGCTCTATTTTTAATTTCTTAAGGAATCTCCACACTGTCCTCCAAAGAGGCTGCACCAACTTGTATTCCCACCAAAAGTGTAAGAGTGTTTTCCCCTTTCTCCACATCCTCTTCTGTACTTGTTTACTGTCTTGTTAATTTTGGCCATTCTAACTGCTGTAAGGTGGTATCTCAATGTTGTTTTTGATTTGAATCTCCTGACAGCTAATGATGATGAACATTTTTTCATGTGTCTGTTAGCCATTTGTATGTCTTCTTTGGAGAAGCGTCTGTTCATGTCTTCTGCCCATTTTTTGACGTGATTGTCTCTTTTGTGTGTGTTGAGCTTGAGGAGTTCTTTATTGATCTTGTATATCAGCCCTTGATCTGTAGTGTCATTTGAAAATATCTTTTCTTATTCTGTGAGTTACCTCTTTGTTTTGTCGATGGTTTCCTTTGCTGCACAGAAGCTTTTGATGTGGATGAAGTCCCAAAAGTTCATTTTTGCTTTTGTTTCCTTTGCCTTTGGAGACATATCTTGAAAGAAGTTGCTGTGCCAGATGTTGTAGAGGTTACTGCCTATGTTTTCCTCCAGGATTTTGATAGATACCCACCTCAAATTGAGGTCTTTTATCCAATTTGAGTTTATCTTTGTGTATGATGTAAGAGAATGGTCGAGTTTCATTCTTCTACACATAGCTGTCCAATTTTCCCAGCACCGTTTATTGAAGACACTGTCTTTTTTGCACTGGATATTTTTTCCTGCTTTGTCGAAGATTATTTGACCATATAATTGTGGGTCCATATTTGGGCTCTCTACTCTGTTCCACTGGTCTATGTGTCTGTTTTTGCACCAGTACCATGCTGTTTTGGTAATCACAGCTTTGTAGTAAAGCTTGAAATCAGGCAACATGATGCCCCCACTTTTGTTTTTCTTTTTCAACATTTCCTTAGCAATGCAGGGTTTCTTAGGGTTCCATACAAATATTAGGATTGTTTGTTCCAGCTCTTTGAAAAATGCTGGTGGAATTTTGATCATGATGGCATTTAAAGTATAGCTTGCCCTGGGCAATATAGACATTTTAAAAATGTTTATTCTTGTAATTCATAAACATGGAATGCTCTTCCATCTTTTTGTGCCTTCAATTTCTTTTATGAGTGTTCCATAGTTCCTTGAGTACGGATCCTTTACCTCTTTGGTGAGGTTTATACCAAGGTATCTTAGGTTTCTTGGTGCTATAATAAATGGAATCAATTCTCTAGTTTCCCTTCCTATATTTTCATTGTTAGTGTGTAAGAAAGCAATTGATTTCTGTACATTGATTTTGTATCATGCCATATTACTGAATTGCTGTATGAGTTCTAATAGTTTTGGGGTGAAGTCTTTTGGGCTTTCCATATAAAGTATCATGTCATCTGTGAAGAGAGAGAGTTTGACTTCTTCTTTGCCAATTTGAATACCTTTTATTTCTGATTGCTGTTGCTAGGACTTCTAGTACTATGTTGAACAACAGTGGCAAGGATGGACATCCTCGTCATGCTCCTAATCTCAAGGGGAAGGCTGTCAGATTTTCCCCATTGAGAATCATATTCACTGTGGGTTTTTCATAGATAGAGTCTATGAAGCTGAGGAATGTTCCCTCTATCCTTACACTTTGAAGGGTTTTATTCAGGAATGGATGCTGTATCTTGTCAAATGCTTTTACTGTATCCATTGAGAGGGCCATGCGGTTCAACTCTCTTCTCTTATTACTTTGATCTTAAACATTCATTAATTTTTGAATGTTGAACCACTCTTGCATCCCATGGATAAATCCGACCTGGTCACAGTGGATAATCTTTTTAATATACTGTTGGATCCTATTAGCTAGGATCTTGTTGAGAATCTTGGCATCCATATTCATCAGGGATATTGGTCTGAATTCTCCTTTTTGGTGGGGTCTTTGCCTGATTTGGGGATCAGGATAATCCTGGCTTCATTAAAAGGAGTCTGGAAGTTTTTCTTCTGTTCTATTTTTTGAAACAGCTTCAGGAGAATAGATACTATTTCTTCTTTGAATGTTTGGTAGAATTCTCCAGGGAATCCATCAGGTCCTGGATTCTTTTTTTTTTTTTAATTTATTTATTTATTTTTATTTGCTTATTTACAGCATAACAGTGTTCATTGTTTTGGCATCACACCCAGTGCTCCATGCAATACGTGCCCTCCCTATTACCCACCACCTGGTTCCTCAACCTCCCACCCCACCCCCTCCTGCCGCCCCTTCATAACCCTCTGGTTGTTTTTCAGAGTCCATAGTCTCTTATGGTTCATCTCCCCTTCCAGTTTCCCTCAACTCCCTCTCCTCTCCATCTCCCCATGTCCTCCATGTTCTTTGTTATGCTCCACAAATAAGTGAGACCATATGATACTTGACTCTCTCTGCTTGACTTATTTCGCTCAGCATAATTTCTTCCAGTCCTGTCCATGTTGCTACAAAAGTTGGGTATTCGTCCTTTCTGATGGAGGCATAATACTCCATTGTGTATATGGACCACATCTTCCTTATCCATTCATCCGTTGAAGGGCATCTTGGTTCTTTCCACAGTTTGGCGACCGTAGCCATTGCTGCAATAAACATTGGGGTAGAGATGGCCCTTCTTTTCACTACATCTGTATCTTTGGGGTAAATACCCAGCAGTGCAATTGCAGGGTCATAGGGTAGCTCTATTTTTAATTTCTTCAGGAATCTCCACACTGTTCTCCAAAGTGGCTGCACTAACTTGCATTCCCACCAACAGTGTAAAAGGGTTCCCCTTTCTCCACATCCTCTCCAGCACACGTTGTTTCCTGTCTTGCTAATTTTGGCCATTCTAACTGGTGTTAGGTGGTATCTCAATGTTGTTTTAATTTGAATCTCCCTGATGGCTAGTGATGATGAACATTTTTTCATGTGTCTGATAGCCATTTGTATGTCTTCGTTGGAGAAGTGTCTGTTCATATCTTCTGCCCATTTTTTGATATGATTATCTGTTTTGTGTGTGTTGAGTTTGAGAAGTTCTTTGTAGATCCTGGATATCAACCTTTTGTCTGTACTGTCATTTACAAATATCTTCTCCCATTCCGTGGGTTGCCTCTTTGTTTTGTTGACTGTTTCCTTTGCTGTGCAGAAGCTTTTGATCTTGATGAAGTCCCAAAAGTTCATTTTTGCTTTTGTTTCCTTGGCCTTTGGAGACTTATCTTGAAAGAAGTTGCTGTGGCTGATATCGAAGAGGTTACTGCCTATGTTCTCCTCTAGGATTCTGATAGATTCCTGTCTCACATTGAGGTCTTTTATCCATTTCGAGTTTATCTTTGTGAACGGTGTAAGAGAATGGTCGAGTTTCATTCTTCTACATATCGCTGTCCAGTATTCACAGCACCATTTATTGAAGAGACTGTCTTTTTTCCATTGAATATTTTTTCCTGTTTTGTCGAAGATTATTTCACCATAGAGTTGAGGGTCCATATCTGGGCTCTCCACTCTGTTCCACTGTCTATGTGTCTGTTTTTATGCCAGTACCACGCTGTCTTGGTGATCACAGCTTTGTAGTAAAGCTTGAAATCGGGTAACGTGATGCCGCCAGTTTTGTTTTTGTTTTTCAACATTTCCTTAGCAATTCGGGGTCTCTTCTGGCTCCATACAAATTTTAGGATTATTTGGTCCAGTTCTTTGAAAAATATCGGTGGAATTTTGAGCGGAATGGCATTAAAAGTATAGATTGCTCTAGGCAGTATAGACATTTTAACAATGTTTATTCTTCCAATCCAAGAGCATGGAACAGTCTTCCATCTTTTTGTGTCTTCTTCAATTTCTTTCATGAGTGTTCTGTAGTTCCTCGAGTACAGATCCTTTACTTCTTTGGTTAGGTTTATGCCCAGGTATCTTATGGTTCTTGGTGCTATAGTCAATGGAATCGATTCTCTAATTTCCCTTTCTGTATTTTCATTGTTAGTGTATAAGAAAGGCACTGATTTCTGTACATTGACTTTGTATCCTGCCACGTTACTGAATTGCTGTATGAGTTCTAGTAGTTTGGGGGTGGAGTCTTTGGGGTTTTCCATATAAAGAATCATGTCATCTGTGAAGAGAGAGAGTTTGACTTCTTCCTTGCCAATTTGGATACCTTTGATTTCTCTTTGTTGTCTGATTGCCGTTGCTAGAACTTCTAATACTATGTTGAACAAGAGTGGTGAGAGTGGGCATCCTTGTCATGTTCCTGATATCAACGGGAAGGCTGCAAGCTTTTTCCCATTGAGGATGATATTTGCTGTGGGTCTTTCATAGATAGACTTTATGGAGTTCAGGAATGTTCCCTCCATCCCTATACTTTGAAGCGTTTTCATCAGGAACGGATGCTGGACTTTGTCAAATGCTTTTTCTGCATCCATTGAGAGGACCATGTGGTTCTTCTCTCTTCTCTTATTGATGTGTTCTATCACACTGATTGATTTGCGAATGTTGAACCAACCTTGCAACCCAGGGATGAATCCCACCTGGTCATGGTGGATAATCTTTTTCATGTGCTGCTGGATACTGTTTGCTAGGATCTCGTTGAGTATTTTTGCATCCATATTCATCAGTGATATTGGTCTGAAATTCTCCTTTTTGGTAGGGTCTTTGCCTGGTTTGGGGATCAGGGTAATGCTGGCTTCATAAAAAGAGTCTGGAAGTTTTCCTTCTGCTTCAATTTTTTGGAACAGCTTCAGGAGAATTGGTATTATTTCTTCTTTGAAAGTTTGGTAGATTTCCCCAGGGAATCCGTCAGGTCCTGGGCTCTTGTTTTTTGGGAGGTTTTTGATCACTGCTTCAATCTCATTACTAGATATCGGTCTATTCAGGTTGTCAATTTCTTCCTGGTTCAATTTTGGGAGTTTGTAGCTTTCCAGGAATGCATCCATTTCATCTAGGTTGCTTAGCTTATTGGCATATAACTGTTGGTAATAATTTCTGATGATTGTTTCTATTTCCTTGGTGTTAGTTGTGATCTCTCCCTTTTCATTCATAATTTTATTAATTTGGGCTTTCTCTCTTTTCTTTTGGATTAGTGTGGCCAATGGTTTATCGATCTTATTGATTCTTTTAAAAAACCAGCTTCTAGTTTCATTGATACGTTCTACTGTATCTCTCGTTTCTACTTCATTGATCTCTGCTCTAATCTTGATTATTTCCCTTCTTGCATGTGGAGTTGGTTTGATTTGTTGTTGATTCTCCAGTTCTTTAAGGTGTAGAGACAGCTGGTGTATTCTGGATTTTTCCATTTTATTGAGGGAGGCTTGGATGGCTATGTATTTCCCCTTTAGAACCACCTTTGCTGTATCCCATAGATTTTGAACTGAGGTGTCTTCATTCTCATTGGTTTCCATGAATTGTTTAAGTTCATCTTTGATCTCCTGGTTGATCCAAGCATTCTTAAGCAAGGTGGTCTTTAGCTTCCAGGTGTTTGAGTTCCTTCTGAACTTTTCCTTGTGATTGAGCTCCAGTTTCAAAGCATTGTGATCGGAGAATATGCAGGGAATAATGTCAGTCTTTTGGTATCGGTTGAGTCCTGCTTTGTGACCCAGTATGTGGTCTATTCTGGAGAAGGTTCCATGTGCACTTGAGAAGAATGAGGATTCTGTTGTTTTAGGGTGGAATGTTCTGTATATGTCTATGAGGTCCATCTGGTCCAATGTTTCATTCAATGCTCTTATTTCTTTATTAATTTTCTGCTTCGATGATCTGTCTATTCTGAGAGAGGCGTATTAAGATCTCCTACTATTATTGTATTCATATCAATATGGCTCTTTATCTTGATTAATAGTTTTCTTACGTAATTGGATGCTCCCATATTGGGGGCATAGATATTCACAATTGTTAGATCGTCTTGGCGGATAGTACCTTTAAGAATTATGTAGTGTCCTTCTGTATCTCTGACTACAGTCTTTAGTTTAAAATCTAATTTATCTGATATGAGAATTGCTACTCCGGCCTTCTTTTGAGGCCCATTGGGATGAAAGATGCTTCTCCATCCCTTCACTTTCAGTCTGGGTGTATCCTTAGGTTCAAAATGGGTCTCTTGTAGACAACATATGGATGGGTCCTGTCGTTTTATCCAATCTGCAACCCTGTGTCGTTTTATGGGTGCATTTAGGCCATTCACATTGAGAGTGATTATTGAGAGATAGGTTTTAATTGACATCGTGTTGCCTTTGAAGTCTTTCTGTCTATAGATTGTTTCTATATTTCTGTTCAATGATATTCTTAGGATTTTTTCTCTTTTATAGGACCCCCCTTAATATTTCTTGCAGTGTCGGCTTGGTGGTTGCATAGTCTTTTAAGCCTTGCCGGTCTTGGAAACTCTTTATCTCTCCATCCATTTTAAATGTCAGTCTAGCTGGATAGAGTATTCTTGGTTGCATGTTCTTCTCATTTAGTACTCTGAATATATTTTGCCAGCCCTTCCTGGCTTGCCAGGTCTCTGTGGAAAGGTCTGACGTTATTCTAATGGGCTTTCCTCTGTATGTAAGAAGCTTCTTTGTCCTAGCTGCTTTTAAGAGGGTCTCTCTTGAAACATAATTCCCCATTTTAACTATAAGGTGCCATGAGGACTTTCAAGAATCTAAAATCTTGGGAGGAAATCTTTCTGCCTCTAGTACATGAACATTGTTTCCATTCGTGAGATTGGGAAAATTTTCATAGACAACTTCTTCCACTATATCTTCTAGACTTCTTTCTTTTTCTTCCCCTTCAGGGATTCCAATAATTCTGACGTTGGAACGTTTCATGGCATCGTTTATTTCCCTGATTCTGTTTTCTTGGCTTCTGAGCTGTTTGTTCCAGGCTTCCTCCTTATCCTTTCTCTCTATCTGTTTGTCCTCCAGATCACTAATTCTATCTTCTGTCTCAGTTACCCTAGCTTTTAGAGAATTTAGATTAGATTGGAACTCATTGAGAGCATTTTGAACATCATCCCTGGTGGCTTTCAGTTCTGCCCTAACATTGTGAACATCATCCCTGGTGGCTTTCAGTTCTGCCCTAATCAATTCTGTTTGGTCATCCATGGCTTTCTCCAACCTAGCTATTGCCTGGATAATTGTTAGTCTGAATTCCTTTTCTGACATATTGTCTATGTTGATAGCCATTAGTTCTGTTGCAGAAGGCCCATCCTCTGTATTTTTCTTCTGTTGGGTATTCCTCCTCCTAGTCATTTTGGTAAGAGATGACTAAACAGATGCAGCTGGACTTATCGATTGTGGTGCAGTGAATGTGCACCCTGGAACGCTTCTGTGCAATCAGGATTCCCCACCCAAATGAGAGAAAAAAGAAAAGAAAAAGAAATAGAGAAGAAGAAAGAAAAAAAAAGGGGGAAAGAAAAAAGGAAAAAAAAAAGAGAGAGAGAGATAGGAAAAAAAGGGAAGATACAAGAGAAGGCTCAGCCCAAATGGGCCACAAGGTAAGATTTGTGGAGTATACAAGCAAAAACAGACAGACAAAAAGAGTGATAAAAGTATATGACAAGAGAAAAAAATATGTATATATAAGCAAAAAAAAGGGGAAAAACCTCCTCAGAAAGAACCCCAAGTATAAGATTTATATATTGTCAGGACAGACACAAATTCACAGAAACACTGACAGAAGGAAAAATTGGGAGAATGGTTATAGATTCTCAGTGTGGGTGAGGAAGTTTATTTTGATTCTTCCTGAAGGTATCTTGATGTTTTTGTTAAGGGACTCAACTTTCCTAAGTTACAGGGGGATTAGAAACTGGTTTGCCTATAGGGGTAGCATTGATTGGGGAAAGGGGATTACCTTGAAGTTTAACTCTATATGTATAGTAGAAAATAAAAATTAAAAAAGAATAAACTAGACTAAACTAAGTTAGAATTAAAAAAGAATTAAAAAAATAGAAAAACAAAAGAAAAACACGGGTGTATGTATCAAAAAGTTCAGGTTAGAAGGTTATTAAAGAATTTGATGTACTGGACATCTCAGTGTGATGGTAAATAGGTTAAAAAATTATGTGTGTGTATAAAAAAAAAGAACCAGAATATTGGTAAAGAGTTAAAAATAAAAGTTGTATTTATGAAGTAGTGATGGTTGTTCTCTTGTAGTCTTTTTATTTTTTTTTCTTCCTTCCTGGTTGGTTTTCTGGGGGAGGGGCCTGCCACGTGGGTTTTCAGACAATGATGTTCCCTGGGTTAGGTCCTCCCACTCCCCTCAAGGGGGTGAGCTCTTTTTTTTTCAGGAAACTGTTTTTTTTTTTTTTTTTCAGCCTTTTGTTCTCTGGGGGTTTTTATGTTCTTTCATCTGCTTTCTCTTGCCTTGACAGCTTTTGATGGTTTTTGGAGGTTTAGAGGAGAGCAAACAGCACCCCAACCTCCCTCTCAGAGAGAAGCCTCATACTGTTTTGCAAAAGCTGCTGGCAGAGTTGGTTCTGAGTCACTGTCCCTGGGGATGCAGGAGCTCCTCGTTGTTCCCAAAACCAGGGCAGCGGTGGCTGTCTAGGCAGCTCCAGACCGCCAGAGAGGTCCGGAGCAGAGATCGTGCACTGAGATTTTCCTGCTGTCCCGGGCTGGGAATGTCTGTTTTTTCCAGCTGCCAGAGCTCCAGGCTAGCGCCTATGAGCACCTATCTCAAGGGAGGGTGTAGGACGCGCGCGTTTCAGGATTGCCGTCAGGCCAGGCTCCCAGCCCCTCACGGGAGCCAGACCCCACTCGCTCTCGGGCGCGCTGGCGTTCAGGTGCACTCGCGGCTCAGGGACGGAGACCTGATTTCTCTGCCGCACTCTCTCTGGCTCCGCGCCAGGGGAGGCTGTCCTGGGTCCGGGGACTTAGGTCCCTGACCCTAACCGCCCAGGTTCCCACTATTACCCCCCCCCCCACCGCGATCCTTTGCTGTTTGTTTTTTGAGTGCTTTCAACCAGACTCCAAGTTAATGCTGGTCCCCAGACGCAGAGCACTCTCGTGTTGGGGTGTTACTTTCCAATGGGTCACCTCTGGTGGCTCCCTCCCCCTTTTGTTTGTCTTCCGATATCAGTCTGATGCTCCCAGTCTGCTTTACCTGCCACTGGCGTCTTCTGCTCTAGTAGAGATCCAGACGTGTATAATTCTGATCTCAGGCTGATTTCATGGGTGGTCGGAGTTCTTTGGTAGGTAATCAGCTCACTTTAGGGTACAGGTTGAAATGGTGCCTCCTCCTACTTCCCCGCCATCTTGACTCTCCAGGTCCTGGATTCTTTTCTTGGGAGGGGGATGTTTTTGGTCACTGCTTCAATCTCATTACTATATATTGGTCTATTCAGGTTGTCAATTTCTTCCTGATTCAGTTTTGGAAGTTTATAGGTTTCCAGGAATGCACCCATTTCATCTAGGTTCCTTAACTTATTGGCATATAAATGTTGATAATAATAATAATTTCTTGGTTCTATTTAATAGGTGTTATTTGTGATCTCTCCCTTTTCATTCATAATTTTATTAATTTGGGTCCTCTCTCTTTTCCAATTGTCCAATGGTGTGTTGATTTTACTGATTCTTTCAAAAAACCAGCTTCTAGTTTCATTGATGCATTCTACTGTGTCTGTAGTTTCTATCTCATTGATCTCTGCTCTAATCTTGATTATTTCCCTTCTTATATATGGGGTTGGCTTAATTTGTTGTTGATTTTCCAGTTCTTTAATGTCTGAAGAGATTCTGGATTTTTCCATTTTTTTTGAGGGAGGCTTGGATGGCTAGGTACTTCCCCCTTAAGACTGCCTTTGCTCTACTCCATAGGTTTTGGACCAAAGTGTCTTCACTCTCATTGGTTTTCATGAATTGTTTAAGTTCTAATGCCACAATTGATTTGTCTTGTTTTGTTTTATTTTGGTCCAAGTGTTTCCACCTAAGATCAAGCTGAGAGGAAGACATACTATTGATATTCCTGCCTGTCCAGTGAAATAGCTGGTTGGTGGTTGGTGATGTTTTCTTGTATAATAAAAATAACATTTTCTGCCCCCCCCACCTACTTCTTAGGCAAATACAGCTCTATTTCCAGATAAAGCAAAGTTGGTGCTAATGATCAAAAGCTGATAAACATCAGCTGACAACCTGACAATTTAAATCATTTTCCAACCTACCTGTTCAATCTTCTTATACTATGATCTTTCAAAAGTGGGCTAGTTCAGCTAGTTTGAAGGTCTTCCTAAATAAGCTATACATAAACATTTTGAGGTCCTCAAATTGTCAACATTTAGCTCAGATAAAACGTTCTAAGAGGATTCCTGCCTTTAGTTTATGAACCTGAATTTTCAAAAATAAAATAAAAAGGTCACCAGTTGAGTTTTTCAGGTGAACAGACTTTTCAGAAAGTCAAACTTTTATTTTTAAACCTATTGAGCTCTTTGTCCTAGATTGGGCAAGAATTCTTTAGTCTGTACATATGTGGCTTTAGTAAATAACCATTAAAATTTGGAGATAATGCCAAATATAATCACTTTATAAGAACGAAGTTAATAGGAATCAACACACAAACAAATGTAACCTACTCTGAGTAAAAGTTTGTAGATAGGTTACACATATGGAAATGTCCAAGGATAAACAAAGTCACTAGTCCAGGATGTGCCCTCAGGATTAGAATAGAATTGAATGCAGCTATAATCTAATCAATTGCACTATAATTTCTGAATAATGTGCCTACACTATAATGTTGTTGCCTGTGTGGAGTCAATAAAAAGCAGAATTGGATAGAAAGAAATTTCTTGTGTTAACTAACTATGTCCAGGAAGTATATATTGAAGTAATGATAGTTACAGAATAATAAACATTATCATTTACTGATGTCTAAGTGACTTAATATATGTGAAATATGTAGAGCAGTGGCCAGCACAAACATGTATTTACTAAGTGTCAGCTGGAATTATTATGATGCTGTAATAGTACAATAAAGCATTCTACTAAGGAATTCATAAAACTTAAAACAAATCTAGAGCTAGTCCAAAACCCACCACTGTCCTACCAACCTTTTTCCCTACCCCTGCCACAAACACAAATACCCCTGAAAACTGTTTTCCACCATTCATTTAATTGCACAAGCCAGGGCTAGGCACGGTATTGGACACTACCTTCTCTTTCACTCTCCAAATCTCATCCTTCAAGTTTTATTGATTTTACTTTGTTAATATATTTGCTACTTACTAACTTCTCTGTACCTCCAGTGTCACCAGCCTCATCTAAACCACCATTTTCTTTTCCAAGGACTACTGCAGATAACCTCTTAACTGTTCTCCTTGTGTAACTCATTCCCTCTATTTAAGCAGGTTCTCCATCGAACAGCCAGAGTGATTTCTTCAAAACCCAAATCTGATCACTATTTTTTTCTTTAGTTCTTACATTATTACTAATTAAATTGTCAACTAGCTCTGTAAGGCCCTGTTAGGTGTGTCCCCTTCCTACCTTGCCAAATACACATCACATCACTGCACTCTTTCTCCTATGCCTCAGCTACACTGGCCTTTTTCCCTTTCAGAAAAATGTATTTTAAATGAGGGCTTGATCTGAAAAGTCAGGGATGTCCCTTCAAAAAAAAAAAAATGAGGTTTGAGCTGAGGAGGTAGAGCATAGTCCTGTGTTAAATTGAGGGCAAGTTTAGTATGTACATGGGGGTTGGATACAATGAGTGAGAAGCAATTTGGAAAAGAGGAGATCATTCCAGGAAAAGGGAACAAGTGGCCTGAGCAAAGCCCTGGAGAGGAAATGAGTTCTGGAAAAGGATGAGTGTGGCATAAGTGTAGTGAGCAAGCAGGAAAATAATACAAGGGCAAGACAGGGAAGTGGGGGTTAACTTGCATTGAAGATGAAGACCACAATAAGCAATTTGAACATGATAATGAATAGGGGCACCTGAGTAGTATAATCAACTGACTTTTGGTTCCAGCTCAGGTCATGATCTCAGAGTAGTGAGACTGAGTCCCACATTAGGTTTATCACTGAGTGTAGAGTTTGCTTGATTTTCTCTCTCTTCCTTCTGCCCCTCCCTTCCTGCATGTGTGTACTATCTCTCTCTCTCTCTCTTTCTCTCTCTCTCTCTCTCCCTATTAGTAAATCTTTACCTTTAATGACCTTAAAGATTTAAGGGTCAAAAATGTTCAGGGGGGAAATGATGGGGGAGCAGAAGGCTAACAGAAGACAAAGCATAAATTTACACCCTGCAACCTCCCCCCACTCCCCACTCCTGGGTAGTACATGTGTGACATTCTTCCAGGAATCTCCCAACTATCTTAAGATTAATGCCTTGCTAGAGGGAAAAAAACCTTAGCTTGACAACGGCAAGGCCTCCCAGTATCTTGTAGGTCCTCTTTAGCATATGAAAGTTCTTTTGAAACTTCACTTTTTCCTTACCTCTCCAAACCCATAGAATACAATCAGCCACCCCTCACAACCCTAGCACAGCAGCTCTTTCTGCCCATGGATCCTGTCCCCATGCTTTAATAAACCACCATTTTGCATGAAAGAAAGAAAGAAAGAAAGAAAGAAAGAAAGAAAGAAAGAAAGAAAAAGAAAGAAAGCAATGATTAGACCTTTATTTTTGAAAACTACAACTTGGTTCTTACTTCAAATTCTAAAAGGTGAGTTTCACCCTTGTTTCAGCCAACTTTAAGTTTACATTTTTCACCAAGCCATCAGTGAAGTCTGTTGAACCTGGCTTGGCAGATGGTAGTCAAGAGATGCCATCATGCAGAGAATGGAATGTATTGCTGGTGGGATCTCAGGTGCGCTGGCACAACTGCATAAGACAAGAATCTTGTCCACATTGTCTGCTATAAGCCAACTCTCTTTTTTTTACTCCAGTAACTATTAATCAGCAGTTGAGAGAACAGAACCAGCAAACAGTTTGCCTAGATTAACCAGTTGAAAGGTGGACCTTTAAATTGCTTTTAAAAAGCAAAGTTGATTGGGGAGCAGTTTGTAAGCAAAGAGAAATAAAATCCCACAATGATATATTTAAACATATGCATAGAGGCTTAAGATTAGCAAACTATAAAACAGAAAAAAAGAAAACTCCTCCCAAAGCTTCAAATGAAGATAAATTGACTTGAAAATATGGACATTCTGATTTTTTGATTTTTAAGAATTCATAGGGAAACACGACAAAGGGAAATATTGCTTTACTATATTGTCTGAAAGTAATATTAGCATTTTCCAAAAAGAACTTTTTCCAACAACAGCTTAATGCAATTTCAAATTATCCATATATGTAGTCTTCAAGAAAGATAACTGTGGGGGTGCCTGGGTGGCTCAGTCTTTAGGCATATGCCTTTGGCTCTGATCATTGATAGGTCCATGATCAAAGGAATGAGACTGATACAAAGTGAAGGTCAAGCAAAGCTTTATTTTGTGCCAAGCATGGAGAATCAAGCTGACCGGTTGGGGCCGCCTCTTACAGAGAAGGCGACCCCTCCCTGCCTTATAGACTAACTTTTAAAGGGCAAAGACCATGTGGTTGAGCCTGGCCACACACAGGTGGCCAATGAGATTGTAACACACAGAGAAAGCTGCACAGTCATGCTAGGTCACACACAGGTGGTCAATTGAATTACAATTCACCCCATAGTAGCCATTTGAACTAGCCTATCACCTTAGTCAGAATTGGCACCCAAAAGGCAGGGCCCACACTTCTTGGTAGCTAGGGAGACAGTGTGCATGCTCCACTGATTGGATGTCTCCACCTGGCCTGACCTGGCCTTGTATTTGCTCTCTGTTACCTGGGACTGGTTGACCATATTTTACTAGTTTCCTGGACTTGCTTTTAAGTAAGTCCCCTGGGGAGTGGGGCAGAGTCAGTGTAAGTTTTTCAAATGCTTTTTCAGCATCTATTGAGAGGATCATATGGTTCTTGTTCTTTCTTTTAATAATGTGTTGTATCACATTTATTGATTTGCAAATGTTGAATCAGACTTGCAGCCCTGGAATCAATCCCACTTGGTTGTGGTGAATAATCCTTTTAATGTACTGTTGGATCCTATTGGCTAATATTTTGGTGAGAATTTTTGCATCTATGTTCATCAAGGATATTGGTCTGTAATTCTCTTTTTTGATGGGGTCTTTGTCTGGTTTTGGAATCAAGGTGATATTAGCCTCATAAAATGAGTTTGGAAGTTTTCCTTCCATTTCTATTTTTTTGTAACTGTTTCAGGAGAATAGGAATTAATTCTTCTTTAAATGTTTGGTAGAATTCACCTGGGAAGATGTCTGGCCCTGGGCTCTTGCTTGTTGGGAGATTTTTTTTTTAATATTTTATTTATTTGACAGAGAGAAATCACAACTAGACAGAGAGGCAGACAGAGAGAGAGGAGGAAGCAGGCTGCCTCTTGAGCAGAGAGCCCGATGTGGGGCTCAATCCCAGGACCCTGGGATCATGACCTGAGCTGAAGGCAGAGGTTTTAACCCACTGAGCCACCCAGGCACCCCTGTTGGGAGATTTTTGATGACTGCTTCAATCTCTTTACTGGTTATGGGTCTGTTCAGGTTTTCTAATTCTTTCTGGTTCAGTTGTGGTAGTTTATACGTTCCTAGGAATGCATCCACTTCTAGATTGTCAAATTTGCTGGCGTATAGTTGCTCACAATATGTTCTTATATTTGTTTGTATTTCTTTGGCGTTGGTTATGATCTCTCCTCTTTCATTCATGATTTTATTTGTTTGGGTCCTTTCTCTTTTCTTTTTGATAAGTCTGGCCAGGGTTTATCAATCTTATTAATTCTTTCAAAGAACCAGCTCCTAGTTTTGTTGATCTGTTCTGCTTTTTTTTGTTTGTTTGTTTCTATTTTATTGATTTCTTCTCTGATCGTTATGACTTCTCTTCCCTTGCTGGGTTAGGCTTTCTTTGATGTTCTTTCTCCAGCTCCTTTGGGTCCAGGGTTAGTTTGTGTACCTGAGACCTTTCTTGTATCATCAAAGCCATCTATGAAAAACCCACAGCGAATATCATTCTCAATGGAGAAAAACTGAGAGCTTTTCCATTAAGGTCAGGAACATGGCAGGGATGTCCATTATCACCACTGCTATTCAACGTAGTACTAGAAGTGCTAGCCTCCGGAATCACAGAACAAAAATAAATTAAAGACATCCAAATTGGCAAAGAAAAAAGTCAAACTCTCACTCTTTGCAAATGATATAATACTTTATGTGGAAAACTTAAAAAACTCCACTTCAAATCTGCTAGAACTAGTACAGGAATTCAGTAAAGTGGGATATAAAAATCAATGCACAGAAATCAGTTACATTTCTATATGCCAACAACAAGACAGAAGAAAGAGAAATTAAGGAGTCTATCCCATTTACAATTGCACTCATAACCATAAGATACCTAGGAAAAAACCTAACCAAAGAGGCAAAGGATATGTACTCAAAAAACAATAAAGTACTCATGAAAGAAACTGAAGAAGATACAAAGAAATGGAAAAATGTCCCATTGTCATGGGTTGGAAGAACAAATATTGTGAAAATGTCTATGCTACCTAAAGCAATCTGCACATTTAATGCAATCCCTATCAAAATACCATCCATTTTTTCAAAGAAATGGAACAAATAATCCTCAAATTTATATGGAAGCAGAAAAGACCTCGAATAGCCAAAGGAATATTGAAAAAGAAAGTCAAAGTTTGTGGCATCACAATTCCAGACTTCAAGCTCTATTACAAAGCTGTCATCATCAAAACAGTATGGTACTGGGACAAAAACAGACACATAGATCAATGGAACAGAATAGAGAGCCCAGAAATAGACCCTCAACTCTATGGTCAACTAATCTTCGACAAAGCAGGAAAGAATATCCAATGGAAAAAAGACAGTCTCTTCAACAAATGGTGTTGGGAGTATTGGACAGCCAAATGCAGGAAAATGAAATTGGACCACTTCCTTACACCACACACAAAAATAGACTCAAAATGGATGAAGGACCTCAATGTGAGAATGGAATCCATCAAAATCCTTGAGGAGAACACAGGCAACAACCTCTTCGACCTCAGCTGCACCAACTTCTTCCCAGAAACATCACCAAAGGCAAGGAAAGCAAGGGCAAAAATGAACTAATGGGACTTCTTCAAGATTAAAAGCTTTTGCACAGCAAGGAAAAGAGTCAACAAAACAAAAAGAGAAACTGACAGAATGGGAGAAGATACTTGCAAATGACATATCAGATAAAGGGCTAGTATCCAAAATCTGTAAAGAGCTTAGCAAACTCAACACCCAAAGAACAAATAACCCAATCAAGAGATGGGCAGAGGACATGAACAGACATTTCTGCAAAGAAGACATCCATATGGCCAACAGACACTTGGCATTAGGGAAATACAAATCAAAAGCACAATGAGATACTACCTCACACCAGTCAGAATCACTAAAATTAACAAGTCAGGAAAAAAACAGATGCTGGTGAGGATGCAGAGAAAGGGAAACCCTCCTACACTGTTGGTGGGAATGCAAGCTGGTGCAGACACTCTGGAAAACAGTATGGAGGTTCCTCAGAAAGTTGAAAATTGAGCTACCCTACTACCCAGCAATGGCTCTACTTTTACCCTAAAGATATAAATGTAGTGATCCGAAGGGGTATGTGCACTTGAATGTTTATAGCAGCAATGTTCACAATAGCCAAACTATGGAGAGAACCTAGATGTCCATCAACAGATGAATGGGTAAAGAAGAACTGGTATATAAATACAATGGAATACTATGTAGCCATCAAAAGAAATGAAATCTTGCCATTTGCAACAATGTGGATGGTACTAGAGGGTATTATGCTAAGCTAGATAAGTCAAAGAGAAAGGCAATTATCATATGATCTCTCTGATATGAGGAATTTGAGCTGTGGGGAAGGGGGTTGTGGGGAATAAGGAAGGGAAAAATGAAACAGGATGGGATCAGGAGGGAGACAAACCATAAGAGACTCTAATCTCACAAAACAAACTGAGGGTTGCCAGAGGAGGGGGGCATGGAAAGAGTGGTTGGGTTATGGACGTTGGGGAGGGCATGTGCTATGTTGAGTGCTGTGAAGTGTGTAAGCCTGATGATTCACTGACCTGTACGCCTGGAGCAAATAATACATTATATGTTAATAAAAAATTTTTTTTAATAAAAAAAAAGGATGGTCCATATATACAATGAAATATTACATCTCCACCAGTAAGGATGAATACAAAACTTTTCTATCAACATGGACAGGACTGGGGGAGATTATGCTGAGTGAAATAAGTCAAGCAGAGAGAGTCAATTATCACACGGTTTCACCTACTTGTGGAGCATAAGGAATAGCATGGAGGACATTAAGAGAAGAAAAGGAAAATTGAATTGGGGTAATCAGAGGGGAGATGAAGCATGAGAGACTGTGAAACAAACTAAAGTCTAAGAAACAAACTAAAGGTTTGGGAGGGGAGGGGGCTTGGGGGATAGGTGAGCCTGATGGTGGCTATTAGGGAGGGCACATATTGCATCGAGAACTGGGTGTGGTGCATAAACAATGAATCTTGGAACACTGAAAAATAAAATAAAATTGTTTTTAAAAAAGAGGTTAAGCAAGCTCTGAGCCCCTACCCAAGCAGACCAAAATTGGCAGGATTGGCCATGATACTGTTACGTGCAGGGTACTTTCAGGCTTGGGAGCAGGCACAGCAGGCCTGAGTATCTCATTCAAGTTCTATTACAAACTTTCCCAGGAACTAAATGAGGATATGGACAGGGTTGCAGGTTCCCTCCTCTCAACGCAGAGCCAAACAAATTCCCTAGCTGCAATGGTCCTATAAAACTGATGGGCCCTAGATCTACTCATAGCTGAAAAAGGGGGATATGTGTATTCCTAGGAGAAGAATGTTGCTATTATGTAAATGAGTTAGTGGTGGGGACCAAAACAATCAAAGAATTAAAGGAAAGAATATTAATAAGAAAAAACAAATCAGAAACATGGGTGAATCAATGGGCTCAACCAATGGACTCTCTTACCCCTGATCTCCATCCTCCTTCTCACTCAGGTGGCTCCTGTATAATAAACACCCTCACTAGGTTTATAGAGAACACTGTTGCCAGGTGCCACTGCCCAGCTATTGGCCTTGCAAAACTACCAACTCAGTGTAGATGATTGTAATGCCCTCTAAACTAGGTGTTTAAAGGAGCATCCAAGGGGGGAATGATAAGGGGAAAACTGTACTCTAAGACAGCTGACCAAATCAAGGGAATTCCAGTCCCTGTCTCAAAGCCCTTCTGGATTCTTCTTTCCTTACCCCATTTTCCCGTGCCAAAAGTACTAACTGTGGAAGTAGAAAGGTACAAATTACCTTCTCTGTGCTCATGGCTCAGACGTTTGGAGAACAGTCTCCTCTGAGCCCACTTGTGTTACATAAACCTCACATCCTCCAAAGTCTCCAAGTGTTGCTTGGTTCTTCCACCAGGATCCAGCCCAGGTTCTGTAACACTTAGGTTGGGCTCACCTAGATAATCCAGCATAACTTCCCCACATTAAGATACTTAATCAAGTTTAGGGGCACCTGGGTGGCTCAGTCAATTGGGTGTCTGACTTTTGGTTTGGCTTAGGTCATGATCTCAAGTTCATGATATCGATCTCCACATCAGGCTCCAAACTAAGCATGGAACCTGCTTGGGATTCTTCCTCTTCCTCCCCTCCCCACTCTCTCTCTCTAATAAATAAATAAGTCTTAAATGAACTAAGATCCTTAATCATTTTCACACCTGCAAAGTCTGTTTTGACATGGTAATTAACTTATTCACAGGTTTCAGAGACTCAGATATGGACATCTTTTGGGGGGGGGGTCATTATTCTCCCTACCAAGTAAGATTTCAGTTCCATACCTAGTTTATCAACTCTCTGGAGATGTTACTTTGGGAAAATGTTTTCAGCTCTCCAGACCATAGATTTCTTTATCTGTATAATGATTATACCTTGCTGGTAGTGAATGCATGTGAAAGCACTTTGTAAACTGCAAAGGTTACATAACTATAAAGGGTTGTTATTTCAGGAAGGGTGGAGGGGTAATAGTAATGGTAAGTTAAATAGCAAACAATGAAGAG
Organism: Meles meles; assembly: GCF_922984935.1. Classification (NCBI taxonomy): domain Eukaryota; kingdom Metazoa; phylum Chordata; class Mammalia; order Carnivora; family Mustelidae; genus Meles; species Meles meles. Next base: position 79,097,301 of record NC_060087.1, on the reverse strand, counting down.
GCATGGGCATCTTACCTGTTCTCCACATCAAGTCTTATTAAGCTATTTATGGATATCCTTAGGAGTGTCTCCCATGAACTTAGAGAGTCCTCTCAATTCTCTTTTCTGGACACCTTCACTTATCTCATTAATGGGAGCTATCATACAGCTTCTCAAGGGTAGCATCTTGTCATGATCTTGCTGCTTCTTTCCATGGACATGCTTCCATGTCCATGCCATGGTTTTCTGCTGCTTCTGAAACTGTATACCTTAGAGGTGCCAAAGAGATGCTCTAATTCCTTCAGTCCTCATTGAGCTAAAGCCACACTGTATCCCTACAGGATGCCTTTTTCCTCCATTTTGTGTCATGGTTGGTCCCCTGACAACAATGGCTGAGCTATTAAGGACTCAAGACAATGATGACATAAACTGCATTCAATTTACTTTCACTTTGTGGAATTACCAAACCAGCAAACAAGATGGGAAGAAATATATACCAGATATGATTACAAATGATGGAGCTCTCTGTTGCTGCCCATGTGAAAATGCAAGAAAATCAGTAGTACATGGGTCCTATGCAAAAGGGTAGGATCTATAAGGTTAGGGGAGTCAAATATCTTGAGCCTCTTGCTTTTTATATAATTTTGGCCTGGGAAAGCACATACATCAGCACTCAAGTGTCTACCTATTACTATATGAAATTCTCACTATTCCATGGTTACATAGTTCTGTGTCCATTGTTTACTGAATCATTAAGGCTACTTGAAGCCTGACCATGGCATAAGATATCATGTGTCTTAAAAGTTCATTGTAAATACAGATCTTTCTGATTGTGTCTGCAATGCCTCTATTCAAAAAGTTCAGACAGAAGCCTTTGGGAATAGATCAGGGGGCAGATACAGGATAGATGCTGGATTATCTTCTCCATCCATTCCCCTCCATTTCATCTTTTCCCAACCAGGCACCCACTTATAAGATTCTTCCTGCCATTTCTTCACCTCCTTCTTCTCATATCCCTCCTACAACTCCTCTTTGCTTTCTCCTAGGCCTTTTCTACCCAAGTGACTAAGCCCATGTAAATGAACCCTGTGGATTATTCCTACCAGCTAATCAAATGTACATAGGTATATCTAAATGTAGTTAGGCTCAGATGAGACCGCATCTAAAATTATGTTTGTTATAATACACAACCAATAACAGGTATATTTTTACTCACAGTTAACAGGTAGGATTCATGATTCAAAGAAAAGACAAATGTCTTAAAGCCTAGATGTTTGTGATCTAATAAACAACATAAAGAAACGAGATATAGGCTATCTCTATACACATAAAGACAAAATCATTATAGAACTACACCAACTATAAATTTGGGAAGAACTAATTAACCCAGTTCCTGTCCCACAGCAGCAGAGACATGGAAAAATCTGTTCCTCTCACTGGGCAGAAAAATAGCCAATTGCTTTGACTGAAAGTTGAGGTCAAAATGGCTTAGAAAAAATACTGCAGCCACACATGGAGAAAAAACTCTATAAAAGAAATACCCACACCCACAATTGTAATTTTATAGCCTGTAGGAATAATTTAGGGGATGTGCACATATATCAATGATTTATCCACTTGCTATGAGATCAGGGTATACCCAGAGTTTTTACACCCATTTAATCTGGTAGATGAGAATAATAGATTCAGAACAGAGACTATCACTAAATGAGTACACAAGGAAAAGGAAAAAACAAACATCTGAGTTCTTCTTCCTGAACTATCCATGTGGCTGGGATGGCCATTCAGTTCTTATACTTCCTATTGAAGTGTTGTCTAAACTGTTCTTGCCAAGGGACCTTAGGATCTGTATGAGCCATTGAATCAACTTTGGCACTAGAAGTGATAAAATTGTCTTATTCATGCCAGGGAGAGGCAAAGAATTGCTTGCCATTTTAATGGAGAACTCAGGGGTCTGGGGACTTCATATCTGAGTTACAATTAGGGATGTGCCATGGCAGAAACTTGATTGGTGTCCAAGTTTGTATTTTAATGCTGAGGTCATTTCAGTTGGGAAAAAGTAAAAAATCCCAAACATTTTGTTTCATGCAGTTTTGTGCCCTAGAAGTGCCTATTTCCACTTATTTCATTCAGACACATCAAAAGATTTGCCCACACTACAGTGATTACTGAACACTGTATTTTGCTTATAGCAAAAATTGGAAAAAAAATGGGAGCAAGGAATATAATGGTAAATCTTCCAGTGTCAGAAAAAAGAAAAAAAAAAAACATATAAAGGTGTTCATCCTGACACCCTGAAGAACCAGGTGTTATCGAACTTTAGTGATGGAAATAACTGGTCAATTCAGTCCAACAACTGGTCAGTGACTATCCAGTTCCAAGTGGATAAACCATTGGTTCTTTCTAACAAGCTGTGTTATTACAGATGTTTGAAGGACAACGTTTCTTCTAAAATATATTTCTAATTTTTCTAATATATAGTGTATTCTTGATAATTCTTGATAGTCTACACTTTATAAGTTCTTCACCAAAAAAAATATGTTGTTTTATCATAGAATTCTAGATGACATAAGTAGAGGAGACCACCTATTCCTTTACTCTGCTATTTCCTCCTCTGTCATTTTTCTATTTTCCAGAATGTGATATAAGCTGGAAAAGACTAGAATAATTCTGAAGTCACAGGTGACTCTCTTACCCTTTCACAACATGTTAAAGTTCTCAATAACTAGAATAAACATGTGAAACAAAATGTCAATAATGTAACCTATAGCACATCCGTACATGTCCCAAATATCATCATCCCTAACAAGATCAGTAGGTTGCAATCTCTTAGTAACATTTGAAAAAATACACATGGCAAATAAATTAGCATGTTCCTCATTCAAAATTCTTATCTTAAAAAGTGAAGGGAGACTGTAGCCAGAGTAGTAGATAGTGAAATATTATTTCTGAGCTGCTTTCTATTGTAAGAAAAAAATGACAGCAAAGAAATGTCTAAAACTGTATAAAGCAAGAAAGCAATACCAAGGTGAAGTCAGAACACTTCCCGTGGTGGTGGTGTTTCAGAAAAAGTTGAACTTTTTCTAGAATATGAGTGGTACTCAGTTTAGCTATGTGGTCTTTTAATGTCATGTAATAAAAATAACCAAATGTGTACTGTTAAATAAGATAAATGAGCAATGAAATCTACATCAAATGTTATTCAAGAAAAACATGTTGAATAGACAACTTGAGTTAAAGAGAGAAAATGCTTCAGAAGTAGGGACATCAATTTGAATGTCAAAAAAACACAAAAGTTATTAAAAAGTGGAATAAAGATATCATTAATAATAACTTATTATTTTGACTTTTCCCAGAACTCAGAAAATGAGTCATTGCTATCTAAAAGCTCCAAGAAAATATGCCCACATCTGACTGACTTTCCACAACCTCTCCTTCAATTTTGTCATAATACTCAATGTAGATTTGTGAGGACAAAGACTGAACAAAGCTACAATGAAAGGATTTGTTGGGAAGCTCTGTACTAAATAATTAAGATAGAGTTGAGGGGCAATTCATGATGTATTTATTAAAAGAAAGTTGTCCATGTGGAATTTTTTAGAACTTCCCTTCATTAAGTGACAATAATTATTCTCTGTTATGAATATACTTAATATTTTTGAATGAGGGGCAGCCTTAGAAACTGAACAGACTATTACCTCAAGTTTTTTTTTTTTTTTAATCTCCCTGATAGCTAGTGATGATGAACATTTTTTCATGTGTCTGATAGCCCTTTGTATGTCTTCATTGGAGAAGTGTCTGGTCATATCTTCTGCCCATTTTTTGATATGATTATCTGTTCTGTGTGTGTTGAGTTTGAGGAGTTCTTTATAGATCCTGGATATAAACCTTTTGTCTGTACTGTCATTTGCAAATATCTTCTCCCATTCCCTGAGTTGCTTTTTTGTTTTGGTGACTGTTTCATTTTCTGTGCAGAAGCTTTTGATCTTGATGAAGTCCCAAAAGTTCATTTTTGCTTTTGTTTCCTTTACCATTGGAGACATATCTTGAAAGAAGTTGCTGTAGCTGATATCGAAGAGGTTACTGCCTATGTTCTCCTCTAGGATTCTGATGGGTTCCTGTCTCACGTTGAGGTCTTTTACTGATTTCGAGTTTATCTTTGTGTACAGTATAAGAGAATGGTTGAGTTTCATTCTTCTACATATAGCTGTCCAGTTTTCCCAGCACCATTAATTGAAGAGACTGTCTTATTTCCATTGTATTTTTTTTCCTGTTTTGTCAAAGATTATTTGGCCATAGAGTTGAAGGTCCATATCTGAGTTCTCTACTCTGTTCCACTGGTCTCTGTGTCTGTTTTTATGCCAGTACCATGCTGTCTTGGTGATCACAGCTTTGTAGTAAAGCTTGAAATCTGGTAACGTGATGCCGCCAGTTTTATTTTTGTTTTTCAACATTTCCTTAGCAATTCGGGGTCTCTTCTGATTCCATACAAATTTTAGGATCATTTGCTCCAGCTCTTTGAAAAATACCAGTGGAATTTTGATTGGAATAGCATTAAAAGTATAGATTTCTCTAGGCAGTATAGACATTTTAACAATGTTTATTCTTCAGATCCAAGAGCATGGAACGGTCCTCCATCTTTTTGTGTCTTCTTCAATTTCTTTCATGAGTGTTCTGTAGTTCCTTGAGTACAGATCCTTTACCTCTTTGGTTAGGTTTATGCCCAGGTATCTTATGGTTCTTGGTGCTATAGTAAGTGGAATAGATTCTCTAATTTGCCTTTCTCTGTTTTCATTGTTAGTGTATAAGAAAGGCACTGATTTCTGTACATTGACTTTGTATCCTGCCACGTTACTGAATTGCTGTATGAGTTCTAATAGTTTGGGGGTGGAGTCTTTGGGGTTTTCCATATAAAGAATCATGTCATCTGCGAAGAGAGAGAGTTTGACTTCTTCCTTGCCGATTTGGATACCTTTGATTTCTCTTTGTTGTCTGATTGCTGTTGCTAGAACTTCTAATACTATGTTGAACAAGAGTGGTGAGAGTGGGCATCCTTGTCTTGTTCCTGATCTCAACGGGAAGGCTGCAAGCTTTTTCCCATTGAGGATGATATTTGCTGTGGGTCTTTCATAGATAGATTTTATGAAGTTCAGGAATGTTCCCTCTATCCCTATACTTTGAAGCGTTTTCATCAGGAACGGATGCTGGATTTTTTCAAATGCTTTTTCTGAATCCATTGAGAGGACCATGTGGTTCTTCTCTCTTCTCTTATTGATTTGTTCTATCACATTGATTGATTTGCGAATGTTGAACCATCCTTGTAACCCAGGGATAAATCCCACCTGGTCATGGTGGATAATCTTTTTAATGTGCTGTTGGATCATGTTTGCTAGGATCTTGTTGAGAAATCTTAGCATCCATATTCATCAGTGATATTGGTCTGAAATTCTCCTTTTTGGTAGGGTCCTTGCCTGGTTTGGGGATCAGGGTAATGCTGGCTTCATAAAAAGAGTCTGGAAGTTTTCCATCACTTCAATTTTTTGAAACAGCTTCAGGACTATTGGTGTTATTTCTTCTTTGAAAGTTTGGTAGAATTCCCAAGGGAATCTATCAAGTCCTGGGCTCTGGTTTTTTGGGAGGCTTTTGATCACTGTGTCAATCTCATTACTAGATATTGGTATATTCAGGTTGTCAATTTCTTCCTGGTTCAATTTTGGGAGTTTATAGTTTTCCAGGTATGCATCCATTTCATCAAGGTTGCTTAGCTTATTGGCATATAACTGTTGGTACTAATTTCTGATGATTGTTTCTATTTCCTTGGTGTTAGTTGTGACCTCTCCCTTTTCATTCATAATTTTAATAATTTGGACTTTCTGTCTTTTCTTTTGAATTAGTGTGGCCAATGGTTTATTGATCTTATTGATTCTTTCAAAAAACCAGCTTCTAGTTTCATTTATACATTCTACTGTATCTCTGGTTTCTACCTCATTGATCTCTGCTCTAATCTTGATTATTTCCCTTCTTGCATGTGGAGTTGGTTTGATTTGTTGTTGATTCTCCAGTTCTTTAAGGTGTAGAGACAGCTGGTGTATTCTGGATTTTTCCGTTTTTTGGGGGGAGACTTGGATGGCTATGTATTTCCCCCTTAGAACGGCCTTTGCTGTATCCCATAGGTTTTGGACCGAAGTGTCTTCATTCTCATTGGTTTCCATGAATTGTTTAAGTTCATCTTTGATCTCCTGGTTGATCCAAGCATTCTTAAGCAAGGTGGTCTTTAGCTTCCAGGTGTTTGAGTTCCTTCTGAACTTTTCCTTGTGATTGAGCTCCAGTTTCAAAGCACTGTGATCTGAGAATATGCAGGGAATAATGTCAGTCTTTTGGTATCGGTTGAGTCCTGCTTTGTGACCCAGTATGTGGTCTATTCTGGAGAAGGTTCCATGTGCACTTGAGAAGAATGAGTATTCTGTTGTTTTAGGGTGGAATGTTCTGTATATGTCTATGTGGTCCTTCTGGTCCAATGTGTCATTCAATGCTCATATTTCTTTATTGATTTTCTGCTTCGATGATGTATTACTGAGAGAGGCATATTAAGATCTCCTACTATTAATGTATTCATATCAATATGACTGTTTATCTTGATTAATAGTTTTCTTATGTAATTGGCTGCTCTCATATTGGGGGCATAGATATTTACAATTGTTAGATCATCTTGGTGGATAGACACTTTAAGAATTATGTAGTGTCCTTCTGTATCTCTAAGTCTTTAGTTTAAAATCTAATTTATCTGATATGAGAATCGCTGCCATGGCATTCTTTTGAGGCCCATTGGCATGAAAGATGCTTCTCTATCCCTTCACTTTCACTCTGGGTGTATCTTTAGGTTCAAAATGGGTCTCTTGTAGACAACATATGGATGGGTCCTGTCGTTTTATCCAATCTGCAACCCTGTGGTTTTTATTGACATCGTGTTGCCTTTGAAGTCCTTCTGTCTATAGATTGTTTCTATATTTTCTATATTTCTGTTCAATGATATTCTTAGGATTTTTTCTCTCTTATAGGACCCCCCTTAATATTTCCTGCAGTGTCAGCTTGGTGGTTGCATAGTCTTTTCAGCCTTGCCGGTCTTGGAAACTCTATCTCTCTACCCATTTTAAATGTCAGTCTTGCTGGATAGAGTATTCTTGGTTGCATGTTCTTCTCATTTAGTACTCTGAATATATTTTGCCAGCCCTTTCTGGCTTGCCAGGTCTCTGTGGAAAGGTCTGACATTATTCTAATGGGCTTTCCTCTGTACATAAAGAGCTTTTTTGTCCTAGCTGCTTTTAAGAGGGTCTCTCTTGAAACACAATTTCTCGTTCTAACTATAAGGTGTCGTGAGGACTTCCGAGCATTTAAAATCTTGGGAGGAAATCTCTGCCTCTAGTACATGAACGTTGTTCTATTGTGGAGAAGGTTCCATGTGAACCTGAGAATGTGTATTCTGTTGTTTTAGGGTTGAATGTTCTGTATATATCTGTGAGGTCCATCTGGTCCAATGTTTCATTCAATGCTCTTATTTCTTTATTAATTTTCTGCTTCGATGATCTGTCTATTCTGAGAGAAGCGTATTAAGATCTCCTACTATTATTGTATTCATATCAATATGGCTCTTTATCTTGATTAATAGTTTTCTTACGTAATTGGATGCTCCCATATTGGGGGCATAGATATTCACAATTGTTAGATCGTCTTGGTGGATAGTACCTTTAAGAATTATGTAGTGTCCTTCTGTATCTCTGACTACAGTCCTTAGTTTAAAATCTAATTTATCTGATATGAGAATTGCTACTCCGGCCTTCTTTTGAGGCCCATTGGCATGAAAGATGCTTCTCCATCCCTTCACTTTCAGTCTGGGTGTATCCTTAGGTTCAAAATGGGTCTCTTGTAGACAGCATATGGATGGGTCCTGTCGTTTTATCCAATCTGCAACCCTGTGTCATTTTATGGGCGCATTTAGGCCATTCACCTTGAGAGTGATTATTGAGAGATAGGTTTTTATTGACATCATGTTACCTTTGAAGTCTTTCTGTCTGTAGATTGTTTCTATATTTCTGTTCAATGATATTCTTAGGATTTTTTCTCTTTTATAGAACCTCCCTTAATATTTCCTGCAGTGTCAGCTTGGTGGTCGCGTAGTCTTTTAAGCCTTGCCAGTCTTGGAAAATTTTTATCTTTCCATCTATTTTGAATGTCAGTCTTGCTGGATAAAGTATTATTCGCTGCATGTTCTTCTCATTTAGTACCCTGAATATATCTTGCCAGCCTTCTATGGCCTGCTAGGTTTCTGTGGACAGGTCTGATGTTTTTCTAATGGATTTTCCTCTGTAAGTAAGGAGCTTCTTTGTCCTATCTGCCTTCAAGAGGGCCTGCCTAAAATTATAATTCTTTATTCTTACTATTAGGTGTCTTGGCTACTTTCGAGAATCTATCATCTTGGGGCGAAACCATTCTGCCCCTATTATATGAATGCTGGTTCCATTAGCGAGATTGGGAAAATTTTCATGGAGATCTTGTTCCACTATATTTTCTAGATTTCATTCTTTCTCTTCCTCTTCAGGGATTCCAATAATTCTGATGTCGGAACGTTTCATGGCATCATTTATTTCCCTGATGCTGTTTCATGGATTCTAAGTTGTTTGTTCCAGGCTTCCTCCTGATCCTTTCTCTCTATCTGTTTGTCCTCCAGATCACTAATTCTATCTTCTGTCTCCGTTACCCTAGCTTTTAGAGAATTTAGATTAGATTGGAACTCATTGAGAGCATTTTGAACATCATCCCTGGTGGCTTTCAGTTCTGCCCTAATCAATTCCGCTTGGTCATCCGTGGCTTTTTCCAACCTAGCTATTGCCTGGATAATTGTTAGCCTGAATTCCTTTTCCAACATATTGTCTACGTCAATAGCCATTAGCTCTGTTGCAGAAGGTCCATCCTCTGTATTTTTCTTCTGTTGGGCATTCTTCCTCCTAGTCCTTTTGGTGAGAGATGACTGAACAGATGTAGCTGGATGTATTGACTGTGGTACAGTCAAGGTGCACCCTGGAACGCTTCTGTGCAATCAGGATTCCCCACCCAAATGAGAGAAAAAAGAAAAGAAAAAGAAAAAGAGAGAGAGAGACAGGAAAAAGGGAAGATAAAAGAGAAGCCTCAGCCCAAATGGGCCCCAAGGTAAGATTTATGACGTATACAAACAAAAACAGACAAACAAAAATACTGATAAAAGTATATGACAAGAGAAAAAAATATATATATATAAGCAAAAAAAGGAAGAACCTCATTAAAAAGAACCCCAAGTATAAGATTTATACACTTTCAGGACAAGCACAAATACGCAGAAACACTGGCAGAAGAAAAAGATGGGAGAGTGGTTATAAGTTCTCCATGTGGGCGAGGAAGGTTATTTTGATTCTTTCTGGGTGTATCTTGATGTCTTTGTTAAAGGACTCAACTTTCCTACAATAAAGGGGGATTCAAAATTGGTTTACCGGGCGCCTGGGTGGCTCAGCGGGTTAAAGCCTCTGCCTTCGGCTCAGGTCATGATCCCAGGGTCCTGGGATCGAGCCCCGCGTCGGGCTCTCTGCTTGGCTGGGAGCCTGCTTCCTCCTCTCTCTCTCTCTGCCTGCCTCTCTGCCTACTCGTAATCTCTATCTGTCAAGTGAATAAATCTTTAAAAAAAAAAAAATTGGTTTACCTATAGGGATAGCATTGATTGGGGAAAGGGGATTACCTTGAAGTTTAACCCTATATGAATATTAGAAAATAAAAATAAAAAAGAGTAAACTAGACTAAACTAAACTAAAATTAAAAAAAAATTTAAAAATAGAAAAGCAAAAGAAAAACACGGGTGTATATATCAAAAAGTTCAGGTTAGAAGGTTATTAAGGAATTTAATGTACTGGACATCTCACTGTGACGGTAAATAGGTTAAAAAAATATCTGTATGTATAAAAAGAAATGAACCAGAATAGTGGTAACGAGTTAAAAATAAAAGTTGTATTTATGAAGTAGTGGTGGTTGTTCTCTTGTAGTCTTTTTTTTTTTTCTTCCTTCCTGGTTGGTTTTCTGGGGGAGGGGCCTGCCACGTGGGTTTTCAGTCAATGATATTCCCTGAGTTAAGTCATCCCGCCCCTCTCAAGGGGTTGGGCTCTGAGGAAACCGTTTTTTTCAGGCTTTTGTTCTCTGGAGGTTTTTATGTTCTTTCATCTGTTTTCTCTCACCTTGACAGCTTTTGATGGTTTTTGGAGGTTTAGAGGAGAGCAAACTGCACCCAGACCTCCCTCTCAGAGAGAAGCCTCAGAATGCTCTACAGAGCTGCTGGCAGAGTAGGTTCTGAGTCATGGTCCCTGGGGATGCAGGATCTCCTCCTTGTACCCAAAACCATGGCAGCGGTGGCTGTCTAGGCAGCTCCAGACAAGCAGAGAGTTTCGAAGCAGCAATCGCACACTGAGATTTTTTTGCTGGCCCGGGCTGGAAGTGCCTGGTTTTCTGGGTCCCAGAGCTCCCAGCTAGCGCCTGTGAGCACCTCTCCCAGGGGCGGGTGTGGGGTGCTCGTGTCTCAGGGTCTGATCCCTCGGTGGGGGTCTAAGTTTGCCAGGCTAATGCCTGCCTGCACCTCTCTCGGGGAGGGTGTGGGGCGCTCACATCTCTGGATCCCCGTCCCCTCGGGGCTCCCAGCCCCTCACGGGAGCCAGACCCCACGCATTCTTGGGTGCACTGGCGGCTCAGGCGCGCTTGTGGCTCAGGGACCAGGACCTAATTTCTCTGCTGCACTCTCTTTGGCTCAGTGCCAGGTGAGGCTGTCCTGGGTCTGGGGACTTAAGCCCCTGTCCGTAACCACCCCGATTCTCACAATTTCCCCCCGCAATCCTTTGCTCCTTTCTTGGAGTGCTTTCAACCAGACTCCAAGTTAATGCTGGTCCCCAAACGCAGGACACTCTCGTATTGGGGTATTACTTTCCAATTGGTTGTCTCTGGTGGCTCCCTCCCCCTTTTGTTTATCTTCCGATATCAGTCCGATGTTCCCACTCTGCTTTACCTGCCCACGGACATCTTCTGCTCCTGTAGAGATCCAGACATGTATAATTCTGATCTCATGCTGATTTCATGGGTGATCGGAGTTCTTGGGTAGGTAATCAGCTCACTTTAGGGTACAGGTTGAAACGGTGCCTCCTCCTACTTCCCCGCCATCTTGACTCTACCTCAAGTTTTTTAAAGGAGAATGATATTTCTCTGTCATACTCCAAAAATAAATACATTTCAGTCAATCAGTAAAAACCATACAGTGCCCATGAAATTGCAAGAGAATACAATGATTCTGCTAAGAACAAACAGAAAGATGGAATGTTAAGCCTCTTTGTTGTTCTTGCTTACTCCCAGTGCTAGAAGTGTTGGAATATATGTGTATAAAAAGCAAATGAACACACTTAACCTCTGGGCCAGATAAGCTGTATAGAAGAGTCATGACTGATTGTGTAATGTCTAGGGGAAGCCACATAAGATGTCAGTACAAACTAGGCTGGCATCCATCAAATATTAGATTCACCAGCTTCTAGCAAATGCATTACTATCCAATTAAGTGACTATATAAAAGGAAAACGAAAAAAGATAATTCTGTTTCAGTAAGCTCTTGCTTTTGGAGAGTGTATTTTATAGAAAGCAAAATTATCAAGTTAGGAAGTATTTATAGAAATAATTTAGAAGAAATGTCTCAATTTACAAATGGCTAAACTGAGTTCCAGTAAAGGGAAGTCATTTCTTCCAGAAAAGTATGTAGAAAAGCAAAGACTTATCTGACTACTGCTGGATCTACGTATACTTGAGTAAAGCTGTATGCAAAATGTTGCAACCAGCCTTTCTGAATATAATTTCAGAATTTTTGCCACATAATTCATATTCACAATATAAAATATTCCCTGACATTTGCACTCAGGACATTCCATGAGCAAAGCAAAGCAGATATTTCAAGTAACAAAGATAGATAAAAAAGAGGGTAAGGTCAAATCAGAAAAGATTCAAATTTACTTATGAACCTAAACCCAAGTTAAACCCAAGCAAATCAACGTGTGTTCTTCCAATTTGAACACAGAGCTATGATCATCCTTGTTCTGTCTTACACAAAGGATATTTTGCTCAGAAGCAATATTCTTAACTAATGGCCCAAAATACCAAAGAATGCCCCTTTTAGCCTTATTTTAAGCTATGTATTCCATTCTCCTCTCACACTCAGTGCTACACCCATTCTTGCCATAGAAAGCATACCTCATTCTTCCACTCACTAGCCATACAACTTTGGGCAAGACATTTGATTTCTCTGAGTTTCAATTTCCTCATGTGTAAAGAGTAGTTTCCAGAAAGTTAAATAAACTCAGTATGCAAAAGCACTTGATGTGTAGTAAGTGTCACATATACACAATAGTTGAACATGAATGTTTGGGAAAACATTATTTTCTGATACCAACCTGGAATTGGTTCTTGGAAAATAAAATAGAATAAAAACAGAAAATGCTCTTTTTTTATGCTCATAAGCAACTTTAAAACAACGGAGTATCATACTAATAAAACCAAATAACATAGTGTAACCTTGCCCTGTTTCATAGGCCTGGATTTATCACTAGTTCATTCCTTCTTCTTGTATAAGCTTATATGTGAATGAAATATCTTAAGCTGGGACAAACATGGGTGCTTTATAAACAGCATAAATATTTGTGGATATTAAAGTCATACATATATATTCATACACAAAAGTGCACATATACCTATACACATATGCATTAAGGATTGCCATGAGAAATCCTAGCCTAGCACTACATTTGGTTTAAACAGTGAGGTTTCTCTGTTAGTGACTACTGTTTTCAAGGCATAGGAACTGATTCAAGCAAGCTTAAATAGAAAAAAATCAATAAAAGGTTGCAACAAACAATCTGATGGAAATCCTAGGGCAACCAACAAAGCACAGTCAGGACCCTAGGAACTGGAAATTTACCTGTTAAATCAGAAACCATGGTTGTTTCACTGTCTCTAAAAAAGTCTCTCTCATCTCTATCTTTCTGACTCCTCTCTCTCTCTCAACTCCCTTCTCTGCTTTCATATGGCCCAATTTGGCTGAAAGAGCATTCAAATCAATCATTCACCCATTTTCCAACTATATCTATTTATCTTATTTCAAATTCTTGAGACAGAGCAATGTGTTAACTCATGGATTGCCATCTTGGGGTATGTCTAATCAGGCATGTCTAGGGGTAGGAGAGTGGAATGAAAAGTCACTGAAGTATTTCATTCTTCTGAACAGGACTGGTTATGTTAAAAGAAGTTGGACTTGGGCAAACAACTCAATTAATATGGCATCCTTGGTGCTCTCAAAACATGACCTTCAAGATGAAACAAACCATGAATTCATGAGTTTCTCTTTTACCAAATGAAATAAGCCTGAAAAGCATGGCATTACACAGTTATTGGTTTAGGCTAACTTTGACATCTAAATCATTCTCAGCATGCCAATCACATTATATCATCATCAATATCATTTTTATGATAAAAACCTTATAATCCAACCAGTAAGATTCAATAGTTCATTGGTTAGTCAAAGTGATTGAAGCAATCATTAAAATATGTTGTATAGCTTAAATATCTTAACAACTATTTTTGGTAAGAGATTGATTACTGGATAACCTCTCCCTTTTAGAACCTAATATATAGATTCCATGTTTTTTTTGTTGTTGTTTTGTTTTGTTTTGTTTTTTTCTGTCCTCTAGCTTTTTCCTTAGGTATGCGTCAACTTTTGGAGTTTTGTGCACAAGCCACATCCATAATAATCTCCAGTTCAGTTCCTTTAAAGTAGAATAAAAACTTAAACAGACTTATAAGAGAAAGTGACAAAATATGAGATTTATTTTGAAATAATTATGATGTAGGAGTGAGTGGGGTATAGCTGAAATAAGAATGGACATGCATGGGTAATTGTTGAAGTTGGATAATGAGAATATCATTCTAATTATATTTGACTCTAATTTTAGATATGTTTGGAATTTTCCATAAAATAAAAAAGAGGGGCACCTGGGTGATTCAGTGGGTTAAAGCCTCTGTCTGTGGCTCAGGTCATGATCCCAGGGTCCTGGGATAGAGCCCTGCATCAAGCCCCTTATCTAGCTCTTTGATGGGCAGGGTGCTGGGTTTCTCCTCTCTCTCTGTCTGCCTCTCTGCCTACTTGTGATCTCTGTCTGTCAAATAAATAAAATTCTTTTAAAAAAAAGAAAACATGAAAGAATCTGAATGTAGAATCTCTTAATTATTATAATTTCCCCCATCTTTTATTTTTCTCTCACCTACACCTAATTTGATGGATTCTTTTTTTTTAACACCCTGCCTTTTCTAAGCCTTTCAAAGGCATTTAATCTAGATTTCAATGAAGCAACGACTCACTTTGAATTCATATTTCATCAGTTTACATAATAATTAATTAAATCATATAATCACATCATTATATACAACTGGTATAAATAGATTTGGAACAAAACCAACTAACTTTCACTAAGTGTACAACACAAATGGTGGAAGTATCTGGACAAACTAGACACTTCTAAACACACAGGCAGTTAGTGTGCTTTGGCCATTGGTCACTGGGTTTTGCTCTGTGTCAATTAACCTAGCAAGCTGATTAAGTGGAAGTTCACTGAGAGAATCTACTGTGTTATTACTGTGATTATTATTATGTTTTCTTACATTTTTCAAAATAAATTCTAACTTAATTAATCCTCTTTCATGATCTCAAACTTGGGCTAGTTGAAGACTTATGCTTGCTGCAAATGACCTTCTGGAGTGTAATGGAGGCAATGGGTGCAGCTATTTCAACTGCTTATGTTTGGCAAAAACAGGGGTTGGGGAGTGTTTCAATTCTATATTCTTATTGCCATGTTTTTCTGCTTTCTCACAACTCTGATTTAGCTTGGTTATTTAAAAAAACAGAAGTTGGGTTGCTTTACAGACATTGGCTTTGGCAAGAAACCTGATTACAATTGCTAAGCCTCCTAGTAGCAATATCAAGGAATTAATTAAAATGTTGAGACCAGGGTATCTACCCAGAGAGATAAAGAATGAATGTAGTGTAGTCCACAGCTCTAAGTTTCTGCATTTGTTGAAATACCTTCAGGAAGTAATTCACTTATTTCACTCTGCAGGGTGACAAAAGGTGATACAACACAACAATTTTTTTTTCTTAATGATCACACTACAGGAACCAAAATTCTTTCTTTCTCTTCCTCCCTCCATGACACCTCATAAAATTGCTTCTAGAATGAACTAGTCATGCTTTGGAGTTTCTTTTGTCAAATTCATAGCTGCAGATGTTGGAGAGGACTGTTTTCCCTTTGTTTAACCACTTTAGTATGGCTAACTCATGAACACACAGGAGCAAGGCAATCTGCTCCTCAATTTTCCATCTTGGGTATACAGTAGCAGCATACATTATGAGTCATGCAGAGTCCCCTCTTTAGAATGTGTGCTTTTAGCTCAGAGGGGCTAATAATCAAATTAGGCTGCAAACAAATGGCAATTTATAATGCTGAAACTAATGAAAGGTCAAAGAACTAAACTCTGCAAGGAATTTTAATTATCCGGTTCTTTTTGACTCCACAAGAACGTTTTTTAAAGGAACACTGCCACAGTATTCAACTGGTACTTTTAGTTTAATTAAAATGATTTACATAACCTATTACATAAATGGAAAATACACACTTTCTTTCCAAGTAAAACAGGGATCTAAAATATTCTCTTCAAGTTTGGAAAGCAAGCACTGTCTTGGTTTGATGTTCAATTAGAATACCTTTCATGGAATCTTTTGATTCCCATAACGCTGATGAATAGAGAAATACAGAACCTCCCTACAAGGAAAATCTCTAGGCTGAACAGACTATAGACAGTGAAGAACTATAACAAACAAAAGGACAATAATTTTTTCTGTCCTTGTTTCCTGTGCCATTTCACTTATTTTTTACTTCTTTTTTTCCCCCAGTTTGTTTGTGTTTCTTGATGCCATGATACTTAGGGCTTGACCACAGAGTTCTGCACTGGGTACAACTGTTACTTCTGCTGCTGCTTCTTGGTCTTCAACTTCTTCCATGCTTGCATGGCATGTGTTTTCTTGGTCTGAAGATCCAGAAGCTTGTACTTCTTGCCCTTGTAGAATTTTCTGAGTTTCATCTTCCTGAGTCTGATTAATAATGGTGAGAATACAGGCAATAGATTTGCAAACAACTCAAATCTTTGGATAACTTGGATGCCATAATGCTCGTCAGTTTGGTGACATGCAGCTGGTACTACTCCAACTTTGGGTCATCCAGCTGTTTTAGCAGCTCCTTTTTCTTTCCAGAAAGATCTCAAATTCTAACCTTGTCAATGGCTACACAAGCCATCATCATCTGCTCTTAGAAAAACAGCTTTTTTTTTTTACTTCTTATTTGCACTTCACTCTGTTACATGTACATCCATGCACATGGATGTTACCACCACAACCACCACACCCACCATTTCTGCAAGTCAAAATGCTCTTCTTCTTTCATGGTCTAACTTCTTTTTGGTCTGTGTTTGAGGTGGGTTTGTTTATTTTTGTTTGTTTGTTTGTTTGGAGGGGAATGGCAAAATCAATTAACCAAAGAAAACTACACTATCAACTAAATATGGAGTCTCTTGTGCAAAAATAAAAACAAAAAGCTGTTATCCTTAAGCTAGAGAAAAGATTAGTTCAGAGATATTGGACATGTTAGCATCAATAGACTGTGATCACTGCTGCTCTAGAAATGCTTTTGTTACTAGGGTGGTTAATTGTTCATAAGTAATATTCACCCATGAAGCTTATTTAAAGCCAAAGAATGCATATGGGCAGGGAGTTTTCTTTCTTTTCTTTTTTTTTTTTCAGGGAGTTTTCTTTCATCAATAACTTTGTCAATAAAACAGCAAATGGGACACAAGAAAATCGAGCATATCCATATAATCAGAACAGCTAGACAACTAGCCCAGAGCATTGAAAGGTCTGGGTTTTTAACTAGATGCCCTTATTGTTGAAAAAAAAATGTTGAAGTATGAAAGCAAATCCCACAAGGGAAATTGGACTAATGCAAATAAAAACTTTCTTCCTCAAAAGGAAGACAAAATCTAGAAATTCTTCTGCTAAACTTGTTATCATCACATCATGACATGTGACATTGCTTCATTGTTTAAATTGCTAGCTTATTGCTTTATGAGGCAGTGTAGCTTAAAGGCTAAGACCATGAGCCATAGAGTCAAACCAAACCCCAGTTCCATCACTTACTAGCCACATAGTCTTGGTTAGGTCACTTCTTTCTTTATAAGCCTCAGTATCCTCATTTGTAAAACTGGGATAGTAGCAAGAAAACAAGAGTCCAGGCTTTGGAGCCAAAATGCCTGGTTTCAAATCCTCTGCTCCACCACTTGCTAGCTGTGTGACCTTAAGGAAATTGCCCAACTTTTCTATAGCTCAGTTTCCCTTCTTAATAAAGCAGGTCCTATTGATTGTCAGAACCTCACAGGGTCATCATGAAAATTACAGAATATCTAAAACATTCGATAAGGGCTTGATAAATGTAAGTCATCAGTACCTACTGATGAGGGAGCAGGAGGCTGGCTGAGGACAAAGCAAAAGCTGGCACCTTGTACCCCTTCTCCATCCACTTCCCTCAGTAATATGTGTAGCATTCCTCAGGCACCCCTGACCTCCATAAAGGAGAAACAAATAGCTAACTTGCTTGCAAGACAGGAATCTCCCAACTATCTTGATGTTAATAGCTTCCCAAAAGACAACATTGATCAAGCCAGAAGACCTCCTGGATACTCCCAGCACCTTGTAGGCCCTCTTTAGCATATGAAAACTCCATTGAAACCTCCCTTCCCCTCACCTTCCCCCAACTGCAGGGTACATAACCTGCCATCCCTCACAACCCAGGGCAGCAGCTCTTTCTGCCCACGGGTCCTGTCGCCATGCTTTAATAACCCACCATTTTGCACCAAAGATGTCTCAAGAATTCTTTCTTGGTCATTGGCTCCGGACCTCAGCCCACCGAACCTCACCTAGGTTCTAGAACTTCATCACCTACCTTCAAATATTGTTGGATGAAATGACTAAATGAAGATAAAGCTTTTAAGCATAGTAAGTGTTCAATAAATGCTTTCTTTTGTTACATATTTTCCTTTTGACTCTTCAACTAGTTGTTAAATACCTAGAGGACAGGTCTTCTATTTTTTTTTTTTCTTGAAACTATATTGTTTAGCACCGCATTACATGCAAATAAGAGTGGCTCAACTGTAGCCAAAGGAAAGAGTAAAGAAACAAGCCCTCATGCAAAAGTAGAAACTCAAATATCCAAACTGTAGACTCACAGGCCATGAAAAGATTGAATTTATTTAAAAATCATGGTACAGGTCAGATAATATTTTGACAATTTATAAATATCAAGAAATAATTTGGCATTCAATTTCTTAATTGTGTAGGGGAGATAAAATCATTTTCTTTCTATACTTCTAGGTTTGTGGCTACATGCTAAAATTTGATGATCAGGATTATATTATGGCAATTATTGAAGAAGGTGGAACCCTCTTATATAACAGCTGTGTAGGTATAGAAAAGCAGAAAGAAAAAGTAAAAAAAAAAAAATTAGTTGAAGGAGCTAATCTGCCCAGACCCAAAGAGTGAGGCTGCAGCCTGGGAAGTAAACACTGTAGTTAATTAAGGCATTTTTTTAAGATTGATTTTATTTATTTGTTTGTTTGTTTGAGAAAAAGAGTACAAACAGAGGGATGGAGAGGAAGAAGGAGAAGGAAAGAGAGCATTCCAGGCAGACTCCGAGCTGAACATGATGAAGTTCTAGAATGTAAGTGAGGTCCAGAGCTGAAGGCCAAGAAAGAATATGTCTCTGGTGCAAAAAGGTGATTTATTAAAGCATGGGGACAGGATCCATAGGCAGGAAGAGATGCTGCCCCTGGGGTTGTGAAAGGTGGCAGGTTATGTATCATGGAGCTGAGGGAGGTAAGGAAAAGGGAGGTTTCAATAGAACTTCCATATGCTAAAGAGGACCTGCAAGATACCAGATACAGAGGCCTTGCCATTGTCAAGGTCATTTTTCCCTTTTTAACAAGCTATTAACATTAAGATAGTTGGAAGAGTCCTAAAGAATGTCACGTATGTCCCACCCAGGAATGGGGGTGGGGGAAGGTTGCAAGGTGTCACCTTTTGCTTTGTCCCAGCCAGACTTCTGTTCCCTCATCAAATAGAGCTTGACTCAGGGTTCAATCTCAAGACCCTGAGATGGTGACCCAAGCTAAAACCAAGAACCAGACACCCAACAACTGAGTCACCCATGCACCCCATAATTAGAGCATTTTAATATCAGAGTAAAAAAAAAAAAGAAAAAGGAAAGAAGGAAGAAAGAGGGGGAGAGAAAGAGAGAGAGAGAGGGAGAGAAGTAGGAAGAAATAAAAGAAAATGAAAGAGAATCAAAGGCATCCAGGAATGAAAGAACTAAGATTCAAGGAAGAAAGGGACAGGTTTACAAGAAAAGGTAAAAGGGATTTAAAATGTGGCTTTACTAAGCAGGGATGTGATAACAGTTTATAAATGTTTGAATCATACACTAAAAAGAGCAGGAGGAATTTGTTAAGTAAGGACAAGAAGGGATAGTATTTAAGAGAATGTAATCTCTTACACATTACCAAATTCTCATTCCATATAACTCAACCTAAAAATTTCTGTTCTGTATATTGTATGCACCTTTTGCCCTAAGGGATGTACTCTGATCTTCTCCTTCCCAAAAGAGGCTTGAGCATCACAAACATCATTAATGTCTGTCTTTGTTCACACACACTCTTCTGAAGGGGAACAGAATATGTCACCTGAAAATGTACCTCTTTAACATAAGGATTATTTTGAGCTGATTACTTTAGAATCTGCAGACACAGAAGAATCTCTGAAAACAGAGTAGAAGTTGCCCTTTTGTTAGGGAAATTTACATTTATAAGGGAAATCTCCATTTGTAAGGGTCTCTCTCTCTCTCTCTCTCTCTCTCTCTCTGAGGAAGATAAGGATAGGATGACCATAAATTGTGGGAGAATTTTACCAAAGGAAAAGGCACAGCTTAAATCTGCATAACAAACATTACCCTTATTTACTGAGCTTTTCCTGGTAACCTCCCATAACTGCCCCTCCACCCACCCTGACATTTTTTTTCTCCTCTTTCGATAAAGATGATATTTAAAGTGGTAGTTTGGTCCATTTGGGAAAATTTTACTTGCTGTTCCTAGGTCTCTCCCCATGTATACAGGAGGTATACATTTTACCAAACATCTGTTCCTTTTCTCATATTAATCTGTGTTTATTACAGATGGGGTCTCAGCTAAGAACATAGAAGGGTAGAGAAAATATTTTTCCTCCCTTTCACCTCCTGGGAGTTACCCAGGCCAGTGTGACTGTCATGACTTCTACATCCTTTCCAAAATTAGAGCCTAGACTCCCACTTCCCCAAGAAAAAGACCATAGGTCTAGTGGCCTCAGTACATTAGGGGCATTAAAGAAGAATCTTCATTGAAGGTGAGAAGACCTCCATTTTGAGGAGCTGAGAAACTGATTGGCAACAGGGCCATACTCTGGCAAAACTGACAGTAGTAATAATGAATGGTAGTCAGAAGAAAGGCAGGCAGGGACAAGGGGACCCATCCTAAGAGGAAACCACACTTAGAAGGATTTTACACCATTTTACAGCCCTCCACCCTTTACCACATGAACAACTACCTGATAGGTAGATGGGCATGTGGAAAAAAATCTGATTGGGTGACAGGTGCATGAAATTTTTATCAGATTAAAACATCCCACTAGGCCATAAAAACCCCTAGGCTTAGAAACTCCAGTGGGAACACTCTTGGGTCCCCTTCTTTGGGAGCTTTGTACTATTGATCAATAAACTCTCCTTCAGCAATCTTTTGTTCCACCCCCAGCTCCTGATTTCCACACATCTCATAAAATATAAGGAAGTCCTCCCCATAAGAGGATAAAAGGATCAAATAAGCAGCATCATATATAGAATGTCTTAATAAGTTAAATCTGAGAGCAGAGTTGGTGATCACTTTAAAAGAGAATTGTGCTGGGGCACCTGTGTAGCTCAGTCAGTTATACATCTGCCATTGGCATAGGTCATGATCCCAGGGTCCTGGGATCCACTCCAACAGAGAAGGCAGCAGGCTCCCTGCTCAGCAGGGAGTCTGCTTCTCTTTCACTCCCCTTGCCTCTGTGCTCTCTCTCTTTGTCAAATAAATAAATAATCTTTTTTTTAAAAGATTTTATTCATTTATTTGACAGACAGAGATCACAAGTAGGCAGAGAGGCAGACAGAGAGAGGGAGGAAGCAGACTCCCTGCTGAGCAGAGAGCCCGATGCGGGGCTCGATCCCAGGATCCTGGGATCATGACCCGAGCCGAAGGCAGAGGCTTTAACCCACTGAGCCACCCAGGCGCCCCAATAAATAATCTTTTAAAAAGAGCACTGTGCAGAAAGAAAAATGCTTAAATCAAATGCAAGAATTACACAGTTAGAATTTTAGACACCGAGGAACCTGAGTGCTAAACTCTTTAAAGGAAGAGGAACACCATCAGTAAACTTCAGCTTACCACATTAGTCACCTCGTAAAGGAAGAAAAATAATTTTTCACCTCCCCTTTTAATTTCTTGGCAGAAACCGCCATAATAAAAGACAAATTAATGAAAGAAAAACATAAATCTGATAACATGTATGCCTCCTATCAAAATGGGAGAGATCCAGAAAAACTTATTCCCCAGATGGTCCAAGCCACCACCTTAAATATCATCTCCAGCTAAAGACCAAAAAAAAAAAAAAATGTTGGGATAGGAGAAGGCCAGTTATGAGAGGTTACCAGGAAACACACAGTAGACAAGGGTAAGGTTGTTATGCAGAATTAAGTCTGTGCCTTTTACACTGATAAAATTATTTTGTGACTTATAGTCATCCCTCTCTTCATGGTAGAGAAAGGGAGACACTCTTACAAATGGAGATTTCCCTTAAAAGTGTAAATTTCCCTAACAAAAAGACAACTCCTACTCTGTTTTCAGAGATTCTCCTGTGTCTGCACTCTCTCAAAGGTAATCAGCCCAAAATAATACTCATGCCAAAAAGGCATTTTGAGGTGGCATATTCTGCTCACCTTCACCACATTAATGACTCTAAACTGCAGCCTCCAAATCCCACACTGATCAATGATACCTGAAAATACCTGGATACTGGCATTATAGTATCCCTTTTAGCCCCCTGATAATTCAGAAACATTAACCTGTGAGTGATTTACATAGCCCACTTACTAAGAGTCTGTCATAGCAGGATGGCAATTTGTAACTTTATTCAGATTTAAATAAGGATCCACATATACCACCTGTACTTTCCCTCCTGGTCCTTTCATAGTTTCCTGATAGCTCACTTTACTATGGACCTCCATGAGCTTAGAATGTTGTTTAATCAGCAAAAGTTCCTGGCTGAGAAAATTACTAAGTTTAAAAATGTGGCCTAAGTAGCATAACTTAAGACTCAAGCTAGACTGACTGAGAAGCAGAAATGCAGAGTAAGAGATTAAAATATACCACTTGATGAACAGCCTGAATCATTGCTGGGTCTCTTCCATCTTTATGTTTTATATAATAAAGTAACAATATACTTTGCAAAGAATTTCACAGTCCCATAGAAGATTCTTTCATTGACTTTTAATTCAGGTTTAATATAGAATATATTTGAACTTCCTCCTGTCAGGCAAATAGTGTTTCTATCAGAATTGGATAAAGGATTAATTTCTAAGGATATGAATTGTTATAGTGAACCTCTGTTGCTTTTGTCTGTCCAGCACCTTTTGCCTCCTTCACTTAAGAGTAGAATCCTTCTTTCCTATGGGGAGACACAGTCCATATGACTAATCTTGCCCTGAGCATGAGGTGGTCTTGTGACACAGGAGCTCTTTATGTCCCAAGTCTGTCCAATCAGAATACCATTTCTCTGGTCCTAATAGCTGGTTCAAAGATGAACACATGATTCAAATCAGGCTTGCTAAGGTGCTTCAGTTGAAATCTCTGCATACAGGTCTGGGGTGGCTGATGCTCATTCTGCCATGTCTGTGGAAGGGAGCTGTATGAGAATGAAAGCAAGCAGAAGCAATGCATGAAAAGGGAGTCAAAACTAGATCTAGTTGTTCCTTGAGTTAACTGAAATCCTTCTTTGACTTCACAGGTACATAACTAATACATTATCTCTCTTTCTCTCTCTCTTTTGCTTAGGTTAGTTTGTATTGGGCTTATGATACTTATAACCAAAATATTTCCAAATAATATATTTCCATATTTTGCATAAGAAAATAAATTAAAGTGGCACCTGTGTGGCTCAGCGGGTTAAGCCTCTGCCTTAGGCTCAGGTCATGATCTCAGAGTCCTGGAATGGAGCCCTGCATCAGGCTCTCTGCTCAGCAGGGAGCCTGCTTCCCTGCCCCCTACCACCTGCTTCTCTGCCAATTTGTGATCTCTCTGTCAAATAAATAAATAAAATCTTTTAAAAAAGAAAATTAATTAAATATAGGAAAATGCCTTATTTTATGTAATTGTTATCTTTTTCAGAAGTAAGTAAATGTTGTGAATCAAAGTATATGATGGGTAGTAGAATATGCCAACCCAAAATATGTCTCTTTGGCATAAGGATTATTTTGTGTTGATTATTCTGAGAAACTGAAGACAGGAGAGAAGCTCTGAAAACAGGGTCCCTTTTGTAAGGGATATTTACAGTAGAAAAGGGAACTGTAAGAGAAAGACAGATTATTAGAGGTCACTTTTTACCTGAAAGACTTATATGCATAACAGGACAAATTTTGTTTACCATACATTCTATTTTCTCACATTCCTGTCAATTGCCTTTCTTTCTTTGATACATTTAGAAAGAAAAGCTAAACATGAGGACAGTAAGTTGATTCTTCCTCCCTAGCCACACAAATCGGTTCAACAGTGGGAATGTAAGTGAAGCCAATATAATTATAACGGATCTCAGGAGTTTTTCTGGGAATACTGGGACAAAGATACTCACTGTTATTTTCTGCTGAATATGACAAAAAAGGCACGTATGTATGGGTGCTCTTGACAGCCATTCTGGGACTATATGGAAAGCAAATCGTATGATGGCAAACTACACCAAAGGAGACAGCAGAGATGTCAAAAGACATAGGGTCATTTGGGACTTGATAAGAGCTGCAAGATCAAGACTCAAAGCTACACTGGAATTTTCAGGTACATAGGCATCATTATTTAAACGAGTTTTATTTGGGTGTAAAGGGAGCACAATATGCCATCCCAAAATATGCTTTTGGGGCATAAGTATTATTTTGGGTTGATTATTTTTGAGAGGTTGCAGACACAGGAGAACTTCTGGAAACAGAATAAAGTCTGACCTTTGTTAGGGAAATCTATGTTTACAAGAGAAATCTCGACTTAGGGTGTCTCCCTTTCTGTACCAGACTATTTATTTGATTAAATCTCTAGAAACTTATGAATGGAAAAGTCAGCCACTTAAATCTACATAACAACCATACACTTGTCTACAGTGCTTTTTGTGATATCATCCCATAAATGAATCCCCCAGTTCTCAATATCTTTTGTCTCTACCTGGAAATGGTATCTAAGGTGGTGGTTTGGGCCATTTGGGGGAGTTATTTAGTTTCCCTGGGTCTCTCCCATTTGTATAGGAAGTATACATGATATTAATCTTCTGTTTGCTTTTCTCTTATTAATTTTTCTTTTATTACAAGGGTTTCAAGGAAGAACATAAAGATAAAGGAAAAATTTTTCATCCCTTGTGGGTAATTTGCCATAAAATGTATTCCAATATGTGAAAGATCTTTTTTCCCCAATAGAATATCTAGCAAAACCACTGTTATTCATGAGAGTGTGGCAAATCCTTTAGAAATCCTAAGGAGGAAAAAGATTAAGAATTACTACTGTAAACTACAAGATATAGTAATATTAGTGTTCACTTACTTAATTCCACCTTCAGTCCCACCTTTATGAGATTGTACCTAGTTCACCTGGGTTAGAATTTTTGCTCTTCCTCAGGTACCTAGGCAGCTCAGTGGGTTAAAGCCTCTGCCTTCAGCTCAGGTCATGATCCCAAGGTCCTGGGATCAAGCCCGCAGGGTCCTGGAATCAAGCCCCACATCAGGTTCTCTGTTCAGCAGGGATCCTGCTTCCCCCTCTCTCTCTGTCTGCCTCTCTGCCTACTTATGACCTCTATCAAATAAATTAAAAAATCTTAAAAAAAAAAAGAATTTTGGCTCTTCCCAAACTCTTTAGCCTTCATAGTCAACTTCTTGCTGTGTCCACGCATGACTAGTCATATCTCTTTTATAAAGATTTAACATTTGCGTTCAGTTTATTAATCCAGTCTCCAAAGTTTATGTGAGATAATTTATAGGCTTATTCTTTCTCTGTAAATAAGAAGAATACGTATGACTGCATTGGCATATAATCTACTTACACAGGATATTTTTAAATCCAGGATTATATCTGTTATGTAAAGAATTATTTTTTGGCAGCTCTAAGAATCTGAGATATAGATAAAATCAGTAAAACACAAAAAGATCTTTTTAAAAGATTTTTTATTTGTCAGACAGAGAGAGTGAGAGCATAAGCAGGGGAAGCAGCATGCAGAGGGACAACCAGGCTCCCTACTGAGTAAAGGGCCCAATGTAGGACTTGATCCCAGAATGGTGGGATCATGATCTGAGCCAAAGGCAGATGCTTAACCAACTGAGCCCTCCAGGCATCCCAAAAAGATCTCTCTATGAAGCCCAATTACATGTAATAAAGTTCTTGCAAAAATGTACACATTGCTTCTGTCAGAGGGCTCACCCTCAGTGCCTTAGAGCTGTTTGTTTTTATTTTGTACAGAATTTGAAAAAAAAACTTGATTTATTAGGCCATAAAATGTAGAAGTAATAAATCAGAAGTGTGCGGGGGAGGTGGTATTGTTAGAACTAAGCACTGGAAGAAAGGCAGGGAGAGAGGAAGGGAGAAAGAGAGACGGAGAAACAAAAGAGAGAGACTCAGAAGCCACAGCATTATCATTGAGCCAAAGAAGCTCATCTATAACAACTGAATCTGAAAGCAATATGATATCATACACAGAGTTGTACAATCACTGGTATTCAATTTGATTAGCATGATTAACCTGAAAGTTAAATTATGTTCAGTAACATTTATTTAAGAATAAATATAACTATGCTGTGTATTTTAGATGTTTTTATTTCTTCTCAAAGAATTAAGCCATAGTTTTCAAAGAAATATACTTTGGTTATAACAAATAACATAATTCGGGAATATGTTAAGAGCTAAATATATAAGATCCTTGTAAATCCGTTTTGTTTTCTTCTGAATACCATGCTTATTAAATGATAATTTGAGTGTGTGTTTGTGTGTATCTTTTGGGAAAAAAATAATTTATGTAAAACATTATTTACCTACAAAAACGTTGTTAAGATGACCTTATTTTCAACTGTAAATTAGGACCTATAATCTGATAGAAGATTTTCCTCCAATTCATAAGCATATTTATGTGAATAGTCTTGTAGATGCATAAAAATAAAATAACTACCCTTGATTTAAAAATAATAAAATGAGATGATATTAGGGCTGTCCAAAAGAAATATTGGAAGTGTTCTGTATGTAATATAATCCCTCACCAATCACAAAATTTCCTTAAGTAAAATCCTACTATGCAAGAATTTACCTTGGCATAACTTCTAGAGCCAAAAGGATTTGGTTTATGTTAATCAGTTCTGTTGAAGATAATTTTAAAGAAGGGAACATGGAACTGGTAAGAGAAAAAAGTGGCAAATGTTGTTTTAGGAAGAATAAGGGTTTTACAGTGCAGCCATAAGAAAAAAAACTTGAACCCTGATCCGTGGAACTGCATTAGTTAGCAAGGAAGAAACTAAGATATATGAAAATTTTCTCTAGGATCATAATGTCTTCTGGAAACAGGTAACTACATTGATTTTTTAAAGATTTTATTTATTTATTTGACAGAGAGAGATCACAAGTAGGCAGAGAGGCAGACAGAGAGAGTGAGAGGGAAGCAGGCTCCCTGCTGAGCAGAGAGCCCGACGTGGGACTCGATCCCAGGACCCTGAGATCATGACCTGAGCCGAAGGCAGCAGCTTAAACCACTGAGCCACCCAGGCGCCCAACTACATTGATTTTTTAAAAGAATCTAAAATCAGAAAAGCATATAACATTTAGTTGGAGGGAAATATCTACACACACACATCAAATTGTCAGTAGGGATATTATTTACAACAAAGCAAAATATTTGAAGAAACATTTGAAGACATTCAACTTTGAAGAAAGTTAAACATTTAACTTTGAAGAAAGGCCAGGGGTACAACTGGATTTTACTGGCCTGAGGTTTGGAAGTCCCTGTTTTAGAAAAAAAACAAAACAAAACAAAACAACAAAACAACAACAACAAATATATATATATATTTGCTATATATATATATTTATTATATATAAATAATATTATATATTATTATATATTTATATATATTATATATATAATTATATATATATAATTAGATACAAAATGCATGGCAGTCTGAATCAAATGCAAATAAATAGTCTGCTTTTGCAAATCCTAAAAAAGTATAACCACGTGAACAAACACATTGCTATTGCCCCTTCCAAGATTTGGAAGTTTTTCCTAAAAATGAGGAGCCCTGAAGCATAAGCTTCATTAGTTTCATGGTAAATATACTTCTGAGGAAGGTAATTCTTTACATGTCCAGAAAGTAAGTAATGATAGATATAAGTTAACTATATAGAGTCATTTATTATTGTGTATACCAGAGTTAGCAAACTCCGAAAATTGAGGACACAGTCTTTCAAACTGCATAATCTGCCCAAGACTTCTGATAGCAACTGCAAGGGAGCCACAGTCTTAACTACCAACTTGGATAGCACAATCCCCAAAACTTCTTTTACTTTTCACAACTGCAAGTTATTGGGAATTCCCAAAAACCCTCCGCAAGTTTGATAATTCACTGCAAAGACTTAAAGAACTCTCTGAAAGCTATTATACTCACAATTATGGCTTATTATGAAAAAGAGGCACAGATTCAGGAAGGGGTTTATAAGGCAGGGTGTGGGAGGATTCCAGATGCAAAGCTTCCACTGTCTTCAAAATGCATTACCCTGTCATTATCCATGTATAACATTACACATGGAGTACTGCCAGCCAGGGAAGCTCACATAAGCTTTGTGTCCAGAGATTTTATTGGAGTTACATTACATAGGCTTGATTGATTGATTGATTGCCTACGCGTTTGAGCTCAATTTCCAGCAACCTCCTCTTGTCCACAGATGGGGCTCTTATCACATGGTCTGAGAAGCTGACCGTAAGTCATTTCATTAACATAAACTATCAGGTGGGTCCTAGGGATCCACCATTAATGCCAAAGATGTTTCTATCACTCAGGAAATTCCAAGGGTTTAAAGGTTACCTTCTAGGAGCCAGGGACTAATGCCAGACCTCTCTTAAAACAAGGACAAATTCTTTACTACACAGTAAAAAATACCATCAATGTACTCTATAGTATTCTTCCAATTTTATTTTTATAAATTTGTAAATATTCGTAAGAGTTTATATGTTTTTTTTTTCTTTTCTTGTAAGCTTATAAACTCTTCATCTTCATCATAGTTGCCTGGTAATGGGAGAGAAGATTATTTTGTCAGGGTGATTTAGGTCATCTCTGCAAAATGTGACAATTTACAACTTTGAAAAAAGTCAAAACCAGATGAATTGATTTTACTTTTATAATAACTTTTGCAAATGACAGCAATACATTTAAAAATAAATTTAAGGAGGGGAATTGATTGGTTCATGTGATAGATTATCTTGCAAGCCATATCTTACTTTAAGAAGAGGTGGAATCAGAACTTGTGAAAATATTACCAAGACTCAGTTTCTTCCAGTTACTCAGATGTACTTTGACCATCAAAAATGACCATCATCAGCTTCAGAAGTTCACAGTCTCACAGTCTACCAGGAGAAAAAAGAATGACATGTTCCTATTCTGGATATTTCATATAAATGCAATCACATGATAAGTGGCATTTTGTGTGACTTCCTTCAATTAGCATAATGTTTTCAAGATTTATCCATATTGTAGCCTGAATAAGTTTTTCATTCACTTTTTTGCCAGGAAAATATTCCATTGTATGAGAATATCACATTTCCTTTATCTATTTATCAGTTAATGGACATTAAGGACTGTTTCTGATTTTTTACTATTATGAGTAATGTTGCTATGAACAGTCCTGTACAGTTTTCATGGAAACATACATTTGCAATTCTCTTGAGTATATACCCAAGTGGAATTGCTGGGTCATATGGTAAATCTACATTTACTTTTGTGAGAAACTGCCAACATATTTTCCAAAGCAGCTGAGTCATTTAAAGATCCCACCACCATGAATTCTGGAACACTGAAAAGAAATTAAATTAAATTAAACTAAAAATAAATAAAATCCCACCACCAATATTCAAGTGTTCAAATTTCTCCTCATCATTGACACATTTCTTATTGTCTGTCTTTTTTATTGTAGTTATCCTGATGGGTGTGAAGTGGTATTAGCACATTGGAGTTTTAATTTGCATTTCCCTAATGACTAATGACATAGATTATATTGGCCATTTGTGTATCTTTTTTGAAGAAAGGTATGGATACTGTTTACTAGGTTTTTGGGTTTTTTTTTTGAGGTCTACAGTTTTCTTGTGATAGCTTGGTCTGATTTTGATATCAGGAATACTGGCATCATAAAGAGAGTTAGGAAGGGTTTGTTCTTCTTTTAAATTATAGATGAGTTTGTGATGGATTGATTTTAATTCTTTTTTTTTTAAAGATTTTCTTCACTTATTTAAGAGAGAGAGAGAACACCAGTGGGGTTGGAGGGAGAAGGAAAGGGAGAATTAGATTCCCCACTGAGCAGGGAGCATGACATGGAGCTCAGTGAGCATGACATGGAGCTTGATCACAGGAACCTGAGATCATAAGCTGAGCCAAAGACAGATGCTTAACCGACTGAGCCATCCAGGTGTCCCCAACCAATTTGCATCTGATATTTAATGTGTATTTCTTATAAAGCTCTTTCTTGTATCCAGTCTCAAATTTCTGCTTTTTAATACAAATATTTAGTGTATTTAGATTTAAAGTAATTATTGACTTAATTATTGACTTATTGCACTTAAGTCTGCCATTTTACTATTGGTTTTCAATTAGTTATACTTGGTTTTTCTTTCTCCTTTCCTGCATTCCTTTGTGTTACTATTTTTACCTTATTTTAAGTCCTCTATTGTCTTGTAAGATATATTTTTTGCACTATTATTTTTAGCAGTTGCTCTGGGGATTATATCATGCTTCTTAAACTATCACAGTCTCCTCTGAGTGATTATTATATTACCACAGGTAAAATACATTAATCTTGCAATGAAATATTTCATTAGTTTTATTTTAGTTCAATAGTTTGAGTGTTGAATGTGCCTGGGTATAATTGTTTGTGTGTGTGTGTGTGTATTTACTTACTTTCTTTCATTGAACACCTTGGAAATGAAAGTTAATTTAATTTTTTTCACCAAATTTAGGAAGGTTTTGGCAATTATTTCTCCTAATAGTTTTGCCTTCCCCTTTCTCTTTCCCCACTTCTTCATTTTGTCCAATAATTCTGTAAGTCTCTTTATTTTTCTTTAATTTCTTTTCTTTCTCCTTTGGATTATATAATTTTAATTTATTTATGTTCAAATTCACAGTATTTGCTTTTTGCCATCTCCTACCTGTTATGGAGTGCATCTAGTGAATTTTCAATTCCATTACTATACTTTTGAGTTCTTTTAATTTCCATTTTTTATATAGTTTTTTATATAGTTTTATATATATTTCTCTGTTGGGATTCTTATTCTGTTCATTAATTAATTCCATTTCTCTTTTATTTCCTGAATACATTTTTAATAATACCTTGGAAGACTTGTAACATGTAGACCCATTTTTCAATATTTACTATTGATTGTATTTTTTCCTGAATGTGAGTTACAATTTCGGGTTTCTTTGCATTTCTATAATATTTTATTGGACATTGAAGATAATACATTATGATGATTCTGGATTATGTTGTGTTCTGAAGACAGCTTTTTATGGCTCTCATAGGCTATTAACTCATAAGGATTCAAACTGTAAACTCTGTCTCTACCATGGTGTGTAGCCCTGATATATTTGTTCATTTCTTATGGTTTCTTGCTGCTACTATTTTTCACCCTGGTTTCCTGGTAATTTCACCTGCACCTGCATATCTTAATAGACAGCCAAGGATTTGGGCATGGTTTATACTCAGATATTGGGGCTCACTTTCTGTGTACATCTCTTACTTATGAGGTTCTTCTGCTAAATATCTCTGCCAGCTTTGGGCTCTGTTTTCTGATACCTCAAGCCAGTAACACCTCAGTTTTCTGCCCACCTGAGCAAGTGGGGATCTCATTGAGATTATAAGAAAGAAAGAAAAGAAAAGGAAAGAAAAGAAAAGAAAAAAAGAAAGGCAGGAAGTTCACAAATCTCCTAGTGTACCTAGTGAAGTTATTTTTCAAATATAAATTCTTCCATGTACCCTCTCTGTTTTCACACCAGATGTCCTGGTGTCTCACCCACAGATACATAGTTTAACAGTCAACCAGCATTAGGGGAGATTTTATGCTCAGATTTCATGTCTCACTCATTTTGCAATTTTCTTGCTTCCAGAATTTCCCTTACATATACTTTTCAACTATATTCTGCTGCTATGATATACTGTGAATTTTTGCTGCTATAGCCATGGTGTTAGGGAGAATTCTCAGGAAATAAAGCCTCAAAGTTGCAATTCTTCATCCTCCAATTACAGTTTTTCAAGAATAAACCTTCATCCTCTGCTCTCAGATACTTTCCAATATTTGAAAATGTTAGGAATATATATTTTTTAGATTTCATAATAATTAATTATACAAGGTTTCACATAACTATCTCACTTTGCTGTCATTAATGAAAGCTCTTCAATAAAACAGTATTTTAAAAAGAATATAAAAGGAATTTGTGGGTTCAATGTAGTCATTGGGAATTTTGATAGCAAATTGACAATTGGGTTTTCTTTAATTTTTACTTGTTTGTGTCACATAGAGAGACTGTCAAGTCTATGTTGGAATTCATTTTCTCACAGCCATAGAAATAACCAACTGTCAAACCATTGGTTAGATCACCTCAGAGACAATTTCACATGGATATTAAGAAAGTAGTAATCTCTTATGTTATGAAAAAGGTTTATTGTATGCAATCAATTAAAATATGTTTTGGTGAAGCACATTGTGTATACCATGATGCTATGATTCCTCAGCTTATTGTATCATTAAAAAATATTAATTTGGTTGAATTTTTTGTTTAAGATTATTATTTATGACAATTTTTGGCCTATACATAGAAAAGATTGTATACCAATGTAATATTCTACTTTGTAGCACTGGGTTTCAAAGATGATTTTCTTAAAAGTTCAGAGTGGTATTTAATATTTTTCTTTCTTATAAAATGTGGATTAATTTAGAAAGTTAATTGAGAAAAGATTTTAATTTTGGAAAATAAATTTCCTCAACTGTTTCAGATATATGTATGAAGTGAGGTATTCTTAGGACAGACATTAATTTTTATGTTTATATTTTTCAAAACATACACACACACAGGGCATCTCTGTATTTTTTTTATTTTTTTTTTATTTGTTCATCATGATAAGTGTACTCTTTAATCCCAATCACCTATTTCACCCATCCTACCACCCACCTCCCCACTGGTAACCATTACTTTGTTCTCTATAGTTAATGATGAGGGAACAGGAGGCTGGCTGAGGACAAATCAAAAGCTGGCACCTTGCACCCCCTCTCCACCTGCTCCCCTCAGTAATATGTGTAGCATTCCTCAGGCACCCCTGACTGCCATAAATGAGAAACAAATAGTTAACTTGCAGAGATCAAAATCCTGCAAGACAGGAATCTCCCAACTATCTTGATGTTAATGGCTTGCCAAAAAACAACATTGATCAAGCCAGGAGGTATCACAGTAGGTCTCCTGGCACCTTGTAGGACCTCTTTAGCATATGAAAGCTCCACTGAAACCTCCCTTTCCCTCACCTTCCCCCAACCGCAGGGTACATAACCTGCCATCCCTCACAACCTGGATCAGCAGCTCTTTCTGCCCATGGGTCCTGTCCCCATGCTTTAATAAACCACCATTTTGCACCAAAGATGTCTCAAGAATTCTTTCTTGGTCATCGGCTCTGGACCCCACCCCACCGAATCCCTCCTAAGTTCTAGAACTTCATCAGTTAAGTCTTGTTTCTTGAGGAGGAGTTAAGACGGCAGAGTAGTAGGAGGACCTTATGCTTGTCTCATCACTCAAATACAGCGAGATAATTATTAAATTGTTCTGACTACCCAGGAAATCAATCTGAGGACTGAGCAAACAAATTGCACAACTAAAGGGAGAAAAAAAGCCATATGGTAGAAGGTAGGAGGTATGGTGATGTGATTTGGGGGAGAAAAGAATCACAGGCACTTTGGAGGAGAGGGAGCACTGATCATGGATAGAGGTGAGAAAGAGAAAGAGAGAGAGAGGGAAAGAAAGAAAGCAGCACACAGGGGATTGCACAAGAAGAGCACTTCCCCAAAACCACTGATTGAGGGGGGGGGAAAGAGGGATTGATTATCACAAGTTTTTACAAGAAACAGAGCTGAAAGACCAAAGTTTTAGAACTCCACACCATCACCAGGGTTGAATCTGGCTGGCACAATGGTGCTCCTGTGGAGAAGGAGGGCAGAGGCCCAGGAGTGGACAACATGCTCTAAAGATCCCTTGGGTCACACCGGGAAAGACAGTCTCCTTCTTTGATTGAATTTGGAAGAGGCAGCACTGCCTCTCAGGGGATAGCAGAGCCAGCAGGTGCCATCGAGCAGCAGCCCCAATCATTAGCATATGAGAAGAGACACCTGCTGTGGGCAGCTACCCTGGATGCCAGGTTTTGCTATGCTTTAATCTTAAAATCCTAGCCCCTGCATGGTCATGCAATTGCTTTTCAGGGACAAGCCAGTACCAGCCTCATTGCCATCAGACCTTTGCCCATTGGATCAACATGGGTCTACACTACAACAGTCCCTTAAAATTTGGAGTTTTAAAACCCAGATGTCTGCCTGAAGTAAAATATGGGAGTACTTTGTCACCACTGCTGGGTGGGCAGATGTTGTTGACACAGACAAGGTGAAGGCAGGAATCTGACAGTAGACTGAGACAAAAGAGGGGAAAATAATTTTTTTTCTGTAAGGGCTTCATGAACAGTGACAGGTACAAACTCCTTTCTCTGGGGAAGAGAGCAACTCAATGCCATCCCCTCTCCCCCTCGATCGGTATGGACAAACTTCAGCAAGAGGCACGGCACACACAGTTGAGGCTTGAAGTGTTTAGACCAAGCCCTGCTCCCTGTGCTCTTCAGGTGCCTTTTTTAATAAGGTAAGTGTGATTGAGAGCCAGAACAACCTCAGTCCCCTCCCCCAGGAGACCAACACAAACTCTCCATACACACCAGGTATAATGGTCATAGAGTGCCAAAAAGCATCAGATCTAGTGGAAATAAGACCATGTCCAGGCTTTCTTACCATACAAAAGACAGAGACCTAGACAAAATACCAAGACAGAGGAGCTCATCCCAAAAGAAAGGACAAGAAGAGGTCATGACTAAGGAGCTAATCAAAATAAATATAAGTAATATGCCTGAACCAGATTTTAAAGCAACAATCATAAGGATACTAGCTGGGCTTAAGAAAAGCTTAGGAAAAAAAAAAAAAACAGACAGAACTTTACCACAGACATGAAAGACCTAAAAACAAGTCGGGCCAAAATAGAAAGTATTATAACTGAGATGCAAAACTAACTGGATACAATGACTACAAGGATTGAATAATCAGAGGAATGAATAAGTAGAAGAAAAAATTATGGAAAATAATGAAGATGAAAAGAAGAGGGATAGTAAATTACTGGATCACAAATGTAGGCTTAGAGAAATCAGAAAATCCATAAAAGGATAATAACATTCATGTCATACAAGTCTTAGAAGAAGAAGACAGTGAAAGGAGGGCATAGGTTTATTTGAGAAACTTATAGCTGAAAACATGCCTAACCTGAGGAAATAGCAAGTCAACACCAAGATATATCATAGTAAAATTGACAAAATACAGAGATAAGAAAACAATCTTGAAAGCAACAAAGGAGAAGAAATCCTTACCCTACAAGGGAAGAAAAATTAAATTAGCAGCAGAACTCTCCACAAAAGCATGATAGGCCAGAAAAGAACAGCAAGATATTTTCAACATATGAATAGTAATATGCAAGAAAAATATGCAGCCAAGAATACTTTATCCAATAATGCTGTTATTCATAATTGAAGGAAGGATAAAGAGTTTCCCAGACAAACAAAACTAAGAGTTCGTGGTCACTAAAACATCTCCCCAAGAAATATTAAAGAGGATTCTCTGAGTGGGAAAGAAAGACCAAAAACAACAGAGATTAGAAAGGAAGAGAGAAAATCTCCAGAAACAATGACTTTACAGGTAATATGATGGGACTAAATTTATATATATCAATAATCACTCTGTATATAAATGGACTGTTTTCCCATCAACACATATACAGTGTCAGAATGGATTTAAAAAAAAAAAAAACAAGACCCATCTATATGCTTCCTACAAGAGAGTCATTTTATTTATTTATTTATTTATTTTTAAAAATTTATTTGACAGAGAAAGAGAGATCACAAGTAGGCAGAGAAGCAGGCAGAGAGAGAGGGGGAAGCAGGCTCCCGGCTGAGCAGAGAGCCCGATGCGGGGCTCGATCCCAGGACCCTGGGATCATGACCTGAGCCAAAGGCAGAGGCTTAACCCACTGAGCCACCCAGGCACCCCAAGAGACTCATTTTAGACCTAAAGAAATTTGCAGATTCAAAGTGATGGGATGGAGACACATTTATCATGCAAGCGATGTCAGAAGAAAACTAGAGTAGCAATACTTATATCAGAATAACTAAATTTTAAACCAAGGACTATAATAAGAGATGAAGAAGGGCACTATATCATAATAAAGGGGACTATGCAACAATAGATCTAACAATTGCAGATATTTATATCCTCAGATAAGGAAGACCCAAATATATAAAACAATCAACAACAAACAAAAAGGAAATCACTCAACATAATGCAATAATAGTAGGGGATTTTAACACCCCAATAAAATCAATGGACAGATTATCTAAGCAGAAAATCAACAAGGAAATGATAGTTCTGAATGACACATTGGACCAGGTAGACTTCACAGATATATTCAGAATATTTCAACCTAAACCAGCAGAATACACATTCTTCTCAAGAGCACATGGGACATTCACCAGAATAGATCACATATTGGGTCACAAATCAGGCCTCAACAAGTAGAAAAAGATGGAGACCCTACCATACATATATTCTCACCACAACACTATGAAACTTGAAGTCAACCAAAAGATAAACTGTGGAAAGATCATCAATACATGGAGTTTAAAGAACAACATATTAAGGAATGAATAGGTTAACCAGGAAATTAAAGAAGAAATTAAAAAATACATAGAAGCAAATGAAAATGAAAACACAACAGTCCAGAACCTTTGGGATGAAGCAAAGGCAGTCCTAAGAGGGATGTATATAGCAATACAGACTTACCTCAAGAAGCAAGAAAAGTCTTAAATATACAACCTAGCCTTCCAACTAAAGGCACTAGAACAAGAACAGCCAGTAAAGCCTAAAGCCAGCAGAAGAAATAATACAGATTAGAGCAGAAATAAATGATAAGAAACAAACAATGGCAACAAGAACAAAACAGTAGAACAAATCAATGAAACTAAGAACTAATCTTTGAAAGAATTAAAAAAAATTATATTGTATGTTATAGACTTCTTTTCCCGGGCTGCTTTCAGGATTTTCTCTTTGTCACTAAGACTTGTAAATTTTACTATTAGGTGACGGGGTGTGGACCTATTCTTGTTGACTTTGAGGGGGAGTTCTCTGCATCTCCTGGATTTTGATGCTTGTTCCCTTTGCCATATGAGGGAAATTCTCTCCAATAATTCTCTCCAATAGACCTTCTGCTCCCCTCTCTGTTTCTTCTTCTTCTGGAATCCCAATTATTCTAATGTTGTTTCGTCTCATGGTGTCACTTATCTCTTGAATTCTCCCCTCATGGTCCCATAGCTGTTTGTCCCTCTTTTGCTTGGCTTCTTTATTCTCTGTCGTTTGGTCTTCTATATCACTAATTCTTTCTTCTGCCTCATTGATCCTAGCAGTGAGAGCCTCCATTTTTGATTGCACCTCATTAATAGCTTTTTTTATTTCAATTTGGTTAGATTTTAGTTCTTTAATTTCTCCAGAAAGGGCTTTTATATCTCCAGAGAGGATTTCTCTAATATCTTCCATGCCTTTTTCGAGCCCGGCTAGAATGTTCAGGATCGTCATTCTGAACTCTTGATCTGACATATTACCAAGGCCTGTGTTGATTAGGTCCCTAGCCTTCGGTACTGTCTCTTGTTCTTTTGTTTGTGGTGATTTTTTCTGCCTTGTCATTTTGTCCAGCCTTTGCTTCTCTAATGAATTAACCAAAGGGGTAGTGAGTCTGTCATTTCAAATTGTTATGTTGTCCACCACCATCAACATGGGTGGCGTGATTCTTCAAAGTGGTAGAAATAAATACTGCTAGTGAACTGGAGGTGCGCAGAGTTAAATTTCTGGAGAAGGGAGGTTTGGTGCTGACTTTTGGGGTCCTATTCTCAGAGCATCCACTTGGAGCATCCAGCGCCCTGGACACTTCAACTTCACACACAGCCTCCACAGCAGTGGCGGCGCCAGCGAAGCGTGGCACCTCCCCCCCAAAAAAATTATAAAACACTAGCCAGACTCAGAAGGAAGAGAAAGGACTGAAATAAACTCACAAGTGAGAGAGGAGAAATCATAACCAACACTGCATAAATACAATTAGAGAGTATTGTGAAAAATTATAGGCCAACAAATAAGGCTATCAGGAGGAAATGGATAAATTCCTAGAAACATACAAACTACCAAAACTGAAACAAGAAGAAATGGAAAATTTGAATAGACCTATAAACAACAAAGGAACTGAATCAGTAATCAAAAACATCCCAACAAACAAAAGTCCAGGGCCAGGTGGCTTCCCAAGGGAATTCTACCAGGCATTTAAAGAAGAATTAATACCTGTTCTTTTCAAATCATTCCAAAAAATAGAAATGGAAAGAAAACTTCTAAACTCATTCTCTAAGGCCAGTATGACCTTGATTCTAAAACTAGAAAAGCACCCACCAGAAAGTAGATTTATAGGCCAACATGCCTGATGAGTATGGATGCACAATTTCTCAGCAAGATACTAGCAAATTGAATCCAAAACTACATTAAAAGAATTATTCACCAGATCAAGTTGGATTTATTCCAGGGCTGCAGGAATTTCAATATTTCCAAATAAATCAGTGTGACACACCAAATGAGTATAAGAAAGGATAGAAACCATATCGTCCTCTCAATAGATACAGAAAAAGCATTTAACAATACATGGGACTCATTCTTGATAAAAACCCTCAAAAAAGTAGTGATAGGCAAAACATACCTCAACATTATGAAAGCCGTCTATGAAAGACCAATAGCTAATATCATTCTCAATGGGGAAGAGCTGACAACTTTTCCTCTACAGTCAGAAACAAGACAAGGATGCCCATTCTCACCACTGTTATTTAAAATAGTACTGAAAGTCCTAGCCTCAGCAATCAGACAACAAAAAGAAATAAAAGGCATTCAAACTGGCAAGCGAGAAGTCAAACATTCCCTATTTGCGGATGGAATGATACTCCATATAGAAAACTTAAAAGATTCCACCCCAAAATTCTTAAAACTGATACATGAATTTAGCAAAGTTGTAGAATACAAAAATCAATGTACAGAAATCTACTGAATTTTTATACACCAATAATGAAGCAGCAAAAAAAAAAAAAGAAATCAAGGAATCAATCCCATCTGCAATTGCACCAAAAACCATAAAACACTTAAGAATAAACCTAATGAAAGAGACAAAACTTCTGTACACTGAAAACTGTAAGACACTGAAGAGATAAATTGAAGTTGATACAAAGAAATGGAAAACTCTCCAACCTCATGGATTGGAAGAATAAGTATTGTTAAAATGTCTATACTACCCAAAGTAATCTACACATTTAATGCAATCCTTACCAAAATACAACCAGTGTTTTTCATAGAACTACAACAATCTTAAAATTTGTATGGAACCACAAAAGACACGGAATATCCAAAGCAATCCTGAAAAACACAAAGCAAAGCAGGAGGCAACACAATTCTGGACCTCAAGCTATATTACAAAGCTGTAGTCATTAAGGCAGTATGGTACTGGCACAAACACAGACACATAGATCAGTGGAACGGAATAGAAAACCCAGAAATGAATGCATAACCATGTGGTCAATGAATCTTCAACAAAGCAGGAATGAATATCCAATGGGAAAAAAAAAAGTCTCTTCAACATATGTTGCTGGAAAAACTAGACAGCAACATGCAGAAAGAAAGAAACTGGACCACTTTCTTACACCATACACAAAAATAAATGCAAAATGGATGAAAGACCTAAATGTGAGAAGCAGGGAACCATGAAAATCCTAGAGGAGAACAAAGGGAGCAACCTCTTTGACCTTGGCTACACCAGTTTCTTACTAGACACATTGCCAGAGGCAAGAGAAACAAAAACAAAAATGAATTATTGGGAATTGATCAAGATAAAATTGTCTGCACAGTGAAGGAAACAATCAACAAAACTGAAAAGCAACCTACAGAATGGGAGAAGGTATTTTCAAATGACATATCCGATAAAATGTTAATATCAACAATCTGCAAAGAACTTATCAAACTCAACACCCCCCAAAAAACAAATAATTCTGTTAAGAAATGGACAGGACAGGGGCACCTGGGTGGCTCAGTGGGTTAAAGCCTCTGCCTTCGGCCCAGGTCATGGTCCCAGGGTCTTGGGATCGAGCCCTGCATCGGGCTCTCTGCTCAGCAGGGAGCCTGCTTCCCCTCCTCTCTCTCTCTGGCTGCCTCTCTGCCTACTTGTGATCTCTGTCTGTCAAATAAATAAATAAAATCTTAAAAAAAAAAAGAAATGGACAGGACATGGATAGACATTTTTCCAAAGAAGACATACAAAGGCCAACAGACACATTGAAAAGATGCCTAATATCATTCATCATCAGAGAAATACAAATCAAAAGCATGATGAGATACCACCTCATACCTGTTAGAATGCCTAAAATTAACAACACAGGGAACAATCAATTTTGGCGAGGATATAGAAATTGGGGAACACTCTTACACTGTTGGTGGAAATGCAAACTGGTGCAGCCACTCTGGAAAACAGTATGGAGGTTCCTCAAAAAGTTAAAAATAGAACTACCCTATGATCCAGGTATTGCACTACTAAGTATTTACCTAAAGGATACAAAATACATATTTGAAGGGGTATGTGCACCCTGATGTTTATATGTTTATAACAGCATTATCAACAAAGCCAAACTGTGGAAAAAGTCCAAATGTCCATCAACTGATGAGTAGATAAAGAAGTTGTATATATACAACTTTTTTTATCAGTACATATACAGTATATATGGATGTATATATATATATACTGTATACATAGCTGTGTGTGTATATATATAGAATATTAGTCATCAAAAATAATGAAATCTTGCCATTTGCAACAACATGGATGGAGCTAGAGTGTATTATGCTAAACAAAATAAGTCAGTCAAAGAAAAGTACCATAAGATGCCACACATATGTGGAATTTAAGAAACAAAACAGATGAACAAAGGGGAAGGGGGGAAAAAGGAGAGAGAGAAGCATTCCATAAGAGAATTTTACCTATAGAGAACAAACTGAAGATATGGTATGTGGGAGGTTGACTAAATGGGTGATGAGTATTAAGGAGGGCATTTGTTGTGTTGAGTACATGGGGTTACATATAAGTTATGAATTACTAAATTCTACTCCTGAAGCTGATATTACACTATATGTTAACTAACTAGAATTGAAATAAAAATTTGAAAAAGAAAAAAAAATAAAAAATAAAAACAAGTAATAATACTAAGATAATTGAGAATATGAAAAAAGTAGCTAATATTGTTTTGGAAAATTAGGTAAATATTTTATTTTTATTATTTTTAAAGATTTTATTTATTTATTTATTTATTTATTTGACAGAGAGAGAGACAGCAAGAGAAGGAACACAAGCAGGAGGAGTAGGAGAGGGAGAAACAGGCTTCCCGCTGAGCAGGAAGCCTGATGCTGGGCTCAATCCCAGGATCATGACCTGAGCCAAAGGAAGACCCTTAATGACTGAGTCA
Organism: Meles meles; assembly: GCF_922984935.1. Taxonomy (NCBI): domain Eukaryota; kingdom Metazoa; phylum Chordata; class Mammalia; order Carnivora; family Mustelidae; genus Meles; species Meles meles. The sequence goes on along the minus strand of NC_060087.1, from coordinate 79,055,652 downwards.
CGCAGGCATCCCTAGGTAAATATTTTAAACATTAATAGCATAATATATCATTTTACATGCTAGATTATTTTTAAAAATTTTTGTGTGAGGTCCTAGGAATCAACAGTCCTCTCTATAAGAAGACTGAAAGAAAAAAAATAAAGAAAATGCTTATAATTTTTAATTTCATATATTGTATTCTTTGAGTTGATGTTTTTACAGTCCATAAGTGTTTAGCTTAAATTTTTCTTCCATGTTAGGTTTATACTGGTTTTCCTTATTGTTTATATTGTTTGTTTCAGCCATTCATTCATGCATTCATTCAACTATTTTCAGGGAGTATTTTTATGGTTTCCCCTGTGTTAATTCTTACAGATGAGGGATAGTAAAAGAAAAAAACACTTTTTCTCTACTTACAGTACTTCTGATATTAACTACCTGGGGTTAGCACAGACTTCACAGGTTGAAGCTTAGAGTTCCACAAGATTGTCCCCCACCTAAGATGCCACTTGGAAGTTCAGACCACTAGTGCTTCTGACCAGCTATCTATACATCAGGGGTTCCCACCCCCCTCCTTCTTGGGTTTGATGAATTGTTAGGAATAGTTCACAGGACTCAGGAAAGTACTTACTATTATCCACTTATTAAAAGGATATAACTTAGGAGAAACCATGTGGAAAAGAGGTATAGAACAAAGTATGGGAAGAGGCAAGGATCTTCTATGTCCTCTCCTGGCCTGACACCTTCCAACCACTTTCATAAGTTCACCTACCAAGAAGCTCTCTAAACCACTTAATTTAGGATTTTTATAGAGGTTGCATTACATAGGCACAATTGATTAAATGATTGGCCACTGGTGTTTAAGTAAATCTCCAGCCCCTCTCCTCTTCCTGGAGATATAGTGTTGGAGCTGAAATTTCCAACCCTCTAATCACATAGTTGGTTCCATTGACAACCAGTCTCCATTCTGCAAGAATATCCTCATTAGCATAAACTCCAGTATCATTAAACAAGGCTTGTCAAAATTAACATTAATGCCCCTCTCATTCCTTTCACTCAGGAAATTTTAAGGGATTTGGGAGCTCTGTGCCATGGACAGGGGGCAAAGACCAAATATATATTTTCTATTATGTCACAAATTGTTAAAAAAATAAATAAAAGCATGTCATATATATTGGGACCATATAGTTTAATAGCAGAGGATGGGATAGAAGGAAAGGAGATGACTAACATGAAACTATTGGAAACAATTTAAAATCTAGAAGGAACTTACTCTTTAAATTAACATGTATATACATTAAAATTTATGCATCAGGGGCGCCTGGGTGGCTCAGTGGGTTAAAGCCTCTGCCTTCAGCTCAGGTCATGATCCCAGGGTCCTGGAATCGAGCCCCACATTGGGCTCTCTGCTCTGCAGGGAGCCTGCTTCTTCCTCTCTCTCTGCCTGCCTCTCTGCCTAGTTGTGATTTCACTCTGTCAAATAAAGAAAATATTAAAAAAAATTATGCATCAAATTTAATTTTATTTAAAGAAATATTTAATATAGTCTTTTAAAAAACAGAAACAAAATGAGAGTCTGTTTTTTGGTTTGTCTCTTTTTTCCCTTGCTCATTTGTTTCTTAAATTCACCATATGAAATCATATGGACTTCTCTTTCTCTGACTGACTTATTTTGATTAGCATTATACTCCCTAGCTACATCCATGTTGTTTCAAATAGCAAGATTTCATTCATTTATATGATTGAGTAATACTTCATTGTATATATACCACAGCTTTATCCATTCATCAGTCAATGGACACTTGAGCTGATTCCATGGTTTGACTACTATAAATAATGCTTATATAAACAGATATATAAACAGATATATAAATGCTTATATAAACAGAGGGGTTCATGTATCCTTTTGAATTAGAGTTTTTGAATTTTGGGGAGTAAATATCCAGTAATGTAATTGTTGGGTCATAGGGTAGTTTTATTTTTATCCCTTTGAGGAAACTCTATTCTTCTTTTCACTGTGGCTGCACCAGTTTCCATTCCCACCAACAGTGCACGGGGTTAATTTTTCTCTGCATATCCTCACCAACACTTGTCATTTCTTGTGTTTTTTTTTTTTTTTTTAATTTTAGCCATTTTGACAGGTATGAGGTGATATCTCATGTAGTTTTGATTTGCACTTCTGTGATGATTAGTGATGTTGACCATGTTTCATGCATCTGTTGGTCATCTGGTTATCTTCTTTGAAGAAATATATGTTCAAGTCTTTTGCCCATTTTTAATTGGATTATTTGGTTTGGGGGCATTGAGTTATATGAGTTTTTTATGTATTTTAGATACAAACCCTTTATCACATATGTCATTTGCAAATATTTTGTCCCATTCAGTAGGATGTCTTTTAGTTTTGTTGATTGCTCCCTTGGCTGTGAAGAAGATTTGTATTTTGATGCAGACCTGATAGTTTATTTTTTATTTTGCTTCCTGTGCCTCAGGAGGCATATCTAGTAGGAAGTTGCTACAATGTCCAAGAGGTTACTGCCTGTGGTTTCTTCAAGGATTTTCAAAATTTCATATCTCACGTTTAGGTCTTTAACCCAATTTGAGGTTTTTTTTTTTTTTTTTTCTTTTTGGTGCACAGCATAAGAAAGTGGTCAAATAAATAAATACATAAGTGAAGGTGGTCCAGTTTCACTCTTTTTTATGTTGCTGTCTAGTTTTCCCAACACAATTTATTGAAGAGACTGTCTATTTCCCATTTTATATCCATTCTTCTTCATTGAAGATTAATTGACCATATAATTGTGAGTTTATTTCTGGGTTTTCTATTGTATTCTATTGATTTTTTTCTATTTTTATACTAGTACTATATTTTAATTGCTACCACTTTGTAATATAACTTGAAGTCTGTGATTGTGATACTGCCACAATTTTTCTTTCTTTTTTTTTTTCTTTTTCAAGACTGCTTTGGCTCTTTGAGGTCTTTTGTGATTCCATAGAAATTTTAGTATTGTTATTGTAGTTCCATGAAAAATGCTATTGATATTTTGATAGGGATTACATTAAATGTGTAAATCACTTTGGATAGTATACTCATTTTAACAATGTTTCCTCTTCCAAATCCATGAACATGGAATGTCTTTCCATTTCCTTGCATTGTCTTGAATTTTTTCATCAATGTTTTATAGCTTTCAGAGTATAAGTCTTCCCCTTTTTGGTTAAGTTTATTCCTAGATAACTAGAAATTGTTGTTCTGTTTTAAAAGGGATTGCTGTCTTAATTTATTTTTCTGATGCCTCATTATTAGTGTATAAGAATGCAAAAGATTACTGCACATTTATTTTGTATCCTGTAACTTTATAGAATTCATTTATCCATTCTAGAATTTTTTTTAAGTGAAGTATTTAGGTTTTTCTATATTTAGTACCATGTCATCTGCAAATAGTGAGAGTTTTATTTCTTCCTTACTAATTTATTTTATTTTATTTTCTTAAAACATTTTATTTATTCATTTGAGAGAGAGAGAGAGCATGGGAGGGTAGAAGGTCAGAGGGAGAAGCAGACCCCCCATGGAGCTGGGAGCCCGATGTGGGACTCGATCCCCAGACTCTGGGATCATGACCTAAGCTGAAGGCAGTCACTTAACCAACTGAGCCACCCAGGTGCCCATCTTCCTTACTAATTTTGATGCCTTTAATTTCTTTTTGTTGTCTGATTGCTGTGGCTAACATTTCCAGTACTCTGTTGAATAAAAGTGATGAGAGTAAACATCTTGTCATGTACCTGAAGTTCTAGGAAAAGCTCTCACTTTCAGCATTGAGTATGAAGTTAGCTGTAGGTTTTTCATCTAAGGCTTTTATGATTTTGAGGTATGTTACTTCTAGACTTACTTTATTGATGGTTTGTATCATGAATGGATGTTGCCCTTTGTCAAAAGCTTTTTCTGCATCTATTGAAATGATCATATGGTTTTCATCAGTTCTCTTATTGATGTGCTGTATCACATTAATTGCTTTGTGACTATTGAACCTCTTGATCATGGGAACAAATCCCACTTGATCATGGTCAGTGATTTCTTTAATGTATTGTTGGATTTGCTTTGCCAATATTTTGTTGAGGAAACACACACACACACACACACACACACAAACACACACACACACAGGGCATCTTTTGAAGTTCAAAAATTCTGTCTTTCAAAAAGTCACTGATTCCACTTGTTCTTAAGAGTACCACAAAATAAATAAGCAGCTGCCACCTCTCCAGGTGAATAACAATTAAAAACATCATTCTTTAACATTTCAGAAACACAATAATGAGCACCTTTTTACTAAGAATATATCCCTCCTCACTACTGAAATTTAAGTGAAAACTATAAATAGACCAATAGTGAAAAATCACATAGTTGAGTGCCTTGACTACTAATAAAAAAGGGCAGATGGTAGTGCAAAGTCAGCTTTATGTAAGAACCAGGATTGCCATTTGTGACTCTGGGCAGTCGAAAAATGAAACATTATAAGTTACCCTTCATTCTATTGTTACCTTGGCTTCTCCCTTTCATGTTTTTTTTTTTCTTTTCCTTTTTCAGATTTTTTTCTCCACACAACCAAAGAATTTTGATAATGAAGCCAAGTAAGGGAAAGTTACAAGAAAAAAAAAAAAGAAATAGCTAATATTCTTAAATAGAAAATAATCTATATTCTATTTTCTTTCATTTTTTTAATAAGACCCAGTAAATGCCTCCTCAAGATATCCTGCAGTTTAAACAAAAATAACCTGCCCACATCAAGTATTTTTTTAAGTAAGCATAAATCAAAAGTCACAATTCCATGATATTTTACATAGTGAACCTACCTATGTGTCCAATACCCACATAAATAAATAAATATTACCTGCTTCACAAAAGCCCCTTTATATTCTTAAAGTTAACCACTGTCATGCATTCTACCACCATAGGTAAGTTTTTTATGTTTTTGATTTTTATATAGATTAGTTTATATATAAATGTATTATTTTTGTCAAATATGTTTTCCCCATTATTCTGTTTTGTGATGCAGCCATGTTTGTTGCATGTGTAAGTAATATGTTCATTATTATTGCTGTATAGTATTCCATTTTATGAATATGTCAGAATTTATTAATTTTACTATTGATGGACATTCTATATGCACACAGTTTTGTCTTTTATGAATGGTTTTGTTATGAACATTCTTAAACTTGTCTCTTGGTGAACATATGTACTTATCTGTCAGGTATATATTTGAGAATGAAATTGCTGAGTCATAGTATAATATCATGCTTGTCTTTAGTAGACATTGCCTTTGCAGGCAATATTGAATGGTTCCTGATAGATTTGGGGGAATTTTTTTGGCTCCAATACATGGGATAAATATCTTTCAGCAAGACACAAGTATTCTCTGAAATTCAGGGATCATAAATAAGAATAGTGAATGTGATTCATATTCATTCACTCATTAATTCAACAAGCTTATGATAAGAAATTTAACATGTCAAGCACTGTGCCAAGCATCAGCAGTACAACATTGAAGAAAGCAATCTCTGATCTCACCAACCACAATTCTATTAAAATCACTTATATATCAGAAAACACAGAAGAAAACCTTTGTGATCTTGTGTTATGGGACAAATTGCCCCACCTTCAAATTCATATTTTGAAGTCCTAACCCACAGCTCCACAGAGTATGAATGTATTTAGAGATAGGGCCTTTAAAAAAGTAATTAAGGTAAAATGAAGTCATATGAGCACACCTCAACTTAATATGACTGGTGTCTTCATAAGAAGAGGACATTAAAATTCAGACATATGAATGCACAGAGCAAAAATCATGGAAGGACACAGTGATAAGGTCTCATCTACAAGCCAAGGAGAGAGGCCTCCCAGAAAAAATCAAACCAGGTAACTAGCACATTGATCTTGGACTTGTAGCCTCCAGAGCTGTGAGAAAATAAATCTCTGTTGTTTACATCACTCATTCTGTGATATTTTATTATGGTAACCCTAGGAAACTAATACACCCCAAGTTAAGTAAACAGATTTTTAATATGACAGCAAGATCATGATGCAAACAGGAAAAAAAATCATGAACTGACTTAATCAAAATTTTAAAAGTTCACTTTATGAAAAGGAGTTAAATGAATTGAAAGCAAACCACAGCCTGCTTCCTCCTCTCTCTCTGCCTGCCTCTCTGCCTACTTGTGATCTCTCTCTCTCTGTCAAATAAATAAATAAATAAATAAATCTTTAAAAAAAAAGGAAAAATATATTTGAAACTTGTATTTCTGACAAAAGAGTTTTCAGGTATGTATATTTTTAACCTGAGTGGCTCAGTTGGTTGAACATCTGACTCTTTTTTTAATTAACATATAATCTATTATTTGTTTCATGGGTACAGGTCTGTGATTCATCAGTCTTACACAATGCAGCACTCACTGCAACACATACCATCCCAATGTCCATCACCCAGCCACTCCATCCCTTGCACCCCCCTTCAATCTAGCAGCCCTCAGTTTGTTTCCTGAGATTAAGAGTCTCTTATGGCTTGTCTCCCTCTCTGGTTTCTTCTTGTTTCATTTTTCTCTCTCTTACCCTATGATCCTCTGCCCTGTTTCTCAAATTACACATATCAGTGAAATCATATGATAATTGTCTTTCTCTGACTAACTTATTTTGCTTAGCATAATATCCTCTAATTCCAAACACTTTGTTGTAAATGGCAAGATTCCATTTTTTGGATGATTGCATAACATTCTATTGTATATGTGTATCACAACTTCTTTATCCATCCATTCATCTGTCAATGGACATCTGCATTCTTTCCAAAGTTTAGCTATTGTGAGCATTGCTGCATAAACACTGGGGCACAGTTAAATACCTTAGGGTATATACCCAGTAGGGCAATTGCTGGGTCACAGGATTGTTCTATTTTCAACTTTCTGAGGAACCTCCATACTGTTTTCCAGAGTGGCTGCACCAGCTTGCATTTCCACCAACAGTATAAGAGGGATCCCCTTTCACTGCATCCTTACCAAAATTGGTTGTTCTCTGTGTTTTTAATTTTAGCCATTCTGACAGATGTGAGGTGGTGTCTCATTGTGGTTTTTATTTTTATTTCCCTGATGACAAGTGATGTTGAGGACTTTTGCATATGCCTGTTAGCCATTTGGATGTCTTCCTTGCAGAAATGTCTGTTCATGTCTTCTGCCCATTTCTGATTGGATTATTTGTCCCTATAACTTCTTTATAGATTTTGGATATAGTGTTTTATCAGGTATGTCATTTGCAAATATCTTCTTCCATTTTATTGGTTGTCCATTGCATTTGTCGACTATTTCTTTTGCTGTGCAAAAGCTTTTTATCTTTATGAAGTCCCAATAGTTTGTTTTTGTCCTTGGTCCCCTTCCTCTGGTGATGTGTCCAGGAAGAAGTTGCTGCAGCTAAAGTCAGAGAGGTTGCTGCCTGTGTTCTCCTCAAGAATTTTGATGGATTCCTGTTGTACATTTAGATCTTTAGTCCATTTTGAATTTGTTTTTGTGAATGGTGTAATAAAGGGGTCCAATTTCATTCTTCTGCATTTGGCTGCCCAATTTTCCCAACACCGTTTGTAGAAGAGACTTTTTTTTTCCATTGCCTATTCTTCCTTGCTTTGTCGAAGATTCATTGATCATAGAGTTGAGAATCCATTTCTGAGCTCTTTGTTCTGTTCCATTGATCTGTTTGTCAGTTTTTGTGCCAGTACCACACTGTCTCAATGATTAAAGATTTGTAATAGAGCTTCAAGTCTAGAATTGTGATGCCACTAACTTCGCTTTTCTTTTTCAACATTCCTCTGACTGTTCAGGGTCTTTTCTGGTTCCATACAAATTTTAGGACTCTTTGTTTCATTTCTGTGAAAAAAGTTGATGGTATTTTGATAGGGATTGCATTGAATGCATAGATTATTCTAGGTAGCATAGACACTTTAACAATATTTTTTCTTCCAAACTATCACCATGGAATGTTTTTCTATTTCCTTGTCTCTTCCTTAATTTCTTTCATAAGGATTCTATAATTTTCTGAGTATAGATCCTTTCCCTCTTTGATTAGATTTATTCCTAGGTATCTTATGGGTTTTGGTGCAATTGTAAATGGAATCAACTCCCTAATTTCTTCTTATGTCTTATACTTGGTGTATAGAAATGCAAATGATTTTTATGCATTGATTTTGTATCCTGCCACTTTACTGAATTCCTGTATGAGTTCTAGCAGTTTTTGGGTGTGGTCTTTAGGGTTTTCCACATTAAGTATCATATAATATGTAAAGAGTGAGAGTTTGGCTTCTTCTTGCTGATTCAGAAGTCTTTTATTTTTGTTGTTGTTGTTGTTGTTCCTGGGTGCTAAGGCTAGGACTTCTAGTAATATACTGAACAGAAATGGTGATAGTGGACATCCCTGCTGTGTTCCTGAGCTTAGGTGAAAAGCTGTCTTTCCCAGTTGACAATAATATTTGCTATGGTTTTTCATAGATTGCTTTTATGATATTGAGATATGTGTTCTCTCTCCCTATATGGTGAGGAGTTTTAATCAAGAATGGATGCTGTACTTTCTCAAATGCTTTTTCTGCATATATTGAGAACATCTTACAGTTCTTGTCCTTTCTTTTATTAATATAGTGTATCACATTGATTGATTTGCAGATGTTGAACTAACCTTGCTGCCCAGGAATAAATCTCACTTGGTTGTGGTGAATAATCCTTTTAAGGTACTGTTGGATCCTATTGGCTAGTACTTTGGTGAGAATTTTTGCATCCATGATCATCAGGGATGTTGGTCTGTAATTCTCCTTTTTGGTGGGGTCTTTGTCTGGTTTTGGGATCAAGATAATGCTGGCCTCATAAAATTAGTTTGGAATTTTTCTTTCCATCTCTATTTTTTTAAACAGTTTCAGAATAATAGGTATTAATTCTTCTTTAAATGTTTGGTAGAATTCACCTGGGAACCTGTCTGGCCCAAGCACTTGTTTTTTGAGAGATTTTGATTACTGTTTCAATTTCCTTGCTGGTTGTAGGTCTGTTTAGGTTTGCTATTTATTCCTGGTTCAGTTTGGGTAGTTTATACCTCTCTAGGAATGCATCCAGTTCTTCCAGATTGCCTAATTTGTTGGCGTATAGCTGCTCATAATATGTTCTTATAATTGTTTGTATTTCTTTGGTGTTGGTTGTAATCTCTCCTCTTTCATTCATGATTTTATTAATTTGGGTCATTTTTCTTGATATGTCTGGCCAGAGGTTTATCAATCTTATTAATTCTTTCAACGAACCAGCTTCTAGTTTTGTTGATCTGTTCTGGTTTCTATTTCATTGATTTCCACTCTGATCTTTATAATGTCTCTTCTCCTGCTGGATTTAGGCTTTATTTGCTGTTCTTTCTCCAGCTCCTTTAGGTATAAGGTTAGGTTGTGTATTTGAGTCCTTTCTTGTTTCTTGAGAAAGGCTGGTATTGATATATACTTCCCTCTTAGGACTGTCTTTCCTGCATTCCAAAGGTTTTGAACAGTTGTGTTTTCATTTTCATTCATTTCCATGAATTTCTTTAATTTCCTGGTTAACCCATTCGTGCTTTAGCAGGGTGTTCTTTAGCCTCCACATATTTAAGTTTTTTCCAACTTTCCTCTTGTGATTGAATTCTAGCTTCCAAACATTGTGGCCCAAAAATATGCAGGGAATGATCCCAATCTTTTGGTATCAGTTGAGATCTGATTTATGACCCAGGATGTGATCTAATCTGGAGAATGTTCTATGTGCATTAGAGAAGAATGTGTATTCTGTTGCTTTGGGATGGAATATTCTGGATATATCTGTGAAGTCCATCTGGCCCAGTGTTGTCATTTAAGGCCTTCATTTCCTTATCGATCTTTTGCTTAGATTATCTGTCCTTTTCAGTGAGGGGGGTGTTAAAGTCCCCTACTATTATTGTACTATTGATGATGTGTTTCTTTGATTTTGTTATTAATTGGCTTATATCATTTGTTGCTCCCTTGTCAGGGGCTTAGATATTTGAAATTGTTAGATCTTCTTGTTGTACTGACCCTTTAAGCATGATATAGTGTCTTTCCTCATCTCTTATTATTGTCTGAGGCTTAAAGTCCAATTTGTCTGATACAAAATTGCCACTCAAGCTTTCTTTTGATGTGCATTAGCATGATAATTGGTATTCCATCCCTGCACTTTAAATCTCGGGGTTTCTTTGGGTCTAAAATGAGTCTCTTACAGATAGCATATTGATGGGTCTTTTTTTATCCAATTTGATACACTGTGTCTTTTGATTGGGGCACTTAGCCCATTTACATCCAGGGTAACTATTGAAATATATGAATTGAGTGCCATTGTATTGTCTGTAAGATGACTGTTTCTGTATATTGTCTCTGTTCCCTCTGGCCTATGTTATTTTTGGGCTCTCTCTTTGCTTAAAGGATCCCTTTCAATATTTTTTGTAGGGCTGTTATAGTGATTGCAAATTCTTCTAGTTTCTGTTTGTCTTGGAAGATTTTTAACTCTCCTATTTTCAAAGACAGCCTAGCTGAACATAGTATTCTTGGCTGCATATTCTTCTCATTTAGTACCCTGAATATATCATACCAGTCTTTTCTGGCCTGCCAGATCTCTGTGGATATGTCTACAGCCGATCAGTGTTTCTACAGTTGTAGGTTACAGACCTCTTGTCCTGAGCTGCTTTCAGGATTTTCTCCTTGTCTCTGAGATTTGTAAGTTTTACTATTAGATGATGGGGGATTATTGATTTTGAGGGGGTTTCTTTGAGCCTCCTGGAGGTGATGTCTGTGTCCTTTTCCAAATTAGGGAAGTTCTCTGCTATAATTCACTCCAATATATATTCTGTCCCTCTCTCTTTCTTACTATTCTCGGAGCCCAATTATTCTAATATTGTTTCACTTTATGGTATCACTTATCTCTCTCATTCTCTTTTTGTGATCCAGTAATTATTCATCTCTCTTTTTCTCACCTTCTTTATTCTCCATCATTTGGTCTTCTGCCTCATTTATCCTAGCAGTTAGAGCCTCCATTTTTTATTGCCTCTTGTTAATAGCTTTTTTTAAAATTTCAACTCAGATTTTATTTCTCCAGAAAGGGATTCTGTAGTGTCTTCTATGCTTTGTTCAAGCCCAGCTAGTATCTTTATAGGGTTATTCTGAACTCTAGTTCTGACTCATTACTAATGTCTTTATTGATTAGGTCCCTGGCAGTTGGTACTGCCTCTTGTTCTATTCTTTGAGATGTGTTTTTCTGTTTTATTGTTTTGTCAAGAGAAGAACAGATGATTGAGAGAACAAAATGCTAAAAGGGTAACAACGAACTCAGAGAAATACACGCTAATCAAATTAGAAGAGACGTGAAGTTGGGGTGGGGGGAGAAAATAGAAAAAGTAAAAAAAAATATGATCAGCCTGGTGAATAAAACAGAGCCATATATTGGATTTGGGGTGTATTTTGGTCTGTAGAAGAAATTAAATCACAAAATTTTAAAGAAAGAAAATCTTATGTGTGTACAAAAATAAAGTTAAATACAAAGAAGGGATAGGATATGAGTGTAAAAATGAAAATTTTTTAAAAAGCGTTTTAAGAAAGGAATTGGTTTTGCTTATTTGTGGAGCATAAGGAATAACAGAGAGGACATGGGGAGATGGAGAAGAGAAGGGAGTTGGGGAAAATTGGAGGGAGAGATGAATCATGAGAAACTGTGGACTCTGAGAAACAAACTGAGGGCTTTGAAGGGGAGGGGGATGGGAGGTTGGGTGAGCCTGGTTGTGGGTATTATGGAGGACAAGTATTGCATGGAGCACTGTGTGTGGTGCATAAACAATGAATTCTGGAACATTGAATAGAAATTTTTAAAAATAAATAAATAATAAAAGAAAAGAAATCATAAGGAATTTGTTGAAAAATTTAAAAAGAGAGAGAAAAAATGTGATTAGGTGGGTGACCAGAACAGAGCCATAAACTAGATTTAGGGTATATTTTTTCTGTTAAAAGGGACTGCATTCCAAAATTTTAAAGAAAGAAGAACCTATACATCTATCCAAAAAATAAGTAAAAACAATGAATGGTATACTATGACTGTAAAGGTGAATTTTTAAAAAAAAAATTAAGAGAGGAATGTATAAGAAGTCAGTTGAAAAAGGAAATAATAATTCAAAAAAAAGAAAAAGAAAAAATAAAGAAGATTCAAAAAATTAAAGTTGAAAGACTAAAGAATCATGGGGGCAAAGCCATGAGTTCTAAGAGCTGTTATTCTCTAGTGCTGGAGTTCTGTAGTTTTCATTGATCAGCAAACTTGGTCTTGGCTGGATGTTCTTGCTGATCTTCTTGGGGAGGGGCCTGTTGAATTCATTATCAAAAGTCTTTGCTTAAGGAGAAATTGCACCACCCTTGCCAGGGGCAGGGCTATGTAATCTGTTCAGGTTTGTTCTCTAGAGTTTTTGTTTCCTGGAGGCTTTCCACACAGCTTTAGAGGATGAGAATGAAAATGACAGCCTCCAAATCTCAGCCCCATAGGAGCTGAGAGTTTGGGGCCCCACTCTTCTGTGGGCCCTCAGAGAGCAGCAGTTAATCACTCCTCTCTCCCTCATCTCTGGCTGCACTCTGTTCTTGCCTGGCCTATGACCTAGTGTTTCTATCTCTGGCACATGGCCCTGTTTGGAGTCTCCAAACCAAGCAGATTCCTGTGGCATGCTCCCTTGCTACTCCTCTTTGGAGAGGAAGGGGGTGTCGCCAGGTTTACTGCTTATTGTTTCCCTGCAGAGCTGTGGCCCAACTGTGCCATGGATCACAGTTTATGGGATCATGGTTTATGGCAACCCTGAGCTGAGAGCCCACTCCTTGGCTCACACTTTGCAGCTGGCTTCCCAGCTCTGAAATCTGGAGCTCAGCCACACTCAGGCAACCCTGGTCTTTCTGTGACCCCAAAGGTCCTGAGACCACACTGTCCCAGCAAGTGTTCCGCCCTCTGCTTAGCCACCAGAGTTAAGTACCTCACTGGAGCAGACTTCTGAAAGTTCCAATTTTGTGCTCCACTGGTCTATCACATGCCAGTAGCTGATTGATGGAGGTTCCCTACCCCCCCATTGTCTATCTTCTCATATATCACCACAGATTCCCTTCTCTGCATGTCCTACCTTCCAGGAACTGGTCACTTTTCTGTTCATAGAGTTGCTGTTATTCTTTTCTTCAATCTCCTGTTGAGTTTGTAGGTGTTCAAAATGGTATGATAACCATCTAGATGAATTCCTGTGGCCAGGGGAAGTTTAGGTCTCCTACTTCTCTGCCATCTTGGCCTCCTCACCGAGCATCTGACTCCAAAGGAATTATATTGAGAATAAATAAGGAATTCTCAAAACTTAACAAAAAGAAAGCTAAAATCCTAATAAAGAAATGGGCAAAAAAATTGATACTTCACTAAGACAGATACTTCAGATACTAAAGATAGTATCTGTTTTAGACAAATATTAAAACAGATACTTCACTAAGGAAGATATACAGATAGCATAAAAGCATGTAAAAAGATGCTTGATGTAATTAGTCATTATGGAAATGCAAATTAAAACTTCATCTATTAGAGTGGCTAACATTAAAAAGACTGCCCATACCAAATGTTAGTAAATATGTGGAGAAACTGAAGCTCTCATTGCAAGTGGGAAAATTGCATTGTGGAAATGCAAAACAGGGCAGCCATGTTGGAAAAACAGTTTGACGGTATTCTTGTAAACATATACTGGCCACCCATTCCTGAGCTTATGTCCAAGCGAAATGAAAATCTATGTTCACATAAAAACTTTTAAGATAATGGTTACCAACTTTATTCATAATTACTCACAATCAGAAATGACTCAAGTGTTTCTAACCAGAAGAATGGTTAAACAGACTGTAGTACATCCATACAATGGAACAGTACTCAAAAATAAAAGGGAATTATACATGCAACTACATAGACAAATTACAAATTCATTGTGCTAAGTAATACAAATATAATTTGTGATTCCATTTCTTTTTTTTTCCATTTTATTTATTTTTTAAGCATAACAGTATTCATTCTTTTTGCACAACACCCAGTGCTCCATGCAAAAGGTGCCCTCCCCATTACCCACCACCTGTTCCCCCAACCTCCCACCCTTGACCCTTCAAAACCCTCAGGTTGCCCAAACCTCCCACCCCTGACCCTTCAAAACCCTCAGGTTGTTTTTCAGAGTCCATAGTCTCTTATGGTTCGCCTCCCCTCCCCAATGTCCATAGCCCGCTCCCCCTCTCCCAATCCCACCTCCGCCCAGGAACCCCCAGTTTGTTTTGTGAGATTAAGAGTCATTTATGGTTTGTCTCCCTCCCAATCCCATCTTGTTTCATTTATTCTTCTCCTATCCCCCTAACCCCCCATGTTGCTTCTCCATGTCCTCATATCAGGGAGATCATATGATAGTAGTCTTTCTCCGATTGACTTATTTCACTAAGCATGATACGCTCTAGTTCCATCCACGTCGTCACAAATGGCAAGATTTCATTTCTTTTGATGGCTGCATAGTATTCCATTGTGTATATATACTACATCTTCTTTATCCATTCATCTGTTGATGGACATCTAGGTTCTTTCCATAGTCTGGCTATTGTAGACATTGCTGCTATAAACATTCGGGTACATGTGCCCCTTCGGATCACTATGTTTGTATCTTTAGGGTAAATACCCAGTAGTGCAATTGCTGGGTCATAGGGTAGTTCTATTTTCAACATTTTGAGGAACCTCCATGTTGTTTTCCAGAGTGGTTGCACCAGCTTGCATTCCCACCAACAGTGGAGGAGGGTTCCCCTTTCTCCGCATCCTCGCCAGCATCTGTCATTTCCTGACTTGTTAATTTTAGCCATTCTGACTGGTGTGAGGTGATATCTCATTGTGGTTTTGATTTGTATTTCCCTGATGCCGAGTGACGTGGAGCACTTTTTCATGTGTCTGTTGGCCATCTGGATGTCTTCTTTGCAGAAATGTCTGTTCATGTCCTCTGCCCATTTCTTGATTGGATTGTTTGTTCTTTAGGTGTTGAGTTTGCTAAGTTCCTTATAGATTTTGGATACTAGCCCTTTATCGGATATGTCGTTTGCAAATATCTTCTCCCATTCTGTCAGTTGTCTTTTGGTTTTGTTAACTGTTTCCTTTGCTGTGCAAAAGCTTTTGATCTTGATGAAATCCCAATAGTTCATTTTTGCCCTTGCTTCCCTTGCCTTTGCCGTTGTTCCTAGGAAGATGTTGCTTTGGCTGAGGTCGAAGAGGTTGCTGCCTGCATTCTCCTCAAGGATTTTGATGGATTCCTTTCTCACATTGAGGTCCTTCATCCATTTGGAATCTATTTTCGTGTGTGGTGTAAGGAAGTGGTCCAATTTCATTTTTCTGCATGTCGCTGTCCAATTTTCCCAGCACCATTTATTGAAGAGGCTGTCTTTTTTCCATTGGACATTCTTTCCTGCTTTGTCGAAGATTAGTTGACCATAGAGTTGAGGGTCGATTTCTGGGCTCTCTATTCTGTTCCACTGATCTATGTGTCTGTTTTTGTGCCAGTACCATGCTGTCTTGATGATGACAGCTTTGTAATAGAGCTTGAAGTCCGGAATTGTGATGCCACCAACTTTGGCTTTGTTCTTCAATATTCCTTTGGCTATTCGAGGTCTTTTCTGGTTCCATATAAATTTTAGGATTATTTGTTCCATTTCTTTGAAAAAAATGGATGGTATTTTGATAGGGATTGCATTAAATGTGTAGAATGCTTTAAGTAGCATAGACATTTTCACAATATTTATTCTTCCAATCCAGGAGCATGGAACATTTTTCCATTTTTTTGTGTCTTCCTCAATTTCTTTCATGAGTACTTTATAATTTTCTGTGTATAGATTCTTAGTCTCTTTGGTTAGGTTTATTCCTAGGTATCTTATAGTTTTGGGTACAATTGTAAATGGGATTGACTCCTTAATTTCTCTTTCTTCAGTCTTGTTGTTGGTGTACAGAAATGCAACTGATTTCTGTGCATTGATTTTATATCCTGACACTTGACTGAATTCCTGTACAAGTTCTAGCAGTTTTGGAGTTTAGTCTTTTGGGTTTTCCACATATAGTATCATATCATCTGCGAAGAGTGATAGTTTGACTTCTTCTTTACCAATTTGGATGCCTTTAATTTCTTTTTGTTGTCTGATTGCTGAGGCTAGGACTTCTAGTACTATGTTGAATAGCAGTGGTGATAATGGACATCCCTGCCGTGTTCCTGACCTTAACGGAAAAGCTTTCAGTTTTTCTCCATTGAGAATGATATTTGCGGTGGGTTTTCATAGATGGCTTTGATAATATTGAGGTATGTGTCCTCTATCCCTACACTTTGAAGAGTTTTGATCAGGACGGGATGCTGTACTTTGTCAAATGCTTTTTCAGCATCTATGGAGAGTATCATATGGTTCTTGTTCTTTCTTTTATTAATGTGTTCTATCACACTGATTGATTTGCGGATGTTGAACCAACCCTGCAGCCCTGGAATAAATCCCACTTGATCGTGGTGAATAATCCTTTTAATGTACTGTTGAATCCTATTGGCTAGTATTTTGGTGAGAATTTTTGCGTCTGTGTTCATCAAGGATATTGGTCTGTAGTTCTCTTTTTTGGTGGGATCCTTGTCTGGTTTTGGGATCAAGGTGATGATGGCCTCATAAAATGAGTTTGGAAGTTTCCCTTCCATTTCTATTTTTTGGAACAGTTTCAGGAGAATAGGAATGAGTTCTTCTTTAAATGTTTGGTAGAATTCCCCTGGGAAGCCATCTGGCCCTGGGCTTTTGTTTGTTTGGAGATTTTTGATGACTGTTTCAATCTCCTTACTGGTTATGGGCCTGTTCAGGTTTTCTATTTCTTCCTGGTTCAGTTGTGGTAGTTTATATGTCTCTAGGAATGCATCCATTTCTTCCAGATTGTCCAATTTGTTGGCGTAGAGTTGCTCATAGTATGTTCTTATAATTGTCTGTATTTCTTTGGTGTTAGTTGTGATCTCTCCTCTTTCATTCATGATTTTATTGATTTGGGTCCTTTCTCTTTTCTTTTTGATGAGTCTGGCCAGGGGTTTATCAATCCTATTGATTCTTTCAAAGAACCAGCTCCTAGTTTCATTGATTTTTTCTATTGTTTTTTTGGTTTCTATTTCATTGATTTCTGCTCTGATCTTTATGATTTCTCTTCTCCTGCTGGGTTTAGGGTTTCTTTCTTGTTCTTTCTCCAGCTCCTTTACGCGTAGGGTTAGGTTGTGTACTTGGGACCTTTCTTGTTTCTTGAGAAAGGCTTGTACCGCTATATATTTTCCTCTCAGGACTGCCTTTGCTGTGTCCCACAGATTTTGAACTGTTGTGTTTTCATTATCATTTGTTTCCATGAATTTTTTCAATTCTTCTTTAATTTCCTGGTTAACCCATTCATTCTTTAGAAGGATGCTGTTTAGTCTCCATGTATTTGGGTTCTTTCCAGCTTTCCTCTTGTGATTGAGTTCTAGCTTCAGAGCATTGTGGTCTGAAAATATGCAGGGAATAATCCTAATCTTTTGATACCGGTTGAGACCTGATTTGTGACCCAGGATGTGATCTATTCTGGAGAAGTTTCCAAGTGCACTAGAGAAGAATGTGTATTCTGTTGCTTTGGGATGAAATGTTCTGAATATATCTGTGATGTCCATCTGGTCCAGTGTGTCATTTAAGGCCTTTATTTCCTTGTTGATCTTTTGCTTGGATGATCTGTCCATTTCAGTGAGGGGAGTGTTAAAGTCCCCTACTATTATTGTATTATTATT
This sequence comes from Meles meles, assembly GCF_922984935.1. Taxonomy (NCBI): domain Eukaryota; kingdom Metazoa; phylum Chordata; class Mammalia; order Carnivora; family Mustelidae; genus Meles; species Meles meles. The sequence continues at coordinate 79,037,813 of NC_060087.1, read as the reverse complement.
GATGTGTTTCTTTGATTTTGTTATTAATTGGTTGATATAGTTGGCTGCTCCCACGGTAGGGGCATAGATATTTAAAATGGTTAGATCTTCTTGTTGGACAGACCCTTTGAGTAGGATATAGTGTCCTTCCTCATCTCTTATTATAGTCTTTGGCTTAAAATCTAATTGATCTGATATAAGGATTGCCACCCCAGCTTTCTTCTGATGCCCATTAGCATGGTAAATTGTTTTCCACCCCCTCACTTTAAATCTGGAGGTGTCTTCGCGTCTAAAATGAGTTTCTTGTAGGCAACATACTGATGGGTTTTGTTTTTTTATCCATTCTGATACCCTGTGTCTTTTGATTGGGGCATTTAGCCCATTAACATTCAGGGTAACTATTGAGAGATATGAATTTAGTGCCATTATTAGCCTGTAAGGTGACTGTTACTGTATATTGTCTCTGTACCTCTCTGATCTACTACTTTTAGGCTCCCTCTTTGCTTAGAGGACCCCTTTCAATATTTCCTGTAGAGCTGGTTTGGTGTTTGCAAATTCTTTCAGTTTTTGTTTGTCCTGGAAGCTTTTGATCTCTCCTTCTATTTTCAATGATAGCCTAGCTGGATAGAGTATTCTTGGCTGCATGTTTTTCTCGTTTAGTGCTCTGAATATATCATGCCAGCTCTTTCTGGCCTGCCAGGTCTCTGTGGATAAGTCTGCCGCCAATCTAATATTTTTACCATTGTATGTTACAGACTTCTTTTCTCGGGCTGCTTTCAGGATTTTCTCTTTGTCACTAAGACTTGTAAATTTTACTATTAGGTGACGGGGTGTGGACCTATTCTTGTTGACTTTGAGGGGGGTTCTCTGCATCTCCTGGATTTTGATGCTTGTTCCCTTTGCCATATTAGGGAAATTCTCTCCAATAGACCTTCTGCTCCCCTCTCTGTTTCTTCTTCTTCTGGAATCCCAATTATTCTAATGTTGTTTCGTCTTATGGTGTCACTTATCTCTTGAATTCTCCCCTCGTGGTCCAGTAGCTGTTTGTCCCTCTTTTGCTCGGCTTCCTTATTCTCTGTCATTTGGTCTTCTATATCACTAATTCTTTCTTCTGCCTCATTGATCCTAGCAGTGAGAGCCTCCATTTTTGATTGCACCTCATTAATAGCTTTTTTGATTTCAACTTGGTTAGATTTTAGTTCTTTAATTTCTCCAGAAAGGGCTTTAATATCTCCAGAGAGGGTTTCTCTAATATCTTCCATGCCTTTTTCGAGCCCGGCTAGAATGTTCAGAATCGTCATTCTGAACTCTTGATCTGACATATTACCCATGTCTGTGTTGATTAGGTCCCTAGCCTTCGGTACTGTGTCTTGTTCTTTTGTTTGTGGTGATTTTTTCCGCCTTGTCATTTTGTCCAGATAAGAGGGTATGAAGGAGCAAATAAACTACTAAAAGGGTGGCAAAGACCCTGGAAAAATGCGCTGTAACGAAATCAGAAGAGACCCCAAATTGTGGGGGGGGAGAAAGGGGATAAAAACAGGTTCTGAAAAAAAAAAAAAAGAAAAAAATTTAAAAAATAAAACAAATAAAAAAATATAAAAAAGAAAGAAAAAATATATATATTTAGATGAACTAGTCAAAAAACGTTAAAAAAGAATAGGGTAAAAGTTTTAAAAAATTTAGCAGAAGAAGAAAAAAGAAAAAAGAAAAAAAAATTGAAAAAAGAAAAAAAAATTGAAAAAAGAAAAAAAAATTGAAGTAGCCGCAAGACTAAAGAATCATGGGGAGAAAGCCATGAGTTCCGTGCTTTGCTTTCTCCTCCTCTGGAATTGCTCTGCTGTCTTAGGAATTGAATCTGCTTTCTCCTTGATAGATGAACTTCGTCCTGGCTGGATATTTTGTTGATCTTCTGGGGCAGGGGTCTGTTGTTGTGACTCTCAAGTGTCTTTGCCCGAGGCGGGATTGCACGGCCCTTACCGGCGGCCTGACTAAGTAATCGGCTCGGGTTTTCTTTTGGGAGCTTCTGTTCCCTGAACGCTTTCCGTAGAGTTCTGGAGGACGGGAATGAAAATGGCGGCCTCCTAGTCTCCGGCCCGGAGGAGCCGAGAGCCTGGGGCCCCACTCCTCAGTGCGCCCCCAGAGGACAGCACCCAATCACTCCCGTATCCCCAGCCTCTAGCCGCGCTCCGAGCTCACCCAGCCCGTGACCAGTTCAAGGTAACCCCGAGCTGAGAGTTCAGTCCTCGGCTCTGTCTCTGCAGCCGGCTTCTCCGTTCTAATACCTGCGAGCTCTCCGACACTCCGACACCCCCGATCCTTCTGTGACCCTGCGGGGCCTGGGGCCACGCTGGCCCCGCGTGGGCTTCACCCTGGTTTAGCCTCTGGAGCAATGTCCCTCAGTGGAACAGACTTTTAAAAGTCCTGATTTTGTGCTCCGTTCCTCCACCGCTTGCCGGGAGCCGACCCCTCCCCCCGCGGTCTATCTTCCCGTCGTTTTAGATTCACTTCTCCGCCAGTCCTACCTTTCAGAAAGTGGTTGATTTTCTGTTTCTAGAGTTGCTGTTCTTCTTCTATTCGCTCTCCCGTTGGATTTGTAGGTGTTTGCAATGTTTAGATAAGCTATCGAGCTGATCTCCTGTTACCTGATGTAGTCTCAGGCTGCTACTTCTCCGCCATCTTAACTCCTCCCCCTGTGATTCCATTTCTATGTTATGCTATAAAAGGCAAAATAAGAAGAATGCATAACAGATCAGTGGTTGTCAGGGGATAAATGTTTGAGCACAAAAGTGACAAACAAGATTTTGGAGGGGGAAGGAAGGAGGTAGAAGTAGAATTATTCTGTGTCTTGACTGTAGTGGTAGTGGTTACAAAACTTGGCATATTTGTCAAAATCCATAGACTAGAAACCAAAAACAATGCATTATACTCTATATCAATCAAATTAATAAAGTTTTAAAATTGATTGACTCAGATATCCACACAGTTCAATAACATCCTCCCTCTTCAAAAAAATCATTTGCCTATTTTTCTGAAAGTAGAGACAAATTCAAGCTCAAAGAGTAAGTTACCCTTGCATATACAGAGAAATGTAAATAATGTATTATTGCTGAAGAGTGACATTGAAAAAGTAGACAGGAGTGAATTTATGGAGGACCTTGTATGCTCTGCAAAATGATTTTAACATTGTACTGTAGGGAATGGGAACTACTGAATGATTTTGAGAAAAAGAATGATATGGTCAGCTTTACATTTTAGATAAACCAGTCTGACTTTGATAAAGAGAAAAGATTTGACATGTAGGAAGGCTCAAAGCAAGGAGATCAGTTAGAATATGTTTGCTGTAGTCCAAGTGAGATATGAAAAAATCCTGAATTGGGGCATTTGTAATAGGAATATAAAGTAGGGGAAGTCTTCTGAGCCTTGTGCAGTATGGGTACATAAGCTCAAGAGACTTGGAAGGGAATTAATGATCTCAGAATGGGATCTTTCAACTTTGAAAGGCATCAGGTTACCTTTTTACCATCTTGTTTTAGTCATAAGAGAGAGAATCACTATTCTTGGTCCTATTATAATTTCCATGATATGAGCACACATGAATCCCAGACAGTGTTTTTCAATTACATGGCCTCACATTTTTTTCAGGTTCTTTAATGAAATTCAGATGGCAATCAAATAATAGTGATTAAGTGACCTATAGTTAAGATGACCACATATCTTATTTTGTTAAGAGATGGTCCTTGTTCATATGAATAAATGTTCATCATCACTGGTCATCAGGGAGATTCAAATCAAAACCACATTGAGATACCACTTTACACCAGTTAGAATGACTAAAATTAACAAGAAGTAAACAACAGGTGTTGGAGAGGATGTGGAAAAAGGGGAACCCTCTTACACTGTTGGTGGGAATGCAAGTTGGTGCAGCCACTTTGGAAAACAGTGAGGATATTCCTTAAGAAATTAAAAATAGAGCTACCCTATGACTCTGCAATTGCACTACTGGGTATTTACCCCAAAGATATAGATGCAGTGGAAAGAAGGGCCATCTGAACCCCGCTATTCATAGCAGCAATGGCCACGGTCATCAAACTGTGGAAAGAACCAAAATGCCCTCAATGGATGAATGGATAAGGAAGATGTGGTCCATATATACAATGGCATATTATGCCTCCATCAGATAGGATGAATACCCAACTTTTGTATTAACATGGATGAGACTGGAGGACATTATGCTGAGTGAACTAAGTCAAGCAGAGAGAGTCAATTATCATATGGTTTTGCTTATTTGTGGAGCATAAGAACTAATGCAGAGGACATGGGGAGATGGAGAGGAGAAGAGGGTTGGGGGAAATTGGAGGGGGAGATGAATTATGAGGGACTGTGGATGCTGAGAAACAAAATGAGGGTTTTGGAGGGGAGGTGGGTGGGAGGTTGGGTGAGTCTGGTTGTGGGTATTATAGAGGGCACGTATTGCACGGAGCACTGGGTGTGGTGCATAAACAATGAATTATGGAACACTGAAGAGATATTTTAAAAAAGAGAGATGGTCTTTTTTACTCTTGATATCCTAGAATAATTATTATGGTATATTAATAACGGTGCTTCCTTTCATTCTCAGAAACACCCTGGTTTGACTGGTAAGTTTATGGGCAACCTAACCTATTAGAGTTCCCCCTCCCCCATTTGACTATTATTCAGGGGAAAAAAAAAGAAACATAAAAATGTCAATAAATTTGCATTTTGAATATAAATCAAGTGAGATTTATTCTTCTACAAAAGCCATAGAAAAGTAATACAAAATGGAAGGCTATGTAAAATGAACATAAAGGTATTCATTTAATTACATATAAATATACCTCCAGTCAATAGGCTTAATCCTCAAATAATTATTGAGTTCTTTCCATTTACTTTTTGCACATTTGTACTAAATTTTGCATAGAAGTTAAAGCTTTACTATCCTTTGTACTTAAAAATTTGAACAGTGTCCCAAGGCCTTGAAGGAAATTAGGAGGTTCTGCCTAGTTGCTAGGTCCCTGACTGTTCTCCTTTCAAAGATTCATCTTTCATTCTGTCTTCTATAATCCTATGAGAAGCCAAAGCAAGCTTGCTCAGTAGGGTTCCTTGTGAAATATCAAGAATTTTGTACTAAATCATCACCATAGGTATGCTAGGTCCACATAGGGCAGACAGAAGAGAAAGAAGCATAACAAATTTGTTTTGTGGCACACTATTCTGTCACATCAAGATTGGTTTTTTATATACCCCAAACCTGTTTTCACACTCTGACCATAATGCTAAAATATAATTCTGGCCTTGTAAGCCAATATAAAAGTGACAAATAGAGTACTGAGGCAAAGAAGATTGGAATAAAAATAAAACTATGTTTTATTATTTCTACTCATCTTACTTCCATAAGAGACTCCAGACAATGGTGTGCCTGGGTAGAACAATTGCATAAGCATCTAATTCTTGGTTTTGGCACAGCTAGTGATCTCAGGGTCCTGAGTTGGACACTTGAGTGGGGCTCTGAGCTCAGCACAAATCTGCTTGTCCCTCTCCCTCCCCCTCTGCCCCTTTCCCTGCTTGCTATCTCTCTCTGTCTGTCAATAAATAAATAAATCTTTAATAAAAAGGACTTCAGGCAATGAAATAAACAGTTGTAATGAATTATAGTCATTGTTAGCAATAATCAAATGAAGAGTAGCCACTGGGTTTTTTTTTTATTTTTTTGTTTTTGTTTTTGTTTTTTTGGCTTTTTGTTTGAACTTTAATTTTAAAATAAATTAAGAGTCTTACAAACTCTTCACAGATTCAACAGCATGAATAAAATACTAACTCAAAAGATTAATACTTGGATCTTTTATCTCTATAATAGTCTGATGATTTCAAGCTTTCTAAAATGAAATTGAGGGATGCCTGGGTGGCTCAGTGGGTTAAGCCTCTGCCTTCAGCTCAAGTCATGATCCCAGGGTCCTGGGATCGAGCCCCACATTGGGCTCTCTGCTCAGCAGGGAGCCTGCTTCCCCTCTCTTTCTCTGCCTGCCTCTCTGACTACTTGTGATCTCTGTCTGTCAAATAAATAAATAAAATCTTAAAAATATTAAAAAATAAAATGAAATTGAATTTGAATAAGCACAGTACTCTTGAGGTCTTTAATTGTCAGTTCTCAAAAGGTTCCTTCTCTATATTCCATATTCTTTTTCTAAAGCCTATATGCTAGATAATTTGGGCCCAATTCTAAGCATAAGATGTAGCATGTATATCAAAAATATTACTTTTAAAGGAACTTATATGCTCTTTGATTCCATTAAATCTAAAAGATATGTTCAAAAAAATTATCCATAGATGTTTTGATATGGTCAGAATAGACTTTTGCAAAAAAGTAAAGGAAAGGGATCCTTTCAGCTTCCCTTATCCCCAGCAAGGCTGGGAATAGGTATTAAATCAGTTACCATCAGGGTGCCTGGGTGGCTCAGTGGGTTAAGCCTCTGCCTTTGGCTCAGGTCATGGTCCCAGGGACCTGGGATTGAGCCCCACATCAGGCTCTCTGCTCCACAGGGAGCCTGCTTTCTCCTCTCTCTCTCTCTACCTGATTCTCTGCCTGCTTGTGATCTCTGTCTGTCAAATAAATAAATAAATAAATCAGTTACCACCATTGTCTGTTCTATTATTTATTATGTTACACTGTAAGTAATCTATTTCTGTATCTATCTCCCCCACTAAACTCCATGAACTGCTTGAGACTAAGGGTTATTCTTCATTCATCTTTATTTCTCTGGCACCTAGAATACCTAGTAACAGAACTGTTACACCCAAGTTTTCATGTCAGAGAGACCACCAAGGAGCCAACACAGATGCAATCACACGAGGGTTTATTTGACAAGCTTAAGCTTGGGCCCAAGTATACCCAACACAGTGGAGTAGGGACTTGGGCCCGAGGATGGTTAAGGCAGGGTTTTTATGGGTCATTATAAGAGGCTTGGGGTGGGGGAGGAGAAGTTTCAGACTTTTCTGCAGTAAGCTGATTAGTTGTTGCTGGGGTGTTGCAGAGTGGAGTACTTTCTTAGAACTAAAGCAGGGTGGGGGTCCCTGGAACTAAAGTAAAGTAGGGGAAAGTTCAGCCCTTGGGCCTGAAATGGCTGCCAAAGCTAAGATGGCTGTACTTTTGCTAATGCTAAACCTGAGATGGGATGGCCTTACTTTTCTCAGCCTCCACAAGAACCAATGTAAGTTTACTCCTTGATGAGTCAGAAATTGCAGTAGATTGAGTTGTCACAAAAAGAAAAGTTTATTTGCAGCAAATATGGAGATCATGAATAGCCTCCAAAGCTGTGACTCCCTGAACAAAAGTGGATGGGTTCCTTTTCTTTAGGGTTAGGATGAATATTTAGGTAGGGAAGCCTTATAATTGTATAGAGGTGCGCATAAGGTCGTGCATGCATCTTAAGGAAACATGCTTATACACACATTGTGTTGGGTCAGTGGCTCCAGGAATGCAGGAGGAACAATAGAAATGACCGCCGGGTGGCCATTTTCCAGCCTACCCTCCTTAACCCTTGACTCCCACCAAAAGGATGTATGACCAGGTCACGTCTCCATAGGTAATAACCTGATACCTATACAGGAAACAGGAGTATCAGGACCCCCCCCCCCCATACCCTCCAATCACCAAATACCTTACCATGTATGGATGTGAGCCCATCCCTGCCTTGGCCCAATAAAAGACCCCGCCAACTCCCTCCCAGCGCGACTTCCTTGACCCCGTCTTCCCAAGTTGCAGAACCTTGCCAGAGAGTGCTGACCTCCTCCTGGTGCAACTTTCCTGGCTCCCCTTCTCCTGATTCCCAAAACTTCACCAGAGAGTGCCTTTAATAAATCTTGCCTTGTGCCTACCTTGCCTGGTGTTGTGTTTACCTTGCCTGTAAAACTTTACACATTGTATATCATATAAATGAAGCTTGTCCTCCTTGGACAGAGATTTTAATATTATAATGAAGTAAAGGTGGTTGTCAGTCATTCTAGAAGTGGCTCCATTGTCCTTCTGCACAAGTGTGAGTCAGGGGTTAAGCTCAAACCGGTCTGGGTGTTCTGGGTGGTCTGGACCAGCTGAAGGTATTGTCAGGGCAGTCCTTATGCTATTGCTCAAGGAGTAGTTTCTCTTTGCATTTGCCTGAGTTAAGAGATAAGCTGGAAAGAAAGGCTTAAGGAAAAACGTGGGACAAAGTTTTGTGAGTGCAAGCAAGTGAGCAGTAAAGTCAGGTCTTGGGGTCTAACTGGTGACATTAATATGAAAGGAATTCAATAACATGTTGAATAAGTGAATAGGGCCTCATTTTAATTTTGGTAGAGGCCATAGTGCCTCTTACATTGTAAGTGTTCAATAAATGTTAACTGTTATTTAGTAAAATGGGATCAGATGGAATTGTACTGGAGAAGATTCCCACTGGCTATTACATTTTCAGGAATTTCACAAGGTGGTTGTTAAATTATTGGTAATCAGAAATAGCACATGGTAGGAGTATTTACATTTACATATTTCATTGCCAGTGAGGATTGGCAAATGAGATAATTCCACACATAAACATCCCTACACCTACCTCCCCATCACCTGACCCAGCAATTAAACATTTTTCAGCACAGCACTGAGGTCAGATATCATACTATCCTGGGGCTTGAATTCTTTTAAATATTATTAATGTGCATGATTGATAAATTGTGCATAGGATGTGTGTTGGATTTAGATAAGAGAAAGAAAAGGAAAGAGGAGCATGTGGGAAGGGCATGTAGTTCACCAGCAAGTGAGTTAAGTTCCAAATCCAAATTCCCATTACAGCTCACCTCCCACAGAATAGCCTTTGCAACTATTTATGACACAGGGTCTCCTGGTGGGCTTAATTTTAGCCAACAAGAAAGATTTGGCTGATGATCTCAGAAGTGACAATTTTTAATATTAACCATTATTGTCCCTCTGTCACTGGCAATATAAAGCTTTTCTAACCATTCAAATTTTCCATAATGAAGTAGTTTGCTTTGAAAGGTTGTTGGTTCTTTGTGTAATTTAGAAATGTTCATATGGAAACTAGATGAAAGTCTACAGAAATATGGCAGAATAAATTCTCACAGCTGATCCTCCTGCACATCTCTCAGTCTGATCTGCAGACTTCTTGGGACCCACCCCAGACCTATTGTATCAGAATTTACATTTTAATTAGACCATTAGGCAATTCATATGGAAATTAAAGCTGAAAAGGCTTTGCTCTAGATCACCTCTAAAGTCACAGCTTACTCTAGGATTCTATGGCTCTGTCATGACTTCATGAAGACATATAAATCATGCTTATAATATTTGCAGGAAATAAAGTGTCAAAATGAAATGTTTCTATGTTAAACTTCAGATAAAAGTTACAAAATAATTTCAACACACACATGATAGAGGAAAATCAGCAAAATGAAATTCAAAAGCCAAAGTATGAAATCGATGTTTAGACAAATTTCTAAAACAAGAAAATCAGGCAAATCCACAGAACTAAGGCCTGCAAAAGCATCTAGGTGACTGACATACAGGCAAATGATACCTTATTCTTCTGCCCTAGATTCTAAGCTCTATTTATGTGCTCTCATGGGTTTATATTATTTTGAAAGTTTTCTGAAGTCATTGCAGGAATGCATAACAAGTTCTTAAACTAGACAACTTAGTAAGACCCTGAGTTACAACTGTAAAGTTTTACAGGCGAGGTAAACACAACACCAGGTGAGGTAGGCACAAGGCAAGATTTATTAAAGGCACTCTCCAGTGAAGTATTGGGGCTCAGGACAAGGGGAGCCAGGAAAGTTGCAATGGGAGGAGGTCGGCACTCTTGGGCAAGGTTCTGCTCCTCTCAAAGGGGGAGCTGGGGAAGTTCACGGTGGGAGGGAGTCGGCGGGGTCTTTTATTGAGCTAAGAAAGGTCATGGACTCACATCCATACATGGTAAGGTATTTGGTGATTGGAGGGTATGGGGGGGGGTGTCCTGATGCTCCTGACTCTTGCATAGGTATCGGGGTTACCTATGGAGACGTGATCTGGGCATGCATCCTTTTGGTGGGAGAGTCAAGTGGTAAGGAAGGGGGAGGAGGGGATTGGAAGATGGCGGCTGGGCAGTCATTTCTATTGTTCCTCCTGCATTCCTGGAGTCACTGAGCCAACAACAACAACATCTACTTTTTGGAGTTCTTCCTGTCTCCCTCTGAAACAAAGATCTTTCAAAGTGGGTAAGCAATCAATGCTATTCCATGTAGGAAACAAAGGCAGAAGGAAAATTATTAAATTTCCTGACTATCTATAGCTCATTGACAAATCCTTGAAACAGGCAGAGCGGCATTCTTCTAGAACTCAACTGCCTCAATCTTAATACTTTGCTACAGACAAAAGGCAAACTTAGCCCAACCCCCAGGACCCTGTAAGTCTATCTTAACATATAAAAATTCCTTTTGAAATCTTATTTATCTCTAAAGCCCCCACACCCCAGAGATATGCTGACAATCATCCCCCAAGCATATGACCCACTGATATACATCTGAAGGGTCTCGTGACTACGGCTTAATTAGACAGAAATAGATGACCTTTCCCTTCAAGGTCCTGGAAACCTTGCTTCCGAAATTCCTTAGAGACTTGACAACATCCCTAACCCCCACCACAATTTAAATGTATGTAATTGATGGAGTTCTAGAACCTAGGTGAGGTTCAGTGGGGCCAGGTCCAGAGCCAACAGCTAAGAAAGAATTCTTAAGAAGTCTCTGATGCAAAAAGATGTTTATTAAAGCATGGGGACAGGACCTGTGGGCAGGAAGAGATGCTGCCCTGATATCCTGAGGAGTGGCTGATTATATATACAGGAGTTGGGTAGGTGAGGACAAAGGGGATGTTAAGAAGGGCTGTCCCAGTAAAGAAGACTGTCAGGATACTGGAGGCCTGGTTATTGTCAATCCAAGGCTGTTTTTCCCTCTAATGAGGCACCAACATGAAGACAATTGGGAGTTTCCTGGTGGAATGTCACATTCCTCCTATCAAACATCCTTGTCAGTGAGTTTTAGGTTTAGAAGAAATGTAACTTTATTTACATTTCCTTCTGCCTCAGCCTCCTTCAGTTTTATGGTGGGGGGGTGATGTTATGGCTTGAAGAACTGAGTTGCTTATCTCTGGAAGTTGGGCTATTGATAAGATAGCCTCTTTGTTGTAAATCACTAGGACATTTGTAAACTGAGGGAGACTCCTGTCTTGCAGGATTATAACCTCTGCAAGTTAACTAATTGTTTTTCTTTTAGGGAAGCCAGGGTTGCCTGAGGAATGTCATACATATTATGGAGGGGAGCGGGTGGAGAGTGGGTGCAAGGTGCCAGCTTTTACTTTGTCCTCAGCCAGCCTTCTGCTCCCTCATCACAATGGACCACTCCTCATCACCCCAGTGCAGCTCTTTCTGCCCACAGGTCTTGTCCCCATGCTTTAGTAAAACCACCTTTTTACACCAAAGATATCTCAAGAATTCTTTCTTGGCCTTGAATTTTGAACCCTAACATCTTTCCTACATCATGAGGTAGTGTCATGGAAAGGATTACCACGGACTTGGGACTAAACCAATTTAGAGGAAATAATTTAGGCCTTCCTGAGAGGACAGAACTGTCTTCTCTAACTGATCACTACTCTGGCATGACTGGTAAAAGATGAGAAACAAAATGTCTCCATACTTCTGAATCTAGATTTCTTTAGGCAACTTAGCTCGGCCTTGACTCATGGGCCTGCCCATCGCCACTACTAGAACCAAAGAATTTTCTGTGTGAATTTTCTTCCAGAATTGCTTTGAGAAACGTAAACAGAATAGAATACAGCTTTGCATTTACACAAGGGCAAAAGAGGAAAGAGGGAAAAAGACACACTTGTCAAACTTTCAACATTACTTTCAACCTTTTTTTTTTTTTTTTACACACATGGTTCCTACATTGAATAGAGGGCAAATAGGGGTACCTGGGTGGCTCAGTGGGGGGATCAAGCCCTGCATTGGACTCTCTGCTCAGCAGGGAGCCTGCCTTCCCTTCTCTCTCTGACTGCCTCTCTGCCTACTTAAGATCTCTTTCTCTGTGAAATAAATAAATAAAATCTTTAAAAGAGGAAAGAAAAGAGAGCAAATCTATGTGAGGTTAAACAATCTTTTTCTGGAGTAATGGCAAGGGTCTTCTTGTGATACATGATGTCGTTTTGGAATATTGGTCTGGTCCAGAGCTCATGGCAATGTAAGAATTCTTAAGACATCCTTGGTACAAAAAGGTGATTTTATTAAAGTGTGGGAACAGGACTCTTGGGCAGAAAGAACTGCTGCTTTGCTGTTGTGAGGGGTGACTGATTATATTCTTTGGTGACTGATCATATACTTGGGAGTTGGGGATGGTAATGAAAGAGGGAGGTGTCCAAAAGGACTTTGATATGCTAATGAAGAACTTCAGGATGCTGGAGTCCTTGTTATTGTCAAGATAAAGTTGTTTTCCCTCTAGTAAAGCACTAACATTAAGAAAGGAGTTTCCCAGAGACACATTATACTCTGTGTGCCTCAACTATTTGTCAATAAACTGCAGGTTGTTTAGAAATTTTATTTACATTCCCTTCTACCCTTGTTTCCCACATCACTGTGGAGGGAAGGGTGATGTTAGGGCTACAGGGTATAGTCCATAGGTTTCTGAAAGTTGGACTATTACTGTCTAATTAAGCATTAGTCATGAGACCCTTCAGATGTATATCAGTGGGTCATATGCTTGGGGGATGATTATCAACATGTCTCTGGGGGGTGGGTGCTGTAGAGATAAATGAGGTTTCCAAAGGAATTTTTATATGTTAAAATAGACTTACAGGGTCCTGGGGGTTGGGCTAAGTTTGCCTTTTGTCTGTAACAAAGTATTAAGATTGAGGCAGTTGAGTTCCTAGAGGAATGCCACTCTGCCTATTTCAAGGACTTGTCAAAGAGCTGTAAGTAGTAAGTAAAGTTAATTTTTCTTTTGCCTTTGTTTCCCACATCACCTCCCACACTATCTTATTTAACCAGTTTGAAGATTAGGGGTTCAGTAGTCACAAGTAAGTTTCATGTGGCTCACTGAAAAACATTCTGGTAGCTTCAAGCAGTAGCACAGTGAGTTAGAATGTCAGATAAAGGAATCTGGAGATTGCATCCTATTTTGAATTCAGTTAACTAATTCATATCAGAACGACCTTGAGAAGTCTGTTTAAATTTACAAGTTGAGATTTATCAAAAGCCAAGAAAGACAAACAGTTATCTTCAATGTAGCATTTTTGCAAGTTTAATCCACAGGTTCAGTTTCTTTGGCCCTTGTGGAGCTTGAGATTGCTTTGCATCTCCCAGAACACCATGTAATAAAAGGAAGCGATCAATGAAGGGAGACCTATACTGCATGTGAAAAGATAGCTATGGGGAACTATAAAACCATTTTATTTCATGGTTGAGTATATCTAATATTTTTCCAATATTTTCAACTCAGAATTTTTACCCTGCTTAAAATAAAGCAAGAAGAGGAAAAACTATTTTAAATTTTGAAATTTATTAGAAACACTGATTTGGGCTTTATTCCTGAAGAGGTTTAGGGGTAAATTTATTTATTTGTGAAGAGAAACAGTACAGAGTTAGATAATCCAGCTGGTATAATTTTTTTTAAGATTTTATTTTTATTTATTTGACAGACAGATCACAAGTAGGCAGAGAGGCAGGCAGAGAGAGAGGAGGAAGCAGGCTCCCTGCTGAGCAGAGAGCTTGATGCAGGGCTTGATCCCAGGACTCCGGGACCACGATCAGAGCTGAAGGCAGAGGCGTCAACCTACCGAGCCACCCAGGTGCCCCAGCTGGTATAATTTTGAAGTGAGGATAAATGTGACATTGCTATGTGCCTGCTAGCAAAAGATAGTAGTGAAATCCTCAGCAAAGGCACCAATTGCAGTAATTTAATGACCTGGAGCCTGAAAACTGTCAAGAAATAACCACAACATCTGCAATACAGAAAGCAAATCAATGATATACAGGGAAAATGTTAATATTCAGTTTATTCTTAGTAAGACATGCATCAAATATCCCCCAGCTTCTCTCTTTAAACACAGAAACAAATATGGACTACTTCCCCTTTCACTGAAATTGAATGTTGAAGAGAAGCTTCAATCTCATTAACTAATTCAGCTGTTCTTTTAAACTGAATTTTTAAACATATGGGCACACAAACCAATCTATATGCAGAACAATTCTTTGAACAGCATGCAAATGGTCTGGGATTACATTCTAGGTATCACACAAGTGAGTTTTCACAGTACAAAAGAATGAATTCCTTACTGTGACACTTGAGATAACAATACTAAAGAATTTCAGCTCAGCCTTAAATTCTTCCCTCCAGTTGCTATAGTTGTCTTAGTAGGAGTATAACACGCCCCTTAGCTTCTGGTTTCTTCCACTAAATAATAATTGCCAATCTCTACTAAATAATGGTCCATCACTCTTTTAATTCAGTCATTCGACAAACATCTATTAACTCTTATGTGTGTAGTACCATCTTAAACACTGAGCATAGAAAGATAAATATAGCATAAACCTTCTAAAAAGTACATTCCTATAATTTGGTATGACAGACATATATAAGAATTAGTTATATAAAGGAGAACCTGGGTGGCTCAGTCAGTTAAGCATCTAACTGTTGATTTCAGATCAGGTCATGATCTCAGAGTTGTGAGATCAAGCCCAGCATTAGGCTCCATGCTGTGTTTGGAGTCTGCTTAAGATTCTCTCCCTCTCTCTCCATTTCCTGTTCCTCCTCCTCATACTCTCTCCCTCAAAAAAAAAAAAAAAAAGAAAGAAAGAAAGAAAGAAAGAAAAGAAATTAGTTATATCAAAAAACAGAAAGGAAAACAGATCTCTAATTTGAGATTTTTATTTTGATCCAACAAATACCCTTTTTACCATCATTGTGAAATATAGTGACCTTATTTTCTAATTTATTTATGTATGTCTCTGGGAAATCCATCCTGTTGGTCACCTTTCTTGGGGAGAAAAAGTCATTACTAAGCCAGGGCCTACCATTGTATGTAAGGCACTGACAACAGGATGGAGCAGGCAAGAATGTGGAAATTTCCTGATGGAACCTGTTAACAATGATGTGTGAGGATGGAAAAAGTTTAGTGCTGAGGTTTCTATTGACATATTTATTTGTCCACAGTGAAGATTTCAGCTGTTGATTCCACCCCTGCTTAGTTGCCCATGTTTTGCTAATAAGTAGAGCCAATAAAAGGAAAAGGAGACAGGAAAAAAGAAAATGTCTTTAAATATCAAGGTATTTTGTGGTCTAAGCAGGGTTGATATATAACCAGTATGGACTGGGTAAGCATCTGCTTTGATTCATCATTATTTTAATATTACCTTGAGAGGGTGATACTAAGCCAAATTATAGGAATCAAATTTATTATATAAAGTTCACAGAAAATTGAAAGAAAATGTGGTATGCATATAAAATGAATATCATTCAGCCTTTTTTAAAAATAAGAAAATCCTGCCAAATCAGGCAACATGGATTAACCCGAAGGACATTATGCTAAGTGAAGTGAGTTAAACATAAACAGCAAATAACACATTTATGTGACTTATCTGAAATAGCCAAACTCATAGAAACTGAGAATTAGAATACTGGTTTCCAAGGCCTAGAAGTGTTGCTGGTTGGACTGGGAAGACTTCTGGGCTCTGAGGTCTCTGCCCAACCCATTCCTAGGATGCTGCTGGGATGCTCTTAGTCTCATCACAAGAAAGTATTCAAGAATGGACCAGACATGGTGGTTGAGCAGTGTGAGATAGTTTCTTAAAGTCAGAGTATACTCTCAAGCTGAGAAAGTGGGTGAACTCAAAGGAGAGCCACACCCTGGATTTGGATCTCTATCTTTGATTGACAATTGTTAATTAGGGGATGGAATATGTATTATCTGGGGAAGGGACATCCTTGGGAGCAGACTTTTACACCTTTTCTCCCCTACTTGGTCAGAGTCTCTGGCTTTCTTTGTCTTGGATCTGTCTGGTTTGTCTTGTGGCTTTGTTTTTGGAGTGCTACTAGGACAGGTCTCTAACTTTCCTTATAGTAGGTCATGATTCCAACTTAGCTGGCCTCCAGGCATCCTGTTAAAGCCTAACTAACAGCCTACTCTAATAGAGAGTGGGGGTGGGAGGGAGGTAATGGATATAAAGTTTCAGTAATGCAAGATAAATAAGTTTTAGAAATTTGTGGTACAGTATCTTGCCTATAGTAGCAATACTGTACACATAAAAGTTTGTTTAGAGGGCAGATCTCATATTATGTGTTCATACCAGAGTGAAAATAGAAATAAAAGGGAAGTGAGGAGAGGGTTACAGAGGAGGAAGTGGAAACAGCTGAGATAGATACTTTTCTCAAGTGCACCCATGACATCAGCTTGAGACGTAGGATTATACACTTCTGGATCTCTACAGGGGCAGAAGACACCAGCAGAGAGGTAAAGTGGAGTGGGAACACTCAGACTGATATCAGAGGATAAACAGAAGGGGGAGGGAGCACACAGACCCATTGGAAAGTAATAACGCAATACGAAAGTGCCCTGTAACTGGGAACCAGCATTAACTTGGAGTCTGGCTAAAAGCACTCAAAAAGAGCAAAAAATCTTAGGGGACAATTGTGGAATCAGGTGGTCATGGACACGGGCCTAAGCCCAATGACCCAGGATGGCCCTGCTGGTGACCAACCATGCCAGAGAGAGTGTGGTAGAGCCTCCAGTTCCTGGTCCCAGAATCCCCAGAGTGGCATGGCTTGAAGGACCACTCAGGTGGGCGCCCTCCCGCTCCCTCATGAGGGAATCTGATATGGGGCCAGTCTTCACTTTCTAGAGCTACAACTTTTTGTGCTGTGTGTGCACTGTGTGACTGAAGTATGAACTGTGCTCCCTACCCGTGCCTTAGAGAGCTCCATGCAGACACTAGCTGGCAGTCTCTAGGACTGGCCAGAGTCTAGACACTCCCAGCCCAGGGAATGAAGGAACTCACCAGAAAGGTCTCTGGTCAAGAGCACTCAGCGGCAGCGACCTTTGCAACCATGAGGTCTGGACCCCAGACAGCCGTCCCGGCAAAGGCAAAAACTGGAAGTGGGCTCCCTGGACTAATATCACTCATGCTTTTAGTGGCACAGGGGTGCAGAGACAAACAGGCTCTTCAGGTGACCCCTGAGATGGTGGCTGGGGACTTGTACTGCCTGTGGGAGGTGGCACGGTTCAGCAGAGTTTGCAGACGGGGAGTCTGTGTGTTCTGGACCACCAAGAGGGGAGCAGACTGATGCTTCTCTCTGAGACGGAGGTCTGGGTATAGTTTGCTTTCCACTAAACCTCCAAAAAGCCACAAAAAGCCGCTGAAGAACAAAAATCTCCAGAGAACAAAAGTCTGAAAACCGGTTTCCGCAGAGCCCAGCCCCTTGACAGGGAGCAAGCAAGACAGCCCAAACAAGACTGACTGAAAAACAACGTGGCAGGCCCCTCCCAAAGAAAGCAAGCCAAAAGAATGAGAGGACAACCACCACAGGCTCCCACATGGAACTGTAAAACCCTAATATCAGGGGAAAACAATATATTAAGCTCCCAGAATTACCCTAAAACCTGTATATTTCATGGATACAACTTTTATTTTTGAACCATTCTCACTATTCTTGCTCTTTAATTTTTTGAACCTACTTACCATTACAATTAGGGGTTTAATACAACATATTCCATAATATCTTTTTAATGAACTTTTTTCATACATATACCTGTGTTTTTCTTTTTCCTTTCAATTTTTTTAATATACATATAGATATAAGCTTCAAGGTAATCCTTTTTCCCTACTCAAAACTACCCCTATATATAAACCATTTTGATCTCCTTTTATCTCTGGAAAGTTGAGTCCTTTAACAAAGATATCAAGATACACCCAGGAAGAAACAAAATAACCTTCCTCACCCACATCAAGGATTTTTAACCACCCTCTCATCTTTTTCTTCTGTCAGTGTTTCTGTGCATTTGCTTTTGTTGTGGTATTATATAAATCTTATCCTTGAGGTTCATCTTGCTAGGTTCTTTTTTTTCTTTATCATTTACTTTTGTTGGTCTTTTTGTTTGTACGTTTTTGTTTGTTTACCTTATAAAGCTTAACTTTGGGGCCCATTCTGGCTGGGTCTTCTCTTTTCTCTCTCTCTTTCTCTCTCTCTCTCTCTCTCTGACTTTTTTCTTTCTTTTTGGTGGTGACTTCTGATTGCTCAGAAGCATTCCAGGGTGCACCATGCCTGGATCACAGTTGATATATTCAGCTATACATCCCCTCAACCACCTCTCACCAAAATGAATAGTAGGAGGAACACCCAAAAGAGGAAAAATTCAGAGACTGTGCCCTCTCCAACAGAAATATTGGATATGGACATAAACAGTATGTACATATGTTGGAAAGGGAATTCAGGGTAACAATTATACAGGCAATAGGTAGGTTGGAGAAAACTATTAGTGACAACATAGAATCTCTAAGGGCAGAAGTGAAAGCCTACCCAGAAGTTAAAAATGCTAGGGACATCTGGTTGGCTGAGTTGGCTAAAGCTTCTGCCTATGGCTCAGATCATGATCCCAGAGTCTTAGGATGGAGCCCCAGATCGGGCTCTCTGCTCAGCAAGGAGGTTGCTTCCCTCTTTCACTCTGCCTGCCTCTCTGTGTACTTGTGATCTCTGTCCATAAAATAAATAAATAAAATCTATTTTAAAAATGTTATCAATGAGATACAATCTAATAT
Source organism: Meles meles (assembly GCF_922984935.1). Lineage (NCBI taxonomy): Eukaryota > Metazoa > Chordata > Mammalia > Carnivora > Mustelidae > Meles > Meles meles. The sequence goes on along the minus strand of NC_060087.1, from coordinate 79,019,001 downwards.
AAATACTCTAACAGCTAGGGTAACCAAGGAAGAAGATAGAATTAGTGATCTAGAGGACAAACAGATAGAGAAAAAAGGATCAGGAGGAGGCATGGAAGAAACAGCTTAGAAACCATGAAAACAGAATCAGGGAAATAAATGACATTATGAAATTTTCCAACATCAGAATTATTGGGATCCCTGAGGGGGTGGAGAAAGAAAGAAGAGTAGAAGGTATAGCTGAAGAAATTCTGAATAAAAATTTTACCAATCTGGGGAATGGAAGCAGCATTTGTGTCCTAGGGGTGGAAAGAACACCCCCAAGATCAAGGAATCTAGAAAGAACTCAAGACAATTGAACGTGAAACTGATGAGTCATAATTTTAGACAAGAGCTCCTGAGGGTTGGTAGAGGAAGAGATTCCTTACAAACAGAGGAAGGTCCATCAGAATAATATCATACCTGTCCACAGAAACCTGGCAACCAGAAAGGGCTGGCAAGACACATTCAGGGCATTAAATGAGAAGAACATGCAGCCAAAAATAATTTATCCAGCTAGGTTGACATTCAAAAATTGATGTAGAAATAAAAAGCTTCTAAGATCAGCAAGGTTGAAAAGAGTATGTAACCACCAAGTCAGCACTACAAGAAATATTAAGGGGGGGAGGGTTCTATAAAAGAAGAAAAAAATAAGAGTGTCATGGAACAGAAATTTACAGAGACAATCTATGGAAACAAGAACTTCACAGGAAACATGATATCAATAAAAACGTATCTTTCAATAATCACTCTTAAAATGAACGGCCTAAATGCTCTCATAAAATTTCACAGGGTTCCAGATTGGATAAAGGACAGGACCCGTCCATATGCTGTCTACAAGAGACCCATTTGGAACCTAAAGATACATCCAGACTGAAAGTGAAGGGATGGAGAAGCATCTTTCCTGCTAATGGGCCTCAAAAAGAAAGCTTAGGTAGTGATTCTCATATCGGATAAATTAGATTTTAAACTAAAGACTGTAGTCAGAGATAAAGAAGGACAATACATCATTCTTAAATAGTTGATCCACTAAGAAAATCCAACAAATATAAATATTTATGCCCCCAATATGGGAGCAGCCAACTACATAAGACAACTGTTAATCAAAATAAAGAGTTATATTGATATGAATACATTAATTGTAGGGGATCTGAACACACCACTCTCAGTAATAGACAGATCACCATGCAAAAAATCAATAAAGAAACAAGAGTATTGGTCCAATGACGCATTGGGCCGGATGAACCTCATAGATTTATACAGAACATTCCACCCTAAAACAACAGAATACTTATTCTTCTCGATTGCACATGGAACCTTCTCCAGAATATACCACATACTGGGTCACAAATCAGGGCTCAACTGATACCAAAAGATTCAGGTTACTCCCACATATTGTCAGACCACAAAGCTTTGAAACTGGAACTCAATCACAAGAAAAAGTTTGGAAGGAAATCAAACACTTGGAAGCTAAAGACCACCCTGCTTAAGAATGTTTGGATCAACCAGGATATCAAATAACTTAAACAATTCATGGAAACCAATGAAAATGAAGACACATCGGTCCAAAACTTATGGGATATGGCAAAGGCAGCCCTAAGGGGGGATTACATAACCATCCAAGCCTCCCTCAAAAAAATTGAAAAAATCCAGACTACACCAGCTCTCTTTACACATTAAAGAACTGGAGAATCAACAACAAATTAAGTCATCCCCACACAAAAGAATGGAAATAATCAAGATTAGAGCAAAGATCAATGAGATAAAACTAGAGATTCAATAGAACACATCAAAGAAAATAGAAGCTGTTTTTTTTTTTTTGAAAGAATCAATAAGATTGATAAACCACTGGCCAATCTAATCCAAAAGAAAAGAGAGAGGACACAAATTAATAAAATTACGAATGAAAAGGGAGAGATCATGACTAATACCAAGGAAAGAGAAACAATCATCAGAAATTATTATCAACAGTTATATGCCAACAAGTTAGGCAACCTAGAAGAAATGAATGCATTCCTGAAAATGAGTAAACTTCCAAAACTGAATCAGGAAGAAATGGACAACCTGAATAGACCAATATCTGGTACCAAGATTGAACCAGTGATCAAAAACCTCCAAAAAAACAAGAGCCCAGGACCTGACGGATTCCCTAGAGAATTCTACCAAACATTTAAAGAAGAAATAATACCTGTTCTCCTGAAGCTGCTTCCAGAAATAGAAACAGAAGGAAAACTTCCAGACTCTATCTATGAAGCCAGAATTACCCTGATCCCCAAACCAGTCAAAGACCCCACCAAAAATGAGAATTTCAGATCAATATCCCTGATGAATATGGATGCCAAAATTCTCAATAAGATCCTAGCTCATAAGATCCAACAGTACATTAAAAAGATTATCCACCATGACCAGGTGGGATTAATCTATGGGTTGCAAGTGTGGTTCAACATTTGCAAATTTATCAATGTGATAGAACAAATCAATAAGAGAAGAGAAAAGAAGCACATGGTCCTCTAAATGGATGCAGAAAAAGCACTTGACAAGATAAAGCATCCATTCCTGATTAAAATGATTCAAAGTATAGGGATAGAGGAAACATTTCACAGCTTCATAAAATTTATCTATGAAAAACTCACAGTGAATATCATTCTCAATGGGGAAAAGCTGACAGCCTTCTGTTTGAGATCAGGAATACAACAAGGATGTCCACTCTCACCACTGTTGTTCAACATAGTACTAGAGGTCAAAGCAACGGCAATCAGACAACAAAAAGAAATAAAAAGTATTCAAATTAGCAACGAAGAAGTCAAACTCTCTCTCTTCACAGATGACATGATACTTTATATAGAAAACCCAAAAGACTCCACCCCCAAAATGCTAGAACTCATACAGCAATTCAGTAATGTGGCAGGATACAAATTCAATGCACAGAAAGCAGTTGCTTTCTTATACACTAACAATGAAAATATAGAAAGGGAAATTAGAGAATTGATTCCATTTACTATAGCACCAAGAGCATAAGAGACCTGGGAATAAACCTCACCAAAGAGGTAAAGGATCTGTACTTGACAAACTACAGAACATTCATGAAAGAAATTGAAGAAGACAAAAAGATGGAAAAGCTTTCTATGGTCATGTATCTGAAGAATAAATATTGTTAAAATGTCTATACTGCCTAGAGCAATCTATACTTTCAATGCCATCCCAATCAAAATTCCACTGTCATGTTTCAAAGAGCTGAACAAACAATCCTAAAATTTGTATGGAACCAGAAGAGACCCTGAATTGCTAAGGAAATGTTGAAAAAGAAAAACAAAATTGGGGGCTTCACGTTGCCTGATTTCAAGCTTTACTACAAAGCTGTGATCACCAAGGCAGCATGGTACTGATACAAAAACAAACAGAGAGACAAGTGGAATAGAGTACAGAGCCTAGATACGGACCTGCAACCCAATGTCAAATAATCTTCTACAAAGCAGGAAAAAATATACAATGGAAAAAAGACAGTCTCTTCAATAAATGGTGCTGGGAAAATTCGACAGCTACATGTACAAGAATGTAACTCAACCATACTCTTACACCATACACAAAGATAAACTCAAAATGGATAAAAGACCTCAACATGAGGCAGGAATCCATCAGAATCCTAGAGGAGAAGATAGGCACTAACCTCTTCAACATCAGCCACAGCAACTCCTTTCAAGACATGTCTCCAAAGGCAAAGGAAACAAGCAAAAATGAACTTTTGGGACTTCGTCAAGATCAAAAGCTTCTGCACAGCAAAGGAAACAGTCAACAAAACAAAGCCAACCCATGGAGTGGGAGAAGATATTTGCAAATAACAGTACAGACAAAAGGTTGATATCCAGGATCTATAAAGAACTCCTCAAACTCAACACACACAAAACAGATAATCATGTCAAAAAATGGGCAGAAGACATGAACAGACACTTCTCCAAAGAAGTACATACAAATGGCTCACAGACACATGAAAAAATGTTCATCATCATTAGCCATCAGGGAGATTCAAATCAAAAACCACATTGAGATACCACCTTACACCAGTTAGAATGACAAAAATTAACAAGACACTAAACAACAAGTGCAGGAGAGGATGTGGAGAAAGGGGAACACTCTTACACTCTTGGTGGGAATGCAAATTGGTGTAGCCACTTTGGAAAACAGTGAGAAGATTCCTCAAAAAAATTAAAAATAGTTCTACCCTATGACCCTGCAATTGCACTATTGGATATTTACCCCAAAGATACAGATGTAGTGAAAAGAAGGGTCATCTGTACCCCAATGTTTCTAGTAGCAATGGCCACCATTGCCAAACTGTGGAAAGAGCCAACATGCTCTTCAACAGTTGAATGGATCAAGAAGATATGGTCCAGGGGTGCCTGGGTGGCTCAGTGGGTTAAAGCCTCTGCCTTCAGCTCTGGTCATGATCTCAGGGTCCTGGGATTGAGTCCCACATTGGGCCCTCCACTCAGTTTGGAGCCTTCTTCCTCCTCTCTCTCTGCCTGCCTCTCTGCCTACTTGTGATCTCTGTCTGGCAAATAAATAAATAAATCTTTTAAAAAAAGAAAGAAGAAGAAGATATGGTCCATATACACAATAGAGTATTATGCCTCCATCAGAAAGGATGAATACCCCACTTTTGTATCAACATGGACGGGACTGGAAGAGAGTATGCGGAATGAAATAAGTCAGGCAGAGAGACTCAAATATCATGTGGTTTCACTTACTTGTGGAGCATAAGGAATAAGATAGAGGATTTTGGAGATGGAGAGGCAAACTGAGTTGGGGGAAATCAGAGGGGGAGACAAACCATGAGAGACTGTGGACTCTGAGAAACAAACTTAATTTTTTGGAGCGGTGGTTGGTAGGGGGTTGGGTAAGCCTGGTGGTGGGTATTAAGGAGGGCATGTATTGCATGGAGCATTGGGTGTGGTGCATAAACAATTAATTTTGGAACACTGAAAAAAATTTAAATTAAATAAAAAATGGAAATAAAATTTTGAAGACTGCTAAAAAAGAGAATTTGAGTTTTTCAAACTATGCCACCTTTGTGACTCAATCAGGGAGGAGGTGCCTCCTGAAATGAATCTTTAAGGAAAAATAAGTTAGGTTTACAAAGGGGGCTGCAAACATTCCAGACAGATACGACACATTCACAAAAAGAATCATGATGATAGTGAGTGAAATTACAAGTCTATTATTGTCAATGAAGAGGAGGGGTAGAAGATAAGAAATGTACACAGGATACAAATTATAGCTAGTCTTATATGGCATGTTATGGGGTTTGGACTTTATTCTAAGAATCATGGGAAGCCATTTAAAGGTTTAAGCAAAGCAAGTGGGAGTCAGGCATGTGATCAAATTTGCATTTGAAAAAGGTACTCACAATGCAGTGTGGAGAATGGATTAGATTGAGCAAAGGTGGGGAGTGAAGATAATTTTGAATGCTAGAGGGTTGAAGTTTTGCTAGACTGGTACAATAAAAGGACAGATAACTTGACTTTGAAGAGGCCAGTAAGAGCTAAATAAACTGGAGGGACTTGGAGTTGTCAAGGTAGTGAATGTCTCACTATAGGAGAGAGCAGCTGTAATGGGATTAAAAAAGGAGTGAGTTGGAAAACTTGGAGGTTATAACCACAGAATGGGTTCTTGGAGTGTGAAATTTCCTAGGTGGTATATCTCCAAGTAAATGTGATATGTGATTTATAATAAATAAATATTTTGGTCTTCAGTCCCTGATTCTTGGCTGCAAGCTCCCCAATGCTTGGAATTTCTTTTTCTTTTTTTTAAGATTTTATTTATTTATTTGAGAGAGAGAGAAAGAATGAGAGAGAGAGAACGAGAGGGAGAACGTCAGAGAGAGAAGTAGACCCCCTGCTGAGCAAGAAGCCCAATGTGGGACTCATTCCCAAGACTCCAGGATCATGACCTGAGCTAAAGGCAGTCACTCAACCAACTGAGCCACCCAGGTGCCCAACCCTTGGAATTTCTTAACCAATAAGAGCAATGAGAACATTGTTTTTGTTATAATATTTGGTCATTTGTCCTCTGTTCCTGAGATCCAATTCAGAGCAATAAATGCTGAAAATGATGTCTTGCTTTCATAACAAGCCCCTTCCAACTATACCTAAGTTTATGTTAATGCAGTGACTTTTGGAAATCCCCTAAAGATGGGGTGCTGGCTGCCAGGGAAACCAACCAGCATTTGAGAATTGGAACATTTAGTTCCACCTCCTGATTTCTGAAGAGGGGAGAGAGGCTGCAGGTTGAATCAATCACCAATGGCCAATGATTTAACCAGCCATGCCTCTTTAATGACGTCTCCATAAAAATCCAAAAGGACTGGGTTCAGAAAGCATCCAAGTTGGTAAGTCAGAAAATATCCATTTGTTAGTGCTGGGCCCCAAAGTCTACTAGCTAGTCAGTCAGCAGCTCAGGTAACAACCTGATCTTGAGATTGGCACTTGAAGTCACGGCAGTTTTGTGGGACTGAGCCTTCAACCTGCAGAATCTGTTGCTATCTCCAACAGATAATGTCAGAATTGAATTGTGGGACACCCAGCTGGTGTCCAAGAATTGCTTGGCAAGGGAGTGGGAACAACTCACACATCAGAATTGGGTGCTGAATTGCAGTGTAATGAAAACATCTGCAGTGTAGCCATGGAAGTCAAATGTAGTAGAAGTAGACAAAGACCAACGGTGCAAGACATCCACAATTCTAATGATCTATCAGAATCATCTGTGGTAGGTTTATAAGTTACAGTAGCTATGGCTCCCATTCTGAAAGATTCTGATAGATTAGGTGGAACTCAGGCATATGTACTTTTTAAAAATTTTTAATGAATGTTTCTAACGTGCAAGCTGAGTTGGGAATTCTTGAGCTTAAGTTGGGTGGATTATCCATACAAACTCTTTTTTTTAAGATTTTATTTATTCATTTGACACACAGAGAGAGAATAGGCAGAGCAGCGGGCAGAGAGAGAGGGGGAAGCAGGCTCCATGCTGAGCAGAGAGCCTGATGCAGGGCTCGATCCCAGGACCCCAGGACCATGACACGAGCTGAAGGCAGAGTCTCAACCCACTGAGCCACCCAGGCAGCCCTCCATACAAACTCTTAATCTAGATGGTAGCAAATTTAGTTAAGATAGAAAGCAAGAAAGGCCTTCACTGAATGTGAGATAGTGAGCCCTATAGTCAGTATGTAAGGGCCAGAATGAGGAAATGATTGGTCATAACCAAAAGGCAAGAATTTGAAAAGAATAGGTTTTTGTTTTTTTATTTTTTTTTGTTTTTAATAAAGGATGAAGGACTTAATTCAGCCTCAGAGAATGAAGGATGAAGGTATAAATCTCACCTCCTAATACTGGTTCACACAGCACAAAGCTATTTGCTCATCCTCAGTTGATTATTGACATTTCCCAATTTCTAATTCAATTTCCTCTGGCTTTGGGTATATTCTCATATTCTAAAGCTCTACTTTGCACTTTTTGGAGCTCATTGCTATCTTTAGCTATTTAATTTAATTTTAGATGACTATGGACTCTTGGAAAGGAAAAGTAAATACTGTAGACTTGAATCCAGAGGTTTTAAAATGATTTATTTTCTAAATGATTCAGTAGCCCACTCACCTCATTTTCAAGGTATTTGTGTGAGAGAGAATCAAGATGGAGTATTATTAGATAATGTAAACTAGATCATTTTTAGAAAAATGGAATTCTATAGAATACATTATGGATAAATTAGACTGAAGGAAAATTTCAAGTGACTGTTAGTAGTAGTAGTACCAATAGTAAGAGTAGTAGTATACTAAAGCTTTAACAATAAATGCAGAGCATCAAGTCTTGTTCATCTGGTATATTTTATATTTTCTTCTAAATTGCTTTCATTATAAAAGAAATGCAAACTTCATGAAAATTATTGACTAAATGAGATTCATTTAGAGTAAAATTAAATGTCCTCTTTCCATAGTATGACTCCCAATACCCATTTCCCAGTATACCTCTCTTTCCAGAACTTTTCTTATGCATTCCTAAAATGCACATATGTATATGTATATATGTATGTGTATATATATGCAAATATATTATGCATTTTTCTAATAGTAATATATCACAAATTTCCTTCTATGCCAATAAATATAAGTCAACCTCATTCTTTTTAGCATATGTATAGCATTTCATAGGATGGATACACAATGTTTTTAAATATATGACCTTTATGGGGCGCCTGGGTGGCTCAGTGGGTTAAAGCCTCTGCCTTTCACTCAGGTCATGATCCCAGGGTCCTGGAATCGAGCCCCGCATCGGGCTCTCTGCTTGGCAAGGAGCCTGCTTCCTCCTCCTCTCTCTGCCTGCCTCTCTCCCTACTTGTGATCTCTATCTGTCAAATAAATAAATAAAGTCTTTAAAAATATATATATATGACCTTTATTTTGAAGTTTGCTTCAAATTTCTTCCTTTTATAAAAATAATACTTCCATAAACTTCTATATTCACACATTTTCTGTGAAAGCATTAATATTTCTGTGGCATATATCCTTAAAAGGAGACATTATAAATCAAAGGCTATGCATATTTAAAATGTTGATTGCTATCGCTTAAGTGTCCTTCAAAAAATAATTACATTTCTTTTTATTTAAAAGTTCAATCCCAGGACCCCAGGATCATGACTTGAGCTGAAGGCAGACTCTTAACTGACTGAGCCACCCAGGCATCCCCCAAAAGGTTACATTTCAACAAATATATAGTGCCCATTTTCCCACCTTGTCAGTTGTGTATATTATCAATTTTTTTCTATTTTTAATTTTTAAAAATATTTATTTGTTTGTTTGTTTTGAGAAAGAGAGAGTCTGTGTGTATGTATAAGTAAAGGGAGGGACTAAGGAGGAAGGAGAAGGAATGGGAAAGACTCTCAAGCAGACTCCACACTGAGTTTAGAGCCCAACACAGGACGTAATCTCAGGACCCTGAGACCATAACCTGAGCTGAAACCAAGGGTTGGATGCTTAACTGAGCCACCCAGGTGCCTTTCTTTTTCTATTTTTTGAATTTTAATTCCAGTATAGTGAACATACAGTGTTGTATTAGTTTCAGATGCACAATATAGTGTTTTAATAATTCTATACATTACTCGCTGTTCATTATGGTAAATACACTCTTAATGCCCTTCACATACATCATGCATCTCCCACCCATATCCCCTCTGGTAGCCATCACCTCGTTCTCTATAGTTAAGAGCCTGTTTCTTGGTTTATCTCTTTTATTCATTGTTCATTTTTTTTTGATTCTTAAATTCCATATATGAGTGAAATTGTATGGCATTTGTCATTATCTGACTGACTTATTTAGCTTAGTACTATACTTCCTAGATCCATCCATGCTGTTGCAAATGACAAGATTTCATTCTTTTTTATGGGTGAGTAATATTTCATTGTGTATATATACCACAACTTCTTTATTCATTCATCTATCAATGGACACTTAGGCTGCTTTCATAATTTTGCTACTGTAAATAATGTTGCAATAAACATATGAGTGCTGATATCCATTTAAATTAGTGTTCTTGTATTCTTTAGGTAAATATCCAATAGTGGAATTACTGGATCATATGGTAACTCTATTTTTAATTTTTTTGAGGAAGCTCCATACTGTTTTCCACAGGAGCTGCACCAGTTTACATTCCTACCAACAGTGCATGTGGGTTCATTTTTCTCCACATCCTCTCCTCACAAACATTTACTTCTTGTGTTTTCATCTTAGCCATTCTGACAAATTTGAGGTGATATTTCATTGTAGTTTTGATTTCCATCTCTCTGATGATTAGTGATATTGAGCATCTTTTCATGTGTCTTTTGGCCATCTGGAAGTCTTCTCTGGAGAAATGTCTGTTCATGTCCCCTGACCATTTTTTAATCAAGTTGTTTGTTTTCTTCTGTTGATTTGTGTAAGTTCTTTATATATTTTTTGATATTAATCATTTATTGGATTTGTCCTTTGCAAATATCTTCCCCTTTCAGTAGGTCATCTTGTAGTTTCATTGATTATTTTCTTTGCTGTGCAGAAGCTTCTTATTTTGATCTTGTCCCAATAGTTTTTGCATTTTTTTCCCTTACCTCAGAAGATATATCTAGAAAAGAAAATGTTGTTATGACCAATGTCAGAGACACTACTGCCTGAGCTCTTTTCTAGAGTTTTTATGGTTACAGTGCTCACATTTAGGTCCCTGATGCATTCTGAGTTTATTTTTGTGTATGGCGTAAGAAAGTGGTCCAATTTCATTATTATGCATGTAGCTGTTCAGTTTTTCCAAACCATTTGTTGAAGAGACCTTTTCCCATTGTATATTCTTGTCTTTGCCAAAGATTGAGTGACAATGTAATTGTGGCTCTATTTCTGTGCTCTCTATTCTGTTCCATTGATCTATGTGTCTATTTTTGTGCCAGTACCATACTGTTTTGATTACTAGAGCTTTGTACTTTATTTGGAAATCTGGGATTGTAATGTCTCCAGTTTTGTTCTTTTTCACAATTGCTTTGGCTATTCAGGGTCTTTTGTGATTTATACAAATTTTAAGAATTGTTTGTTTTAGTTCTGTGAAAAATTTATTGGTATTTTGATAGGGATTGCATAAAATCTATAGATTGTATTGGTAGTATGACCAATATTTCAACACTATTGGTTCTTCCAATCCATGAGCATGGAATAGTTTTCCATTTATTAGTCTTCAAATTTCTTTCATGAATGTTTTATAATTTTCAGAGTACAGGTATTCCACCTCCTTGGTTAGATTTATTCCTAGATATCTTATTCTTTTTGGTGCAATTTTAAATGGGATTATTTGTTTTCTTAATTTCTCTTTCTACTGCTTCATTATTAGTGTATAGAAATGCAGTTGATTCCTGTATATTGATCTTGTATCTTGTGACTTTCCTGAATTCATTTATCAGTGTTAATGAATTTTTGGTAGCATCTTTTGGGTATTCTATATATAGAATCATATCATCTTCAAATAGTGAAATTTTCCTTCTTTCTTACCAATATGGTAAGATTGATGTGGCTAGGAATCCCATTATTATGTTGAATAAAAGTACTGAGAGGGGACAGCCTTCTCTTGTTCCTGATCTTAGGGGAAAGCTATCAGTTTTTCCCCATTGAGTGGAATGTTAGTTGTACGTTTTTCATGTATGGCTTTTATTATATTGAGGCATGTTACCTTTAAGCCTATTTTGTTGAGAGTTTTTTTTTTTTTTTCATGAATGGATGTAGTACTTTGTCAAATATTTTTTCTGTACCTATTGAAATTATAAGGTAGTTTTTATCCCCTCTCTTTGTGATGTGATTTATCACATTGATTTATTTGCAAATATTGAACCACACTTGCATCCCAGGAATAAATTTTACTTAATCATGGTGAATATTTTTTAATGTATTGTTGAATTTCCTTTGCTAATATTTTGTTGAGAATTTTTACAACTATGTTCATCAGAGGTATTGGTCTGTAGTCTATTTTGTAGAAGTGTCTTTATCTGGTTTTGGTATCAGGGTAATGCTGACCTCACAGAATGAATTTGGAAGCTTTTCTTCCTCTTCTCTTTATTGAAATAGTTTGAAAAAAATAGATAGCAACCCTTCTTTGAGTATTTGGTAGAATTTACCTGTGTGGTCATCTGGTCTTGAACTTTTGTTCGTTGGTAGTTTTTTGATTACTGATTCAATTTCATTGCTGGTAATTAATCAATTCAAATTTTTACACTTCTTCCTGACTCAGTTTTGGAAGGTTATATGTTTCTAGGACTTTATCCATTTCTTCTAGGTTTTCCAGTTTGTTGGCTTGTAATTTTTCATAATATTCTGTTACAATTATTTGTATTTCTGTGGTGTCAGCTGTTATTTCAACTCTTTCATGTCTGATTTAGTGTATTTGAGTTCACTTTCATTCTTTCTTTTCATGTTTTTCTTTTCTTTCCTTTTTTTTCTTTTAACGAGTCTGGCTAAAGTTTTATCAATTTTGTTGATCCAGCTCCTGGATTCATTGTTTTTTTGGTTTCTATTTTATTTACTTCTGCTCTAATCTTTATTATTCCATCTGGTGGTTTTGGGTTTTGTTTGCTCTTCTTTTTCTAGATCCTGTAGGTATAAGATTAGGATGTTTATTTAAGATTTTTCTTACATCTTGAGGTAAGTCTGTGTTGCTATAAACTTCACTCTTAGAAATACTTTTCTTGCATCCCAAAGATTTTGGACCACTATGTTTTCATTTTCATTTGTCTCCATGTATTTTTTTTTATTTGCTCTGTAATTTCTTGGTTGACTCATTCATTGTTTAGTAGCGTGTTAGTTAACCTCTATGTGTTTGTGTCCTTTCCAGATATTTTCTTCTGATTTATTTCTTGTTTTATAGGTTTGTGGTCAGAAAAGATATATGGTATGATTTGTTGAGACTTGTTTTGTGGCCCAGTATGTCCACTAATGTAAGTGGGTGTTAAAGTCCCTTCTATTATTGTATTACTATTGATTTCTTCTTTTATGCTTGTTATTATCTCTTTCATATATTTTAGTGCTTCCATGTTGGGTGTATAAATATGTACAATATTTAGATCTTCCTGTTGGATTGTTACCTTTATGATTATGTAATACCTTCTTTTTTCTCTTTTTATAGTCTTTCTTTTAAAGTCTATTTTGTCTGATATAAGTATTGCTACCCTGGATTTCTTTTCACCTCCACTTGCATGATAAATGCTTTTTAAACCTTTCACTTTCAATCTCCATGTGTCTTTAGGTCTGAAATGAGTCTCTTGATAGCAGCATGTAGATGTGTCTTGATTTTTTATCCTTTTTCTCACCCTATATCTTTTAATTGGGTGTTCATTTCATTTACATTCAAAGTAATTATTGATAGGTATATACTTATTACCACTTTGTTTCTTGTTTTATGGTTGTTTTTATAGTTCTTTTTTGTTCTTTTCTTCTATTGCTGTGTTCTCTTATGGTTTGCTGGCTTTATTTAGTGACATATTTCGATTTATTTATTTATTTATTTTTGCATATGTACTACTGGTTTTTGATCTGTGACTACCATCAAGTTTATTTTTTTTTATTTATTTATTTGACAGACAGAGATCTCAAGTAGGCAGAGAGGCAGGCAGAGAGAGAGGAGCAACAGGCTCCCTGCTGAGCAGAGAGCCAGATGCGGGGCTCGATCCCAGGACCCTGGGATCATGACCTGAGCCGAAGGCAGAGGATTTAACCCACTGAGCCACCCAGGTGCCCCTACCATCAAGTTTATATATGACATCTTATGCATATAGCAGTCTAAATTAAGCTGATGGTTACTTAAGTTTGATTCTATTCTATACTCCTCTCCCATCCACCTTTTAGGTATATGGTATCATACTTTACATCCTTTTATTTTGTGAATTCTTTGACTGTTTGTATAGAAATACTTGATTTTACCACTTTTGTGCCTCCTACTTTTCTAGCTCCTACTTATGATCTCTCATTTCTACTCAAAAAGTCCCTTTTAACATTAGAGCTGGTTTTGTGTCCATGCATTCCTTTAACATTTTTTTGGAGAACTCTATCTCTTCTTCTATTCTGAATGACAGCCTTGTTGAATGGAGTATTCTTGGTTGCAAGGTGTTTTATTTTTTCTTTTCTTTTGTTTTCTTTTTCAGTACTTTGAATATATCATGCCTCTCCCTTCTGGCCCACAGTTTCTGCTGAAAAATTAGTTGACAGTCTTAACTGTACTTAATTATAACTTCTTTCTTTCTCTTACTGTTTTTCCCCCTCTCACTGCTTTTAAAATTCTCTCCTATCACTACTGTTTGCCATTTTAACTATTTTCTCTCACTGTAGACCTCCCTGGGTTAATTTTGTTGGTGGATCTCTGTGCCTCCTGGATCTGAGTTTCTGTTTCCTTCCCCAGATTCAATAAGTTTCCAGCTATTAATTCTTCAAATAAATTTTCTATCTCTTCTCTCTCTCTCCTCCTGGGATTCCTATAATGTAAATGTTACTACCATTAATGGTGTCACTGAGTTCCTTAAGTGTATTTTTATATTTTATTATTTTATTCTCTCTCCTATTCATCTTGATTGCTTTCCAATACTCTCTCCTCCAAGTCACTGATCCATTATTCTGCTTTCTCTACTCTACTCTTTATTCCATCTAGTGTGTTTTTAATTTCAGTTATTGAATGTGTCATGTGTGATTGGTTCTTTTTCATTGTTTTCTGTCTCTTTGTTGAGGGTCTCACTGAGGTCCTCCATCTTTCCTCACATCTACTGAGTATCTTTATGACTTACTTTAAAAATCTCTCTAAGGTATAAAACTTACCTCTGTTTTTTGTTTTTGTTTTAGCTCTCTTGCTGTTTCTCCTCTTCCTTCATTTGGGAAAGAAATGTCTGTCTCCTCATTTGTTTTAACTCTCTGTCTGTTTCTATGTGTTAGGAAATTCAGCTATATATCCTATTCTTGGAAGTAGTAGAATTATAAAGAAGAGATCCTATAGTGCCCTGAAGTGCAATATCCCCTGTTCACCAGAATCTGGCATTTCAGGGATGTCTCCTATGCTGTTGCATGCACCCTACTTTGTGGCTGAGCCACTTTTTGCCTTTAATCCAGTCAACTACATTGGTTCTCTTCGCTTGTTGACAGGTTTTGATCCCTGTGTTGTTAGTGGGCCAGTTTGGGACTATCTTGAACTTTAATTGAATTAGACCAGGTGTTTGCCAAAGATGCGGGTACCATTAAAATGAAGACAATTTCCTTCTTTTGTCTTTTGAGAATCTTTCATTATTGATTGGTGCCTATAGTTAGACCAAATGTCTGCCCCAGCCCATTATTTGGGCTGCCATTGGACTGGTGTAGGTACTTATTTTCCCCTCTCCCTGGAAGTCACTTTGGAGTGGTGTTGGTCTCTGTTGGGGATGCTTGCACACTACCAGGTTTGTGGCACCACTTTGGGTGGGCTCTGGCCAAAGATCTATTGGAGGGAGAAGACTGTCAGAGAATGTTGGAGCAGTGTACATGGTGTTATAAAGATTTGCACAGGTATGTTGTGGCTGACAGCCACTTTAATTTTTTTTTAAGATTTTATTTATTTACTTGAGAGAGAGAGAGAAAGCACAAAGGGAGAGTGAGAGGGAGAAGCAGACTCCCTGGTGAGCATAGAGCCTGATATGGGACTAGATCCTAGGACCCTGAGATCATCAACTGAGCCAAAGACAGACATTTAATTGACTGAGCCACCATGGCTCCCTGAAAGTCACTTTAGAAAACTCCTGCTACAGGGCTGGAAGTGTCAAGAGCATCTGGTGCCAATAAGTCTATGCAGGTCTTCTGTGGGAGAGGATCTGCAGCCACGTGTGACAGAGGACAGCTGGTTTGCAGGGGGTGGATCCAAAGGAGAATGTGGTGGCAGGATATACTGTTATCAAATTAAGTAATGGGTGTTGGCACTATGCTGTTTCCTGCAGATACTCATGTATCTAGGTTGGTAGGGAGGGAGGGAAATGGTGACTGCCAGCCATTTCCTTTATTCCTGAAGAATTAATGCAACCATCTTTATACCTCCAGCACATGATCTGAGATTAGTAAATAAATTTCCTTCCTGTATATTGCGGGCAGTTTTTCAAACTGCTGTCTCTGCACTGTGCCTCAAAGGGGCTATTTGTTGTGCTGTTTCTTTAAGGGCAGGGATTTAGTTTCCTATCATCCTGCTGGTTCTCCCAGAAGGGAGACCACTGATTTTCAAATTTACAGGTGTTAAGTTTCATTGATTGTTAGAATTCATGAAATTCAGCTCCTCTGGTTTCAAAGTCAAATGCTATGGGGATTCCTTTTCCCTATGTGGGCTCCTTGAGCCTGGGGTATCTGATATGAACATTTGTATATCTCTCTTCTCTGTGCCTGTGGCATCCCTCTATACAGCACCATACTCCAAGCCTATTTAGCTCTCCACCATGTCTCCACCCTTCATATCCTCTTCCATGTGGCCTCTTCTCTACACTTATCTGTAGCAAGTCCGTTCTGCCAGTCTTTAGGTCATTTTCTGAGTTATTTACTTTGACATGGATGTTACCTTGTTGTGTCCATGGAACAAAGTGAGCTTAGGATCTTCTTACTATATCATCTTCCCAAAAAGTGAAAATTTCAATCTTTTTCATTTTATGTTAGCTTATTTTTTATTTGAATTTCTTTTACTTCAAGTTAGATTTATTTGATTTCAAATAAGGCTGATAGAAATTTTTCCTATTATATTGGCAACATCTCTTTTCCTTGAAATTTCACTGTCATGTGCATTACCTTTTTTTCTGGGGTGGGGTTGGGGGGAAGGACTGACTTCTTAATGATTTGTAAGAGTTCTTTGTATATTGTGAGTATGAACTCTTTGTCCATTATGTATGTTAAAAATATTTTCTCAAAATCCAATGCCTGTCTTTTAATTTTGTTTAGAATGCTTTTCATAATATAATTAATTCTTTTACATTTTCTTTGAATGCATTTTTGCAGGTTTAGTTCTCCCATATGCTGTGTCTGAAACAGAGTTTAGCCTTCTGGATGTTTATTAGCAAATGCTCTTGGGATCAACCCCTCTGAAGGGAAGGAAAGGAAAGAGAAATGGTCAGAGAAAGAAGCTGAGCTGCCATGCTGGGCCAATGACAAGATCAATGCAGTTCATGGACAGTTCTGAGGCTAAAATGGTCTTGAAAATTTTGTTGAATTAGGCTGAGATGGCCAGGTCCTTATAATTCTACATTTCATCAGTCACTGAGTGTGGGTTTCCCTGGGAAGGGCTATGACCCTGGGTAAGACAACTCTTTGCAGCTGAGGCAATTATTGTAGAGGCCATCATCTGAAGACTCTCAGTTGTTGGGGCTATAAGTCTTTTACTGAAGACATTTGGGTAATATTTCGCAGTTCCCACCACATATATGTATGGTTTAGAGTCTTTAATGCATCTGGAATTTATTTTTTGTATATTATATGAGGTAGACAGAGGTTCTGATATTCCTATTCAAATAACCAATCTTTCCAACATTTTCTTGATAGTTCATTGTTGTTCATATACTTTTTAAAGCATTTTTTAAAAACTCAGTCAAAACACTCATTAATTTGAAATCTATTTTTTGGTGTTTTTGATAATTCTGATACAATATATATATTTCATTAAGTTAAAAGGAAAACTACAGGCTACTATAACAAGGTGCTGTAAACTGGGTATTTTACAACAGAAATTTATTTCACATAATACTATGGGATGGAAGTTTAAGATCAGGATGCCAACACAGTTGGATTCTGGCAAGAGTTTTCTTCCAGGTTATGGACTGCCCTAATTTCTTGTATCTTCACTTGGCAGAGAGAGACCTAGCCTTTTTTCTCCTCTTATAAGGACAACTAACCCCATAATAAAGTCTCCACCCTCATGACCTAATTACTTCCTAATAGCCCCACCTCCTAATACCATCTTAATAGAGAATACTGTTTTAAAATAAATTTTGGGGGGCAACACAAATATGATGTTCATAACAATAACAACAATAAAAAATCAGAAGCATGTATCAAATCAAGAGCTAGAGAAAAAATTCTCTGTTTTGAAGGGTTTTTTTTTATCATTTGTGTTATAAATCATCAAAACCAGAATGGAACATAATACATATTTTACAGTCTCTTCATTTCCCAGAGGAGAAAACTAGAGCCTGAAGAGTGGGAGAGCTAGATTAAAAACCACAACATAAAACTCCTGATTTCCAGGCCAGTGTTATTTTCTCTATACTAGGTTGGTTGCTTCTAATATATCATTTTATAACATAGGGCTTTGACTTTTTAAAAAAAATTATTTATTTATTTTAGAGAGAGAAAAAGAACGCACACAAATGCAGTGAGGGGCGGGGGCAGAGGGAGAGAATCTTCAAGCAGACTCCCTGCTAAGTGTAGAGTTACTTGGGGCTCAGTCACAGGACCCATGAGATCATGACCTGAACAAACACCAAGAGTCAGATGCTTAACTGACTGAGATATGCAGGTGCCCCAGCCCTTGAGGCTTTTTAATATTTTTATTAAAATATTTATTTTTAATTCATTTATACTTTCTAATATGTCCTTTAATTAAAAATAAGAAAATAACATTTCTTAAACTTTCTCTAACACAGTTTATTCACAAAGCTCAACTGTCATCTCCTTACATCTTCTAATTATTTGGAATCAGTATAAAAATTTCTGTACTGGCCCCACTCTCCTAGAAATGATAGAGTAATTAGAAAGTAGAAGGCATACCAAAGATAGATGACACTATATTGGCTTGTAAGGATAATTGCAAGTTTATGGATAAAAATCAATTTTTATCAGCTCACTTATACTCCATTATAAAGCTGTTGTGACACTTCCTGCCAAGGTCACATAGATGAAAACTAGTATGTATTTGATTTTAATAAATACTGTCTGTGGGAAACCTGGAAAGAAATGAACAGATGTTAGAACCATATGATAATAGTGTAGCAGAGTTTTAAAAAAAAGGAAAGGAAAAAACTGTGCATTTATATGAAACACCTGGTGATTATGATACTTTTGTAATTTTTATAACTACAGCATCTGGCCCTTTGCTGTTGTTCTTTACTTTTCAAATGCCAAGGAACTTATGTCTCTTACAGTGTAGATATGTCCATCAGAAGAAAAAAAAGCAGTAAACATGTTATGAATCATGCAAATAGATACCACTGCCTCCCCACAAGGAACATGTAATAAAATTGTTCATGAAATTTTAAAAGATGAGAAAACATTTAGATCAGCTTTCCCAGCTCTCTAAGAGGTAAAAAGGATTCACTAAAAGATAACTAGGTTATCCATCTGCACTGCAAATTTTTCTAATATTTAAATTTGCAAAAAGTGTAATTTATGGGGAATCTCTAAAATGCATATAGCACTCTA
This sequence comes from Meles meles, assembly GCF_922984935.1. Taxonomy (NCBI): domain Eukaryota; kingdom Metazoa; phylum Chordata; class Mammalia; order Carnivora; family Mustelidae; genus Meles; species Meles meles. The sequence goes on along the minus strand of NC_060087.1, from coordinate 79,000,036 downwards.
GGGTCTAAGTTAGGCCACTTGTATTCTTTCTGATTCAAGTGACATAGGTGAGGTGAACAGAGAATATAATTTGATGTAATTCAAGTTTGATTGAATTTCGTGATTTTCTCTGAGCTTTAGATGGTGTTCATGTGTTAAAGTATAGCAAATAAAAAATAATTCATCTAAATTTTCAGTTATTTTAATGGATAAACAAGATTAAAATATAACTCACTCAAATTTGATTTTTAAAAAATTACTTGGTACAATGCCAAAGTTTATGCCAAAGTTATTTTAGTAACTCTAACTCTTCCGTGGTTTTCTGGATTAGAACTTGGTGGAAACTTCAGAGTAGCGACTAAGATCTGATTTCTATATCAAGTCATATAGCAAGTCCCCCGAAGGTGATCCTAATTTTTATAAAACATGGTTTTTTTTTTTGTTTTGGGGGGTTTTTTTTGAAAATTCATCCTACTTCGGTTTTTATGATGATAAGCCTACTAAGGATTATCAGATGTCAAACTTAAAGATTTTCATGAATTAGATATATTTCAGTGAGGAGGAAATCCCTCAGATCATAACCTGAAACTCCCAAATCAGGAATAGAAAACAGTGGACTAATGGATCATGAATTATTTCTCATCAAGTACCAGAAATTTTCAGCACAGGGTTCTGGGAACCTGCTCCCCAGGCATTTGGAGTTGGTTTATGATATAAACCAGGAATAAGGGACAAGGGGCATGAAGGAGGGAAAAAGAGAGAACCAATTCACGGATGCATTATCAGAACCACCACTATGAGCACCCAGTCCTGTAAAACTATCTAATTTGCTTCATAAAATGCAACCCAAGACCATTCATCTAAAAAGAAAGAAAAAGCATTTAATCACCAGTCCATTGGCTAAAGGTTGCCCTACAGGGTATTAATATTATCCATCTTGCTACCATGTTGCTCCTGTTTGAATGCTAACTGCCTTCACAGAGCATCTCTTAAAGGAAGAATCAGAGAAGCCCTGGGGCCACAAGTGAGAGGCATTTGCCTCTGGCCAAAGACAAGGAAGGCATTTTCAGGTGGCCCCTTGCATTGAAACTGGTCAGAACCTACTGAGTCACCTGGGTGTGACTAGGTGAGAGAGGAAACCAGAAGATTTGAGGTGGTGCACAAGAAATAGTCAATATACTTTGGGTAGAGCTCACTAATGAGAAAGTATTAAACTACTTCATACAGTGGTAATGAGCAGAATAGTTTGTTTTTCATAGCTGTTATTTTAAAATTTCTCCACATAATTTAAATCTGAACTGTATGTTTGTTCCCCTTTCAATTAGTATTAATGAAATAATGCCACTGAGATTTGTTACTATGATAAGCACCATAGAACTGATGAAAAATGGATTTTTATTAGTATTTTATCCTTATTAGCAAGGAAGTTCCACAATCATGCCATTACACATAATTTTGAATAAGCAGCTTTTCATAATTATGAAACATAGAATTACAGAATCTAATTTAAACAATTTCACTTACTCTCTGAGGTTTTTAATCACATCCATGATTTTTTCAAGACCAAAGATGACATGTTTACCCTTCGTGAAAGAAGACAATTTAGTTATCAACAAAATCTTATTCTATTATAATTACTAACAGGACTATTTCCCTTTCTGACAATGATTTAAATATTTTGAAGTAATGAAATTACTATAACTTAACTTTGTCAGTATGTTTCACAATATTCCTGCTTGGCTTGTTTGCCAAAACTGCTCAGGCATATATCCATAAGTATTGAGAATAGGGTAGAGTACTGAGAGGGATAGAGGAAGTTTGGTTTTAAAATCAGCATTCTTAATATCTGCCATGTATTAAACCTGTGAAATGTGCCAGTCATTGTGCTAAATAAACACTATTCACATATGATGTCACTTAATACTTATCAAATAGGTGTTTTTAATCTCCATTTCATAGATAAGGAAACAGAAGTTGAGTAATATGTCAGGGGCCACACAATAGTAACAATATAGTTAGGATTCAGGTAAGTGTCTTTTACATTGTATTAAGGCTATTACTCAGCATGGTTTTCTACCTTTGATTTAGATGTCTGGAATGATGAGGGAAGAATCTTTAATTCTTTGTACACTGAATCACTTAGAAATTTGGTCCTTTGGTAAGTGTCTGTAGCCAAGCATTTGGAAGAATTTGTCAATGCTCATTCCTTCTTCAGCAGAGAGCCATGGGCACCCTGTTCAGTTTGGTTGCCAGACACTGTCTGGAAACTCAGTTATAATCAGATCACATTGCTTGGCTTTGTTTTGGCATATTATGGCATTGCAACATTACATTATTCCTATGGAAAGTTCTGAATAAGAAACAGTCACATCTCACAATTATTTCTCACAAAACTAGAAAAAAGAAGTCACATCTCTATTCATTAATTTTTCATCATTCTTAGAAATGTTCATTTTGAGAGTTTAAATGAAGTTTTATATCTTCAATTTCACTAACAATTTGGAAAATTTCATTGCTGTTTGAGACTTTTTCACAGAAATAGTTTGCATGGCCTCTCTATTCAATTTGAGCCCACATCGTTCCTACCTATATTCTGAAATGCTGAATTCAACAATATTCATTACATTCATTAAACTCACCAATTTTTGAAAAAATATTTTTATTTATTTGAGAGACAGAGCATGAGCAGGAGAGAGGAGGCAGAGTGAGAGGGAGAAGCAGACTCCCCACTGAGCAGGAAGCCTAACACAGAACTTGATCCCAGCATCCTGAGATCATGACCTGAGCCAAAGGTAGATACTTAACCAAGTGAGCCACCCAGATGCCTCTAAATGCACCCATTTTTAATTTAGCATGTCAAATAGGTACACGGGTACTAAATGAAAATTTTATTCTTTACTTCATATCCAGCAGGAGTGACCCAACCAAGGCTAAGTGGATTAGAGGCAATGTTCTTTTTTTTTTTTTTTTTGAAAATCTTTTTATTTATTTATTTATTTATTTATTTTTATTTATGACAGAGAGAGATCACAGGCAGAGAGGCAGGCAGAGAGAGTGAGAGGGAAGCAGGCTCCCTGCCAAGCAGAGAGCCCGATGTGGGACTCGATCCCAGGACCCTGAGATCATGACCTGAGCCGAAGGCAGCAGCTTAAACCACTGAGCCACCCAGGCGCCCTAGAGGCAATGTTCTGAGTTCTTTATTTCTAGAATGTGTGTGGCTCAACTCAGAGGCAAGTACATTAGCTCTGTTCCAGTCTCAGCAAAGGTTTCTTTATAATGGGTAATGCTTGACCAAATTAGCCTGTATGTCATGAACCAAGACCACTGAAAAACCATGGACTTAATTAATTGACAGGTACAATGTGTCTTTCTATAAATCATAGTTCCTGTTGGAACAGTATGTGTTAAAATGGGTTATCACACTGAGAGAGAGGTCAAATTTTTCATCTTGTTTTGCTTCAGGTTTCCATTTGACATATGATACCATTTAGTGGTTATAAGAATGATAAAACTCTATAAAAAGTATCTGTAATAATAATTATCTAACTATACATCAGAAGGAAGATGATACAGAAAATTTGCTTACCTAACTACTAAACTTTCCTCTCAGAGGTATTTAGGTCAAGGTTGTTTTGTGTGCTGTCTTTTTTTGCTTGTTTGTTTTTTGGTTTTATTTGTTTTGTTTTGTTTTGTTTTTTGCTTTGGCACATTGTTAATGTCACTTTCTTCATAAAACAATGGACATATGGGAAGAGCTGAACTACCTACAGAGCAATTCCTGAATTGTAGGATCAAGATTCTTTGTGATAGTTTCCAAGAGAGAATAATTTTTTTTTAGATATTCCTATCAATGTCTCAAATCTTTATTTTGACCCTGAACCATGAGAAGCTGTGATCACTGAAAGTGATCTATTCAAAGCCCCATCAACAGCCAAGCTTACATAAAAACTCACAGGTGTCTGCATTTGGCCCTAGCTGTTTTTCTAGGTCATGGTGCATCACATTCTCAGAAAATAGACCTCAACTACAAAACTTATTTTGTAGTTTATATTCTTCTCCAGCCAGACCACAACCCATATCCCACACGAGCCCCAGACAGAGCTTCTTGAGAAACCTGCCACATCCTGCTCTACCAGGCCAAGAGTCCACCCCTTCCATACACCCTCCATGGACGCAGCTACTACCCTCTTACATCTGCAAAAAGAAAAAAAAAAAACAGCTTAAAAAGCCCAGCCCAACAGAAGCTGGGGCCAACATTTCTCTTGATGTCTGGCCCCTCTCCTCCCTTGGGGAGTGAATAAACTGTCCTGCTTATTGTTCCACTTTTTGTGCAATTCTTTACCTCTCACATCACCTAGCACCCTAATAATCACCCTATAATTCAAGGCAGTCTAACTATTGTAGCAAAGAATTCCAATATCTCAATGACTAAACAACAAAGTCTTAGTTATCATTCATCACACAGTCCAATTAGGTAATGAGTAGAAAGTCTTTTACAAAGCACTTCAAACCCCAGAATCCTCCCATTGTGTGTTCTGTCATTCCCTAGAGCCTCAGAGTCCTCTACTGAATCCTCTGCTTCCATCTGGGTGAAAAAGGAAAAGAAAGAATTTGGAAAATGTGCACCTGTTCTCAATTCATGATGTACATCATCTCCACCCCATTCATCAGTAAGAACAAGCCAAGAGGGGCAGGAAATATAGTCTAGTGATACACCAATTGGTTGCACCTGACATAACCACCTCAAGAAACATATTCCAAAATGATGCACTATTGCAGCATATTTTTTGTTTTGTTTTATTTTGTTTATAACACTAATCACAAGATGCTATTAATTGGTTGGTTAACTTGAGGTTTACTTGTTCTGTTTTGTCTCTCTCCCTAGCAAGAAAGTACTGAGGACAGCGACCATGTCTGTGTTTTCCATTATTGTATTACCAGCATCTGGCATAGTATCTAATACATCATAGGCACTTACAAGGTTGTTAAATGAATGAATGCCAATGTTTATTAACAAACATGATGGAATAACTGTAATAGTTCTTCTTTTTTTTTTTAATTCTAATAGTTCAACACAGGATTTGAACACACAACCCTGAGATCAAGAGCTGAGCTGAATTCGAGAGTTGGATGCTTAACTGACGGAGTCACCCAGGTGCCCCAATAGTCCTTTAATTCGGAGATGGACTATCTAGTGAACAACAGATTTTCAGTAGGATGTGGAATCATCACCATACATAGTAAATATACATATCAATGGTAAGACACAACCAGATTTTAGAAAGGTTAATCTGAAAAATGTATAAAGTTAAAGATTCTGCCTAATGGGCCCTGGAAAGTTTCACTGAGGACATGTCATTTAAGCTAATGGAAAGATGGTATTGTCAGATTAAAAAAAAATGGGAAAGGGCATTTTGGACATGGAGAATAAAATGCACAAAAACATTGCAGCTTCCTCCCCTTGGGAGAACTGAGTAGTTTTATACAGTTAAAGTGAAGAGTGCTTGGGGGAGCACTGGAGATGAGTCTGGAAAGTCAGTCTCCAGCAATGGGGTATCACTGACAACTTCTAAGCAAAGAACTGACGTTGTCAGATTTGTACTTTACCAAGTTCATTCTGGCAGCACTATGAAGGGTATAACTAAGGGAGTCTAGACTGGAGTCAAGGAAACCAGTCACAAGGCTATTGGAAATGTGGAAGGTGAATGGAAATGTGTTTATTGTATATGTCAGGTCTACATAACACAATACGAAAACACTATAAATTCTTTTTTTACAAAGGATAATTAAGGTAAGTTTAAAGAATAGAAAAAATTGTTGGATGAGATTATTATACACAGTTTCTCATAACCATATCAAATTAATTTGAACCACCCTGTGGAACATAGAAATAACTTTGTTTACAGAATTCTTCTTCCTTATAATAATATTCTTTGTAATGTCCTATATTGAAACAGAGATTTTCCTTCTATTTTACCAATTAAGAATGTTCTGTTACAGAACCTGGACTGTATCACCCAACAGAAGAACCAAGCAGCACTGGAAGATATTTGAGAACAGAAGGTTTATTTAACACTAGTGGGCTCAGAGGAGACTGATCTCTGAAAGTCTGAGCCCCAAGCACAAGCAAGGGGAGTAATTTATACACTTCTACTTCCATGTAAATAGCACTTTTTGGCATGCATGAGAAGCAGGGCAGGAAGAAGAACCTGGAAGGGCCCCCAGGCAGGGACTGGGATTCCCCTGCTGGCTTGGTAGACCATCTTGGAGCACAGATTTTCCTTATCAGTTCCATCTCCATAATCTATTAAACTCTTCTGTGTGGGGATGAGGTATTTTGTCTTCTTTATACCCATTCCCAGATCTGTCCTTTCTCTTATGTAAACAGGAATTTATTTATTACTTTTTAATGTATTGCTTACAGATGTGAGGCACTCCTAACACTCCTCTTATATTTAGTAGCATTGTGATTATAGAGCTGAGAAATATGAACCTTCTGAAGACTTTGCTTCTACTGGATATACTGAAAAGGTAATCTGTGCTTTCTAGACATATCACAGTTTAGTAAAAGAACACAGGCTTTGTAGTCAGACTGCCTTGGGCTGAGTTCCAGCTCTGCCACTTACTAGCTATCTGACCTTGGGCAGGTCATTTAACCATTACCTCTTTGGGTGGTTGTCAAAAGTAAGATGAACTAATGCAGGTAAAAGACCTAGGACATTGCCCAGGGCTCAACTAATAAGAACTATTAGTTGAGGATGGAAACATCCATTCTCCAGAGTCCTAGCTAGTCATCCAACTCCCCCAAATGCCCAGTTCCAACCTTTATCTTCTCATATCAGCACTATATTTTGGCTTGCATGCAAACATTAGTTCAATTATTTTTTCCTTTTATTTATTTATAGAAAACATTTTTATATAGTATTCCTTGTCTCTCTTGTTACAGTCATAAAATTGTTTTCTTCCCTGAGTGGTATGGCAGACAATTCTGCCCATTTTTCCCCAACAGGCTTTACAACATTTTCTCCCACAAGATTTTGTTTCTTTAAAGTTTCTTTTCTTATCAGCAATAGGAATAGTTATAAAAATCAGATCAATAGCAATTATTTATTAGCTGTTCCCTTTAACAGATGCTTTGCTTGTGTGTTTCTACCAGTTAAGTAGCTCCATCATGGTGCAACCGTAATGATGTAGTTTTTGAATATAGGTGAAGTTTGGTGGGGTACAGAACAAATGGCCAAGAAAGAATTCTTGAGACAGCTTCAGTGCAAAACGGTGATTTTATTAAAGCATAGGGACAGGACACTTGGGCAGAAAGAGCTATTGCTGCTGACTGTTGCTCCCTGCTGCCCTGGGATTATGAGAAGCAACTGATTATATTCTTTGGAGTCCAAGGAAGTAAAGACAGGGCGTTCCAAAAGGATTTTCACATGCTAAAGAAGACTCAGCTGTATAGAGGAGGCCTTGCTATTATCTAATTAAGGTTGTTTTTCCCTCTAGTAAGGTATTAACATTAAGACAGGAGCTTCCTGGAAGAACATTATACTGTGCCTACTTCAAGTATTCGTCAATGGGCTACAGGGTATAAGGATATTTAATTTTATCTACATTTCTTTCTGCTTTGTTTCCCACATCATAATTGATAGGCCCCCAAATAATGGGTCTGTGATTAAAGGAGCAAGACTGATATAAAGCGAAGGTCAAGCAAGTTTTTATTTCACACCAAGCATCAAGAATTAGACCAAATGTTCAGGGCCGCACCTCTTACAAGAGAGGGCGACCTTTCTCTGTTACACAGACTAGCTTTTAAGGGCAAAGGCCATGTGGTTGGGCCTGGCCACGCACAGGTAGCCAATGAGATTGTAACACATAGAGGAAACTCCATAGTCATCTTAGGTCATACATAAGTGACCAATTGAATTACAATTTACCATATAGTAGACATTTAACCTAACCTATCACCTTGGTTAGAATTGGCAGCCAAAAGGCTCCCAAAGAGCGGGGCCCATACTCCTTGGTAGCTAGGGAGATAGTATGCAACTCCCTACTGATCGGATGTCTCCACCTGGCCTGACCCACCCTTGTATCTGGGCTTTGTTACCTGGGCTGGTTTCTGGGACTTGTTTTTAAGTAAGTCACCTGGGGGAAGGGGAGCAGGGACAGTTTAAGGGTTAAACAACAAGGTTATTGTTTAACCTTGATGGAAGCCTCTGGCTAAATAGGTCCTTACAATAATGATCTCCACTTTTTTTCTTTTTAAATGTTTTTGTCTTCTAAAAGTTGAGGACACTGCTTCTTTCCCATTCAGGAGATAATTTCAGTGAAATCTTTATTTTCTAGTTACCAGTTTACTGCATATGATTTTATTATCTTATACTTTAGACTCAATCTTCCTGCCTTGATTTTACTGAGGTTTGAGTATTTTAAACTCTTTCTTCTCTTCCCATACATCTAGTTATTCTTGGTCCATAATAATTCCATTTAGGGTCTGGCTCTGTTAGTTTTTACTCAACCTGAGTATCATCACTACAAACATCCTTGCTTATTCTTCCAATTTGACTGCTTTGGCCATGTAAATTTGATTACATTAAAACAGTGGCTTCCTACACCCTACTTAGGAATGTGTGTGTGTGTGTAGTGGGAAATCCCTTAAAATGTTTTTATTTAAGAAACATTTGTTCCTTTACTTTACAAGATGGATAGGAATCACCTTTTATTGTTTAGTTTCTCCTCTAATAATTAAAATGAACTTAAGAAATCAGTCACTATTGAAATCACTTGGAAAGTAGAATTTTTCTGTCTCCATCAGTGATTTGAAGCATCCACACTTTCTGCTTACAGAGTGGAAATGGACATTATAAATAGAAACTCCTGCTTCCAGCCTTTCCAAATACTTCCCAAACCACTGAATACACGATATTCAGAGAATATTCAGTAAATATCTCACTGAATACACTGAGAACATGATACAATCTTTCCTACTCCAACAGCATTTTTATAATATTGCCTTGAATAAATCTATGGCTTTAACATTCTTAACTGTTAAACAAATGTGATGAATGCATCTATAGTATTCATACCTTGAACTCACCAATTGTTTTGATTCACATCCTAGAACAAAAGCAACTAGAGATAAAATGGAAAGTTCCAATTCAGTGGGGTTCAACAGATACTTATTGGGTACTTGCTGTGTTCTTCTAGTCTGATACACAAACTCCTTCTGACTTCCAGAGAATATTTTAATATTGATATTTTGAGTTCCTGAACCCTAATTCCACCCTGTGTGGGTAAGGTTTCCTTCATACATCCAATAAGCAATTCTCAGACATCAGCTGAGTTTCCTACATTTCAACTGAATTCTGACACTATCTACTCATACATAGAACCAGATTCTACAGGTTAAGGGCTTAGTCTTACAAAACTGCTTCCTCCCCTGCCCAACACTCCTACACTGTTGGTGGGCATGCCAACTGGTGCAGCCACTCTGGAAAACAGTGTGGAGTTTCCTCAAAAAGTTGAAAATAGAGCTACCCTATGACCCAGCAATTGCACTACTGGGTATTTATATCAAAGATACAAATGTAATGATCCAAAGGGGCACCTGAACCCTAATATTTATAGCAACAATGTCTATAATAGTCAAACTATGGAAAGAGCCCACATGTGTATCAACAGATGAATGAATAAAGAAGATGTGGTATATGCATACAATGAAATATTACTCAGCCATCAAAAAATGAAATCTTGCCATTTACAACAAAGTGGTTGGAACTAGAGGGTATTATGTGGGAGACCACGATAAGGCTTGAGATGAGGACCAAACCAGGCCCTGACTTGTGTCTCCTTTAAAGTCCAAATAGCCTAAAAAAAGGCTTATTAGTATGGAAAAGTTGAGTTGCACTGAGAAAGAGTCTGTCCTATGTGTTGTGCGCTTGCCTACGTGACTTCCCACACGTTTACTAGTGAGATGAGAGCAATTTGGGTGGGGTCCTAAATTCTTAACTGGTCCTTGCTGTTCCAGCACAGCTCAAAGAACACGCTCAGGTTTGTTGTTACTTCTTTGTAATTATTATCTGAAGACAAAGACCACTGGCCTTGGAAGATCTGCGTTTAGACCTTGAGAAGTAGTTAATGGGGAAGTCTGGAGTGTTTCATGCATATGTAACAAATTCTTTCATAATTAGCTAATCATGGACACTTCTTTGTATAATTAATGATGGACACTCCTTTGTAATTATTTCTGTTGGCTATATAATGCCTGGCTGCCCTGAATAAACTCGGCACTGTTGGACATCCTCCTCAGTGTCCCTCCTGTCCCCATCACTTTGTCTCTTTAACTTCTTTTCACCATCCTCTTACCCTCACATTTCCTGGTCGATTTGTCATGCCGGCCACGACAGTATTATACTAAGCAAAATAAGTAAATCAGAAAAAGACAATTATCATATTATCTCAATGATATGTGAAATTTAAGAAACAAAACAGAGGATCATTGGGGAAGAGAGGAAAAAATAAAACAATGAAATCAGAGAGGGAGACAAACCATAAGAGACTCATAATCATAAGAAACAAACTGGAGGGACACCTGGGTGGCTCAGTGGGTTAAAGCCTCTGCCCTCAGCTCAGGTCATGATCCCAGGGTCCTGGGATTGAGCCCCGCATTGGGCTCTCTGCTTGACAGGGAGCCTGCTTCCTCCTCTCTCTCTGCCTGCCTCTCTGCCTACTTGTGATCTCTGTCTGTCAAATAAATAAATCAAATCTTTAAAAAAAAAGAAAAGAAACAAACTGGAGGGAAGGAGGGTGAAGGGATGGGGTAACTGGGTGATGGACATGAACTCTCATGCTTTCAATAATTTTCAATATTCTAAAACTCTTCCATTCTTGTTTCATCTATTCTCCTGTTCTACATACCTTTTTTCTTTCCCTGGGGTATTTCAAACAAATTCTTTCACTATATTTCATAAGGAAATGTTTATAGGATTTTTTTTAAATTTAGTGATTCATCAATTACATATAACACCCAGTGTTCATCATAACAAGTGCCTTCCTTAATACTCATTACCCATTTAGCCAATACCCCACTCACTTCCCTCCATCAACCCTCAGCTTTTTCTCTATGATTAAGAGTCTCTTAGGGTTTATTTCTCCCTCTCTCTGTTTTCCCTTCCCATGTGTTCATGTTTTATTTCTTAAATTCCACATATGAATGACATCATATGGTATTTGTCTTTCTCTAACTGACTTATTTCACTTAGCATAATACACTCTAGCTCCAACCACATCTTTACAAATGGCAAGATTTCATTCTTTTTAATGGCTGAGTGATATTCCATTATAGAGATATATCACTTCTTCTTTATCCAAAGGACATTTGGGTTCTTTCCATAGTTTTATTGTTGTTGATAATGCTGCTATAAACATAGAGGTGCCTGTACCCCTTCAAATCTATATTTTTATATCCTTTGGGTAAATACCTAGAGCACAATAGCTGGATCATAGGATAGTTCTATTTTTAACTCTTTGAGGCAATGTCATACGATTTTCCAGAGTGGCTATACCAGTTTGAACTCCCACCAACAGTGTAAGAGTGTTCCCCTTTCTCCACATCCTTGCCAACATCTGACATTTCCTGTGTTATTGATTTTAGCTATTCTGACAGGTGTCAGGTGGTATCTCATTGTACTTTTGTGTTTCCTTGATGATGAGTAATGTTGAGCATCCTTTTGTTTGTCTGTTAGTCATCTGGAAGTCATATTTTAAAATGTCTATTCATGGGGCACCTGGGTGGCTCAGTGGGTTAAAGCCTCTGCCTTCGGCTCAGGTCATGATCCCGGGGTCCTGGGATTGAGCCCCGCATCAGTCTCCCTGCTCGGCAGGGACCCTTCTTCCCTCCCCCACCTGCTGCCTCTCTGCCTACTTGTGATTTCTGTCAAATAAATAAATAAAATCTATTAAAAAAAGAATCTTTAAAAAATATTTTTAAAAAATGTCTATTCATGAATTCTGCCCATTTCTTAACTGAATTATTTGGTTTAGGGGTATTGAGTTTGATAAGTTCTTTATAGATTTTGAATACTAACTCTATCAGATATGTCATTTGCAAATATCTTCTCCCATTCCATAAGCTGTCTTTTAGTTTTGTTGACTGTTTCCTTTTCTGAGCAAAAGCTTTCTATCTTGATGAAGATGAAATGGTTCAAAAGCAATAAATAATAAGATTTTACTTTTATCTCCTTTGCCTCTAATAATGTCTTAAGAAGTTGCTGCAGCAAAGATCAAAGTGGTTGCTGCCTGTATTCTTCTCTAGGATTTTAATGCTTTCCTGTCTCAAGTTTAGGTCTATTATCTATTTTGAATTTATTTTTGTATATGGTATAAGAAAGTCGTCTGGTTTCATTCTTCTATATTTTTTGTCTAGTTTTCCCCACTCCATTTCTTAAAGAGACTGTCTTTTTTCCATTGGATATTCATTCCTCCTTTGTCAAAAATTAGTTGACCATATAGGTGTGGGTTCATTTCTGGGTTTCCTATTCTGTTCCATTGATCTATGCATCTGTTTTTCTGCCAGTACCATAGTGTCTTGATTAATGCAGCTTTGTAATATAGTTTGAAGCCCAGAATTGTAATGCCTCTAGCTTTGTTTTTCTTTTTCAAGATGGCTTTGGCTCTTCGAGGTCTGTTGTGGTTCCATACAAATTTCAAGATTGTTTCTTCTGGCTGTGTGAAAAATGCTGTTGATATTTTGATAGGGATTGTATTAAATGTGTAGATTGCTTTGTAGTTTTGACATTTTAACAATGTTTGTTCTTACAATGAGGCAAAAAACCCAAAATGGCCACCTCACTGAGATGAGGAGCCACTGAGGATGACTTGGTGCTTCTCCACCAAGTCACTTCCACATAGCTTTAAGAACTGCTGTGAGACCCCCAAGCCAATCAGCTGTGAGAAACCGTAAAAAATTCCTAGTTTGCCTATAAATACTTGTCCCAACAAAGGCCAGGTGCTCAGACTTTGGGAGTGATCCCACTGGGCCTGCTGGTGATAATAAAGCTAAGTTTTCCCTCATTTCCAATGTACCATTTGAGCTTCCTCGGTCACTTCAGATTTTCCACAACAACAATACATGAGCATGGAAAGTTTTCCCATTTCTTTGTGTCATCTTCAAGTTCTTTCAACAGTGCTGTATAGTTTTCACAGTACAGATTTTTACTTCTTTAGTTAAGTTTATTCCTAGGCATCTTATTTTTTTTTTGGCACAATGGTAAATGGGATCAATTCCTTGATTTCTTTTTCTGCTGCTCCATTATAAGTGTGTAGAAATGCAAGAGATTTCTGTACATTGATTTTATATTCTGTGACTGTGCTGAATACCTGTATTGGTTCTAGACATTTTGTGATGGAGCCCTTCAGGTTTCCTACATAGAGTAGCATGCCATTTGCAAAAGGTGAACATTTGACTTCTTCCTTGCCAATTTGGATGTCTTTTATTTCTTTCTGTTGTCTGCCTACTGAGGCTAGGACTTCCTCTACTATCTTAAATAGTAGTGATGAGTAGAGATCCATGTCTCATTCCTAACCTTAAAGAAAACGTGCTCAGTTCTTCCTCATTGAGGATGATATTAGCAGAGGGTCTATCATATGTGGCCTTTATGATGTTGAGGTGTGTCCCATCTATACCTACTTTGTTGAGGATTTATACCAAAAATGGATGCTATATTTATCAGATGCTTTCTCTGCATCTCTTGAGAGGATCATATGGTTCTTAAATTTTCTTTTATTAATATGGTGTATCACACTGATTGATTTGTGAGTATTGAACCACCCTTGCAGCCCTGGAATAACTCCCAGTTGATTGTGGTGAATAATTCTTTTAAAGTACTGTTGGATTCAGTTTGCTAGTATCCTGTTGAGTATTTTTGCATTCATATTCTTCAGAGGTATTGACCTGTAGTTCTCCTTCTCAGTGGGGTCTTTGTCTGGTTTTGGAATCAAAGTAATACTGGCATGGTAGAATGAATTTGAAAATTTTCTTTCCATTTCTATTTTTTGGAAAAGATTGAGTAGAATAAGTATGAACTCTTCTTTAAATGCCTAATAGAATTTCCCTGGGAAGCCATCTGGCCATGGACTTCTGTTTATTGAGAGATTTTAGGTTACTGATTCAATTTCTTTGCTGGTTATGAGTCTCTTCAAATGTTCTATTTCTTCCTGCTTTAGTTTTGGTAGTTTGTATGTTTCTAGGAATTTGTCCATTTCTTCCAGATTGCCCAGTTTGTTGGTGTTTGATTTTTCATAATATTCTTTTATAATTTTATTTCTGTGGCGTTGGTTGTGATTTCTCCTCTTCCATTTGTGATTTTATTTATTTGTGTCCTTTCTCTTTGCTTTTTGGTAATTTGACTAGTGGTTTATCAATTTTATTAATTCTTTCAAATAACCAGTTTAGTTTCATTGATTTATTCTACTGGGCTTCTTTTTGTTAGCTTCTATAGCATTTATTTCTGTTCTAATCCTTATTATTTCCCTTCTGCTGGTTTTAGGCTTTATTTGCTCTTCCTTTTCTAGCTCCTTTAGGTATAAAATTAGGTTGTATATTTAAGACTTTTTCTGCTTTGTGAAGTAGGCTTGTATTGCGATATACTTTCCTCTTAGGACCACCTTTGCTGCATCCCAAAGGTTTTAGACTGTTGTGCTTTAATTTTCATTTGCTTCCAAGTTTTTTGTTTGTTTGTTTTTGGGTTTTGGTTTTTGGGTTTTTTTTTTGTTTGTTTGTTTTGTTTAGTTGGTTTATGTTTTTTTTCCCCATTCATTTCTTGTAGGATGTCCCTTAACCTCCATGTATTGATGGTCTTTCCAAAGTTTTTCTTGTGGTTGACTTCAAGTTTCATGGTGTTGTGGTCAGAATGTATGCATGGTATGGTCTTAATCTTTTTGTACTTGTGGAGACCCTGATTTGTGACCCAGTATGTGATCTTTTCTGGAGAATGTCCCATGTGTACTTGAAAAGAATGTGTTTTCTGCTGCTGTAGGATGAAGTGTTCTGAGTATATCTGTGAAGCCCATCTAGTCCAGTGTGTCATTCAAAATTATTGTTTCCTTGTTAATTTTCTGCTTAGGTCATCTGTCCACTGATTTAAGTTGGTTGTTAAAGTCCTCTAGTATTTTTATATTATTATCAATGGGTTCCTTTTTGTTTCTTATTAATCGTTCTATATATTTGGGTCCTTTCAAGTTGGGGGCATAAGTATTTGCATTCGATTATTTTTTTAAGATTTTATTTATTTATTTGACAGACAGAGATCACAGGCAGGCAGAGAGAGAGGGGGAAGCAGGGTCCCCACTGAGCAGAGAGCCTGATGTGGGGTTCGATCCCAGGACCCTGAGACCATGACCTGAGCCAAAGGCAGAGGCTTAACCCACTGAGCCACCCAGGCACCCCTGCATTCGATTATTTTTGTGTAGTCCTCTTTACTATGATGTACCACCCTTCTTCATCTCTTACTACAATCATTGTTTTAATATTTAGTATTTCTGATATAAGTATGGCTACTTTGGCTCTCTTTTCACATGCATTAACATAATAAATGGTTCTCCATTCCTTCACTTTCTTTTTTTTTTTAAGATTCCTTTATTTATTTGAGAGAGGAAGAGAGAGCAGAGGGAGAGGAAGAGAGATTGGGAGAGAGAGAATCTCAAGGAGACTCCCAACTAAGGACAGAGCTGGATGCAGAGCTTGGTCTCATGACCCTGAGATCACTGACTGAGCTGAAATCAAGACTCAACCACTTAACCAACTGAGCCATTAAGGTGCCCATTCACCCCTTCATTTTCTTTTTATTTTTAATAAATTACTTTAAGATTTTTACTTATTTATTTGACAGAGAGAGACACAGCGAGAGAGGGAACACAAGCAGGGGGAGTGGGAAAGGGAGAAACAGGCTTCCCGCTGAGCAGGCAGCCTGATGTGGGGCTTGATCACAGGACCCCAGAATCATGACCTGAGCTGAAGGCAGCCGCTTAACAACTGAGCCACCCAGGTGCCCCTCATCCCTTCACTTTCAATCTCCACATCTTTATGTTTCAAATGGTCTCTTATAGGCAGCATATAGATGGGTCTTTTTTTTATATCACATTTTGATACCCTATGTCTTTTGATTGGAGCATTTAGTCCACTTACATTCAAAGTGATTGTTAATAATAGATATTAATAGATTGCCATTGTGTTACATGTAATGGTGGTGTTGTTGGTGATGTTCTCTGTTCCTTTCTAGTGTTTGTTGTTCTTGGTCTTTTTTTCCCCCAAAATGTCCCCTTTATTATTTCCTAAAGAGCTGGCTTAGTGATCACAAACTCCTTTGTTTTTGTTTGTCTGGAAAGCTCTTTATCTCTCCTATTCTGAATGACAGCCTTGCTGGATAAAACATTCTTGGCTGCCGTTCAGCACGTTGAATATATCATTCCATTCTCTTCTGACCGTTCAGCACGTTGAATATATCATTCCATTCTCTTCTGACCTGCCAAGTTTCTGTGGACAGATCTCTGTGAACCTGATCTGTCTTCCCTTTTAAGTTAAAGACATTTTTTCCCCTTGTTGCCTTCAGGATTCTTTTCTTGTCCAAGTATTTTGTGAATTTGACTTTGATATGTCTTGGTGAAGACAGGGTTTTTGTTGAATTTAATGGGAGTTTTCTGTTTCCTGGATTTTGATGTCTGTGTCCTTCCTCAGATTAGAGAATTTTTCAGCTATAATTTGCTCAAATAAACCTTTTGTCCCTTTTTCTCTCTCTTCTTCTGGGACTCCTATGATACAAATATTGTTATGCTTTATGGAGTAACTGAGTTTCCTACATCTACATTCGTGATCCAATGCCTTCCTTTCCCTCTTGTTTTCAGATTCATTAGTTTTCATAATTTTATCATGTATATCACTGATCTGTTCCTCTGATTCATCCATCCTTGTCATTGCATCCAGTCAGTTTTGTATCTCAGTTATAGCATCTTCTATTTCAGCCTAATTTTTAGTTCTTTAATCTCTGAAATAAGGGATTCTCTAGTCTATTCTAGCTTTTCTCAAGCCCAGCTAATATCCTTAAATAGTTATTTTAAATTCTACTTCAGGTATGTTATTTATATATATTGATTAAATCCCGACTGTTACTTTTTCTTGTTCTTTCTTTTTAGGGTGAATTCCTCTGTCTCTTCATTTTTTCTAGGTCACTGTTTTGTGTGTGTGTGTGTGTGTGTGTGTGTGTGTGTGTGTGTGTGTGATTGTTAGGAAAGCTGTTGTGTTTCCTGCTCCTAAGCATAATGGTTATATTAAGAAGAGGTCCTATACTGTCTTGGTCCTCATGCCTCAGAAGTTGTTTGTGCAATCTGCTGTTGTGTTTTGGCTGCTCCTTCCCTCGGGTGAGTCCTCTGCAGTTTCTTCTTGCCTGCAGTGAGGGATGTTTGGACTTTGTCCACTGTGTGGCAAGTTTTAACTAGGTATGTTTTGTTCTGTTTGTTAAAAGAAGGTACTTCTTTCCATGAGGTAGACGTTTTCCTACCTGTATATGTGCAGTTTATTCTTTCAGTCCTTAGATTTATTTCTTGAGTGTACAGAATGATTTGATATTTATCCAGCTATGTTCCAGGAATGAAGAAAACTTAGGTTCCCCTATTCCTACACCATCTTAACTCCTCCCTTGGGTGCTTTTCAAAAGGCACAACAGTAACATAACAAAAGAGAACTATATTGCTCTCATCACCTAGGAAATTCCAAGCATTTTAGAAGCTCCATGCCAGAAATGGGTATGAAGACATATATATTCCTTGCTATAAACCATTGTATCCCAACTGATGAAGAGTATAGGGAAAAGTCTGGGCCTCACATTCCTCATCTAAAAAAATTACAAGTTGTTGGAAGTTTTTCAAATCTTCAAAAACCACTGGAAAGTCAATGTTAATCTTACCAATATCTCTTAGTTCAACAAAGATTTCCAGCATTTTGGGGCTGGGCCACAGAAAGCCACAAAAGATGTGTAAGCTACTTTAGGCAACATACCAAAGAAGGTGAAAATGTTTGTATTTCCTGATTATGTTCTCCCTGGTAAATCTGTATCATCCAACTGCAGACAAATATTTGGAAGCTGCTCCCCCTGATGTAATGGAGGACCTTAGATTTATCCATCACCATTATTGGTCATTTAGAATAACTCAAGTAATCAAAGAAACAGGTGGTTATACTCATTGGCCCCTTTAACTCTCCTTTATGTGCCATCATACCTTCACTAACACATACCATGTTTATACACACAATCACTTTTGGCAGATATAATGGAGGGAAAATTCCTCTCCATACTCTTTGGTCTCTGAGTGGGCCTAAGATTAGATTTACATAAGAGTGAGAAAAGCATACAAATGTTATCAAATTTTTACATGTAGATGTGTGTCCTCCCAAGAGAATAAGGACTCAAAAAAGTGACCAATGCAGGAAGTTTTATACCCTTTAGATAATGAAATAAATTTGTGAAGAATTGCAAAAACAAAGGAGTTTAGGTTATGCATAGGAAATGGTGAGAAATTAACTAGGTTTGTCTATATAGCTTTTTTAGTCTTAAACTTCCTGTCTTTGATGATGAGGATATCACCTGTCCTCCTGATACAGTGAGGGTAACTTTTGCATGAGAGAGTGTTGCGGAACCTGGACTGGATCCTGGCAGAAAAAACAAGCAGCACTCGAAGACTTAAGAGGATTAGAGGTGGTTTTTTTGTTTGTTTGTTTTTTGTTTTTTTAACACCAGTGGACTCAGACAAGGTTGTTCTCCAAAGGTATGAGCCCCAAGCACAAGCAGGGAGGGGGATTTATACCCTTCTCTACTTCTGAATACTTGGAATTTATGGTGCACGTGGGAAATGGGGTAGGAAAGAAGAACCCAGAAGGACTTTGAGACAGGGACTGGAATTCCCTTGCTGGTTTGGTCAGCCATCTTAGAGTAGTTTTTTTTCCCTATCATTGCCCCCTTTGATGCCCCTGTAAACACCTAGTTTAGAGGGCATCATTATTACCTATTACCATGGCCCTGCAAGGCTAGTATTTGGGCAGTGGCTCACCTGGTAATAATGTTTTCTATGAACTTAGCAATCCATCTAAAGGTTCCTAAGGCTGTCCAATAAGCAATAACAATAACAAGTTTCTAGGAGAAAGTCCAGTCAGAAGGAGGAGCAATGTAAAGTCCAACTCCTGAGGTGAGGGTGTCAGTGTCATGTTGACAATAATCAGGGACCATGGTGAACAGATGTCCATCAGTTGGTGGGGTCTCATCAAAGGTGGAGTCAGAGCAGGTCCGTAGGGTCTGGTTGGGGTTTCCACAGTGTGATTCATCCAACCGGTGAGGCCATTCTTTACTCTAGAGCAGTGGTCCCATCTGGGGACACCTAAGACCCTGAGGGCAGTAGGGGTGGTTAGAACAACAGTGTGGGGCCCTGTGCACCATGGTTTAAGGGGGCCCTTTCTAAAGTTTCTCAGAAGATGCACCTTTGAGTTTTTCCTGGGGCTTGGAGGTGTTGGGACACCTCTAAGTTTCCAATCTGTTTGAGGTCTCCTCTAAGCCTACTTACTATGGGGGTGGCCTGCCATAGAGCCTTTGAGATGAATTATAGCTGTGGCAATCTTTCAAATTCAGTTGACTAGAATAAACACTATCAATGACCTCCAACAGTTATGCTCTACAGAAATATGACGTTCAGGTCCAGGTATAAGGGTAGATGGATTTTAAAGTCTGAAAGGTTTTAGGTATTATTTCAGGTATCTCTATCAGTGTAGCCTGGTATTTAATAAGTTAGCCTCCATCAACCATTGGCGGCCTTTGGTTTCTAAGACAAATCTGGACCTGATGCAAAGTCATTACAGTCAGGGACTGTCCCATAGTGAGCTTTGAGGCTTCTTTTATGAGGAGGGCTATTCTATACTTAGCTAAAGCCTTTGTTTGTAATTGTACCTCAATAGAGATGGCTTCTGTGATAAATGTGATTAAAGGATGAGACCATTAAGAAGCCCTTTTCTTGTGTGGTCCAGCCTTAAAAATATCCCAATTACAAAGCATCACTGGAAAGTGGGAGAAAACTTGTCAAGAGATAAGAGGAGTCCCACATGCATCATCCAATCCAATCATAAAGAAAGTGGGGTCATCTATTACCTCCACAAGCCCATAGTTAATCCTATGGGGTGGGTTATGCTTCTGGCTTTTAGGCAATTTCATTATCCTAGCCCCACAGAATTGTTTAAGGTGATAGTTAAGTTATACAATTGTTGGGGAATCGATCCCAATTTCTAGTTGTTTAAATAATTATGTGCCTATGGGTTTCTGTTATTATCCCCACAGAATAATCTGCAGAAAATCGTCTATATATGAGTTACTGTGGTAATTTCTCTTAAGTTTACTTCTAGTTGTCTAGCTTAGGTAAACAACTAACATTTAAAGACAATCAAATCTAGAACTTAACATCCAAAAACTGTGTTATTGAAACATTTTTTTTCTCTCTAAAATAACACTCATTTCCAGAGATAGCCAAATTAGGACTAGTTTATTTGAAAAACAAGTCCAGTTTAAACAGACTTGGCCTAATTATTTACATAAACTCAGCAAGAACAGTGAGTGATCATATAGATCTTTTAGAATCTGCTTTGCTCAAACTTCTTACAAGAAATCTCTAGGTTGAACTTTCAGTAACCTCTCCAGACCAGAAGCCAAGTGAAGTCTTTGCCATCAGACATGCCTGCAATACCTGTAGATTTGGGCAGATTCCTCTTCATGAGGTTCCCAAAGTATCCTGAGGTTCCTGCACCTGCCAGGAATTGACATTCTTTACTTACCTGGTGAAACTGCTGGGAACTCTGTAAGCAAGTTATCAGGCCAGCAGTTCCAAGGGGCTTTATGGCTCCAGGTTTCATAAAGTCAACCTTAGTTCCTTAAAGCTGTCTGGCCATATCTGAGTCTATGCATGTCTTTCTCAAATATGACATCCCAGTCAATGCCTTGGTAAAATAACCAATGTTTCTAATAGTGTCCTGTTACAAGGAGAACAGACTTTTTTTTTTAATATTTATTTGACAGACAGAGATCACAAGCAGGCAGAGAATGAGAGGGAAGTAGGCTCCCCACTGAGCAGAGAGCCCAATGTGGGACTCGATCCCAGGACCCTGAGATCATGACCTGAGCTGAAGGCAGAGGCTTAAACCATTGAGCCACCCACGTACCCCAGGAGAATAGATTCTTATTGAACTTATGGAAATGACTAGGATTTACATGGAAGAATACTTACTGAGACCTTTTGAGTTTGAGGGTTCCAGTAGAGAGAAAAGTTGAATGCTTTGATTTGTTTACAAATAAGTATTTTTACATTTCTGTAAGTCACAGATAACTTTTTTTATTTTTTAGAGATTTTATTTATTCATTTGACAGAGAGAGAGATCACAAGTAGGCAGAGAGACAGACAGAGAGAAGAGAGGAAGCAAGCTCTCTACTGAGCGGAGAGCTCAATGCAGGGCTCAATCCCGGGACCCTGAGACCATGACCTGAGCTGAAGGCATAGGCTTAACCCGCTGAGCCACCCAGGTACCCCAGTCACAGATAACTTAAGTAAAATTTTCCTTATTGTGGAAGAGCAAACATTAGAGAACCAGTAATGTCTAAAATAAGAGACCCAACAGTATAATCTTTTAGTTCATTTAGTCCCATGTTAATAATTTTGGTTTAGTTTGAATGCAGCTTTAGTTAGTTCTGGAAATTCTTACCCATTTCAGTTTAATATACTGAATACCTGTATTTGTCCTGAAAGACCTTTATATGAATCTCCTTGAAGATAAAACTCATTTTATAAGAGAATTAGAACAATTATAAATGACAAAAAAATTCAGAAATGGACATTGTTGATGAAAACTCTTGATACTATAGACAAGGAAACTCAGTTATCTAGTGACCCATTAACACATAACACTTCAACAGCTAGAACCAGAACGTACCATACAAAACAAGCAAGCCTAATTAGTCAAGACTTTGTTCAAGATTTAAATCTTGGGGAAGTTTGTTAAAACCCTTTTAAATCACATGCCTAAATAGGATTAGGGATGATAAAGATCTGATACAGGGAAAATACGGAGAATGTTTTTTTCTGGTCAGGCAAAGAGTAATCAATCAACTATGTACATTTTCTTCTTAACAGTACATCAATTAATCTAAGAAAACTTTGTCTTATTGAAAAGAAAGTAGACATTCAATCTTATACCAGTGTACTTTAAAATCCATTTATTTCAATCTTAGTCTGTCCTGACCACATGTAAAATTCTTTTTCTGAAGATTTACCTTCACAAACCTTCTACAACTTTTCTTTGCATTCAGGTTTTGTCCCAAGCCATTTCTCTCTGAACAACCATCTCATTTAGGACAAAATTACCTTCTTTTATTTTCAACAAAATGAAATCCCATTCCTTATATTTCTTACATATCTCCTACTTTTCCACATACAGAATTGTTTCCCTTATTTCCATCAGTCTTAGTTACAGTTAGCAGAATCTTGTATTTAGAAATGCCTTATTCTCTAGTGACAGCTAAGTATTAACCAATTGTGAACTATTACGCCAGAATTCTTTAGAGGGCAAATTTGTGAATCAGTTAAGCACAAAACATGTTTACCAATGGATTTAAATATCCTTAGTTTCTTTGCAGTAAGAAGTCAAAAGCACAAACCTATATACAGTACTCAATGCTTTGTCACTTTATCCTATTTGGAAAAGACCTAGATGTCCAACAAATTTTATTCCATTATCATCCAAGCAAAAACTTTAAAGTTTCAGGTTACCAAGGACTTTGAAAGCTATCTCAGCAATTACCCATGAAAACTTTGAGACAGACAATTAACCATCAGTTTTGTCATCCCTTTGCTGACAAATTTCAACAGATAACAAGAGCTTATTTGACCTTCAATAAACCTTGATAGAAGTTTCACATTTATTGCTGATAACTTAAAAGACATGTTTATCTTAATTAAACCAACAAACTCAACTTAGTTCAAACACTGATTTATGTCCCACCTGGGCCCACTCCACCTTCAATGTTTACCTGAGACATAGGTGGGGCAATCTGGAGTGGGATGTGTTAGGTCCAGGGGGTACTCTTCTTGCTCCCTGACAGTGAAGAGAGGAGGAGCCATGGTGCAGGAGGCACTGAAGATGGTCTCAAAGCCAGTTATGCAGACCACATCCAAGTTGGTGCAGAAACAGGAGAAGGGGGAGACAGAAGAAACAAAGTCCTGCCAGAAGGAAGAGAAAAAGTTCCCAGTTTTAGAGCTCATCAGCTCCAACAGAGGAACAGATGCCATGTTTTCCCATCAACAAGGGGGGAGGGTTTAGGCAGTCCACATTGGGCCAGAGAAGATAGGGAATTTCCCTGAAACAAAGGGAGTTTCAGCAGCTGCTTGGGAATATTCCTTTAAGTGTTCATCTTGAATTAGACTAACCATATTTGGCTCCAGTTATAGCCATTAGCATGAGAAATGAGTGAGGGAGAAGCCCCCACATCTATCAGGAGGAACAGAGAGAGAGAAAGTCAGAGTCCTCTTTGCTAGGGATGGCCTGTGTATCCTCCAGCAACCTGGGTTTACTAGAAGGCTTACTTAGATAATTATCATCCAATATGTCAGGAGGGACTTTACTAGCTGACCAGTTCAGGCAAACACATTCTGTAAAAATGCACTTAGGTAGGGGTCCTGGTGTAGAGTAATGAAGGCCTAGGTTATGAGCAATGAAGGTATCCTAGGTTCATGTGCCCTATTTCCTGCAGAGGAGATGTAACTGATAGATCCCACTGAGGCCATGCAGTGTCCCAGGAGCTCAGTCCTTTCCTAAGTTTTATAATGCAATTTGTTTCCAGTGGGTTAAAAGGGCACTCCAATGTAGAGTCTTGGGAACTGAAGAAGCCTACTGAGGCCATGTTCCCAGAAAAGTAAAGAAGGTCCATTACCAAATCCTTCCTGAATCCTGGGTGGCATCCCATGCAGGATATGTCAGAGGTTCCTGTATGTCAAAAGCGACTGTAGGCGTCCCTCAAACAAGACATCATTATTGATCACGATCCTGCCTTCCTGTGAAGGCATTCCTGCAGTAAAATGCCCTGGAGGGGTATTGGTGCCCCTCCCCTACCCCATCGTATCCTAGGCTGCCAATGGGTGCCTGGTGAATGGACTAAAATACTATGCTGTGCCATGCCATTGTCTGCCCTGAAAGGTTGCATACTGTTTTGCCATTTTAACCCATAGAGAATACTAGAAAAACTTTTGCCAGGGGAAGTTACCCAATTTTACCTTTAAGTAGCTCATAGAGGACACTGACAGAAACAATAAAGACTGAAATCCACCATGGTCTAAGCGACATTCCAACACATGTGGTCCTTACAGCCAACTTCCCTAGGAAATGGTCCCCAGTTGGGTTTTAATTCAATTGGGTACTTGTTTCAGCCAGCTCCCAGTGGAGGTCCCATGGTCAGAAGTGGCTAGACCAGGGATGTGGAGAGGATCACATTAGATCAATCAGGAGGAACCTGTTAGGGTACATGATCAAAGAAGCAAGACTGATACAAAGCGAAGGTCAAGCAAAGCTTTATTTTGCGCCAATCATCGCAAATCAAGCTGACTGGTCAGAGCCGTCTCTTGCAAAGAGGCGACCCCTCCCTGCCTCACAGACAAACTTTTATAGAGTAGGGGCCGTGTGGTTGAGCCTGGCTACACACAGGTGGCCAATGAGATTACAATACACAAAGAAAACTGCACAGTCATGTTAGGTCACACACGGGCAGCCAATTGAATTACAATTCACCCTAGTAGATATATGTGTGCCCCACTGATTGGATGTCTCTACCTGGCCTGACCCGCCCTTGTATCTGGGCTTTGCAAGTAAGTTCCTCTGGGAGGGACAGGGTCAATCTAAGTTTACTGCATAGGGTCAATCTAAGTTTACTGCATAAACAACAAAATGTCTCCCTCTGATTAAGTAGACCTTTACAGAAACCTCACACAGGAGTCTTGAGATTAGCAGCCATCCTGATGACTTAGGTAGCTGTCCCGTGCCCAAGACAGACAACTTTGTATAAGAACAGGAATAAAGAGAGGGCATCAAGTTTCTATGTATTATTACTTTTCAAGCCAGGGTACTAACTTCCAGCCAAAAGTCAGACATTTTCCTCCGTGTAGAGTAGCCACGGGCTAGAGGATTGCAGTCTGAGCAATCAACATGAAAGTGTTCCAATAAGACCAGACTCCTTGAAAATCCCCTGAAATGAGACTAAAGAAAGAGGAGAGAAAGTACTCACCAATTTTGCACCGAAGCAAAAATTCTTTCTTGGTCATCAGTTCCAGACCTCACCCAACCGGACCTTACTTATATTCTAAAACTTCATCCTTTGGCACCCGAATATGGGGCTGTGAGTCTCTACATTTGAACCCTGAGCTTCTGTGCAAAAATTGGTGAGTACTTTCTCTCCTTTTCCTTTCGTCTCATTTCAGGGGCTTTTCAAGGAGTATGGTCTTATTGGGACACTTTCATGTCAATTGCTCAGGCTGAAATCCTCTAGCCCATGGCTACTCTACAGGGAGAATACCTGCCTTTTGGCTGGAAGTCAGTACCCTGGCCAGAATGGTAATAAGACCCAGAAACTTGATGCCTTCTCTTTATTCCTGTTCTTATATAAAGTTGTCTCTCTTGGGCATGGGACAGCCACCCAAGTCACCAGGACAGCTGCCAGTCTTAAGACACCTGTGTGAGGTTTCCTCCTGATTGATCTAATGTGTTCCCCTCCACCTCCCTGGTCTAGCCACTTCTGGCCATGGGACCTCCACTGGGAGCTGGCTAAAACCAGTACCCAATTGAATGAAAAATGCAACCAGGGACCATTTCCTAGGGAAGTTGGTTGTAAGGACCACATGTGTTGGAATGTCGCTTAGACCTTAATGGATTTCAGCCTTTACTGTTTCTTGTCAGTGTCCTCTATGAACCACTTAGAGTTACAAAATTGGGTAATTTCACCTTGCCAAACTTTTCTAGTATTTCCGTGGGTTAAAATGGCAAAACAGTATGCAACCTTCAGGGCAGACAATGGCATGGCACAGCACGGTATTTTAGACCATTCACCAGGCACCCATCAGCAGCTTAGGATGTGATGGGTTAGGGGAAGGGCAGTGGCACCCCTCCAGGGCCTTTTACTGCAGGAATGCCTTCACAGGAAGGCAGGATCATGATCATTAGTGATGTCTTGTGTGAGGGATGCCTCCAGTTGCTTTTGACATATGAGAACCTCTGACATATCCTACGTGGGACACCACCCAGGAGTCACGGGAATGTGATAATGGACCTTCTTTACTTTTCTGGGAGCATGGCCTCAGTAGGTTTCTTTGGTTCCCAAGGACTCTACCTTCTCTACCTTGGAGTGCCTTTTAACCCACTGGAAACAAATTGCATTGTAAAACTTAAGGAAGGACTGAGATCCTGGGACACTTTATGGCCTCAGTGAGATCAATCAGTTAGATCTCCTCTGCAGAAAATAGGGCATATGAACCTAGGATACCTTCATTGCTCTACACCAGGACTCTGACCTAAGGACCTCTTACAGAATGTGTTTCTCTGAATGGGTCAGCTAGCAAATTCCCTCCTGACATATTAGATGATAACTATCTAAATAAGCCTTTTCCTAGTAAACCCAGGTTAATGGAGGATACACAGTCCATGCCTAGCAAAGGGGACTCTGACTTTATCTCTGTTCCTCCCAAAAGATGTGAGGTTTCTCCCTACCTCATTTCCAAGGTTAATGAATGTAACTGGAGTCAATTGGGGTTAGTTTAAATCAAGATGGAGACTTTAAGGAATATTTCCAAGCAGCTGCTGAAACTTCTTTTGTTTTGGGGAAATTCCCTGTCTTCTCTGGTCCAATATAGATTGTCTCTCCCTGGCCTTGTTGGCGGAAAAACATGGCACCTGCTTCTCTGGAGCTGATGATCATCTGAATCAGGAACCCTTTCTCTGCCCTCTGGAAGCACATTGTCTCTTCTGCCTCCCCATCCCCCTTTCTCCTGTTTCTGCAACACCTTGCATTACTGGCTTCTAGACCATCCAAGTGCCTCAGGCACCACTGTTAAGGAGCAAGAAGAACACCCACAGGACCTAACACCACCTACTCCAGATTTCCCCATGTGTCTCAGGTGAAAATTGACCATGGAAAAGATCCTGGTGGAACATAGTTCAGCATTTAAACTAAGTTTGTTGGTTTAGTTCAGACAGATGTGTCTTTGAAGTTATCAGTGGTAAATGTGAAACTTTTATTCTATCAAGGTTTACTGAAGGTCAAATAAGCTCATTATATCTGTTGAAATTTGTTAGCAAAGTGATGACTAAACTGATAGTTAATTGTCTCAAAGTTTTCATGGGTAATTTTTAATATAGCTTTCAAAGTCTTTGATAACCTGAAATTTTAAAGTTTTGGTTGGATGACAAATGGAATTAAATTTTGGACATCTAGGTCTTTTCCAAATAGAATAAAATGCTAAAGCATTGATTACTGGACATAGGATTGTACCATTGACTTCCTACTGCAAAGAAACTAAGGATATTTAAATCTGTTGGTAAACATATTTTGTGTTTAACTGATTCATAAATTTGCCATCCAAAGAATTCTATTGTAACAGTTCACAAATGGTTAATACTTAGCCATCACTAGATGATAAGGTGTTTCTAAGAGTACAAAATACTGTTAACTGTAACTATGACTGATGGAAGTAAGGGAAACAACTCTATATGGAAAAGTAGAAGATATGTAAGGAAGATATAAGGAATGGGAATGCATTTTGTTAAAGGAACAGAAGGTAATTTTGTCCTAAATGAGTTGCTTGGAAGGAAATGGCTTGGGACAAAACCTAAATGCAAAGGAAAGTTGTAGAAGGTTTTTGAATGGAAATCTTAAGAAAAAGAATTTTAAGTGTGGTCATGACAGACTAAGATTGAAATGAATTTAAAAAAAGACAGTGGGGGCGCCTGGGTGGCTCAGTGGGTTAAAGCCTCTGCCTTCGGCTCAGGTCATGATCCCAGGGATCATCAGGCTCTCTGCTCCACGGGGAGTCTGCTTCCTCCTCTCTCTCTGCCTGCCTCTCTGCCTAGTTGTGATTTCTTTCTGTCAATTAAATAAAAATTTAAAAATAAATAAATAAAAATTTAAAAAGACAGTGGTATAGAAAGCTGGTTTTCTTTCTGTTTAAAAGGACAAAGTTTTCTTAGGTTAATTGATCTGCTGTTAAGAAGAAAAGGTAGGGGAGGAGTCAAGATGGCAGAGAAGTAGCAGGCTGAGACTACATCAGGTAGCAGGAGATCAGGTAGATAACTTATCAAACCATTGCAAACACCTACATATCCAATGGGACATCGAAGAGAAGAAGAACAGCAATTCTAGAAACAGAAAATCGACCACTTTCTGAAAGGTAGGACCAGCAGAGAAGTGAATTAAAAGCGATGGGAAGAAAGACCGCAGGGGGAGAGCCCGGATCCCAGCAAGCATCAGAGAAATGGAGCACTAAATCAGGAATTTTAAAAGTCTGCTCCACTGAGGGACATCGCTCCAGAGACTAAACTGGGTTCAGCGTGGCCCCAGATCCCGCAGTGTCACAGAAGGATCAGGGGTGTCTGAGTGTCACAGAGCTCACAGGAATTAGAGCAGGGAAGCCAGCTACAGAGACAGAGCCAAGGAGTGAGCTCTCAGCTCAGGGTTATCTTGAACCAGTCGCAGGCTGGGTGAGCTCAGAGCACAGCCAGAGGTCAGGGAGATAGGAGTGATTGAGTGCTTTTCTCTGAGGGCGCCCTGAGGAGTGGGGCCCTGAGCTCTCGGCTCCTCCAGGCTGGAGATTGGGAGGTCGCCATTTTCACTCCCATCCTCTGAAACTCTATGGAAAGCGTTCAGGGAACAAAAGCTCCCAAAAGCAAAACCCAGCAGATTACTTAGCCCAGCCGCTGGTAAGGGCAGTGCAATTCCACCTGGGGCGAAGATTTGAGAATCACTGCAACAGGTCCCTCCCCCAGAAGATCAACAAGAAATCCAGCCAAGACCAAGTTCACTTACCAAGAAGAACAACGGAATTTCAGAGGAGGAGAAAACAAAGCACAGAACTCATGGCTTTCTCACCATGATTCTTTAGGCTTGCAGGTAATTTAATTTATTTTATTTTATTTTTCTTTCTTCTGCTATTTTTTTAACTTTTACCCTTTTCAATTTTAACATTTTTAACTACTTTGTCTTAACAATAACTTTCATTAAAAAATAACAATAATCTTTTTTGAACCTGCATTCTTATAGTCATACTTTATTCTTCATTATATTTAAATTTATTTTTTGTATACACATAAGGTTTTTTCTTCTAAAAAATTTGGGGTACAACTTCTTCTAATAGAGCAAAATAGACCCTAAATCTAGCTCTGGGCTTGTTCTAGTCGCCAGCCCAAGCAAATTCTCTCCACTTTCTTTTTCTTTATTATCCCAACCAACATACTTTATCAACTCCTTTTTTAGAAATTAAAAATAATTTTTTTCATCTTTATAAGCATATTACATCCCTTCATTGTGTTTACCCTTATATACGTTTTTCATTCCTTAAAATTTTGGGAGGTAGTTTCTTCTAAGAGACCAAAATGCTCCCCAAATTAAGTGGGTGACTGTGTTCTAGTCACTAGTCCAATATAGATATA
Organism: Meles meles; assembly: GCF_922984935.1. Classification (NCBI taxonomy): domain Eukaryota; kingdom Metazoa; phylum Chordata; class Mammalia; order Carnivora; family Mustelidae; genus Meles; species Meles meles. Next base: position 78,970,305 of record NC_060087.1, on the reverse strand, counting down.
TTTTTTCTTTTTTATATTTTTTCTTTATTTGTTTTCTTTTTTTAATTTTTTTTCTCTGAACTTCTTTTTATCCCCTTTCTTCCCCCCATAATTTGGGATCTCTTCTGATTTGGTTAAAGCACATTTTTCTGGCGTCTTTGCCACCTTTTTAGTATTTTATTTACTCTTTCATATACTCTTATCTGGACAAAACGACAAGGCAGAAAAACTCACCACAAAAAAAAAAAAAAAAAAAAAAAGAACAAGAGGCAGTACTGAAGTCTAGGGACCTAATCAGTACAGGCATTGGTAATATGTCAGATCTAGAGTTCAGAATGACAATTCTCAAGGTTATAGCCAGACTCGAAAAAGGCATGGAAGATATTAGAGAAAACCTCTCTGGAGATATAAAAGCCCTTTCTAGAGAAATAAAAGAACTAAAATCTAACCGAGTTGAAATCAAAAAAGCTATTAATGAGGTGCAATAAAAATTGAGGCTCTTACTGCTAGGATAAATGAGGCAGAAGAAAGAATTAGTGATATAGAAGACAAATGACAGAGAATAAGGAAGCTGAGCAAAAGAGGGACAAACAGCTACTGGACCACGAGGGGAGAATTCAAGAGATAAATGACACCATAAGATGAAACAACATTAGAATAATTGGGATTCCAGAAGAAGAAGAAAGACAGAGGGTAGCAGAAGGTATCTTGAAGAGAATTATTGGAGAGAAGTTCCCTAATATGGCAAAGGAACAAGCATCAAAATCCAAGAGGTACAGAGAACCCCCTTCAAAATCAATAAGAATTGGTCCACACCCTGTTGCCTAATAGTAAAATTTACAGGTCTTAGCCACAAAGAGCAAATCCTGAAAGCAGCCCAGGAAAAGAAGTCTGTAACATATAATGGTAAAAATATTAGATTGGCAAATTTGTCCACAGAGACTTGGCAGGCCAGAAAGCACTGGCATGATATATTCAGAGCACTAAATGAGAAAAAACATGCAGTCAAGAATACTATATCCAGCTAGGTTATCATTGAAAATAGTAGGAGAGATAAAAATCTTCCAGGACAAACAAAAACTGAAAGAATTTGCAGACACCAAACCAGATCTAAAGGAAATATTGAAAGGGGTACTCTTAGCCAAGAAAGATGCTAAAAGTAGAATATCAGAAAGGAACAGAGACAATATACAGTAACAGCCACATTACAGGCAATACAATGGCACTAAATTCATATCTCTTGATACACCCTGAATGTAAATGGGCTAAATTCCCCAATCCAAAGACACAGGGTATCAGAATGGGTTAAAAAAAAAAAGAAAGCCATCACTATGCTGCCTACAAGAAACTCATTTTAGACCCAAAGACACCTCCAGATTTAAAGTGAGGGAGAGGAAAACAATTTACCATGCTAATGGACACCAAAAGAAAGCTGGGGTGGCAATCCTTATAGCACACCAATTAGATTATAAGCCAAAGACTATAATGACTATAAGAGATGAAGAAGGAAACTATATCATACTCAAAGGGTCTGTCCAACAAGAAGATCTAACCATTTTAAATATCTATGCCTGTAACTTGGGAGCAGCCAACTATTTAAAACAATTAATAACAAAATCAAAGAAACACATCAACAATAATACAATAATAGTAGGGGACTTTAACACTCCCCTCACTGAAATGGACGGATCATCCAAGCAAAAGATCAACAAGGAAATAAAGGCCTGAAATGACACACTGGACCAGATGGACATCACAGATATACTCAGAACATTTTATCCCAAAGAAACAGAATACACATTCTTCTCTAGGACACATGGAATATTCTCCAGAATAGATCACATCTTGGGTCATAAATCAGGTTTCAACTGGTATCAAAAGATTGGGATCACTCCCTGCATATTTTCAGACCACAATGCCCTGAAGCCAGAATTCAATCACAAGAGGAAATTTGGAAAGAACCCAAATACATGGAGACTAAACAGCATACTTCTAAAGAATGAATGGGTCAACAAGGAAATAAAAGAAGAATTGAAAAAATTCATGGAAACAAATGATAATGAAAAAACAACAGCTCAAAATCTATGGGACACAGCAAACGCAGTCCTGAGGAAAATATACAGTGGTACAAGCCTTTCTCAAGAAACAAGAAAGGTGAAAGGTCTCAAGTACACAACCTAACCCTACACCTAAAGGAGCTGGAGAAAGAACAACAAAGAAAGCCTAAACCCAGCAGGAGAAGAGAAATCATAAATATCAGAGCAGAAATCAATGAAATAGAAACCAAAAAAAAAAAAAAATAGAACAAATCAATGAAACTAGGAGCTAGTTCTTTGAAAGATGTAGTAAGATTGATAAACCCCTGGCCAGACTTATCAAAAAGAAAACAGAAAGGACCCAAATAAATAAAATTATGAATGAAAGAGGAGAGATCATAACCAACGCCAAAGAAATACAAACAATTATAAGGACACACTATGAACAACACTACGCCAACAAATCTGACAATCTGGAAGAAATGGATGCATTCCTAGAGACATATAAACTACCACAACTGAACCAGGAAGAAATAGAAAACCTGAACAGACCCATAAACAGTAAGGAGATTGAAATAGTCATCAAAATCTCCAAACAAATAAAAGCCCAGGGCCAGATGTCTTCCCAGGGGACTTCTACCAAAAATTTAAAGAAGAACTAATTCCTATTCTCCTAAAACTGTTCCAAAAAAATAGAAATGGAAGGAAAACTTCCAAACTCATTTTATGAGGCCAGCATCACCTTGACCCCAAAACCAGACAAGGATCCCATCAAAAAAGAGAATTACAGACCAATATCCTTGATGAACACAGATGCAAAAATTCTCACCAAAATACTAGCCAATAGGATTCAATAGTAAATTAAAAGGATTATTCACCACGACCAAGTGGGATTGATTCCAGGGCTGCAAGGTTGGTTCAACATCCTCAAATCAATCAATGTGATACAACCCATTAATAAAAGAATGAACAAGAACCATATGATCCTCTCAATAGATGTTGAAAAAGCATTTGACAAAGTATAGCATCCCTTCCTGATCAAAACTCTTCAAAATGTAGGGATAGAGGGCACATACTTCAATATTATCAAAGCCATCTATGAAAAACCCACCGCAAATATCATTCTCAATGGAGAAAAATTGAAAGCTTTTCCGCTAAGGTCAGGAAAAGGCAGGGATGTCCATTATCACCAGTGTTATTCAACATAGAACTAGAAGTCCTAGCCTCAGCATCAGACAACAAAAAGTAATTAAACCATCCAAATTGGCAAAGAAGAAGTCAAACTATCACTCTTTGCAGATGATAGGATACTATATGTGGAAAACCCAAAAGACTCCACTGCAAAACTGCTAGAACTTTTACAGGAATTTAGTAAAGTGTCAGGATATAAAATCAATGCCCAGAAATCAGTTGTATTTCTATACACCAACAACAAGACAGAAGAAAGAGAAATTAAGGATTCAATCCCATTTACAATTACACCCAAAACCATAAGATACCTAGGAATAAACCTAACCAAAGAGGAAAAGAATCTATACTCAGAAAACTATAAAGTACTCATGAAAGAAACTGAGGAAGGCACAGAGAAATGGAAAAATGTCCCATGCTACTGGATTGGAAAAACAAACATTGTGAAAATGTCTATGCTACCTAAAGCAGTCTACACATTTAATGCAATCCCTATCAAAATACCATCCATTTTTTCAAAGAAATGGAACAAATAATCCTAAAATTTATATGGAACCAGAAAAGACCTTGAATAGCCAGAAGAATATTTAAAAAGAAAGCAAAAGTTTGTGGCATCACAATTCCGGACTTCACGCTCTATTAGAAAGTGGTCATCATCAAGACAGTATAGTTCGGGCACAAAAACAGACACATAGATCAATGGAACAGAGTAGAGAGCCCAGAAATAGACCCTCAATTCTGGTTGACGGTCAACTCTGGTCAACTAATCTTTGATTAAGCAGGAACGAATGTCCAATGGAAAAAAAGAGAGTCTCTTCCACAAATGGTGCTGGAAAAATTGGACAGCCACATGCAGAAAAATGAATCTGGACCATTTCCTTACACCACACATGAAAATAGACTCAAAATGGATGAAGGACCTCAATGTGAGAAAGGAATCCAGCAAAACCCTTGAGGAAAACACTGGCAGCAACCTATTTGACCTCAGCTACAACCACTTCTTCCTAGGAACATCACCAAAGGCAAGGGAAGCAAGGGCAAAAATGAACTAGTGGGACTTCTTCAAGATCAAAAGCTTTTGCACAGCAAAGGAAATAGTCAACAAAATCAAAACACAACTAACAGAATGGGAGAAGATATTTGGAAATGACATATCAGATAAAGGGCTAGTATCCAAAATCTATAAAGAACTTATCAAACTCTACACCCCAAGAACAAATAACCCAATCAAGAAATGGGAAGAAGATATGAACAGACATTTCTGCAGAGAAGGCATCCAGATGGCCAACACACACATGAAAAAGTGCTCCACATCACTTTGCATCAGGGAAATACAAATCAAAACCACAATAAGCTACCTCCTCACACCAGTCAGAATGGCTAAAATTAACAAGTCAGGAAATGACAGATGCTGGCAAGGATGCAGAGAAAAGGCAACCCTCTTACACTGTTGTTGGGAATGCAAGCTGGTGTAACCACTGTGGAAAACAGCATGGAGGTTCCTCAAAAAGTTGAAAATAGAGCTACCCTATGACCCAGCAATTGCACTACTGGGTATTTATCCTAAAAATACAAACATAGTGATCTGAAGGGGCACATACACCCGAATGTTTATAGCAGCAATGTCCACAATAGCCAAACTATGGCAAGAACCTAGATGTCCATCAACAGATGAATGGATAAAGAGGATCTGGTGTATATATATACAATGGAATACTATGTAGCCATCAAAAGAAATGAAATCTTGCCATTTGTGACAACCTGAATGGAACTAAAGGGTATTATGCTAAGGGAAATAAGTCAATCAGAGAAAGATAACTATTGTATGATCTCCCTGATATGAGGAAGTTGAGAAGCAACATGGGGAGTTTGTGGGGTAGGGAAAGAATAAATGAAACAAGCTGGGATCAGGAGGGAGACAAACCATTAGAGACTCTTAATCTCACAAAACAAACTGAGGGTTGCCAGGGGGAGAGGGGCCAGGAGAGTGTGGTGGGGTTATGGACATTGGGGAAGGTATGTGCTATGATGTGTGTAAACCTGGCGATTCACAGACCTGTACCCCTGGGGCTAATATTACAATATATGTTAATCAAAAAATAAAAAATTAAAAAAATAATACTTAACATTATGGAACTAAATAAAACTACTCAGAAAGGGAATGTAGATAGAGAAGAAAATGGAAATTGAGCTCTGTGATACTCAATATTTTATTTGTTTATTTATTTGTTTATTTATTTATAAATATTTTATTTATTTATTTGACAGAGAGAGATCAGAAGCAGGCAGAGAGGCAGCTGGAGAAAGAGAGAGAGAGAGGGAAGCAGGCTTCCTGCTGAGCATAGAGCCCAATGCTTGACTCAATCTCAGGGCTCTGATCTCATAACCTGAGCCAAAGGCAGTGGTTTAACCCACTGAGCCACCCAGTCACCGAAGGAGTGATTTCATATTCATGAAAGATTGAATGTTTATTTTTTTAAAGATTTTGTTTTATGTATTTGAGAGAGAGATAGTGAGAGAATGAGAGAAAGAGAGCATGAGATGGCACAGGTCAGAGGGAGAAACAGACTCCCTGCAGAGGAGGGAACCTGATGTGGGACTTGATCCTGGAACTCCAGGGTCATGACCTGAGCTCAACACAATTGGTTAACCAACTGACCACCCAGGCGCTATTCAATATTTTGGAAGTGAAGAAGACAAGGACAAAGCAGGTAAGGAGAACCAGAGATACAGGAGGTGAGCTAATAGCATGGTTGTCATGAACCATGTGAAAAAAAGGGCTTCAGAAAGTATCTGAATAATTGAGCCAAATGTTATTGATAAGTAGAAAAATGAGAACTCAGAATATTCTTTGGACAGATCCAGCTATATAATTTTCTGAGTCTAGTGAAAAAAGGTGAAAATTTGAGATCTCTTGTTCCAAAGTTACCAAGAATTTCAGGATGGCAATAACAGAACATTAAGCCAAGCCTTTGATTCATCTAAGTATGTAGTCTCAGTGTGACTATGCAAGTTGCAAGCCATAAAACCAGCCCTGCCTTAGGACTGTATAAGTGGGGGTTATTGATGACAATTGCTAGAGCAGTTTTGATAAAGTTGTCAGAACAAAAGCTTAACTGGATTGGTTTCTAGAGAGAATGGAAGAAGAAGGGATCTACATATCAATGTAAATAATTTTCAAAATTTTTTTCTCCTTTTTTCTCTTTGAAATTTTAGTAGAGAGATGGGATGGTGGCTGAAAGCAGTGTTGTGCTCAAGGAAAAGTTTTAAATGAGAGAACAACAGAATACGATGAGAGAATAATTAGAATGATCTATTAGAGATGTGAATTTTTTAAAAGATTTTATCTATTTATTTGACAGACAGATTACAATTAGGCAGAGAGGCAGGCAGAGAGAGGAGGGGAAGCAGGTTCCCTGCAGAGCAGAGAGCCCGACGCGGGGCTCGATCCCAGGACCCTGGGATCACGACCTGAGCCAAAGGCAGAGGCTTTAACCCACGGAGCCACGCAGGTGCCCCTAGAGATGTAAATTTTGATGCTACGGAATAGCTGGATCAATTTTTAGAATGATGCCCTGAAAGATGATGAGATTCAGGACACACATGAAGGCGTGAACAGACCTTCCATTTTAACAGAAGGAAAAACCAAATAAATAGTATAGGGTGTAGAGAGACTAGTAAATTTGAAAGTGGAATTGTGATTAAGTTCTCTTTGGGTTGTTTCTGTTTTTTTCCAGGCCATCAGTTGAGTGTAAGAAGGAGTGAGATGTTGGAGATTTGAAGAATGAGGAGAAGGTATATTTTCTTTAAGGTTGTACAATCTGTATTAGCATAGTGTGTGATACATATTAGCCATAACTACACATAAGAAGTCATCAAATTCTGTTCTTTGTACTCTCAGGATTTCTCTTGACTCTGTTCCTTCCTTCCCATTCTCATGCTAACTACCTTGTTTTAGGAATGCACCTTTCCTTGCCTAACTATTCTCCAATCCTTAATTTTCTCTCCTCTAAACTATTCCCCCAAATGAGATATTATTGTACTTGTTTTCCTCAATAAGATAATGTTGAATGAATAAATAAATAAATGGTTTTACAAACATTAACATTTGACAATTATACACACAATGGATTTCTTTACAGAGAAAAGGCAAACTTAATGTGAAAAGGGAGACGTCAAGCTTGGGTTTTCAGAACTGTCAAGTATAAGGGTCATATACCTTGAGAGAGAAGATAAAAAGAGTATAAAAATTAAAATTCTGTGACTCTTAACTCTGACAAAGTAATTTTTGTTTGTCTCTAGAAAAATAAACATAATTGATATATAAGTCAGCATATGTTCTTCATCTGAAAATAAGCAGAAGTTTTAAACTTTAAGATGTTAAACAACAGGTTATTTTTTTTTTCAATTTAATTTAATTTAGGTAGGCTTCATGCTGGGCTTGACATGGAACTTGAACTCATGACCCTGAAATCAAGACCTGAGCTGAGATCAAGAGTTGGATGCTTAACCAATGAGCCACCCAGGCGTCCATTGTTATTTTATAAAACAAAACAAATATATGTTTACTGTAGAATACTTGAGAAATACAAAAATGTGTAAAGGATAAAATAAAACCACCACCAGAGATACTTGTTAACATTAATGTTCATCATTTTTAGTTGTGTATTTTAAATTGTGTTCAGAGTCCTCATAGTTTTGTATTCTGTGTTTTTTATTTGGTTATCTTATAAACAATTCCTCTGTTATTAAGTACTCTTTTAAGGAACTTGTTATAGTGCTCACATCATGTTCTATTATATAGGTATATCATAATTTAAGCATTTCTTTATTGTTGGTCATTTATAGTAAATCTTTTTTTTAAAGATTTTATTTACTTATTAGAGAGAGAGTACACAAGTGTAGGGGAGGGACAGATGGAGAAGCAGATTCCCCACTGATCAGGAAGCCCAACATGGAGCTTGTCCCAGGGCCCTGAGATTATGACCTGAGCCAAAGGCAGACACTTAACCAAATAGCCAGGCACCTCTATTAAATATTTCTTTTTGGATAAACTAAAAATATCATGAGACAAAAATGCATTCATGAGATGGGTTCAAGATGGTGTCATAGGAAGATCCTAAACTCACTCCTTCCCATGAATATAACAAATATAAATATATAAATAAACATATAAATATAACAAATATACAACTATATATGGAATAATTCCTCCTGAAAAAGACCAGAAAACCAAATGAACATAACCTCTATAACAAAGGACAAAAAGGGCAGCATTAAGATGGGTAGGAGAGGCAGAGACATCATCTTGTCAAATAAACCCACTCCAGGTAGAGCAAATCACAATTAGAAAGGATTCCCAAAATATGGAACTTTTCTCTGAGGAGTGAGGGGTTTGTGCTCTACCACAGGCACCCAACCCATGGATCCTACATGAGAGGGATAAGTCCCCTAAAAGGCTTTGAAAACCAACAAAATTATGTAGAAAACCCAAAGAATAGCAGGGAATAGAGAACTTCCTCTTAAAGGATTTGCAAACCAACTCACGTACCCTAGGACCCAGTGCAAAAACACCTCCTTGAGAAGTACCTAAACCGTATGTGAAGGAGACTCACTTACTAATATTAAAGTGCATATTAGAGAGGCAGGAAACCATTGGTACTTTCTCCAAGGAAAGCAAAATATTAGCAACCTCATTCTACCTTGCTAATATTGACACTGGTGGGTACCATTTAGAACTATCCCTCTAAACTTTTAGAACTGGGGTGGGCACACAACGCACAGCACAATGATACATCACAGCCAGGCCAGATTATAGCCCAACCCAGCACTGTGACCCAGTAGAGTCACATGTTGCAATTGTCCAGGCAACAGCCCCACCAATCCCCATGCTCCATCACAGCTACATGTTGCATCCAGGGTGGGTGCCAGTCTTACCCACCCCTACACTGTAGCCACACTATGTAACTGGGCCAGGTACCGATCCCACCCATTCCACAGATGCAGCTCTGCCACAATCCACACAAGGGGTGTTTTTGTGTGTCTAACTCCAGTGGTCAGAAGGGATTGTGCTCCTGGGCTCAAATGTCATCTCTTACACAAGACCATAACTTGAAGACTGGGGAGGCCATTGATTTGTCTAATACATAAAAAGAAGTAGAGAGTCAGGCAATATGAGGAGACAGAAGAACATATTCCAAATGAAAGAACAAGACAAAATATCAGGAAAAGATATTAATGAAATAGAGATAAGCAATCTATCTAATACATAATAATGGTCAAAATAATGGTCAAAAAGATATTCATCAAACTTGGGAGAAAAAATGGATAAACACAGTGAGATTCTCAATGAAGAGATAGAAAATATGGGAAAGTTCCAAACAGAAGTTACAGAGCTGAAGAATACAATAAACAAACTGAAAAAGTACACCAAAGGGGCTCAATGGCAGACTGAATAAAGCTGAGGATCAGATCAGTGATCTGGAAAACAATGTGATAGAACTCACCCAGAGAGAGCAGAAAAAAGAAAAACAAACAAAAACAAAAAAATGAAAACTTAAGAGAACTTTCAGACATCAAGAAGAATATTCATTTACATTATAGAAGTCCCAGAAGGAGAAGAGAGAATAGAAGGGTCAGAAAAGTTACTTGAAGAAATAATGACTGAAAATTTCCCTAATTTGTGGAAGGAAACAGACATTCCAAATCCAGGAAGTTCAGAGAGTTCAAAATAAGATGAACCCAAGGATCCAAACTAAGACACATTAGAATTAAAATGGAAAAAGTTAAAGATGAAGAGAATTTTTTAAAAAGCAAGAGAAAAACAAATTATTCCATAGAAGGGAAACCCCATAAGGCTATCACCAGATTTTATATCAAAAACTTTGCAAGCCAGAAGAGAGTAGCATGATATATTCAAAGTGATGAAAGGAAAGCAAAACAAAACAACACAAAACAAGAAACTTCCAAGCAAGAATTCTCTACCCCACAAGGTTATCATTCAGAATCAAAGGGGAGAATAGGAGTATTCCAGATAAGCAAAAGCTAAAGGAATTTGTCTCCACTAAACTGTCCTGACTGGAAATATTAAAGGGAATTCTATAAACTAAAAAGAAATAGCACTAATAACAAGAAAACATGCAATAGGGATGCCTGGGTGGCTCAGTGGGTTAAAGCCTCTGCCTTCCGCTCAGGTCATGATCTCAGCGTCCTGGGATCCAGCCCCGCATCAGTCTCTCTGCTCAGCAGGGAGCCTGCTTCCTCCTCTCTCTCTGCCTGCCTCTCTGCCTACTTGTGATCTCTGTCTGTCAAATAAATAAATAAAATCTTTAAAAAAAAAAAAGAAAACATGCAATAGTAAAAATATCATCAGAAAAGTAAATATATAGTAAAAACTGTGGATCAATCACTTATAAAGCAAATATAAGGGCAAAAATAGTAAAAGTCACTAAAACTAAAATAATTATTTAAGGGATGCATAACATAAAAGCAAAATATGACATCAAAAATATAAAATGGATTCCTATCTCACATTGAGGTCCTTTATCCATTTCGAGCTTATCTTTGTGTACGGAGTAAGAGAATGGTCGAGTTTCATTCTTCTACATACACATGTCCAATTTTTCCCAGCACGATTTAGTGAAGAGAATGTCTTTCTTCCACTGTGTATTTTTTTCCCACTTTGTCGAAGATTGTACGACCATAGAGTTGAGGCTCTCTACTCTGTTCCACTGGTCTATGTGTCTGTTTTTATGCCAGTACCACGCTGTCTTGGTGATCACAGCTTTACAGTAAAGCTTCAAATCAGGCAACGTGATGCCCCCAGTTTTGTCTTTGTTTTTCAACATTTCCTTAGTAATTCAGGGTCTCTTCTGATTCCATAAAAATTTTAGGATTATTTGCTCCAGCTCTTTGAAAAATACTGGTGGAATTTTGATCGGAATGGCATTAAAAGTATAGATTGTTCTAGGCAGTATAGACATTTTAACAATGTTTATTCTTTCAATCCAAGAGCATGGAACGGTCTTCCATCTTTTTGTGTCTTCTTCAATTACTTTCACGAGTGTTCTGTAGTTCCTCGAGTAGAGGTCCTTTACCTCTTTGGTTAGGTTTATTCCCAGGTATCTTATGGTTCTTGGTGCTATAGTAAATGGAATTGATTGTCTAATTTCCCTTTCTGCATTTTCATTGTTAGTGTATAAGAAAGGCACTGATTTCTGTACATTGACTTTGTATCCTGCCACATTACTGAATTGCTGTATGATTTCTAGTAGTTTGGGGAAGAGTCTTTTGGGTTTTCCATATAAAGAATCATGTCATCTGTGAAGAGAGAGAGTTTGACTTCTTCATTGCCAATTTGGATACATTTTTTTCTCTTTGTCATCTAACTGATGTTGCTAGGACTTCTAATACTATGTTGAATGGGAGAGGTGAGACTGGGCATCCTTGTCATGTTCCTGATCTCAATGGGAAGGTTGCAAGCAGCTTCCCATTGAGGATGATATTTGCTGTGGGTCTTTCATAGATAGATTTTATGGAGTTCAGGAATGTTCCCTCTATCCCTATACTTTGAAGGGTTTTCATCAGGAACGGATGCTGGATTTTGTCAAATGCTTTTTCTGCATCCATTGAGAGAACCATGTGGTTCTTCCCTCTTCTCTTATTGATTTGTTCTATCACATTGATTGATTTGCCAATGTTGAACCATCCTTGTAACCCAGGGATGAATCCCACCTGGTCGTGGTGGATAATCTTTTTAATGTTCTGTTGGATCCTGTTTGCTAGGGTCTTGTTGAGAATCTTAGCATCCATATTCATCAGTGATATTGGTCTGAAATTCTCTTTTTTGTCAGGATCTTTGCCTGGTTTGGGGATCAGGGTACTGCTGGCTTCATAAAAAGAGTTTGGAAGTTTTCCTCTGCTTCAATTTTTTGAAACATCTTCAGGAGAATAGGTGTTATTTCTTCTTTGAAAGTTTGGTAGAATTCCCCAGGGAATCCATTAAGACTTCAGTGTGAGACCGGAATCCATCAGAATCCTAAAGGAGAACATAGGTATTAACCTCTTCAATATCAGCCACAGCAACTTCTTTAAAGATATGTTTCCAGAGGCCAAGGAAACAAAAGCGAAAATGAACTTTTGGGACTTCATCAAGATCAATAGCTTCTGCACAGCAAAGGAAACACTCAACAAAACAAAGAGGCAACCCAGGAAATGGGAGAAGATATTTGCAAATGACAGTACAGACAAAAGGTTGAGATCCAGGATATATAAAGAACTCCTCAAACTCAATGCACACAAAACAGATAATCATATCAAAAAATGGGCAGAAGATATGAACAGACACTTCTCCAGTGAAGACATACAAATGGCTATCAGACACATGAAAAAATGTTCATCATCACTAGCCATCAGGGAGATTCAAATTAAAACCACATTGAGATACCCCCTTACACCAGTTAGAATGGACAAAATTAGCAACACAGGAAACAACATGTGTTGGAGAGGATGTGGAGAAAGGGGAACCCTCTTACACTGTTGGTGGGAATGCAAGTTGGTGCAGTCACTTTGGAGAACAGTGTGGAGATTCCTCAAGAAATTAAAAATAGAGATTCCCTATGACCCTGCAAATGCACTGCTGGGTATTTACCCCAAAGATACAGTTGTAGTGAAAAGAAGGGCCATCTGTACTCCAATGTTTATAGCAGCAATGGCCACGTTCACCAAACTGTGGAATGAACCAAGATGCCCTTCAACAGACGAATGGATAAGGAAGATGTGGTACATATACAAGATGGAGTATTATGCCTCCATCAGAAAGGATGAATACCCAACTTTTGTAGCAATATGGCTGGGACTGGAAGAGATTGTGCTGAGTGAAATAAGTCGAGCAGAGAGAGTCAATTATCATATGCTTTCACTTATTTGTGGAGCATAAGAAATAACATGGAGGACATGGGTAGATATTTAATGCAAATATCAATAGACCTAAAGGGAGAGATTTATAACAATGCAACAATAGTAGGAGATAGTAAGACCCCAATTGTATCAGAGAATTAGTCATAAAAACAGAATTTTAATAAGGAAAGACTGGCCTGATATAAATGACACACTAGACCAGATGGACTTAATACAATATACAGAACGTTTGATCCAAAAGCAACAGAACATACTTTCTTCTTAAGTACACTTTTAAAAATCTATAGACTAGATCACATGTTGGGTCACAGAGCAAGTCTCTATGAATTCCATAAGTTTGAAATCACACAAAGCATCTTTGTTGACCAAAAAGGTATGAACTAGAAATCAATTAAAAGAACAAAACTGGAAAAACTACAGAAATGTGAAGATTAAATAACATGCTACTGAACAACCAGTGGGTCATTAGATAAATCAAAGACAAAACAAAACAAAAAAATACCCAGAGACAAATGAAAACAGAACTATGACATGACAAAACCTTTGGGATGTAGAAAAAGTGGTTCTAAGAAGGATTATCATAGCAATACAGGACTACCTCAACAAATAAGAAAAATCTCAAATATACAATCTAACTTTTACTATAAAGGAACTAGGAAATGAGGAACAAATAATGCCCCTCAAGACAAAATAAATGAATAAGCAACAAAAACAAACAAGCAAACAAACTCATAGACACGGAGAACAGATTGGTGGTTACCAGAGGGGATCAGGACTGGGGAATGGACAAAATGGGTGAAGGAAGTCAATTGTATGGTGATGGGTTACTCCTTTGTAGTACATGCAGATGTCAAATTATAATGTCATACACCTGAAACTTATATAATGTTATATACCAATAAAAATAAGTACAATTATAATCTTTATCTTTCTGTCAAATTTCATTCAGAGGAATGGAACCCAGTGGTCAGTTATGAGCTTTATTTTTACCTCTTGATCTTATTACCTTTTATCTTCTATCTAATATAAAGCTTATACACTTTCTTCTAAAAAATATTTCCAGGGAAGCGTCAACTTTTTTAAAACATCCGATCTTAAGAGCAGATCGTTTTGCTAATCTCTGCCTTTCTATTAATCCTTTAAGATAACAGAGCAGGGACAATACACTTGAAATAAAAATAAGGGCCATCTGTACCCCAGTGTTCATAGCTGCAATGGCCACAGTCACCAAACTGTGGAAAGAACCAAGATGCCCTTCAACAGACGAATGGATAAGGAAGATGTGGTCCATATACACGATGGAGTATTATGCCTCCATCAGAAAAGATGAATACCCAACTTTTGTAGCAACATGGACGGGACTGGAAGAGATTATGCTGAGTGAAATAAGTCGAGCAGAGAGAGTCCATTATCATGGTTTCACTTATTTGTGGAGCATAAGAAATAATACGGAGGACATGGGGAGATGGATAGGAGAAGGGAGGTGAGGGAAATTGGAGGGAGAGATGAACCATGAGAGATTATGGGCTCTGAAAAACAATCTGAGGGTTTTGAAGGGGCAGGGGGCGGGAGGTTGGGGGAGCCTGGTGTTGGGTATTATGGAGAGCACGTATTGCATGGAGCACTGGGTGTGGTGCATAAACAATGAATTCTGTTACACTGAAAAGAAATTAAATTTTAAAAAAAGAAAAGAAATACTGGTATAAAAGCTACACAATGTTTTTTAGATTATGCTCCTAGATGTCTTTTGAAATTAGACTCCACTTGTACTTTACATTTTGTTGTAGCTGAATTAATTAAGATCCCATGAGGTTGGAAGTAATATGGGGAGCTAACAGTAGATATTTCCTACTTTCCTTGTCTTTATTCTTGTTGCAGGTGACTTAGAACTCTGTAAATTTAGAGAAATAAAACTTTGCATTTCAGAGGTTCTGAATTCCCAGAACACCTGTTTTAAAAGCATGCTACTCACCCAAGCTTTACAAAATGATTTATCATTAATCATTACTGAAAATAGGCTTAACAATTCATAAGCTCAAAATAATACTATTTTATTAGCAATATATTTATTAAAACTATATAACAGACTGAGTCTGGAAACAGAAAATTCAAAAAGTTTACTCCTGGAAATGACAGACCTTTTCCTTCCTCCAAAGCTTTATTTTGCTCTATCAAGATGACATTGATTAGCAAGGAAAATCTCTTTAATGGCTTTTTTTCTGAAGGGGAATAGCATTTCTAGGTCTTTGGTCCATATTTCTGCATAGAGTATATATTTGACTCCATAGAGAATTGTGCTTTGCTATACATCAAGTATGAGAGTCTAGATTCTTAAAATTTCCTGACACCTGGGTATATTTGGAAGTATTACAACTCTCCTTTTCTAAGTCACAGATAAGAAAACTGAGGCCAGCATCGTTCATTAAGTGAGATCAAGGTCACATCTATAATTGAACAAAGCTCACAACTCCTGATTTCCCAAACTGTTTTTGAGACAGTGAATAACTCTGTCTTTTTCCAGACACATTATATTTCAACTCTGCTCTGCCACACCTGCCTGTGGCTTTTTCTAATCAGTGTAAGACCAGGAGTTTTAATGTTAATTCCCATAGACTAGCATATGTCTTTACTTATGTGACCCAGAAGCATGTTACATACAAGGGAAGCTGTATACTGGGGTGAATGTAGGACTCACTGGGCTTTGGAACCACATTTGGAGTAGCTATACCACTTAATGGGGCAAAATGCTTAACCTCTTTGAGACTTAGTTGCCTCATATTTAAAATGGAGTTGTCTAAGTTACAATGTCTGACTATTTTGTAGTATTTAATAAGTTAACTTCTTTTGACAACTAGCACCATGCCTGGCACATAAAAAGCACTCTGTGTTTGCTCTAAAGGAATATGCATACTACTGTGCTGCAAATGCTTTATACAGCAAATCATCTTTTTTTGTTGTTCTGTGATCAATTTATGAAGGTTATTTTGGTGTTTTCTATCATATGAATTGATGAGGAACTTAATTCCAGGATTAACATGGGAAGAGTAAGAATCTTAAATGCAGTTATTATTCCAGGAGCTTAAATAATGTAATTTTCAAAATTGACTTCAAAGTTACCCTGGGGGGTGGGGATAGTAATTGTAGAGCTTCTCTCTCATGTTTTTGTTTCATTAAGCATGAAACTAGAAATATAGGAAATGCTAGGAGAAATCACCCACTCATTTTATTGAAGCTTTCCCCCGCCCCCTTCCCAGGATGGCTTCTAATTGCTTCTTGAATAGCTCCAGTGAATTGCTTTTAAAGATGTGACTTTGTCTTTATAAAGGAATTTTCCATATCTGTGACTGTAAAGGATATAAGGTTATACCAATTTTATACTGGCTTTTTGCTTAAAGCATGAGCTTTGCACACAACAGATGTACATAGAAAGAAAGAGCAGGTCCCAAATCAGAGAGAACTCAACCACTTTATCACTGCACTTTGCTGTTAGCTGCCTTGGACCCTGGGTAATTTCTCTTAAGGGAGAGAACATCAGAGCTACAAGACATAAGATTAATTACTTTAACCTACTTCTATTTACAAATGTACAATTCCTGTGGATTGCTCTCGACCTCACTGCTTCTGAATAACGAAAGAGCATAATTTAGGTGCACTGGATTAAGTCCTGTCCTCATTACTACAAATTGGACCAAGAACAATTCCTGTCCCAATGATGGCCTTTTCCTGGCCATTTTGGTATTGTTTCAAGAAGATATTAAGATAATTTTTCAGTAATTGTCAAAAGACCCTTTCTAATTATTTCAAATTCTAGACTAAAAAAAGAATATCAAACTCTTCAGAGGAATGGAACCTTAGAATGTATAGCTACTGAAGATATAAATTGTAAGTATGTGAAGGTGGCAAGGAAAATTCTCTTGCCAAGCAGATCAGTAATGAAGTTTTAGAATATAAGTGAGGTTTAGTGGGGTGAGGTACAGAGCCGATGAATAAGAACGAATTCTTGAGACATCTTTGGTGCAAAATTGTGGTTTATTAAAGCATGGGGACAGGACCCATGGGCAGAAATTGCTGCTGCTCCAGGGTTGTGAAGGGTGGCAGGTTATGTACAATAGGGTTAGGGGAGGTAAGGAAAAGGGAGGTTTCAATAGAACTTTCTCTTTTTTTCTTTCTTTCATTTTTTTTTAGCTTTAGTGATATCCCAAAATTTTTATATGTTGTGTTTTATTTTCCTTCAGTTTAAAATACTTTTTTTTAAATTAACATATAATGTATTATTAGCCCCAGGGTCACAGGTCTGTGAATCGCCAGGTTTACACACTTCACAGCACTAGCCATAGCACATACTCTCTCCAATGTCCATAACCCCACCACCCTCTCCCGACCCCATCCCCCCAGCAACCCTCAGTTTGTTTTGTGAGATTAACAGTCTCTAATGGTTTGTCCCCCTCCTGATCCAATCTTGTTTCATTTAGTCTTTCCCTACCTCCCAAACCCCCATGATGCTTATCGGCTTCTTCATATCAGGGAGATCATATGATAGTTGTCTTTCTCTGACTTATTTCCCTCAGCATAATACCCTCCAGTTCCATCCACATTGTCACAAATGGCAAGATTTCATTTCTTTTGATGGCTACATAGTATTCATATATATTATTCATATATATATATATATATATATATATATATATATATATATATACCAGATCTTCTTTATCCATTCATCTATTGATGGACATCTAGGTTCTTGCCATAGTTTGGCTATTGTGGACATTGCTGCTATAAACATTCAGGTGCACGTGCCCCTGTGGATCACTGTTTGTACCTTTAGGGTAAATACCCAGTAGTGCAATTGCTGGGTCTTAGGATAGCTCTATTTTCAATTTTTTGAGGAACCTCCATGCTGTATTCCACAGTGGATGCACCAGCTTGCATTCCCACCAACAGTGTAGGAGGGTTCACTTTTCTCCACATCCTTGCCAGCATCTGTCATTTCCTGACTTGTTAATTTTAGCCATTCTGACTGGGGTGAGGTGGTAGCTCATTGTGGTTTTGATTTGTATTTCCCTGATACCAAGTGATGTGGGGCACTTTTTCGTGTGTCTGTTGGCCATCTGGATGTCTTCTTTGCAGAAATGTCTGTTCATGTCCTCTGCCCTTTTCTTGATTGGATTGTTTGTTCTTTGGGTGTTGAGTTTGCTAAGTTCCTTATAGATTTTGGACACTAGCCCTTTATCTGATACGTCGTTTACAAATATCTTCTCCCATTCTGTCATTTGTCTTTTGGTTTGTTAACTGTTTCCTTTGCTGTGCAAAAGCTTTTGATCTTGAAGAAGTCTCACTAGTTCATTTTTGCCCTTGCTTCACTTGCCTTTGCTGATGTTCCTAGGAAAAAGTGGCTGCAGCTGAGGTGGAAAAGGTTGCTGCCTGTGTTCTCCTCAAGGGTTTTGCTGGATTCCTTTCTCACATTGAGGTCCTTCATACATTTTGAGTCTATTTTTGTGTGTGGTGTAAGGAAATGGTCCAATTTCATTTTTCTGCATGTGGCTGTCCAATTTTCCCAAAACCATTTATTGAAGAGGCTGTCTTTTTTCCATTGGACACTCTTTCCTGCATTGTTGATGATTAGTTGACCATAGAGTTAAGGGCCTATTTCTGGGCTCTCTATTTTGTTCCATTGATCTATGTGTCTGTTTTTGTGCCAGTACCATACTGTCTTGATGATGACAGCTTTGTAATAGAGCTTGAAGTCTGGAATTGTGATGACAAAACTTTGGCGTTCTTTTTCAATATTCCTCTGGCTATTCGAGGTCTTTTCTGGTTCCATATAAATTTTAGGATTATTTGTTCCATTTCTTTGAAAAAATGGATGGTATTTTGATAGGGATTGCATTAAATTGTAGATTGCTTTAGGTAGCATAGGCATTTTCACAATATTTGTTCTTCCAATCCATGAGCATGGGACATTTTTCCATTTCTTTGTGTCTTCCTCAATTTCTTTCATGAGTACTTTATAGTTTTCTGAGTATAGATTCTTTGCCTCTCAGAGTGTGATGGTTTAGCTATAAAATTTTGTGGCTGCCCTACCTTTAGACATCTCAGTTTTAGCATGTCTTAAAAAAATGAAATCCTGATACCCTTCTCCATGCCTCCCACACTCTTCTTCATTTCAGTAAAGACATCATTGTTCACATAGTTTCTCAGAAGCAGAAGTGGACTTACTGTATAGTTAATAAAGGCTTCATGGTCTTATTTTTATGGATCTTCCTAAGACTTTTGGTTTGGCCAAATATAAAAAGTATTCCTTCTGTCATGTTAAATTTATTTATTAAAGCACAGAGGAAAAAATCAGATAAAAAAGTAATAAAATATAAAGCAAAATTGGTAAAGATGAGTGACAAAATCAACAGAAATTATTCTGACATTGAGAAGTGAATCAAAAAATTTTTTCCAGATTATTTCCAAACCAGTACTTCATTAGGAGGAAGAGATATATGTTGAATAGAAGTAATGAATAGGCTATTGAATTCTTTAAGAATCCAAATAGGGAAGATAAGGAAAAGATTTAAATTTCTTGCTGATTTGATACAAAATACTGAAATTGGTAAAAATAACATAAAATCATCATAATAATGCCATTACAATGAGTACATCAATGCAAAACTTATTAGTGAGTATTATCAATTCAAATAGTATTTAATATTAGTCAAGAAAATTTGAAATACTCTGAAATCTTAGAGCTCAATACATTAAATATATTTGATAGAAGTTTCCAATTTTATAAAAATCCTAAAACTGTACATGACATTACTAATAACATGTTTGGAAGATGAAAGAAATGTGTGAAACTGTCATTTTAAAAATTGATTAATCATGCTACGGAAGATTGATTTCTCAAAGAATTTGCAGATGGAAACTATAAGGGAAAAAAAGGTAATATAGTAGTGTACCAGGCAGTTAATTGAGTATTGTGTTATTTTCCTGATTTTTTGTCATGTTTGTGATATTTGTTAGTTTTTTTTTAAAAATAATGTGATTTATTGTGGTATCTTTTCTTATTCTGCAATATATCTCTTTTGCTGCATAACTATTTTTTTTAATTTTATTTATTTATTTGACAGACAGAGATCACAAGTAGGCAGAGAAACAGTCAGAGAGAGAGAGGAGGAAGCAGGCTCCCTGCCAAGCAGAGAGCCAGATGTGGGACTCGATCCCAGGACCCTGAGATCATGACCTGAGCCGAAGGCAGAGGCTTAACCCACTGAGCCACCCAGGCGCCCCTGCATAACTATTTTTAAATTTAATGGCTTAAATAATTAAAAAATGTGTTATTTTATAATATCTCTGGGTCAAAAATTCAGAAGTGCCTTAGTTTGGTAGTTCTTCCTTGGGTCTTTTATGAGGCTGAAAGTAAAATGTCAGCTAGGGAAATAGTCATGTGAAGGCTTGACTAAGGCTTCCATTTCCAAGATGGCACACTCACATCCCTGGCAAATTATATTGGCTGTGGGTTGGAAGCCTCAGATTGTCCCCATGTGGACCCCTCCATAGGATTTCTCATAACATGATAGCTGATTTCCCCCAGAGTGAGTAGTCCAAGAAAGAACAAGGTAAAGTCACAATGACTTTTATAATTTAGCCTCAGAAATCACATACCACAATTTCTGCACTCTTTTACTGTTAAATAGGTCAACCCTGTGTAGTATGCAAAAGGACTATACAAAAGCATAAATATTAAGAAGCAAGAATCATTAAAGATCATCTTGGAAGCTTGCTACAACAGCTTTGTCCACCAAAGATTCATGCCCTTCCTTTACAAAAAATATACTCTCTCTTTTTCAGGTCCCCCCAAATTTAATAGCATTCTAGCATTAGCTCAGTGTTTAGAATGGCCTCATCTAAATCATGTTCTAGTGTGGATGTGGCTCCTTTGTTATAGTTTCAGAAGCAGAGCTCTCATAAACAGTTCCTCTTGGTCTAAAGACCTGTTAACTAAAGATATTTTACTTGCTCTCCAAACACCTAATATAAAACAGCAGGAGACGCATAGCTATGATCACTGCTATAGACACTCTCATTCAGGAGGGAAGAAAATGGGAGGCAAAGTCGTCCATTACATTTGGAAATTAAGCTAGACAAATGTTGGACATTCTATGATTAGGCCTAAATCCCACTTCTGCCCAGGAATTAGTCTGCATGGCTTTAACTGTGTATCTTGTGTCATTGGTGTTACCCTGTGAGCCCATGTGTGGAACTGCATAGTTTACTCAAAGTGCTTCTTGCTTGTAAATGTTTTGGGGCCCCAAATCCTCGTTTTCTACTCTTCTGTCCTTTTCAGAATGAACTAGCAGTATTTCTTCCAATATAATTCTTTTTAAAACTCTGTGTATATACTGTGAATCTTATCAAGGGTTCACACAATTAAAATCTTAACATAAGCCATTTTCTTTTTTTTTTCATTATTTAGAGAATACTTTATTAGTTTCTGTAATCAAACCCATGTAGATAAGATCTTACATATTTAATACAGTGCATTACCCCTGTACAAATGGAAAAAAATTATGTTTAACATTTCTAGACCAATATGGCTGTTAATTTCTGTACAATGCCAACCCAACACAGTACAACTGGGATAATTTTTCCAAAGTTGACAGCACAGCTAAAGTTTCCAAAAATTCAAATTATTTATATATATATATATATGTATTTTTTTTATTTATTTACATAAACCATTTTCTAACTTGGGTTTCTACTGAGACTGCTGAGAAACAATACTCTTAGGTTTCTTACAAGCCTTATTGTTTAACTAAATGTATCTGTGAAACACTTTTACATTTTTCTGAGGTGTTAACAAAGAATTTTACAGCTAAACTCTGATCTTCATCTTTTTATCTTGTTTTTCTAACAGTGATCTGGATTTGATCCTTGCCATTCTTTAATTTTGGCAGTATCTGCCATCTAGAGAGGGGAAATTTTCAGAACCTGGAAGACTGGCTTCTTTATCTCACCAGTTTTATCGAGATATAATTGGCTTGTATTAATCCAGTGTGTTCAACATAACGGTTTGATATATGTATATATTGTGAAATAATTACCACAGTTAGTTTAGATAACATCAACCACCTCACATAGTTATGAATTTTTTTCTTATGGTGAAAACTTAAAATTTACTCTCTTAGCAATGTTAAAGTTGCAAGACTGTCTCCTTTTTGTTAACAGTCTTTCCTTAAGCTTACCAATGTCTTGTTGAATTTTATTATCAACAGTAAGAAGAAGCCAGGAGGCACTCTCAACACTCTGCCTAGAAATCTCCATAGCTAGATAGCATTGTTTATCTGGGTTATTTTCTAATTCTGCCATTAACACAGGTGACAATGTTGCTAAATGTTCAGCCCCTATACAAGAAGGATCCCTTTTCTTCAGTTTTTAATAACAATTTACCACTTTCTTTTAAGCCTTCATCTGCAGCTTCTTTAGAGCCCAGCAAGATTTTGTAACAGTTTTGCCAATGTTCTTTAGGCTTTTTCTAACATCTCCTAAAATCCTTCTAGTTTCTGCTAACTACCAAGTTTCCAAGCTCTTCTACATTTTAGGGTTTTATTATGTTAGCACTACATCCCTAGCACCAAAATCTGTATTACATATTTTTCTGGAAAACAAATTAACCCAAAATTTAGGATCTTAAAAGAATAAACATTTATTACCTCACACAGGTTCTGTGGGTCAGAAATTCAGGAATGGCTTAGCCAGGTGGTCTAGCTTAGGATCTTTAATGACACTGCAGTTAAGAAATTGCGAAGACAGGCTATAACACATTCAAATAAATATTTACCTTCATACCGTACTTTCATTTATAATTTTATATTCTTAATATGTATAATTTTTTGTTTCCACAACATCTGTATCTCCAATAACTCAGACCAAAACTTTTGATTTATCTCCTTGTCTCATATCCACAGTTGATCTGTTAGTATATCCTCTCAGGTCAATCTTAAAAATATATCCTCAATTCAGTCACAATCACAATTTCCACAGTTACCACACTTTCTAAAATCAGTAAATACTGAGATTATTGCAATTGTCTTTTGATTGGTCTTCCTGATTCTATGTTTCTTCTCCTATAGTCTATAGGCAACATAGAAAATGACTGTATAGAATAAAAGCCATATTGTTACTCTTTTGTTCTGTGAATATCCTTTTGAGAGAGAGAATAATGAAAGAAAGGGAAGGAGAGGAAAAAGAACAGGAGGACAGAGGAAGGGAATAAAGGGGGGTTGGAGAGAGACACAGAGAGAGAGAGAGAGAAAGGGAGAGAGAACTAAGAGAGAAAAGCCAGTGTCAGTGTAGTAGTTAAAATCTTAGCCTTTGGAGTCAGATCCTTATGGATTCAAGTCCCAGCTTCACCACTAAATACTTTCATGTTTTGGGAAAGTTGCTTAAATTCTGGAGACTCAGTTTTCTCTGTCTGTTGGAGACAGTAATATTACCTACCTTATAAAGTGGATGTAAGAATTAAATTAAGTAATTCATGCAGAGTTGAGTTTGGTAAACTTTCTGGAATACAGTAAGGGCATAGCAAGTTTCAGCATAAGAATAAGTGTCTTTAAAAATGTTACAGGGTTGGGGAGGAGTCAAGATGGTGGAGAAGTAGCAGGCTGAGACTACATCAGTAGCAGGAGATCAGCTCGATAGCTTATCTAAACATTGCAAACAAGTACAAATCCAATGGGAGAGCAAAGAGAAGAAGAACAGCAATTCTAGAAACAGAAAATCAACCACTTTCTGAAAGGTAGGACTGGCGGAAAAGTGAATCTAAAATGACGGGAAGATAGACCGCAGGGGGAGGGACCGGCTCCCGGCAAGCGGCGGAGCAACAGAGCACAAAATCAGGACTTTTAAAAGTCTGTTCCACTGAGGGACATTGCTCCAGAGGCTAAACCAGGGTGAAGCCCATGCGGGGTCAGCGTGGCCCCAGGTCCCGCAGGGTCACAGAAGGATTGGGGTGTCGGAGTGTTGCAGAGCTCACAGGTATTAGAACGGGGAACCAGCTACAGAGACAGAGCCGAGGACTGAGCTCTCAGTTCAGGGTTACCTTGAACCAGTAGCAGGCTAGGTGAGCTCAGAGCACGGCTGGAGACCCGGGGATATGGGAGTGATTGGGCGCTGTTCTCTGGGGGCACACTGAGGAGTGGGGCTCGGGGCTCTCGGCTTCTCCAGGCCGGAGACTGGGAGGCAGCCAATTTCATTCCCATCCTCCGGAACTCTACAGAAAGCATTCAGGGAACAAAAGCTCCCAAAAGCAAACCCAAGCGGATTACTTAGTCCGGCCCCCCGTAAGAGTGGTGCAATTCCACCTCGGGCAAAGACACTTAAGAGTCACTACAACAAGCCCCTCCCAAAGAAGATCAACAAAAAATCCAGCCAGGACAAAGTTCATCTACAAAGGAAAGCAGGGTCAATACCTAGGACAGCAGCGGAATTCCAGAGGAGGAGAAAGCAAAGTACGGAACTCATTGCTTTCTTCCCATGATTCTTTAGTCTTGCAGTTAATTCATTTTTTTTAATTTTTTTTATTTTTTCTTCTTCTGCTAAATTTTTAAAAACTTTTACCCTTTTCTTTTTTAACGTTTTTTGACTAGTTTGTCTAGTTTATATTTTTTCTTTGTTTTCATTTAATTCTTTTTTTTTTCCTGAACCTCCTTTTATCCCCTTTCACCACCCCCCCCACGACTTGGAGTCTCTTCTGATTTGGTTAATGTGTATTTTTCTGGGGTCTTTGCCACCCTTTTAGTATTTTATTTGTTCCTTCATATCCTCTTATCTGGACAAATTCACCACAAAAAAAAGAACAAGAGGCAGTACCAGGCTAGGGACATAATCAACACAGACATTGGTAATATGTCAGATCTAGAGTTCAGAATGATGATTCTGAAGGTTCTAGCTGGGCTTGAAAAAGGCATGGAAGATATTAGAGAAAACCTCTCTGGAGATATAAAAGCCTTTCTGGAGAAATAAAAGAACTAAAATCTAACCAAGTTGAAATCAGAAAAGCTATTAGAGGTTCAATCAGAAATGGAGGCTCTCACTGCTAGGAAAATGAGGCAAAAGAAAGAA
Source organism: Meles meles (assembly GCF_922984935.1). Lineage (NCBI taxonomy): Eukaryota > Metazoa > Chordata > Mammalia > Carnivora > Mustelidae > Meles > Meles meles. The sequence continues at coordinate 78,945,073 of NC_060087.1, read as the reverse complement.
TTATTGATATAGAAGACAAATGACAGAGAATAAAGAAGCTGAGCAAAAGAGGGACAAACAGCTACTGGACCATGACGGGAGGATTCGAGAGATAAGTGACACCATAAGACGAAATAACATTAGAATAATTGGGATTCCAGAAGAAGAAGAAAGAGAGAGGGGAGCAGAAGGTCTATTGGAGAGAAGTTCCATAATATGGCAAAGGGAACAAGCATCAATATCCAGGAGGTGCAGAGAACCCCCCTCAAAATCAATAAGAATAGGCCCACACCCCGTCACCTAATAGTAAAATTTACAAGTCTTAGTGACAAAGAGAAAATCCTGAAAGCAGCCCAGGAAAAGAAGTCTGTAATATACAATGGTAAAAATATTAGATTGGCAGCAGACTTATCCACAGAGACCTGGCAGGCCAGAAAGAGCTGGCATATTCAGAGCACTAAATGAGAAAAACACGCAGCCAAGAATACTATATCCAGCTAGGCTATCATTGAAAATAGAAGGAAAGATAAAGCACTTCCAGAACAAACAAAAACTGAAAGAATTTGCAAACACCAAACCAGCTCTATAGGAAATATTGAAAGGGGTCCTCTAAGCAAAGAGAGAGCCTAAAAGTAGTAGATCAGAAAGGTACAGAGACAATATACAGTAACAGTCACCTTACAGGCAATATAATGGCGCTAAATTCATATCTCTCAATAGTTACCCTGAATCTTAATGGGCTAAATGCCCCAATCAAAAGACACAGGGTATCAGGATGGATAAAAAAACAAAACCCGTCTATATGTTGCCTACAAGAAACTCATTTTAGACATGAAGACACCTCCAGATTTAAAGTGAGGGGGTGGAAAACAATTTACCATGCTACTGGGCATCAGAAGAAAGCTGGGGTGGCAATCCTTATATCAGATCAATTAGATTATAAGCCAAAGACTACCATAAGAGATGATGAAGGACACTATATCATACTCAAAGGGTCTGTCCAACAAGAAGATCAAACAATATTAAATATCTATGCCCCTAACATGGGAGCAGCCAACTATATAAACCAATTAATAACAAAATCAAAGAAACACATCAAAAATAATACAATAATAGTAGGGGACTTTAACACTCCCCTCACTGAAATGGACAAATAATCCAAGCAAAAGATCAACAAGGAAATAAAGGCCTGAAATGACACCCTGGAAAAGATGGACATCACAGATATACTCAGAACATTCCATCCCAAAAGAACAGAATACACATTCTTCTCTAGTGCACATGGAACATTCTCCAGAATAGATCACATCCTGAGTCCTAAATCAGGTCTCAAACAGTATCAAAAGATTAGGATAATTCCCTGCATATTTTCAGACCACAATGCTCTGAAGCTAGAATTCAATCACAAGAGGAAATTTGGAAAGAACCCAAATACATGGAGACTAAACAGCATCCTTCTAAAGAATGAATGGGTCAACCAGGAAATAAAAGAAGAATTGAAAAAATTCATGGAAACAAATGATAATGAAAACACAATGGTTCAAAACCTGTGGTACGCAACAAAGGCAGTCCTGAGGAAAATATACAGTGGTACAAGCCTTTCTCAAGAAACAAGAAAGGTCTCAAGTACACAACCTAACCCTACACCTAAAGGAGCTGGAGAAAGAACAAGAAAGAAACCCTAAACCCAGCAGGAGAAGAGAAATCATAAAGATCAGAGCAGAAATCAATGAAATAGAAACCAAAAAAAAAATCAATGAAACTAGGAGCTTGTTCTTTGAAAGAATTAATAAGATTGATAAACCCCTGGCCAGACTTATCAAAAAGAAAAGAGAAAAGACCCAAATAAATAAAATCATGATTGAAAGAGGAGAGATCACAACTAACACCAAGGAAATACAGACAATTATAAGAACATACTATGAGCAACTCTACACCAACAAATTTGACAATCTGGAAGAAATGGATGCATTCCTAGAGACATATAAACTACCGCAACTGAACCAGGAAGAAATAGAAAACCTGAACATGCCCATAACCAGTAAGGAGATTGAAACAGTCATCAAAAATCTCCAAACAAACAAAAGCCCAGGGCCAGATGGCTTCCCAGGGGAATTCTGTCAAACATTTAAAGAAGAACTAATTCCTATTCTCCTGAAACTGTTCCAAAAAATAGAAACGGAAGGAAAACTTCCAAACTCATTTTATGAGGCCATCATCACCTTGATCCCAAAACCAGACAAGGATCCCACCAAAAAAGAGAACTACAGACCAATTTCCTTGATGAACATAGATGCAAACATTCTCACCAAAATACTAGCCAATAGGATTCAATAGTACATTAAAAGGATTATTCACCACAATCAATTGGGATTTATTCCAGGGCTGCAGGGTTGGTTCAACATCCACAAATCAATCAATGTGATAGAACACATTAATAAAAGAAAGAACAAGAACCATATGATACTCTCCATAGATGCTGAAAAAGCATTTGACAAAGTACAGCATCCCTTCCTGATCAAAACTCTTCAAAGTGTAGGGATAGAGGGCACATACCTCAATATTGTCAAAGTCATCTATGAAAAACCCACCACAAATATCATTCTCAATGGAGAAAAACTGAAAGTTTTCTGTTAAGTTCAGGAACACGGCAGGGATGTCTATTATCACCACTTCTATTCAACATAGTATTAGAAGTCCTAGTCTCTACAATCAGACAACAAAAAGAAATTAAAGGCATCCAAATCATCAAAGAAGAAGTCAAACTATCACTCTTCGTAGATGATATGATACTATATGTGGAAAACCCAAAAGCCTCCACTCCAAAACTGCTAGAACTTGTATAGGAATTCAGGAAAGTGTCAGGATATAAAATCAATGCACAGAAATCAGTTGCATTTCTCTACACCAACAACAAGACAGAAGAAAGAGAAATTAAGGAGTCAATCCCATTTACAATTACACCCAAAACTATAAGATACCTAGGAATAAACCTAACCAAAGAGACTAAGAATCTATATGCAGAAAACTATAAAGTACTCATGAAAGAAATTGAGGAAGACACAAAGAAATGGAAAAATGTTCCATGCTCCTGGATTGGAAGAATAAATATTGTGAAAATGTCTATGCTACCTAAAGCAATCTACAATTTAATACAATCCCTATCAAAATACCATCCATTTTTTTTCAGAGAAATGGAACAAATAATCCTAAAATTTATATGGAACCAGAAAAGACCTCGAATAGCCAAAGGAATATTGACAAAGAAAGCCAAAGTTGGGGCATCCGAATTCCGGACTCTATTACAAGCTCTATTACAAAGCTGTCGTCATCAAGACAGCATGGTACTGGCACAAAACAGACACATACATCAATGGAACAGAATAGAGAACCCAGAAATAGACCCTCAACTGTATGGTCAACTAATCTTCGACAAAGCAGGAAAGAATATCCAATGGAAAAAAGACAGCCTCTTCAATAAATGGTTTTGGGAAAATTGGACAGCCACATGCAGAAAAATGAAATTGGACCATTTCCTTACACCACACACAAAAATAGACTCAAAATGGATGAAGGACCTCAATGTGAGAAAGGAATCCATTAAAACCCTTGAGGAGAATGCAGGCAGCAACCTCTTCAACCTCAGCCGCAGCAATATCTTCCTAGGAACATCGGCAAAGGTAAGGGAAGCAAGGGCAAAAATGAACTAGTGAGACTTCTTCAAGATCAAAAGCTTTTGCACAGCAAAGGAAACAGTTAACAAAACCAAAAGACAACTGACAGAATGGGAGAAGATATTTGCAAACGACGTATTAGATAAAGGGCTAGTGTCCAAAATCTAAAAGGAACTTAGCAAACTCAACACCCAAAGAACAAACAATCCAAACAAGAAATGGGCAGAGAACATGAACAGACATTTCTGCAAAGAAGACATCCAGATGGCCAATAGACACATTAAGAAGTGCTCCACGTCACTCGGCATCAGATAAATACAAATCAAAACCACAATGAGCTACCACCTCACCCCAGTCAGAATGGCTAAAATTAACAAGTCAGGAAATGACAGAGGCTGGCAAGGATGCGGAGAAAGGGGAACCCTCCTACACTGTTGGTGGGAATGCAAGCTGGTGCAACCACTCTGGAAAACAGCATGGAGGTTCCTCAAAATGTTGAAAATACAACTACCCTATGACCCAGCAATTGCACTACTGGGTATTTACCCTAAAGATACAAACGTAGAGATCCGAAGGGGCATGTGCACCCAAATGTTTATAGCAGCAATGTCTCCAATAGCCAAACTATGGAAAGAACCTAGATGCCCATCAGCAGATGAGTGGATAAAGAAGATGTGGTATATATACACAATGGAATACTATGCAGCCATCAAAAGAAATGACATCTTGCCATTTGTGACAACATGGATGGAACTAGAGGGTATCATGCTTAGTGAAATAAGTCAATCAGAGAAAGACAACTATCATATGATCTCCCTGATATGAGGACATGGAGATGCAACATGGGGGGCTAGGGGGATAGGAGAAGAATAGATGAAACAAGATGGGATTGGGAGGGAGACAAACCATAAGTGACTCTTAATTTCACAAAACAAACTGAGGGTTGCTGGGGGGAGGGGGGTTGGGAGAGGGGGAGCGGGGTTATGGACATTGGGGAGGGTATATGCTATGGTGAGTGCTATGAATTGTGTAAACCTGGCGATTCACAGACCTGTACCCCTGGGGATAAAAATGCATTATATGTTTTTTTTAAAAAAAGGGACAAATACCAAACAATTTCACTCATGTAGAATTTAAGAAATGGAACAAATGAACACGGGGGAAAAAAGATAAAGGCAAACTATAAAATAGAACTATAGAGAATAAACTGAGGGCTGCTGGAGGAGATGTGGATGGGCGATGGATTAAATGGGTGGTAAGAATTAAAGAGGGCACTTGTGATGAGCACTGGGATATATAAGTGATGGAATCACTAAATTCTACTCCTGAAGCTCATACTACACTATACGTTAACTAACTGGAATTTAAATAAAAACTTAAAAGTACAAAAAAGTAAAAGAAAAATAAATAAAAATGGGGTACAACTTACATGTAGTGAAATGTACAAATCTTGGGTGTACAGTTCAATAAATATCTTATTGATTTCATTTCTAAAAAAAATGTTACAGGGTTGAGAAGGGAAGTTTTGATATTTTGGTGTTTTCTGAGATATGGGAAAACTTGACCATACTTAAAAGCTAAGGGAAATAATTAAGTGGAAGGAAAGATGTAAGAAGTGTGCAGGTGAACAGAAGTGGACAATTATAGATAGTCCTAAAAAGAGTGGAATTGAATGAAAAGGGTTCCCTTCTAACATTGAGGTATGTGAGGATGAATGGTTGATAGGGATAAATTTAAGGGAAGAGGTTGAGGTGTCTTCTATTTCAGAAAATAGAAGGGATCGGGGCATCTGCTGAGTAAATGAAAATGTGGGGTTCCAAATTTCACCTCCCAAATTTGTCTTTGCTTTAAAGGCTCAGACATTATTTCTGCTAAAATGTACCCACTTATTCAGTGTTTTTCAAACTCTCCAACACAACTGGATTCTATCTTATACCTGTCTTTGCAGGAGAGAAAACATTTTAATTACCTTTTTAAAAGATAATACCTATAATCTGGCAGATATATATGTACAAAGTGTGAATTGCTCAGAATGTATCTCAAAAATAATTTTAAGAGGTTTTTATGTCTTTCAGATTGGGCTGTTGATAAATCACAAATCGATAGGTAGATTATTGGGCATTGTGCTGCATCAATCAACATGGTGATTGTATGGTAAACATTTTCTATTTGGGTTGCTAAAGTTAGTCTATCTGCCACTTTGTTGTTGTTTGTTTGCTGTTAATGGAATGAGTTTCTCCTGGATTGAGACTGGAAAAGTATTAAGAGCAGAGAGCACTGGTAGTCACATTGTCACTACAGGAGGGTAGTCACACTGAAATAATGACATCAAACAGAACTGCCACTCTACCATATGACATTGAATGTTGGTTTAAAAAAATTAGAGCTTCCTGGTGACAATTATTTACTCCAAAATTAAGTAGCTCCATTTGTAGCTTTGAATAAATTCAGGGAATTAGGAGAGGGTGAAGGGGAGAAATTGTGGGTCAATCTTTAGATTAAAAATTTTTTTTGGGGGGGCGCCTGGGTGGCTCAGTGGATTAGGCCGCTGCCTTCGGCTCAGGTCATGATCTCAGGGTCCTGAGATCGAGCCCCGCATCGGGCTCTCTGCTCCACAAGGAGCCTGCTTCCTCCTCTCTCTCTGCCTGCCTCTCTGGCTACTTGTGATCTCTCTCTGTCAAATAAATAAAATAAAATCTTTAAAAAAAAAATTTTTTTTTTGATCTGAAAATACCATCACATTAACAATAACAAACACTTGTTGAGTCTTAGTACTTTGAAAGTAGCTCTAAGATCAGCAGAATGATTTTGAATGTCACTGCTTATTGTTGGGAGATTTATCAAGAGAAAAAGAAGACACCACTTGAATATTACTTGGATGAATTTTTAAAGACAATTGAATTGTCTAAGTCATTCCATCATGTCTCTTCTAAATTCTAAGAGGCCAAGAAAATATCATTAATTTAATATGGAATATGTATTGTATGTTTTACACCTTTGATTTCAATAGGATAGAAATACTTGCAGTTTTTAGATGTTAAAAACATGCTTCCAAAAACATTTAGAAGACATAAGTATTGATTATGTACCATTGCTTAAAGCAATCACTTTCTTGCTATTGAACCATTAGTAATTGAACCTCAATAATAATTGTCTCTGTAGAAAATTTAATTAATTTGATGATATTTTAAGGAACACAATGCAACAAATGATAAGGAGAGCATATATTGTGTTTCTATTTCAAAATTTGTCCTAAAATTCACACCTTAAAGTTATTTACCAGATCAAGTGTCTTGATTGGAATCAGCTGAAGAATGGTACCATGCATGAAGGCAAAGAGTCAATACTAGACAAGTATAGGCTTATTATAAGCTCAGGTACTTAAGAGATTTGCTTGGGAAACCTGCTGCAGAAAGACTCTCAGAATGAAGCACAATGTTGGTGAAAAAAGTGCTAGAAAGGAGGTCATATTTTAACAATCGCTTCTTAAAAGGAGGGCCCTTCAGAATGTTCCAGGAAGAGATTATTCTGAAACATTGTAGAAACTGCTGACCCTTCTGAATGGATCTCAACAGAGTGATGAACAAGTAAGTAGTATTAAACTTGAGTCATAAGAGACATATGAGTGGCTGTACTACCCAAAGCATGCTCTGTATGGTAAAGTGGCCCCAAGTATGCAAGCTACATAGTATTTGACTTAAATTTCAGTTTTGTTTCCTGTTTTTTGGATCTGTGTTTTAGTGTTTAGATTATTTATTTGAAGTTCATAAAGTGAGTGAAAGAGAATTAATATAACTAGTTCACTGAAAGTTTCAGAGAAGAGAAATATTGGGTTGGAGTAGAAATTAGTAAACCTTTCTGCAGGAAATTTGCACTGATTTTTTTATGACCTTAAAAATATTTGTAGGCTTTGTTTCAACAATTCCAGCTCAAGAAATCTTAAAGAAGGACACCCTAGAAGTGGATAAATTTCCAGAAACATATAACCTACCAAAACTGAAGCAGGAGGAAATAGAAAATTTGAACGGACTGATTACAGCAAAGAAATTTAATCAGTAATCGAAAGACTCCGCCCCCAAAAAAACCCAAAATCCAAGACCACATAGTTTCATAGATGAATTCTGCCAAGGTCTTAAAGAAGATTTAACACCTATTATTCTCAAACTATTCCAAAAAACAGAAGAGGGAGGAAAACTTCCCAATTCATTCTAAAAGGTCAGTATTACTCTGATATCAAAGCCAGATAAAGACACTACACACACACACACACACACACACACACACACACACACACACACACACACACTAGAAATAAAGGCCAATATCTCAATGAAATAAATGCAAAAATCTTCAAAAAATACAACCAAACTAAATCCAATGATACATTAAAAAGATCATTCACTGCAATCAACTGGAATTTACTTCCAGGATACAAAGGTGATTCAATATTTGCAAAGCAAAGAATTCAATATTTGCAAAGATATATCACATCAATAAGAGAAAGGACAAAACCATACAATCATTCTAGTATATGCAGAAAAATCATTTGACAAAGTACCATATCTATACATGATAAAAACTAACAGCAAAGCAGATCTAGAGGGAACATACCTGAACATGATAAAGGTCTTATATGAAAAACCCACAGCAAACATCATCTTCAATGGGGAAAAACTGTGAGCTTCTCCCCTAAGGTCAGGAACAAGACAGATGTCCACTCCTGCTGCTTTTATTCAGTATCAATCAGACAACAAAAAGAAATAAAAGCAATCAAAGTTAGTTAGAAGGAAGTAAAATTCTCACTATTTCCAGATGACATGATACTCTAAAAAAACCCTAAAGACTCCACAAAGAAACTGCTAAAACTGATAAATTCAGCAAAGTCTCAGGATGTAAAGTCAATATGCAGAAATCTGTTGCCTTTCTAAACAGTAATAATGAAGCAGCAGAAAGAGAAATTAAGAAAACAACCTGATTTAAAATTGCACCAAAAATAATAAAATACCTAGGAACACATCAAACCAAAGAGGTGAGAGTCTTGTACTCTGAAAACTATACAACATTAACAAAAGAAATTAAAGAAAACATAAAGAAATGGAAAGACATTATTTGCTCATACATTGTAGAATTAATAGTTAAAATGTGTATATTACCCAAAGCAATCTACAGATTAAAGGCAATCCCTATCAAAATACCAACAGCATTTTTCTTTTTCTTTTTTTTTTTAAGATTTTATTTATTTATTTGACAGAGAGAGATCACAAGTAGGCAGAGAGGCAGGCAGAGAGAGTGAGAGGGAAGCAGGCTCTCTGCCAAGCAGAGAGCCCGATGCGGGATTTGATACCAGGACCCTGAGATCATGACCCGAGCCGAAGGCAGCAGCTTAAACCACTGAGCCACCCAGGCGCCCCCAACAGCATTTTTCAAAGAAATGGAACACACAATCTTTTTTCCCCAATATTATTTATTTATTTAATTATGATTTATCAGTTGCATATAACACCCAGTGCTCATCACATCACGTGTTCTCCTTAATGCGCATCACCCAATTACCCCACAACCCCACCCATCTCCTCTCCAGCAACTCTCAGTTTGTTTCCTATAGTTAAGAGTCTCTCATGGTTTTTCTCCCTCACTAATTTCTTCCCATTCAGTTTTCCCTCCCTTCCCCCATTTCCCCTTCCTTTGCCCTGTTTCTTATACTCCACATTTGAGTGAAACCATATAATAGTTTTTCCATGAATGACTTATTTCACTCAGCATAATACTCTCCAGTTTCATCCACATTAATTTAAATGTAATAATCATCTTTTTTGATAACTAATATTCCATTCTATTTATATACCACATTTTCTTAATCCATTCATCTGCCATAATGGACATTTCACCTTTTTCTGTGGTTTGACTATTATGGACATTACTGCTATGAACACTGGGGTGCAAGTGTTCCTTTGGATCACTACATCTGTATCTTTGGGGTAAATACTTAGTAATGCAATTTCTGGATATTAGGGTGGCTCTATTTTTAATATCTTGAGGAAACTCCATACTGTTTTCCCAAGTGGCTGTACCAGCTTGCATTCCCACCAACAGTGTAAAACGGCTCCCTTTCTCCAGAGCTAGGGAGTAAAATTTTAAGTGAAGTAAGTCAGTCAAAGAAAGATCAATACCATACGATTTCACTCATGTATGGAATTTAAGAAACAAAACAAGTGAACAAAGGAAAAAGAGAGAGAGAGAAGCCTAAAAACAGACCTAATTATAGAAAACAAATGGAGGGTTATCAGAGGAGAGGTTGGTGGGAGGATGGGTGAAATAGGTGTACACTTATCATAATGAGCACTGAGTAATATATAGAATTGTTTAATCACTGTATTGTATACCTGACATTAGGTATATTGGAATTAAAATTTAAAAACTTAATAAAAAATCATCCATACAAATTTTGAGAAAGTGAAAATTATAGTCAAACTGCTAGATTAATTTTGAATGTTTTTCTCATTATGCAAATGAAATTATACAGAATGTGTGCATTTGTATCTAGTTTCCCTCATGCATTATAAGATTCATACAGCTGAAGATTGGTCTTTTTCCTATTATATAGTATTCAATTGTGTGACTATACCACAATTTATACATTCTAAAGTGGGTATTTAGGAACTTCTCATCTGGGGGCTGGTGAACATATGAATACAGTTTGTTATAAAGCTAAGAGAGGAATTGCTATCTCACAGAGCATACATATAATTTGTTTAAGTTGATACTGCTAAACCATTTTTCTGAGATGATTGTAACTATTTCAGTCCAACCAGAAATACAAGTGAGAGTTTCACTTGCTCTATATATTTGTTGCTCTATAGCTTTGTCAAGACTTGTTATTTTCTATCTTTCTCATTTTAGAAATTTTGGTGGGTAGACTAATAATTTGTTATGTTTATATTTATATTAATTTTATATTTTATATTTATATTTATATTAATTAAATAATTTTTAATTGAAGTATAGTTGACATACAATATATTAGTTTCAAATATATGATATAATGATTCAACAATTACACATTACAAAATGCTCACTGTGAGAAATGTAGATATCATCTGTCTCTTTACAAATTTATTACAATACTATTGACTATATTCCCTATGGTGTACCTTCATACCTATGATACCTATTTTATGACTGGAAGTTTGTACCTGCTAATTCATTCACATATTTCTCCTATCTCCCCACCCTTTTCCCCTCTGGAAATCACGTTTGTTTTCTGTATTTATGAATCTGTTTCTATTTTTTGTTTGTTTTGCTTAGATCCCACACATAAGTGAAATTATAAAGTATTTGCCTTTGCTGAATTATTTCACTTAGCATAATAACCACTAGGTCCATTTATGTGTTGTGAATGGTAGGATTTCATTCTTTTGTATGGCTGAGTAATATTCTATTGTATATATACCACATCTTCTTTATCTATTCATTTTTCCACGGACATGGGCTGCTTCCATATCTTAGTTATTGTAAATAATGCTGCAACAAACATAAGGATGCATGTAACTTTTTAAATTAGTGTTTTCATTTTTGAGCAAATATACAGAAATGGAATAACTGGACCATACAATATTTCCACTTTTATTTCTTTGAGAAACTGCCAAACTCTTTTCCATAGTGGCTGCACCAATTTACATTCTCACCAACAGTGCACAAGGGTTCCCTTTTTTCCACATCCTTGTCAACACTTGCATTTCTTGTCTTTTTGATTCTAACCATTATGACAGGTGTAAGGTGATATCTTATTGTGATTTTAATGATGATGAGTAATGTTGAACATCTTTTCATGTCTGTCATCTGTGTGTCTTCTTTGGAAAAATGGCTATTCAGGTCCCCCACACATTTGTAAATCAGATTATTTGGGGTTATTTTGGTATTGAGTTGTATGAGTTCTTTATGTATTTTGCATATTAATCCCCTGTCAGAGTTATCATTTGCAAATATCTTCTTTCATTCTGTAAGTTGCCTTTTTGTCCTATTGATGGTTTCTTTAATTATGCAAAAGTTTTTAGTTTAATATAATCCCAATTCTTTATTTTTGCTTTTGTGTTCCTTGTCTATGGAGACAGATTAAGAAAAATGTTGCTAGAGCTGATGTCTAAGAGCTTACTATGTTTTCTTTTACGAGTTTTATGACTTTACATATCACATTTAGTTCTTTAATCACTTTTGAGTTTATTTTTGTATATGGTGTAAGAAAAAGGTCCAGTTTCATTCTTTTGCATGTAGCTGCCATCTTTTCCCAACACTTTATTAAAAGACTTTCTATTCCTCAGTGTGTATTCCTGACTCTTTTCTCATACATTAATTGACCATATAAGCTTAGTTTATTTCTGGGCTCTCTATTCTGTTCCATTGATCTAATGTGCCTATTTTTGTGTCAATAGCATATCTTTTGATTGCTGTAACTTTGTAGAATAGTTTTAAATTGGAGATTCTAATTCCTCCAGCTTTGGTCTTTTTTCTCAAGATTGCTTTGGCTATTAGGGGCCTTATGGGATTCCACAGGAATTTTACAATTACTTGCTCTAGTTCTGTGAAAAACACTAGTGGTGTTTGATAGGGATTGCATTAAATCTATGTACTGCTATGGGTTGTATTGACATTTTAACAATATTAATTCTTCTGATCCATGAGCATGTTATATCTTTCAATTTATTTGTGTCATCTTTAATTTTTTTCATCAATGACATAGTTTTCAAAATACACACCTTTTACTTCCTTGATTTAATTTATTCCTAGGTATTTTATTCTTTTTGATGCAGTTGTAAATGGGATTGTTTTCTTAGATTCTCTTTCAGCTACTTTTTAAACTAGTGTATAGAAATGCTATAGATTTTTGTATATTGACTTTGTATCCTGCAACTTTATTTATTAGTATTTATTAGAATTTATTTATTAGTTCTAATAGATCTTCTTGGAATCTTTAGAGTTTTCTACATAGAGTATTGTGTCATCTGAAGATAGTGACAGTTTCACTTCTTCCTTATGAGTGTGGCTGCCTTTTTTTTTTTTTTTTCTTGTCTGATTGCTGTGGCTAGGACTTCCAGTACTATGTTGAATAATTGTGGAGAGAGCTTGTATCCTTGTCTTATTCCTGATCTTGGAGGAAAAGCTTTCAGCTTTTCACCATTTATTATGTTAGCGGTAAGTTTGTCATATATAGTCCTTATTAAGTTGAGGTATCTTCCCTCTATTCCCACCTTGTTGAGATCTTTTATCATGAATAGATGTTGAATTTTTTCACATGTCTTTTCTGCATCCATTGAAGTGATAATATTACTTTTATTCTTCATTTTGTTAATGTGATTAATTGATTTGTGAATATTGAAACATCCTTGCATTCCTGGAATAAATCCCATTGATAGGTGTGAATGATCCTTTTAGGGTATGGTTAAATTCAGTCGGCTAATACTTTGTTGCAAATTTTTGCATCTATATTTATCAAGGATATTATTCTGTAATTTTCTTTTTTTTTTTTGTGGCATCTGTTTCTGGTTTTGGTATCAGGGTAATACTGGCTATATATTTAGAAGCATTTCTTCCTCTTCAACTTTTTGAATCATTTGAAAAGGACATGTTAACTCTTCTTCAAATGTTTGGTTGACTTCACCTTCAAAGACATCTGGTCCTGGAGTTTTGTTAGTAGGTACTTTTTTGATTACCAATTCAATTTTATTACAAGTAATTGATCTGTTCAGGATTTTTGTTTGTTCCTAATCCAGTCTTGGAAAATTGTATGTTTCTAGGAATTTATCTGTTTCTTCTCAATTGTTCAATTTGTTGGCTTATACTTTTTTTGTAGTAATCTTCTATAATGTTTTGTATTTCTGTGGTGTCAGTAGTAACTTCTCCTTTTTCTTGATAAGTCTGGCCAAAGGTTTATCAATTTTGTTTATCTTTTCAAAGCTCTTAGTTTCATTTTTTTAGTCACTATTTCTTTTTTTTGTCACTATTTCTGATCTTTATAATATGTTTATTCTGATCTTTATAATAATAGCTATAATAATAATTATTTAAGAAAGTGTTTTTTAAAATTATTCCTAGCTGTATATTTTTAAGTTTTTATTAAATTCTAGTTTTATCACATTCTGATTAATTAATATGGTCTTTATTACCTCTGCTTTTTGGAATTAGTTTTCTTTTAGAATATAATACATGATCAATTTTGTAAAAGTAAAAGGATGGTTGGAAATAATACATATTTTCTGTAGCATTTTGTTTGTTATTATAGCCTGCTTAATATTAAATTATATATTATTTTTCCACTTAATCTGGCTAAAATGGAAAGGGTAGATTAAAATAACCACTTCAATTACGTTTTTCTTTTTCTTGGAGGTAGTACACATAATTCAGTGATTCTCAAATGTTAGCATGTATAAGGATCAACTGGAATACTTACTAAAATGCAAACTTCAGAGCTCTAGAATATATCAGAGATGATATCAGGAGTTTACATTTTTTTTAAGATTTTTATTTATTCATTTGATAAACAGAGATAACAAGTAGACAGAGAGGCAGACAGAGAGAGAGAGAGAAGCAGGCTCCCTTCAGAGCAGAGAGCCTGACGTGGGACTTGATCCCAGGACCCTGAGATCATGACCTGAGCCGAAGGCAGCGGCTTAAACCGCTGAGCCACCCAGGCGCCCCCAGGAGTTTACATTTTTAATAAGCATTCTGATGCAGGTAATGCAAAGACTAACCTTTCAGATACACTAATATAGTATCTCTGAAGTTCTCAAGTTATAATGACCTGGGCCCAAATCTCAGTTATGCCCTTACCAGTGATAACCTTGAACAAGTTATTAAACCTCTCTATGCTCAGTTGTTTCACATCTAAAATGAGAATGACCATGTCTGCCACACAGTGTTATTCTGAACATTAAATTAGCTAACACATGTGAAAATGATAGTGCAGTAGTACAGTACCTTGCCACATTATTCATTATTTTAAAGGCCCATGCCTTTTATTTTTATCAACCACACACTATTTCATCAATGTCAAATAAACTGTGCTTCAATTATTGAAATCACATTGATACTATTAATAACCATCTATATGTTTTTAACTGCATTTTTTCTGTTAAGAAATATTTTTACATTTTTTGAAGATTTTATTTATTTTTTAAAAGATTTTATCTATTTATTTGACAGAGAGAGACACACAGAGAGAGGAAACACAAGCATCAGGAATGGGAGAGAGAGAAGCAGGCTTCCCACTGAGGAAGGAGCCTGATGCAGGACTCAATCCCAGGACTCTGGGATCATGACCTAAGCCAAAGGCAGACTGGTTAACTGACTGAGCCACCCAGGCATATCAAAATATTTTTACTTTTTAAAGGACTTTATTTTAGATATCCCTTATAATTTGCAAATAGTTGTATTTTTCTTTTGTTGGTTGAGTCTGAAACTTTGTTGTTGTTGTTTAGTTTTTATTTTATAATCATAAACTTAACTCTGCAATCCAGCTAGACTTGGAGAGGAGTAAGGAAAACATGGATCCCATAAAACTGCAATGAGAGCCCAAAGATTTTTGGCTATTTTGAGTAGATGGGGGTGAAAGGGTGTTCTCCTGAACTGCAGAAGGAATGGTTTGGTAGTTAAGATAAAACACAAGTCAAATTTATTAGATTTGTCCACAATCAGCAAAGGGGATCTTGCTGGTCTTGCCATTCCTGGATCCAAAGCACTTCATGGCTTCCACAATATTCATGCCCTCTTTCATTTTGACAAAACCACATGCTTGCCATCCGACCACAAAGTCTTGGCAGTGCAGATGAAAAACTGGGAACCATTTGTGTTGGGCCCAGCATTCGACATGGATAAGATGCCAGGAACCTTATGCTTCATGATGAAATTCTCACCATCAAGTTTCTCCCCATAGATGGACTTGCTGCCAGTGTCATTATGGCATGTGAAGTCACCACTCTGGCACATAAATCCCAGAATAATTCTGTGAAACCAGGAATATTTATAACCAAATCCTTTCTCTTCAGTACTCAGAGCATGAAAGTTTTCTGTTGTCTTTGGAAATTTTACCTCCAAACAGCTAGAAGGAGATGCAGCCCAAGGGCTCACATCCATGGTGATGTCAAAGAACACAGTGGGATTGACCATGGCTGGGTGGTGGTATCTGCAAGGCCAAGTCCTTTTTATTAAAGGACTTAACTCTTTTTTACATTGGCTTTATCTTCTATAAACTCTCTTGCTTTATTTTTTCATATTTTCATGCTGTATACTTTATTTTATTTTATATACAATATTTTTCTTTCCTTTTTGTATTTAGGTATTTGGAAGAAATTAACCACTCTTTAAATTTACTTTTGTGTGTTAAAAAGTTGTACCTATATTTCTCTTATCAATTTTTTTTAAATTTTTTGTTTTTTTTCTCTCATCAATGTTAAGTTAAAAAAAATGATATTTCTTGATTTATCCCCTTCTCCTGAAACTATCTCTATTATAAATACAGTAACATTTTACATAGCTAGATATTCATAAGACTTGTTTTTCAACTTTGAATTTTAAAAGTTTAAACCAGGACATTTCTGATCTTGCTTACCTCATTTATTTTGTATTATATTGACCCTTTTTCAGCTCAAAGTTTTCTACTAAACTTGGGGTTTTGTTTTTTGTTTGTTTGTTTTTTGTTTTTTGTTTTACTTTACTTGGTCTGTTCTTCATGTGATTGGAAAGTTTGGATTTCCTAGATCCATTCTCCGTATTGTATTACATTTTTCCCCTTTTGTAATCTTTTCTATATTTTATTTTTTATTTTTTTAGTTTTTAATGCAGTGTTCAATGTTCATTAGTTCCTTATAACACCCAGTGCTCATCACATCATAAGCTCTCCTTAATGCCCATCACCCCACTCACCTCCCTTGCCACAGTCCTCGGTTTGTTTCTCCAAGTCAAGAGTCTTTCATGGTTTGTCTCCCTCTCTGATTTCTTCCCATTCAGTTTTCCCTCCCTTTCCCTATTATTCCTTATACTCCACATATAAATGAAACCATATGAAAATTGTCTTTCTCTGATTGACTTATTTCACTTAGCATAATACCCTCCAGTGCCATTCATGTCTCTGTATATGGTAGGTAGTCATTCTTTCTGATGGTTGAGTAATATTCCATTGTATATATGAACCACATCTTCTTTATTAATTCATCTGTTGAAGGACATCTTGGCTCCTTCTTCAGTTTGGCTATTGTGGACATTGTTGCTATGAACATTGGGCTGCAGATGCCCCTGATTTTCACTATATCTGTATCTCCAGGGTAAACACCCAGTAGTGCAATTTCTGGGTCATGGGGTAGCTCTATTTTTAACTTCTGGAGGAACCTCCATACTGTTTTCTAGAGTGCCTATATGAGCTTGCATTCCCACCAACAGTGTAGGAGAGTTCCCCTTTATTCACATCCTCACCAACATTTTTTGTTCCCTGACTTGTTAATTTTAGCCATTCTAATTGGTATAAGGTTGTATCTTACTGTGGTTTTGATTTGTATTTCCCTAATGGCAAGTGACATAGAGCATTTTTTTCATGTGCCTGTTGGCCATTTGTATGTCTTCTTTGGAGAAGGGTCTGTTCATGTCTTCTGTCCATTTCTTGACTGGATTATTTGGTTTTTGGCTATTAAGTTTGATAAGTTTTTTATAGATCCTGGATACCAGCCCATTATCTATTATGTCATTTGCAAATATCTTCTCCCATTCCATAGGTTGCCATTTAGTTTTTACTGTTTCCATCGCTATTCAGAAGACATTTATTTTGATGAAGTCCCAATAGTTCATTTCTGCTTTTGTTTCCTTTGCCTTTAGAGACATGTCTTGCAAGAAATTTCTGCAGCTGAGGTCAAAGAAGTTACTGCCTGTGTTCTCCTCATGGATTTTGATGGATTACTGTGCCACATTTAGGTTTTATATCCATTTTGAGTTTATCTTTGTGTATAAAAAAGAGAATGGTCCAGTTTCACTCTTCTGCATGTGGCTATCCAATTTCCCCAGCACCATTTATTGAAGAGAATTTTCTCCATTGGATATTCTTTCCTGCTTTGTTAAAGATTAGTTGACCATAGAGTGGAGGGTCCATTTATGGGCTCTCTATTCTGTTCCATTGATCTTTGTGTCTGTTTTTGTGCCTGTACCATGCTGTCTTGATGATCACAGCTTAGTAATATAGCTTGAAGTCAGGCATTGTGATGCCCCCAGCTTTAGTTTTCTTTTTCAATATTATTTTTTGGTTCCATGCAAATTTTAGGATTGTTTGTTTCAGCTCTGTGAACAATATTGATAGTATTTTGATAGGGATTGCATTGAATGTGTAGATTGCACTGGGCAGCATAAACATTTTCACAATGTTTATTCTTACAATCCATGAGCATGGAATGTTTTTCCATTCTTTTGTGTCTTCCTCAATTTTTTCATAAGTGTTATGACTTATGTTTCTAGACTATAGATCCTTTACCTCTTTGGTTAGGTTTATTCCTAGGTACTTCATGATTTTTGGTGCAATTGTAAATGAGATCAACTCTAGTTTCTCTTTCTTCAGTCACATTGTTAGTATATAGAATTGCAACTGATTTCTGTGCATTGATTTTGTACCCCGTCACATTGCTGAATTGCTGTATGAGTTCTATCAGTTTTGGGGTAGAGTCTTTGGGCTTTCCACGTAAAGTATCATATCATCTGCAAAGAGAAAGAGTTTGACTTCTTTGTCAGTTTGAATGTCTTTTGTTTCTTTTTGTTGTCTCATTACTGAGGCTAGGATTTCTAGTACTATGTTGAAGAATAGTGATGAGAGTGGGCATCCCTCTCGTGTTCCTGACCTTAAGGGGAAAAGCTCTGTTTTTCCCCATTGAGAATAATATTCAATATGGGTTTTTCATAGATGGCTTTTATGGTCTTGAAATATGTTCCTTCTATCTCTATATGCTGAAGGATTTTTATTAAGAAAGGATGTTGTCAAATGCATTTTCTGCATCAATTGAGAGAATCATATGGTTCTTTTCTCTTCTTTTGTTAATGTTATCTTTCATGTTGATTGGTTTGTGAATGTTGAACCAACCTTGCAGCCCCGGAATAAACCCCACCTGGTCATGATGGATAATCATTTTAGTGTACTGTTGGATTTTGTTTTCTGGTATCTTGGTGAATATTTTGCCATTCATGTTCATCAGGTTTATTGTTCTGTAATTTTCATTTTTGGTGAGGTCTTTGTCTGGTTTTGGAATCAAGGTCATGCTGGCCTCATAGAACAAATTTGGAAGTTTTTCTTCCATTTCATTTTTTGAAACAGCTTCAGTAGAATAGGTATGATTTCTTTTTTGAATTATGTAGCATTCCCCTGGGAAGCCATCTGGTCCTAGACTCTTATTCTGGGGGAGGTTTTGATTAGTGTCTCAATTTCCTTTCAGGTTATGGTTCTGTTCAGATTGTCTGTTTCCTCCTGTTTCAGTCTTGGCAGTTTATAAGTTTCCAGGAATGTATTCATTTCTTCCAGGTTGCCTAATCTCTTGGCATATAGTTGCACATAATATGTTCTTAAAATTGTCTGTATTGCCTTGGTGTTGGTTATGATCTCTTCCTTTTCACTCATGATTTTATTAATTTTGGTCATTTCTCTTTTCTTTTGGATAAGTCTGGCCAGAAGCTTATCAATTTCATTAATTCTTTCAATGAAACAACTTCTAATTTCATTGATCTGTTCTACTGTTATTCTGGTTTCTGTTTCTTTGATTTCTAATCTAATCTTTATTATTCTATTCTTCTACTTGATTTAGGCTTTATTCATTGTTTTTTCTCCAGGTCCTTTATGTGTAAGATTATCTTGTGTATTTGATATTTTTTTAATCTTTTGAGAGAGGGTTGTATTGCTAAGTACTTCTCTCTTAAGACCACCTTTGCTGTATCCCAGAGGTTTTGAACCAATGTATTTTCAGTCTCATTATATTCCATGAATTTTTTAGTTTCCATGAATTAATCTTCTTTAATTTCTTGGCTGACTCATTCATCCTTTAGCAGGGTGCTCTTTAATTTCTAAGCGTTTGAGTTCCTTCCAAATTTCCTTTTGTGATTGAGTTCAAGTTTTAAAGCATTGTGGTCTGAAAATATGAAGAGCATAATCTCAATCTTTTGGTATTCTTTGAGACCTGATTTGTGACATGATATGTTATCTATTCTGGAGAAATTTCCAGGTGCACTCAAGAAGAATGAATATTCTGTTGTTTTAAGATGGAATATTCTGCATATATCTGTGAAGTCCATCTGGTCCAGTCTGTCATTCAAAGCCCTTGTTTCTTTGTTGATCTTCTGTTTAGGTGATCTGTCCATTGTTGTGAATGGGGTGTTTAAGTCCCCTCCTACTGATGCATTATTATCAATATGTTTCTTTACTTTGGTATTCATTGGTTTATATCATTGGCTGCTCCCATGTTGGGGGCATAAATACTTACAATTGTTACAACTTCTTGTTGGATATACCCTTTAAGTATGATATAGTGTCCCTCTACATCTCTTACTACAGTCTTTGGTTTAAAATTCAAATTGTCTGATAATGAGGATTGCTACCGCAACTTTCTTTTGAGGTCCATTAGCATAGTAAATTGTTCTCCACCCATCACTTTCATTCTGGAGGTGTCTTTAGGTCTTATAATATGAGTCCCTTGTTGAAAGCATATGGATGGTTCTAGTCTGATCCCCTGTGTCTTTTGGATGGAGTGTTTATTCATGTAAATTCAGAATAATTATTGAAAAAGTTGAATTTAGTGCCATTTTATTGTCTGCAAAGTCCTTATTTATATAGATTGTCTCTTTTTCTTTCTGGTTTCTGTCTGTCCTGGAAACCCTTTATCTCTCCTTTCATTCTGAATGACAGCCTTGCTAGATAAAATATTCTTGGCTGCATGTTCTTCTCATTTAGTACACTGAAAATGTCTTGTCAACCTATTTTGGCCTGCCAGGTTTCTATGGATAGGTCTGATATTACCCTGATGTTCCTCCCTCTGTATGTAAGGAATGTCCGCTCTCTGGCTGTTCTCAGGTTAGCTTCTTTTCCTCTACAATTTGCAAGATTCACTATTATATGTCAGGGAGTTGATCTATGTTTATTGATTTGGGGTGGGGTCCTCTCTGCCTCTTGAACATGAATGCTTGTTTCTTTCCCAGAATAGGGAAGTTCTCAGCTATGATTTGTTCGAATATACCTTCTGGCCCTTCTCCTTACCCACCCCCTTTTTCACCCCAATAATTCTGACATGGGTTCATTTCAGGGCATAATTAATCTCTCAAAGCCTTTCTTCATGGGCTATTAGTTGTTGTTCTCTCTTTTCCTCAGCTTCCTTTCCATCAGCCTGTCCTCTAGATCACTTATTCTCTCTTCTGCCTTATTCACCCTAGCTGTTAGAGAATCTAATTTAGACTGTATCTCATTCATGGCATTTTTAAATTCAGCTTGATTTGATCTCATTTCTTCCCTTAGAGATTCTGTACTGTTATTTATGCTTTTTTCAAGCCTAGCTATTAATTTTATAATTGCTATCCTTAATTCCACCTCTGATATCTTATTTATATCCATATCAATTAGCTCTGTGGCAGAGAACATTTTCTCTGGTTCCTTCTTTGGTTGTGAATTCCTCCTTCTAGTCATTTTGCCCAGAAAAGGATGGGTGAAAAAATGAGCAGAGTCCAAAATATTAACCACAACCCAAGCAAAGTACACCCTAGACAAATCTGAAGCAAGCAAAGTACACCCTAGACAAATCTGAAGCAGTTGGAAACCACAGCAGAAAAGCAAACAAACTCAAAATGAAACAAGACAAAAGGGGGAGGTTGGAGAGAATATAATCTCACAGAGTTCACAAAGCAGGGTGATCCACTTGTTTCTGATTGAATTTGTCTCTGGGTTAGAAGACATTGCATCCCAAAACTGCAAAGAAAACAATATATATGTGTGTGTGTGTATATATATATGTATATATATATATATATATATATATGATTTTAATAAAGCTTAGTGGAAAAAGGACTAAAATGAAACATATATCTATAAAATGCAGATGTAAAAGTTAAAAGCAACTTTAAAACATAAGTTAGCAAAATAAGAATCTAGTTGGAATGTAGAAAAAGTAAAAAAAAAAAAAAGAAAGAAAAGAAATGGAAAATTTTTGACTGAAAGATAAATGAGTTGTGAGAAAACACCTGAAAGCTCAATATACTATTTTCCCCTGTTGCTAGAATTTTACAGTCTTGTAGGATCCATAAAATTGTAGTCTACCTGTTCTTCCAGTCTGTCTTCTGCGGGAGGGGCCTGCTGTGTGTTGCTTCTCAGGTGTCTTTGCCTGGGTGGAGTTGCCCCATGCCTTGTCAGAGGGCTGGGCTCAATGTTGCTTTTTTTTCCCCTTGAGGTTCTCTGAGCTTCTTCAAATGATCAGAACAAAAATGGCTGTGACCAGATCTCTGGCCCAGAGCCAAAAGATCATGGTCCATTCTCTTTAATAAACTCTTGGAGCAGTTTTTACTTTTTTGAGTGCTAAACTCTGCAGACTCTTGATGTGTGTGCCCACTGCCATCCTACAGAGGAAATTCCAGGGACCCATGAGTGCAGCTGCCCTTTGTGTCCTTGGGACATGAGCAGTTTTGGGCTCATGCACACAGCCTGTTACACTGTTCCTGGGTCACAGCTGTGTGCTGCCCGGCTGTCCTTTCTGGGGCCACCACCACCCTGATAGCTGTTGCCCAGCTGTGGGTGCAGCAGCTGCTTGCTCCCTCCCAGGGGATGGTAAACAACCCACATGTCCCAGTCCTTTTCAGGATGTTCAGGCAGAGCAATCACCCCAGTGGCCTGCCTCATGGATTATGTCAGCCTGAGCTGAGACTCCTTCCTGGGCTCGCTGACCAGTTTCCCACTCGACTGCTTGGGCAATCTCCCAGTTGAGGTGCCCCATTCATTCTGTCTCTCCTTGGATCCTGAGACCACAATGACCCACCTAGAATTCTGCCCTTTTCATTCCCTGAGCCCCATTGAGAAAGGGATGTTTCTCACTAGAGCAGACTCTAAGGTTTCCAATTTGTGTTCCAATGTTATATAACTTTCCGGTAGCCAGCTCATGGAGTATCCCCGCCAATTTTTATCTTCCTATATTTTCCTGCAGATTCATGACTCTGTACCACTGACCTTGCAAAAAGCAGTAATTTTCTACTTGTAAAGTTCCAGATATATTTCTATACATCTCACATTGAATTCATGGGTGTTCAGAATGGTTTGATAGATACCCAGCTAAATTCAAGGGACCAGATGAAATGAGGTCCTCTACTCTCCCATCACCTTGCCTCTTCAATTCATTTTGTAATAATTTTTTAAAAAGTATTCTTGGACATGACTCTGACCTCTAAACAGTTGACCTCTAAACAAGCCCTCCAATATTATTTTCCACATACACTACTGTACTCAAAAGGCATTTTCTCAACCTTCACAAAATATATAACTTATCTGTGATGTGGGATGTATGTGGATAAAATGGAGCTAATTAAAACCACAATAAACACTGACCAACATGTAGTTCCTAAAAAGGACTGAAATTGGTTTTTATAAGAATGAAGTTTTAAATGTCATATACATGCCTTGTCTTTCTATCTTTTAATGTCTGCCTACTTGGTGGAAGAATATCTTTTTTTTTCTTATTTTTTTTTTTTTTACAGAGAACACAAGTAGGCAGAGAGGCAGGCAGAGGTGGGGGGAAGCAGGCTCCCTGCTGAGCAGAAAGCCCAGGGCAGGGCTTGATCCCAGGACCCTGAGATCATGACCTGAGCCAAAGGCAGAGGCTTAACCCACTGAGCCACCCAAGCACCCTTTGGTGGAAGAATTTCTATATGGATGCCTTGAACTTGGTGTGTTTCCAGCAGAAATAAGGTTGGCAGGATTTTGTCTACTTCACTTCATCTTGTTCCACTCTGTAATTTTGTTATACTGAATTTC
Organism: Meles meles; assembly: GCF_922984935.1. Taxonomy (NCBI): domain Eukaryota; kingdom Metazoa; phylum Chordata; class Mammalia; order Carnivora; family Mustelidae; genus Meles; species Meles meles. Next base: position 78,921,409 of record NC_060087.1, on the reverse strand, counting down.
TTTCACTCTATCAAATACTCTATCAGTTATAATAATTTTGATTTTAGGTAACAGAAAACACTGACTCAAACTAGTTCACATAAGGAGGAAATGTATTAACTCAAAACTGGAGGTCTAAATGTATGGTGAGCTCTAGCTATAATAGAAATCAATAGCTATTCAATTATTGTAATGAAACCATTCAACTCATTCCTGTTCTGTGCTAAGCTCTCTGCAGTTTGGCTTCATTCTAAGACTGGTTATCTTCTGTTAAACAAGATGATTAAAAATAAGAAAATGAGGATTACAAGTTGTTTGTTGTTGTTGTTTTGTTGATCATTTCTTTTGCTGTGCAGAAGTGGTTTTTTTTATTGTTTGACATAGTCTCGCCTATTTTTTATTTTGTTGCTTATGCTTTAAGTGCCATATTCAAAAAATTATTGTCAATTCCCATGTCAAAGAACATTTCTCTTTCTTATTATCTCGGATTTTTATGGTTTCTACTCTTACATTTAAGTCTTTACTCCATTTTGAGTTATTTTTTTGTGAGCGGTATAAGGTAAGGTTTTGTTCTTTTGCATATTAATATATCCTATTTTTGCAGCACCATCTGTTGAAGAGATTGATTTTTGTATATTAACTATTCTTGACCCCTCATCAAATATTAGTTAACTGAGTTCTCATACATAGATGGGGTCCGTAATCAAAGGAGTGAGACTGAAACAAAGCAAAGGTTAAGCAAAGCTTTATTTCCATGCCAGGCATCAGAAACCAAACTGACCAGTCAGGGCCGCCTTGTAAAAGAACAACTCTGCCCTGATCTTACAAGCTAGTTTTATAGGGCCTAACTGCAGACCTTAAGGTATGTGGCTTCTATTGTTAAGGCGTTTATTCCCAGAATCAATACCCTGAGCCAATACCAGGAACTGCTGGGGCGTTTATTCCTGGAATGAAGTCCATGGATGTAAACAACAATATGGCTACCTAGGCAATAAGGAGTTGCTCTGGCTAAGCAGGCCCTAATAGTTAAACAGGTTTTAACATTAAATTGGCCCTAACAACATAATTCTCTGACCCATGCAAACTCTATTAGAGATGTTGGGGTCTAATCTCTATTTAAGATTTTGTAGATTAAATGTGATTTTGTGGATGTGGGGTATGATTAACATAGATCCACAGTTTTAGAAATAGTTGTTCCTAGAACATATCTCAGGGTAGAGGCAACACTGTACTACATGGCTTCACAGACTTTTTGGTACAATTGAATGGTACCTCTCTTACTGGGGCCAGGGGCTCAGCAAACTATGATCAATGGGCCAAATCCATCTCATTACCTCATTTTGTAAGTATAGTTTTATTTGAGTACAAACACGTTTTTTTTTTTAATGTAGAGCCTACAAAGCTAAAATTATTTACCATGTGTCACTTTAAGAGAAAAAATGCTACCCTTTGACTTGGACAAAAAGCTACACCCAGGGAACTGACTTGAGATTACCTACCCTCACTGTAAACAATGGAAATGTAACAGGGTTCTTTTGCTTCTTTTACTTATACTTGGTGAGCCTGCAGACAAGTAACCAAAGTCTTCATAATAATTATGGGGAAGAGAAAGTGAATGGGACAGGAATGTACAGAAACAACCATGGGATTGAGAAAGATGAGTTATTCACATTTGTTAGGTTCCTCATACCATGCTGTCATCAGCAGTTGTAACTCACTGTGGAAAACTGGGAGAACAGGGCCTATGAATCCACCTAGGTTCATGCTGTTTTATCTTCTGTTCCATGTTGTAGTTTCTGAATAGATAGGTTTCTGTATCTGTTGCTCTTAAATAAACTTAACATTCTTTAACTATATATGTGTATCCATCAATCACATTACTGGACTACAGTGTAACAGCATGTTTGTCAATCTATATTGATGGCTAAGGGTCTTTTGGGGATTTAAGGTATGAAAGTATTACTTAGAAATTTGTACCTTATTTCTTTTTCCAAATGGTGAACTTATTGAAATCACAGACCATACGTTATACTGTTATCTAGAAGAGTAAGTGCTAGGTTGCTTAATAAGTGCTTGTGAACATGGAATAGTCTAGATGGGCAATCAAGCAAGATTGAATGCTTTGGTTAATTTACTTAATTGTTTTAAGGAGGGAGAAATTTAAAAACATTTTCTACTTCCAATAGTTGTCTGTTCTCTTATAAAAAGATGTAGGTGAAATAGTGATAAAATCCAAAATAACTGAAACTAGAATGGTCTATTTGGTGTTAAAAGCACACATAATGACTATTAGGGTAGACTGTATCCTTGATCTGTAGTCTTAACTTTATTCATAAAAGGCTCAGGGACTTAAGCATGCTTAATAAATTTGATAAATTCAAAAATGTTTAGAACCAAAGGTAAACTGATTCCAGTCTACAAAGCTGGCTTATAAATGGTAGCAAAAGTAGGATAATGTCAACTATATAACTGAATATGGAGTCCTAGTTTTACTTTGGTTCCTGACTCATTGGCAAAATATACAAAACTAAAAGAATGCAATCATTACTTCTTCTTACCATGTGCCAAACACCACTCAAGGCACTGCAAGTATAATGTTCAATAATGCAAAGTCTATGCCCTCAGTGAGTTTCTATTCCACTGGGACAACACATATAATTAATCAGATGCACAGCAATATTGAGATCATATAATAAGTAATAAATAATAAGCTAGGTAAGTACTGGGTGCTCTAAGAGTACAGAGAAAAAATAGTGAAACCAGAATGAGGAATCAAATATCTCCTTGAGAAACTACACAGTGGGTTGATGTTAAATCAACAGGGAGAGAGGTGGAGAGTTGGTGAGAGTAGAGGTGAAGAACATCCCAAGGAAAAGAAACAACAAATGCCAGAGTCCTGGGGTGGAAACAACTGGTGGGGGGGACTGGAACTTTAAATGGAATGGACGATTTTCTAGAGGAGTGTGTTTACCAAAAATAATTCAAGAACAGCATGACTGACATGAGATTAGGCTTAAGAGGTAAGCAGGTGTGACTTTATGAACTGCTTTGTTGATTGTGCTAAAGATTTTGAACTATGTTAATTTTCTAATTGCTTCTCAGCCTTCTGGCTAAGATCAAGAGAACCATGTTAACAATTTTAGAGGAATGAGAATTCACAAAAGGAATTTGAGAAAGATAATAATATAATCAGATTTATGTTTTCTAGAAAAAAAATTGTTGTATAGAAACTTAGGAGTAGAAATAAAGGCAGGTTGCCCAGTTGGGATACAGATAATTTCTTTACTTCCTCATGCTTTCATTTGTAAGGAGCATTGTACAGTGTAATAACTATTACTTATAAGCCAGTTAGTAATTTATTTGATTCTTTCAATTAGTCAAAAAAGCCTAGTATGCTTCAGTAAGAATCAAAAACAAAACAAAACAAAACTAAATAAAACAAAACAAAACAAAACAAAAAAAGACAAAAACAAAAAAAGGAAAGCTCCATGACTTAAAACAACAAAAGCTTTGTTTTTACTTATGACACATTTTCATCTTGGGTCAGCTGATAGACTCTGCTTCATATTGTCCTCATGAAGACTCAAACTGACAAAGAAGTCATATTTTAGAGTGTTACTCATTGCTGGGGAATTCATTTTGGATTAAAATAGCAAAATAAAATATTAAAATAGTCAAATAATCAAATAACACATTAGCTCCTAGAGCTTCTACCTTGTAGTGATGATTATCACATCTAACATCAAGAAGTGATGGAGAAATGTAACCCTATAATATGATTGAAAAGAGAATAAAATTATGACCAAACACAACTTGGGCAATGAGAAAAAATATTTGCAAATCATATATCTGATGAGTCTAGCATCCAGAATATATAAAGAACTCTTAAAACTCAAAAACAGAAAACACAACTCAATTTTTTTAAGTGGGCATAGGATTTCAATAAATATTTCTCTAAAAATATCTAGAAACAAAATTTGCCAAAGAGATAAAAGAACTGTACTCTGAAAATTATAAAACATCAATGAAAGAAATTCAAGATGACACAAAGAAATGGAAAAACATTCTATGCTCATGTGTTAGAAGAATATTATTGTTAAAATGTCTATACTACCCAAAACAACCTACATGTTTAATTCAATGCCCATCAAAATACCAACAGTATTTTTCACAGGACTGGAACAAATAATCCTAAAATTTGTATGAAGCCACAAAAGACCCCAAATAGTCAAAGCAATCTTGAAAAGAAAAACAAAACTGGAGGTGTCACAACTCCAGACTTCAAATTATATTACAAATCTGTACTAATCAAAACAATATGCTGCAGGCATATAAAATAGACACATAAGTCAGCGAAACAGAATAGAAAACCCAGAAATAAACCCACAATTATATGGTCAATTAATCTTTGACAAAAAAGAAAGAATATCCAGTAAGGAAAAGACCATCTCTTCAACAAATTGTGTTGGGAAAACTAGAGAACTACATGGAAAAGAATGAAAGTGGACCATTTTCTTATATCATACACAAAAATAAATTCAAAATGAATGAAAGCCCAATATGTGAGACCTGAAACCATAAAACCCTAAAAGAGAACACAGAGAATAATTTATCTGACATTGACCATAGCAACATTTTTATAGATGCCTCCTGAGCCAAGGGAAATAAAAGCATAAATAAACTATGGGGACTACATCAAAATGAAAAGCTTTTGCTCAGTGAAGAAAACAATCAACAAAGCTAAAAGGCAACCTACTGGAATAGGAGAAGAACCAGTTAAAAATAGGCAGAAGTCATGAACAGATATTTCTCCAAAGAAGATACCCAGATGGCCAGCAAACACATGAAAAGATGCTTAATATCACTCATCATCAGCGAAATGCAAATCTTAACCATAATGAGATATCATTTCACACCTGTCAGAATGGCTAAAATAAAAAACACAAGAAACAAGTGTTGGTGAGGATGTGGAGAAAAATGAGTCCTTGTGCACTGTGGGTGGGAATGCAAATTGGAGCAGCCCTCTGGAAACAGTATGGAAGATCCCCAAAAAGTTAAAAATAGAACTACCCTATGATCCAATAATTGTACTACTGGATATTTACCAAAAAATACATAAACACTAATGCAAAGGGATACATGAACCCTGATGTTTATAGCTCATTATTTTCAATAGCCAAGTCATGGAAGCATTCTGAGTATCTATCAATAGGTGAATAGATAAAGAAGAAGTGGTATGTATATGCAATGGAATATTATTACACCATAGAAAGGAATGAAATCTTGTCATTTACGCCAACATGAATGGAGCTAGGGTGTACAAAGCTGAGTGAAAGAAGTCAGAGAAAGACTGATACCATATGATTTCTTTCATGTGTGGAATTTAAGAAACAAAAAAAACAAGTGAAGGAAAAAAGAGAGAGAGAGAGACAAAGCAGGAAACAGACCTTAATTATAGAGAATAAACTGATGGTTACCAGAGGGGAGGTGGTGGACGATGGGTGAAATAGGTGATGGGGATTGAAGAGTACTTTCATCATGATGTGCCCTGACTAATGTATAGAGTCATTGAATCACTAAATTGTACACCTGTAACTACTATAACACTGTATGTTAGCTATATTGGAATTAAAATTAAAAACTTAATTAAAAAATAGATATTTCTTCAAAGAGACTATATAAATGGCCAATATAAATATGAAAATAAGATCATTGTCATTAGTAATTAGGAAATCCAAATCAAAACCACAATAAGATAGCAGTCCACACCCACTAAGATGACCAGAATTTATTTATTTATTTTTTTAAAGAATTTATTTATTTATCTGGGAGAGAGAAAGCACGAGAGTGGGGAGGGTCAGAGGGAGAAGCGGGCTCCCCACTGAACAGAGAACCCAGTGTGGAACTCAACCCTAGGACCTGAGCTGAAGCAGATGTTTAAATAACCGAGCCACCCAGGTGCCCAAGATGGCTAGAATTTAAAAACTAAAACAAAAAATGGAAAATAATCAGTGTTAATGAGGATATGGATAAATAGGCAACCTTATAAAATTGTTTAGCTACTATGGTTTCTCAAAAATCCAAACATAGAAGTACATCACCCATCAATTCCATTATTAAGTTTACATACCAAATAATTGAAAACAAGTACTCCAATACATGTACACATACATTCATAGGAGTACCCGTGATAAACATCTTCTGATATATACATTTAATGGAATATTATTTAGCTATAAAAAGAAATGAAGTACTGATTAACGTTATAATGTGGATGAATCTTGAAAACTTGCTAAGTGAAAGAAGCCTGACACAAAAGGACACATATTGTATTATTCCAATTATATGAAATATCCAGAACAAGTAAATCCATAAGAGAGAAAAAGCAGTTTGTTGTTGCCAGGAACTAGAAAATGGGGAAATGGGGAATAATGGTTTAATGGGTATAGGGTTTCTTTTTGAGGTGATGAAAATATTTTCAAACTAGATAGAGGTTGCGGTTGCACAATACTGGGATGTATTAAATGCCACTGAAATATTCACTTTAAAATGATTATTTTCTATATGAGTCTCAGCTTAATAAAAAAACTATAAGAAATAATGACTACCACAACTCACTCTAAAACTCTGTCATGGGGGAGCGTGTATAATATTTTTTTAGGAAGAGAGAGAAAGGAGGGGGGGTCAAGCAGGCATGAGGGGCAGAAGAAGAGGGAGAGTCTCTCAAGCAGGCTCCCCACCCAGCATGGAGCCCTATATGAAGCTTGGTCTCATGACCCTGAGATCATGACTTGAGGTGAAGTCAAGAGTTGAGTGCTTAACTGACTGAGCCATCCAGGTGCCCGACTTGTAGAATATTTTTAAACATTTATTTAATGTAAAAATAAATTTTAGAATATGATGTTACCCCCCCATGTTGCTTCTCCATGTCCTCATATCAGGGAGATCATATGATAGTTGTCTTTCTCCGATTGACTTATTTCACTTAGCATGATACGCTCTAGTTCCATCCACGTGTCGCAAATGGCATGATTTCATTTCTTTTGATGGCTGCATAGTATTCCATTGTGTATATCTACCACATCTTCTTTATCCATTCATCTGTTGATGGACATCTAGGTTCTTTCCATAGTCTGGCTATTGTAGACATTGCTGCTATAAACATTCGGGTACACATGCCCCTTCGGATCACTATGTTTGTATCTTTAGGGTAAATACCCAGTAGTGTAATTGCTGGGTCATAGGGTAGTTCTATTTTCAACATTTTGAGGAACCTCCATGCTGTTTTCCAGAGTGGTTGCACCAGCTTGCATTCCCACCAACAGTGGAGGAGGGTTCCCCTTTCTCCACATCCTCGCGAGGTTTTGAAGGGTCAGGGGTGGGAGGTTGGGGGAACAGGTGGTGGGTAATGGGGAGGGCACGTTTTGCATGGAGCACTGGGTGTTGTGCAAAAAGAATGAATACTGTTACACTGAAAAAATAAATAAAATGAGGAAAAAAAAAGAATATGATGTTACTCTTAGGAAACTTTTTTTTAAATTTTTAAAGCTTTTATTTAAATCCAGTTAGTTAACATATAGTGTAATATTATTTTCGGGTATACAATTTAGTGATTCAGCACTTAAAATACCTGGTGCTTATCCCAAGTATACTTCTGAATCCTCATCACCTATTTAACCCACCCCCCCACCCAAATCCCCTCTGGTAATCATCAGTTTATTTTCTATAGTTAAGAGTCCATTTCTTGGGATGCCTGGGTGGCTCAGTGGGTTAAGCCGCTGCCTCCAGCTCGGGTCATGATCCCGGGGTCTTGGGATCAAGTCCCGCATGGTCTCCTTGCTCGGCAGGGAGCCTGCTTCTCTCTCCACCTCTGCCTGCCTGTGTGCTCTCTCTCTCTCCTTCTCTCTGACAAATAAATAAAATAAAATATTTTTTTAAAAAAAGAGTCCATTTCTTGGTTTCCTTCTTTTCCCTTTGCTTGTTTGTTTTGTGTCTTCAATTACACATATTAATGAAATCATATGGTATTTGTCTTTCTCTGACTTAGCTCAGTAACATTTTTCCTTTCTCTTAGTTCAGTAACTGTTTTTTTAATAACTGTAATCCCTATCTTTCTTTATAGTTCTTTTGTCTCCTATAACATCAGATATCTTTCTACACAATTGTATGTTTAAATTTTTTCTCCATGAAATTCATAGTCAGCAAGAAACTTTTACCAAATACCCACTCCCTAAAGATCATTAGGTTTTCTCTTGAATCTATGTATAGGGATTAGACATGGTTGCAATCTGAATATTTAAATGCCAAAGTCAGTGGGATATCTGCTATAATTGATTGGGAGAAACTAGGTTTTAGTAGGCATCAAAATTATCAGAATTCTCAGATCTGTCTCAAAGTGGTTGTTCAGGTTTTTTTAATGATATATTGGCCAGACAGCAAAGGAATCCATCAAAATAGCTAAGAAACAAGGTTAGGATGTTTACTAAGGGAAGGAAAGAGGCACCATTACCATTTTAGGCTACAGAGTTCATGCTATTCAGACCTTAGTTATTTGCTGGTTAAGAGCATATTGATAAGTCTAATAATGTAAGGTCACTTGGGATTACATTTTCTACTCAGAGATAGTTTGGTGGTGTGGTCAAATCATGATATTCATTTTTTTTTAATTTTCAAAATAAAATGAAAGATATTTAAATTGTTAGTGCAGGTCAAAAAAACTTGTCCAGTGGTTCCCCAAACAGTCACTGTTCCTTGTAATCTAAGTTGGCACTGCTAACAATGGTGATTCTGTTATATCTGAGTTCTCCATCTCGGTAAGCTATACACAGAAAATAATTTAAGTGATATGGCCTGTGCAGTACTTGCCTTTTCATCTCTGACCAGCCTCATGCAAAGCGTCATGAATGCTCAAGAACAACAGGTCCAAAAGTTGTAGGTAAAGCAATAGGTGGTAATTCCTTTTTGCTGCAAGACACTAAAGGTATGAAGATAGATGGGGATAGGCTATGCTATCAAAAAAGGGAAGCAAGTGAAAAGAGAGAAAAGCTAAGAAATTTTTGAAATTTTGACTATTTTAAAATGGGGTTCAAAATCTGTTTCCATTCATTACTAGATGTATGAACTTACATAGTTACTTGACCTTTCTGCACTCAGTTTCTTTATCTATAAAATAGAGATTATGATAGTACCTACCTCATCAGTTTATGTGAAATAAATGAAGTCCATTCATGTGAAATGATTAAAATAGTGGTTTTCAAACTTTTGTGTGCATCAGAATCACCTCATCAAGAATCACTTGCTAAAATAGTGCTGGCTCCCACCTCCTAAGTTTCTGATTCAGTAGGTCTGGAATGGGGCTTAAGACCATGTATTTCTAAGAAGTTCCCAGATGATTCTTATGCCACTGGCATGGGAAACCACACTTTGCACATCATTGCACTATAGTAAGTTAGGAATTACTGTTTTATAAAATTATAACTATAATTTGTTAAGCATTTACTGTATGCCAGGGATTATGGAAATCACTTTATGTGTGTTGCCTCACTGAAGCATCACCGCAACTGTTTGAAGAAGGTGCTGTGATCAGTACCTGATCACAGATGAAGAATGAACACCCACAAGGGCTGGGAAATTGACTAAGGCCTTATAGTTTGTAAGTGGCAAAAATGCAATTTAACTGTCTGACTGCAGAGGTTAGGTAGGTGGCTGCTTGAATCTGTTCCTGCCTTCCATCTCAGTAGTGTCTTGACCTTGCCTCAGGTATTTTTGTGCTGTTCTCTTTGGCACCAACAAACCACTTTTCTTGTCAGGCTGTACTAAACATTTTAAAATGTCTTTATTTTTCTCCTTCATTATCTCCACCTTTGTCTTCTCCACCTGCTAACCCCAATCAGGGAGCACTTGCCCAGTGATCATGGCTTACATCTGGAATGCCCCCCAATACAAATGTTTCCTAATTTTTTATTTTTTTATTAATACCTAACTCAGATGTCATCTTTAGAAATCCTTCCCTGATCACCTCTTTCTTTCCCTTGCTTTTTCTCTTTCTTTGTCCTGTTCTCTCTACACCCAAAGGCATTGATCACACTCTTCTGACCCTGCAATTGCACGACTAGGTATTTACCCCAAAGATACAGATGTAATGAAAAGAAGGGACATCTGCACCCCAATGTTTATAGCAGTAATGGCCACAGTCACCAAACTGTGGAAAGAACCAAGATGCTCTTCAACAGACTAATGGATAAGGAAGATGTGGTCCATATACACTATGGAGTATTATGCCTCCATCAGAAAGGATGAATACCCAACTTTTGTATCAACATGGACAGGACTGGAAGAGATCATGCTGAGTGAAATAAGTCAAGCAGAGAGCATCAATTATCTTATGGTTTCGCTTATTTGTGGAACATAACACATAACATGGAGGACATAGGGAGATGGAGAGAAGAAGGTTGAGGGAAATTGGAAGGGGAGATGAACCATGAGAGACTATGGACTCTGAAAAACAATCTGAGGGTTTTTTTTTTCCCATTTTATTTATTTTTTTTCAGCATAACAGTATTCATTGTTTTTGCACAACACCCAGTGCTCCATGCAAAACGTGCCCTCCCTATTACCCACCACCTGTTCCCCCAACCTCCCACCCCTGACCCTTCAAAACCCTCAGGTGGGGCGGAGGGTGGGAGGTTGGGGAGCCAGGTGGTGGGTATTATGGAGGGCATGTATTGCATGGAGCACTGGGTGTGGTGCATAAACCATTAATTCTGTTACGCTGAAAAGAAATTAAAAAAAAAAAAGAAAGTAGTACAGTGGCTAAAAGCACAAGGCTGAGCTTGAATTCTAAACCTACCTTGCACCTTATTATCTATATAGCCTTGAACAAGTTATTTGACCTCTCTGGGACTCAGTTTCTTCATCTCTAAAATGGCTATAATAATAATGCCTACCTCAGGATTGTTCTGAGAAGTGAATGAGTTTACCCATATAAAATACTTAACACAGTTTAGAGGATATATACTGCAATATATTTTTTTAAAAACTCAAAACATTAGCTATCATTTTTTTCAGGCTATCTTTATAATATTGTCCATACCTAAAGTCTATGCCCTAAAGTCTATAGATCTAAAGTCTATACCCAACATATCACCTTACCACACTATATTTTAAGTGTCTTATTTCCTTACCCATGTCCTTTGGTAGTTTAGGAGCTCCCTGAGGAGTTCTATGCCTCCGCAGTCTCTATATCAGTTCTCAAAGTGTGATTCCTGCTCATAGTCCACTGCTAGAGTTTGTGGTCTTGGTCATGGGCCTTGGGTTCACTGCACACTGAGACTCCATTCCTTTGGCTGTAGACCATATATTTCAATGAGCTCTCTCAGCACAGTGTGACTCTCTAGGGACTCTGTAAAGGAGAAGTTTTTTTTTTTTCCTTTTAAATTATTTATACTAGTGATTCTCATAGTGTGGTCTTGGGAACTTAGATGAGAAACTCTGTGAGAAGGGCCCAGCAATCTGTGTTTTCACAAGTCCTAAGCTAAAATTTGAGAACCACTGCTCTCCTATGCATGACTTAGGAGGAAGAGTCTGATTTCCTAAGGGCCGATTTACTCTCTATTTGCTTTCCTTTTTTTTCACAAGACATTGTTTTTGAGATTTTTCTAGGGTCATGGTCTAGTAAAATCACAGTGAGATATACATTACTGTATTTGGAGTTCATATCAAGGTTATGAGAAGAAAATATGGGTCTCAATATTGTATTGATATTCTTAAACTCATTGAGTGTTGATTAAGCTGAGATTTTCTAAGACTATATCATTCCAGGAGGAAAATACCATTTTTAACCATCCTTCTTGCAATTAATAAAGCATTAAAAGACAAGGAAAAAAAGCCTCTCAATACAACAACGAAAAACCCTTCTTTATGTGAAGCTAAGACAACTTCCTATTGATTTCAAGATATCTCTTAATCACATATTTAACTATTCTATTGAATTGTACTGCCTATTTATGCATACACACAATTACTGACAACTGTAGAGAATTTAAACTCCTTGAGAGGGCTCCAGCAGCAAATCCTTAGTGCAAAAACAAAAGTGGCAACTTTATCAAAATACAGTAGACTTCATTTCCATACTACAATGTGTTCAGTACTCTCTATAGCTCCTCAAAATCATTAAAACATGCTTTGTTTGCATAGATCTAAACAGAAGTCTGGATTGGTAAAGCTACAGAGCCTCACTTTTGGGGGTACTTTAGAAAACATTGCATGGGAAATTAAGGCACTGAATTAAGGTCTGGATTCTAGTAGAGACCTCTCTGTGCCCTAGTTATGTGACCTTGAACAAATCATTGCCTCTCTCTCCCTTCAGCATTTCCCAGTCTATAAAATATAAAATTTTGGACTCAGTGATATTTAAAACATATTGCTTCTCTGAAGTTTCTAGGTGGCCTATAAGTCAAGATTTAAAGTGGTAGTGAAAACCAAGTTCACCTTCTTATAAATGAAACTATAGAGCATAATTCTAAACAGGTCTTACCAAAGCCACTGTAGATCGGCATAGACATTATCAAACTGATGGTGAAAGTGGATTCCCTCTGAGCTTAGCCTACTTCCTGAGAGCAGGTTGGACAAACACTAGGCCCAGGGCCTGTTAGATTCACCTTCTTTGTTAAGGACCACCCAGGTCTATGTTGTTTTCTTTTCCATTTTTGTTTTTCTTTTTTTGTTTGTTTTTTTGAACTGCAAAACATTCTTTGGAGCCTCTTAGATATCTAAGAATGATCTAGAATATTTCTTTGAATCAGGAAAACTTTTAGATCATTGAGTATTTGAAGTGAAGCCTTCATGTATTTCACCTACTTATCTTGATAAACACTGAGTAATATGTGGAATCTTTGAATTACTATATTATATACCTGAAACTAATATAACATTGTATGTTAACTACATTGGAATTAAAATAATTAAAAATAATTTAAAAATAAAGACTTATTGATAAGGTATTAATCTATCTGTCTTGTAACATCCATTCTTGGTAAGTTTTTCAGAAACAATGGTCAAAATATGAGAAAACTTGTGTTTCATTTCTAGGAAAGGAAGTAATGATATATTAACCCATTCTCCACAAAAGTAAGCATTTAAAAGCATTGTTTTGATAGTGCTGATAAAACTATGCTACAGACATATAAGAAGTTAAAATTTGCTGCCCATGCCAATATCAATTGGCTCATTCTGTAGAATTTTCTATTCCTACCTTAACTTTTAAATGTTTGTTTGGGTACACAGTTATAAGTTTGATGCTTCCTGAATTTTGCATGGCTGATTTGGATCACTATCCTTGTTTTACTGTTGGTTTTCATATTTAAATTCCAAAGATTTTTTTTAAAGCTAGTAAATACTAAAACAGCTTCAAGATGAACATAAGCATCTGAGTGCCTCGGGATCTGGCAGACAAACAAATACAGTCTAAGCAGATGATTGAACACCCAGGGAAGGCCTTAAGCAGAACAGGAGATGCTGGCAGAGCCCAGAGACCATCATTTCCTAGATCGTAAGCAGCCTAATCCCTCAATGTTATGCCTCCAGCTTGAGGGGTTTATTTCAGACCTCAAAGTAGGTTCCAGTAGCTTTGTCTCACTTCTCCCAAACCTCTGCCTGAAATGCCCTATCCCCTGGAGACCTATGCCAAGGAAACCAAATGGGAAATACAAACTCAAAGCAACAGAAAAGAAATCCCAGAAGTTCTAAAAAACACTTCCATGAATTTTAAAATAAGAGTTAACATTTGTAGAGCACTTCTTATTTTCCAGCCACCATACCAAGTGTTTTAATTTAATCCTCACAATGGTTCAAGAGTGTAGACATTGTTATTTCTACCCTTGATATCAACAAGGAAAGTAGGGCTGAGGGAAGTTAAGTGACTTGCCGAGGTATAAGAGGTAATAAGGGATGGAACTAGAATTTGGATTTAGTCTGACACTAGAGTCCATGCTCCTAACACCTATACTACATTGTCTGTGTGTAGCATATGGAAGATTAGTTGAGGAGGCTACTTGTGCAGAACAACTAATGCTGAAGACTGTCCCAGGGGTGCCTTGCAACAGATAAACTGCATGTGAGCAGTGACTGTGTATGGCACTCAAGCCCAGGGCCCATTGCCCAAATGTTGATGTCATTATCTCTAAGCATAGTTGTCCTGGGAGAGGTAATTCTGCCAAGCACACCTCTGCCGATAAAAATCATTGCAATCAAAAATTGGCCTGAAAGGACATCAGGTGGCAAGAAGTAAGAATGGGACCAGCAAAGTTGTGTATGTTTTGAGAAGAGCCTAAGGGTCCATGGGAGGTAGAGAATAAATAGCTTCAACATATCGTTTTCCAAATACACCTCGTGAACGTCTCATTTTTTAAAAGTGCAGCCAACATACCAATGAACAGATGAATAAGTAGTTGCTAGCAGGTGCACAAAACCATAACAAAAATCCAGGTTTTCCCCCCACAGTCTCATCCTTGATGGTTATTCTCACTAATTCTGTCCTAGCATGCCAAGACATGCTAGGACATGCTTTTAAATACAATTATCCTCCTCTGAGGAGTCCAGAGACTTTGGATCCAGGACAGTTCTGCAGGTCACCAAGCTTTTCTCCTCATGGTCAAGGAAGCAGTGCAAACAATAGTGCTTTCTACAGACTGGAATAAGATGCACCAAGAGGGAAGAGTGGGTCAAATGAAAAAAGAATGTGTCAGGGAACCTAAGGTGACAGTGGCTCCCCAAGAAGGCCCATGATTTTCCTCACATTCCATATAGCACATTGAACTTTGTCCCATGAGCATTAAATTCAGTTTACTTTAACTATGAACACATACATTAGTAGTCAGTGGCATCAAGGAACTGCATTTTTATCTCCAGGTTTATCCTGTTTTGACCTGAAGTATTTTCTCACCATCACTCTGCCCACACCCCTCAGTTGTTATATCTGGAGAACATAAGTAACATAGCCCAATTCTCTCTTCTGGAACATCTGGCTCTCTGCCCTTTATGTTATACTCCATTTACTTATTGAGTGACCACTCTGAGCCAAGTTCTGTAGTAAGGCACGACAAAGGCTATAAAAGATACTTAGACACAGCCCCTGCCCTCAAATTGGAGAGAAAGCTGTAAAGAAATATTTCCCAACTTTGGATTTTCTCCAACCTAAGGAGCTACAAGTACAGATGAGGCTACTTAATGGCAAAGACCTGGGTCTCTGCTGCTTACTCTCATCTGCTGAATTAGGAACTTTAGACTCTTTGTCAATAATGTTTGTATTTTCAGCAAAAAAGATGTTTGCAGTTTTTACTTAAAGCCCAGCCCCTGTTCTCCATGAGACTTAGACATGAGCTAAGTGTGGAGATCAACTGGGAGATAAACCCAAGCAGCATCCAGTAGATTCAGTAAACAAACTCAAGTCTGTTTAATTTCAGAACCTGAAATCTTAATGACTATACTGTTATTTAATATATATATATATACATATATATATAATATATATGTAATCTCCATACATTTAGAGTTTAGCTTATTTGTGAATGCAAATTTTCCAGTGGAAGTCATTTTGTCCTTTCATTTACACATTCCAAACTTGAGTTAGGAGTGGAGGCATACTGGAGAACGCAGTAAAAAAAAAAAAAAAAAAAAAAAAAAAGCTAAAGCCCTATGCCCCCATAAAATAAAGTTTACAATCTCTCTCAGCCATGGAAACTCAGAATTAGAACTTTTAACAAAGCACTTTCCAATTCTGAGAGAATTCCAGAATTTGTCAGTAAAAACATGAGACTAACAAGACAGGCTGTAAGCTACTGAGTACAAAGTATTCTATAGACTGTTCTCTACTTTCATTTTTAGATAACTTGCTGTGTAATAGTGGTAACTGAAGCTGCCTACAATCCCTTCTTGGAATATATTCTGCCCTACTTTTCTCCTCAAGACTATGTTTTCAAGTGTATCTAACTACTTCCCCATGCAGCATTAAATCAAGGTGCCTTCAAAATGGAGATGACCCAGTGAGTTTAATTATTCTCTAATACACCTCACTTTGTCTAAAATGGGTTTACTAAATAACTGACAATTCTAGAAGACAGCAAGGGTTTTGTTTATTTTTGTTTTATAAAGATGGAGTATAAGATTTATCTGGGTTTTAAACCTTGAATGCCATCTTTTTCAAACAATGGTACACTATAGCAAAACTGTTAACATTAACTCAAACTAAGTCCTATTGTTAGAGAAATTAAATTAGCTGTTGCTCTGATGATCCTTGCTTTTCCATAAAAATCTTTGGTGTGTTGATAAGTATTGTTGCTCTTTATTATGGGGTTTAGGTAGAACATAAATGCATGTGGTAAAATGAGAGCAAGACAAATTAAAGTATAGGAAAAGAAGGTTTCTGGGCCTTTTATCCTTTGACTCATGTCTATTTGGAAAATGACATTTTTATTTCTCTTTGAGTCCCTCTGCCTAATTTCCCTTTTATTTTTCTCTGCTAAAACACAATGTAGTATGGTTTCAAAAAGAAGATTCTTAATTCTCTCTAAAACAAGATGGTCAACTCTTGTCAGGTATTATTTTTATTACACATGTGGAAATGAATTCACAGCTAGAAAGATTTTGTTGTTGCTGTTGTTTGTTTGTTTTCCTTTTAACAACACATAGAATTTCTTGAAGGGTTTTGCTTACCTGCTTTATGCGGAAGTGGAACAATTGCTCTAAGACTGCTTGGAGTCATGATGTAGTATCAAGCTTTAAAGAACAACTTTTGTTAGCACCCACTTTACACTGTAAAGAGCATACCAAAGAGACTCTAGGAGTCCCTGGAAGGAGGGCTGCACTATCCAAGAGGTATTTGCTCATTGTGTTCTTCATTCATCCAATCTTCCATCCTTGAGAAAATCTGTAATCTATTCATATGAAAATAGAGCATAGCAGAGGAGTTATGTTGAATTAATCCACTTAAACTCCTGGTTCTTCTGGGGACCAAAGAGAACTGGAGTCAGAAGGGAGAACTATATACAGTAGACCACATTCATTTGTGCTATACTCACAGCAGAGGACCTGGATATTTTGTGGCTTTTCCACTAAAATACCAGAGATTCCCTGATCCACACAGCAGGAGGCCTCTGCTATTTTGTGGCTTTTCCACTAAAATGTGAGAATTTCCCAGCACTGACAAAGGCAACAAAGGATACTATGAGACTGACAGTTCCTATACAGATTAGGAATTTTTAATAGAATAATTAGGGCCATGGAACAGCATTGTCCTGTGAGTTGGAGACCTGAGTTCTAGGTAAAGATTTGTTCATCTCTAACCTAGAGACTTTTGAGCCTCAACGTCCTCATTCTTAAAATGAGAAGGTTGGATAAAATATGGTCTCTGTGGTAGCTTTCAGCGCTAGCATTCTGTGATTTTTCCCTTCTTCACCTCCTCTTCTTCCTTTGGCTTGAAGCACACCACTGAGCCCATGGGACTGTGTGGTTCTTTGGCCTGTGACAAAAGATACCTGTGCTATCTGAGGCTCTGCACATATTACCTGAACTCACACATGGCCAGAGCCTTCTTTATTTCCTAGGCAATGAACCACTTTCGTCACCAAAACTCTTTGTAAATATATCTATCATCTGGACAGCAGGGCTATAAACCATGTTAAGTCATTTTTCCATTATGTTTATGATCTTCCCTGCTTTCTTTTGGGGTGAGGGGCAGGTAATGGTGGCCACATGTTTCTTTTTCAAATGCCTTCAATTCAATGAGTATTCATTAAATACCTGCCAAGTTCCCACTATCAGACTGAAAGTCATGGTGGGTTAAAGATGTGTGTGTGTGTGTGTGTGTGTGTGCGTGCACACGCACGTGCACGAGCGAGCATGCACGTAGCATATTGAAGACTATAAACACACACTCCTTGGGAGAGAAATGGACTATATCCAAGACAATTAGATGTCATATTACAATGGAGGTTATCTGAGCCATGGGTCATCAATAAAGAGAGAGGGTGTTATAATGATTTAAAGAAAACTTTATCAATAAAATAGGGTAATAATTGGTTTTTGAGGAACTGCTAAGGTCCAAATAGGCAGAAAAGAGGGAAGGCCTTACAGGATGGAGTTACAACCTGAGAAAAGGTACTGTATTAATTAAGGTTCTTTTGGTTTTAAGCAACAGAAACCTTGCAGAGCTTTGTTATGTAAATGAAACCCCTACACCATTGGCATTGATATAATCTGGGAAATTGCTAGAAATGAAATATCTTGGGCCCCACCATAAGCCTACTGAATAAGAATGTGTAGTTTAGCAATATCTTTAGGTGAGTCACATACACATTAAAATTTGCCTAACATTGGAGTAGGGTAACTGTTCTCAGCCTTGGATGCATATTGTATCAAAAATCCAGAAAAAGTGAGATTAGGACCACTAAATCAGTGAGTAGTGTTTTGTTAAGAGTTTATTATCCATGTAAGAATGGTTTGCAAACTGGGTGCTTTAAAAAAAAATAGTATTTGTTTGAAAGTGAGAGAGAGAGAAAAAGAGAGCTAGAGAGGGAAAGAGAATCTCAGGCAGACTGCACCAAATGCCCCGAACTTAATGTGGGGCTAGATCTCACAATCCTGAGATCATTACCCTGAGATCACAACCTGAGCTGAAACCAAGAGTCTATTGTTCAACTGACTAAGCCAACCAGCCACCCGTGGGTGCTTTCAAATTCAAAGACTGATGTGAAGCTTAGGGGTATGAAGTTACAAGATGGCTTACAAAGTGAAAATGGAGAAGTCACTCATCATTTACAGTGATTAGTTACTACAGTGGAGGTTTCTGGACAGCAGGGGATAATTACAAGTGATTATTTGATTATCTCATACCATTTTTTTTTGGTTTTTTTTTATTTAAAATATTTTTTTTCTCATTTTATTTATTTTTTCAGCGTAACAGTATTCATTCTTTTTGCACAACAACCAGTGCTCCATGCAAAACGTGCCCTCCCCATTACCCACCACCTGTTCCCCCAACCTCCCACCCTTGACCCTTCAAAACCCTCAGGTTGCCCCAACCTCCCACCCCTGACCCTTCAAAACCCTCAGGTTGTTTTTCAGAGTCCATAGTCTCTTATGGTTCGCCTCCCCTCCCCAATGTCCATAGCCCGCTCCATTTTTAAGAAGATCATTTAAGATTCTTTTTATGATCGTCAGAGGTATTTACAGGAAATAACCTAAATTAAGTTTTGCTCACGCTCATGAAATAAAATAGATTTAGTTTTGCTTATGCAGCTCAGATGGTTTTGTTTGCTTAGAGAATTCTCAAGTCCAGTCTCCACATTGTATTTAATTTTCACATTGGTATCAGCTGGGAAATTTTTTAAAAATACAGAGTTTCATTCCCATTGACTTGAAGCTAGCTTAGATAGTGGGCACTGAAGAGATGTGCCTACTGAAATGTCACTAGACTATTTCTTAGAATTACTGAAGAACCAACTCAAGGTGGCCATGAACAAAGGTAGCTGCAGAGAAGTATCAGGTGCATTTTAAGAAGCTTCCTTCTAGGGCAGTGCTTTTTAATTTTAACATCTACCCCTAAGTCAGTCAGCTTTGGACAAGAAGATAGGAGTGACTACTTTATATACAGGGTCATTTCAGAAAAAGGAAAATTCTGAGGTAGGCAGCTGCCCCTCAAAGTGTTTACTATAACTATCAGGGTTAAAATGAGCATGGAATTTGCAGTTGAAGAATATAGAGTGGGAGTTGTGCCTCCTTTCAGCTGAAAACTTATATAACTATTATAATCATGTTAATATATAATCTTATTGCTTCTTTGTTTCATGTGTTTTCTTTTAGATATCTTGTAAGTGCTTAATTTAAAAAAATCTCTAATAGTACAAAAACAGTGTACAATGAAAAGTAAATCTGCCTTCCACCCTAGATTAACCACCTTGCAGTCTTCTCACATTCCCTGCACAGAGGCTACCACAGTTAAATCTCACACTTGCATCTCTGCAAAGACCAAAGCTTCTAGCTCTGAGTTTGATGCAACAAACCAATGTCATTTGGAGAGTTTTTATAATAATATTATTATAGAAAGACTTTCCAGGAAATAAATTGTATGCTGTCCATTTGAAATGGAAACCTAAGTAGATGAAATTAACTTCATAATACCACCTTACCTATGTATTATAGGACTTTAAATTTTACAAAGCACATTCATATGCATTATCTCATTTGATTTTATTGATTCTTTGAACTTCTACAGGACAGATATTTTCCCCTAATTAAGTGATTTCTGAGGTTCAGAGAGGGTGATTTGTCCCATAATCATGTTTCTCACCAAAATAAAAGGACTTTTCAGTCCTCTGAATATAGCATAGGTAAAATTGAAATATAGTGAAATATTTCTTTTCAATACTTCTCAGGAGCCCTCCTGCCCCTGACTACAAAATCCTACTTAGAGATTACTCACTAAAGTAGGGTGTCCAACCCCTGTCACCAATTAAAATATTACCTGGATTTTCCCAGGCCCCACTACTATGATTAACTAACCAAGCTTGGGTAATGATGACAATAACTTGCAGTTAACTAAAATCTTCCAGTTTACCATGGAGTTTCATGCCAGGGAGGTATCAATTCATTCAACAAATATTCTATCCTGCTCTGTGTCAGGCACTGTCCTAGACACTGGGGACACAGTGGTACACAAGACAGGCCAGCTCCCTAATCTCAAAGTGTTTATATTCCATTGGGGGAAGAGAAACAAAGAAGAAAGCAAATGAATATGAATTTTAGATGATGATGAACACTATAAAGAAAATAAAATGAAATGATGAGTGATATGACAGAGAATGACCTGTGCAGATAATCACTACTTTAGAGTAGAAATGTACAGAAGGTTCTGAGAAGTTGACCTTTAAGCTGAGAATTGAATTCTAGTCCTGGAATTATGTATACTCTTTGCTAGCTGTGTGAACCTCAAGCATATTAGTTAACTTACTTAAGTATCGGCTTATTCCTCTATAAAACATGGGTTATATATAGTATAATAATGGTATCTACCTCATGGTGTTATTTTGAGGTTTTAAGTGAGGTAATATATGCAGAGAATTACGAAGTTCAATACTTAAGTGCCCAACAAAGATTAGTGTTTGTTATCCATGATTTTACTTTGTCATTGTAAACAACCCATTAAATTGGGAGGGTGATTATTGTGTTTATCTTTTAGTTAAGGAAATTGATATTTAGAGAGGTGAAATGATAATGGGTCACTCAAAGAAAACTTGTCCAGCTATCCATTTGCAGTTAGAGAGTTCTAGCATCCTATCTTTGAGATACTTTGATAGACTGAAGACCAGGGAGGTTTGGGGACAGGGAACCATTTTATATTGTTCACATCAGAACAGGACTTGCTATCTCATTCTCAGATTCTAGAAAGGCACAAAGCAATCATTTTAATGGTCTCTAGAAGGAAAGCATTATTATAGGGGATCAGTGTTACTAAATACTATAGGTATAAAGCATCTTCATTAGGTTAATAGAAAATGTGCTCCATCACTGGCTCCTGAATAATAAGCAATACTCATTCATTAAAATAGAGAAGTTCCTGTAATACTAACCTATTTTTTGCTTAGCCTAGTACATTTTTCATCTAATAGAGGTAGGAAAAATTTAATTTGCATATGTTCAAATCATTATATTTTTATATTCAACAGTGTCTGATATGTAGAATCTATAAAACTTGTGTTATTACAAACTGATATGTTATGATGGTACATAATAAAGTTAAACCAATGTTCACAGGAATGATTCATAACCCTAGAATAAAAAAAGCAAACTTCTTAGTGAAATAACCTCTCTAAAAGGGAATACTGAACGTTTTCCTATGCCTACCAGAGAACCAGTCATAACATTCTTATCAGGGCCCCTAGAATCTAAAATCCCATTCAGGACATAATCTGGGGTTTACTTTCATCCATATCTTTATCAAAATGGACAGGAGGAGGCCAGATGCCCTGTCCCAAGTAAGGTCAGGGACCAATGGACTGATGGCTTTAAATTATACTATATATTGCAGATTGTCCCTTGTGTTGTTGTTGTTCCACTTACTAGCTAACATACAGTGTTATTATGTGCAAACTTTCATCTGGGGCATTTTATATGGATTAACTAATTAAATTCTCATAGCAACCTTATAAGGATAAATACTATGTATTAATTTGTTAGAATTGCTGTAACAAAATATACAGAGTAGGAAGCTTAAACAACAGAAATTCATTTTCTCAAAGTTCTGGAGACTAAAAGTTTAAGTTCAAGGTATTGTCAGGGTTAGTTTCCTCTGAGGCTTCTCTCTTTGACTTGCAGATGACCACCTTTTTATTGCCTGTTCAGATGGTCTCTCTTCTGCACATGTGCACCCCTGGTGTTTCTTCCTCTTCTACACAGTCATATTGGATTAGGACCCCACTCTAATGGCCCCATTTTAACTTGATCACTTCTTTTTTTTTTTTAAAGATTTTATTTATTTATTTGACAGAGAGATCACAAGTAGGCAGAGAGGCAGGCAGAGAGAGAGGAGGAAGCAGGCTCCCCGTCGAGCAGAGAGCCCGATGCGGGGCTCGATCCCAGGACCTGAGATCATGACCCGAGCCGAAGGCAGAGGCTTAACCCACTGAGCCACCCAGGTGCCCCAAACTTGATCACTTCTTTAAAAGTCTTTTCTCCAAGTGAAATTACACTCTGAAGTACTGGGTGTCAGAAATTCAATATACAAATACAGGGACAGGGAGTAGGCACAATTTAGCTCAAAGCATACAATTTTTTTAAGATTTTATTTATTTGACAGACAGAGATCACATGTAGGCAGAGAGGCAGGCAGAGAGAGATGGAGAAGTTGGCTCCCCGCCAAGCAGAGAGCCCGATGCGGGGCATCATCCCAGGACCCTGGGATCATGACCTGAGCCAAAGGCAGAGGCTTTAACCCACTGAGCCACC
The DNA here is from genome assembly GCF_922984935.1 of Meles meles. Taxonomy (NCBI): domain Eukaryota; kingdom Metazoa; phylum Chordata; class Mammalia; order Carnivora; family Mustelidae; genus Meles; species Meles meles. The sequence goes on along the minus strand of NC_060087.1, from coordinate 78,898,432 downwards.
CAGGCTCCCCATAACATACAATTATTATCTTTGCTTTAAACTTGAGGAAAATGAGGCACTAGGAGATGTTGTCTGGGACAACACAATAATAAGTGACAGAGCTAAGAACTGAACCCAAACAATTTGGCTCCTAAGTGAACAGGCTTTTGCTCACTAGCCTAGGATCCGTTGTGTGCCAGGATGGTGGGATTATCTGAACCCCTCCCTGAATATTTCCTAGTAAACTGGTTTCTCTGATGTTTTTCACTCTATGTAGAATGGAGACAAACCTTTAACAGTTATTACTGTTTTTATTTTTGTTTTGAAGTGGGAGAAGGGGAGGGCAGGATAGCATTTGTTTACCTAGAGAGTAGTTTATACTGAATAAGCATTCCCTGGAAGATGACATATCTGAGGAACAGCCCCATCTTTCTTTTATCATAATGCTTCCATGTGGGATACAACAAATTCTGTGAAAAATAGAACCAGGGAACCTTGGCTTCTCTCCCAGGTCCCCATGTCAAGTTTTCTAAGACCGCTTAGTGGCTGGGTATGTTCCACATTGGTCTTCCTGTTTTCAGTGAGAGAAAAGAAGGGAAAACGTGAGGACAAGCCTAATCAGAGCAGACCATACAGGTGTCCTGACCCCTGAAAATTCTGCTCCAGAGACGACATCACGGAAATCTGTCTGCTATGATAGATCATATCCTGACTTGCTTTTTAGGCTTATTTGAGCTGATTGTTACTAAGTTGGTCTGCCTCCATCCTTTTTGAAGAACTGTTTTAAATAGAGTATTTTCTTCTTCAAAATGGAAGTAGGAGGTTGAAGAGCAATATGATGAAATTGGCACATGCCATAACTCTAAGAAGTCTGCTTTATGCAAGTATTCCAGCACTGATAAGATGATTTTGAGAAATATTTGTCAGTGTCTTCTAAGGGGCACATACATACTTCCAGGTTTGGAAGCTAAATCCAGGATTATCAAGTGTTTTCAAACTATAAAGTCCTTTTAGATTTCTAAATATCACGCCTGAAAAGATTTTAAAGCGACCAATTTTCCAAACATTAACTTTTTTGGACAAAGAAGTCAAGAAGTTAAGAAATTACAATTAATAAAATCTACTTATTGGTTAGCCTTAGAACTGGCTTTCTAAGTTATCCTCTCTCTGCCATTGACAAGAAATGACCAGGTAAATTTATTCTTGAATTTTTAAGCTGAAAGAATATTAGAGATTACTTAGCCAGTTCCTTCATAAACCACAGGAAAACATTTAATAAGCTCCAGGATTTTGGGATATTTTTTCCTTGTTCTGCACCGTCTTTCCAAAGCCTAGCACAATGTTTGGCCTATGATAGGTATTCAGTAAGTAGTTTCAATTGAGGAAATGATTAGAGATTCCTATGGCTGAAAAAGACCTTTAAAAAGGCCATGTAGGGGCGCCTGGGTGGCTCAGTGGGTTAAGCCGCTGCCTTCGGCTCAAGTCATGATCTCGGGATCCTGGGATCGAGTCGGGCTCTCTGCTCCGCGGAGAGCCGGCTTCCCTTCCTCTCTCTCTGCCTGCCTCTCTTGTGATTTCTCTCTGTCAAATAAATAAAAATCTTAAAAAAAAAATAAAAAGGCCATGTAATTAATTTCCCTAAATTTTTTAAAAGCCATATAAAATCCTCTACAAAATACACATTTATCCTGTTGCTGAAGGCTATCAAAAAAGGAAATTGTAGGGGCGCCTGGGTGGCTCAGTGGGTTAAAGCCTCTGCCTTTGGCTCAGGTCATGATCCCAGGGTCCTGGGATCGAGCCCCGCATCGGGCTCCCTGCTTGGCAGGGAGCCTGCTTCCTCCTCTCTCTCTCTCTCTGCCTGCCTCTCTCCCTACTTGTGATCTCTATCTGTCAAATAAATAAATAAAATCTTTAAAAAAAAAAAAGGAAATTGTACAACCTCTGTAGTAGTAGAGTATTCCACATGTTAATGACCTTCACTGATCAGAAATCTCTCTCTGATAGATTCTCTGTCCTGCATTTGCACTATGCCCAACTTGTTTCTCTGAAGGCCAGTGTTCAGTTGCCCTTCTGTCATTTTACTCTAGCCTGGATAAGCTTTACCATTTTGACTTTTTTGTCATCTTCTCGGTTCTTCTTTCGGGACCTCTAAAGTTTTCTTCCCTTTTAAGTATTAAAATCAGTCTGAATATACAGAGGTCAGATATTTAAATGAACACAAAAATGTAAATGGGATTTAGGTAAAATCTATTTCAAATACATGCAGAGATGAAAAGGATAAGCTTATTTTCTTTATTATAGAAATACTCTTGAATGGTGAGGTGGGTTTGACAAGAAGAGGAGAGAAAAGAGGAAAGATTTTTTTCCCATTTTCCTCCATTTTCCCATGTGAATTTTTTTCAGTCCCCCTCAGACTATACCTGGCAACCTTTACGAGACTGTTATTTCCAATGCATTGTGGTACCTGTTAGCTGAACTACAAATTGTCACTTCTCTTTTTTGGGAGTACTAATAGTACCGAAGAAAATTTTTTAAAAAATATTTCTAATTATCACAGTACTAAAGCTGACCAGAAACATCACAAATCCAACCTGTTTCTCACTTGAGTGGCAGATTCTTAACATTGCTGGCTGCTTTCTTGATTAGCAGTGATAGTTGATTTTCAAAAATATTCTATGGTTTCCCAGAATAGGATTGTAGATTATGTGTAGGTTGGAGAGAGAAAAGTTTCATACCTTAATGAAAAACTGTCATAGGGTTTTTTGTTTTTTATTTTTTAATTTTTAAATTAATTTATTTATTTTTATTTGCTTATTTACAGCATAACAGTGTTCATTGTTTTGGCATCACACCCAGTGCTCCATGCAGTACGTGCCCTCCCTATTACCCACCACCTGGTTCCTCAACCTCCCACCCCACCCCACCCCCTCCTGCCGCCCCTTCATAACCCTCTGGTTGTTTTTCAGAGTCCATAGTCTCTCATGGTTCATCTCCCCTTCCAGTTTCCCTCAACTCCCTCTCCTCTCCATCTCCCCATGTCCTCCATGTTATTTGTTATGCTCCACAAATAAGTGAGACCATATGATACTTGACTCTCTCTGCTTGACTTATTCCGCTCAGCATAATTTCTTCCAGTCCCGTCCATGTTGCTACAAAAGTTGGGTATTCGTCCTTTCTGATGGAGGCATAATACTCCATTGGGTATATGGACCACATCTTCCTTATCCATTCATCCGTTGAAGGGCATCTTGGTTCTTTCCACAGTTTGGCGACCGTAGCCATTGCTGCAATAAACATTGGGGTACAAATGGCCCTTCTTTTCACTACATCTGTATCTTTGGGGTAAATTCCCAGCAGTGCAATTGCAGGGTCATAGGGAAGCTCTATTTTTAATTTCTTCAGGAATCTCCACACTGTTCTCCAAAGTGGCTGCACTAACTTGCATTCCCACCAACAGTGTAAGAGGGTTCCCCTTTCTCCACATCCTCTCCAGCACACGTTGTTTCCTGTCTTGCTTATTTTGGCCATTCTAACTGGTGTTAGGTGGTATCTCAATGTTGTTTTAATTTGAATCTCCCTGATGGCTAGTGATGATGAACATTTTTTCATGTGTCTGATAGCCATTTGTATGTCTTCGTTGGAGAAGTGTCTGTTCATATCTTCTGCCCATTTTTTGATATGATTATCTGTTTTGTGTGTGTTGAGTTTGAGAAGTTCTTTGTAGATCCTGGATATCAACCTTTTGTCTGTACTGTCATTTGCAAATATCTTCTCCCATTCCGTGGGTTGCCTCTTTGTTTTGTTGACTGTTTCCTTTGCTGTGCAGAAGCTTTTGATCTTGATGAAGTCCCAAAAGTTCATTTTTGCTTTTGTTTCCTTGGCCTTTGGAGACTTATCTTGAAAGAAGTTGCTGTGGCTGATATTGAAGAGGTTACTGCCTATGTTCTCCTCTAGGATGCTGATAGATTCCTGTCTCACGTTGAGGTCTTTTATCCATTTCGAGTTTATCTTTGTGAACGGTGTAAGAGAATGGTCGAGTTTCATTCTTCTACATATCGCTGTCCAGTTTTCCCAGCACCATTTATTGAAGAGACTGTCTTTTTTCCATTGAATATTTTTTCCTGTTTTGTCGAAGATTATTTCACCATAGAGTTGAGGGTCCATATCTGGGCTCTCCACTCTGTTCCACTGGTCCATGTGTCTGTTTTTATGCCAGTACCACGCTGTCTTGGTGATCACAGCTTTGTAGTAAAGCTTGAAATCGGGTAACGTGATGCCGCCAGTTTTGTTTTTGTTTTTCAACATTTCCTTAGCAATTCGGGGTCTCTTCTGACTCCATACAAATTTTAGGATTATTTGCTCCAGCTCTTTGAAAAATATCGGTGGAATTTTGATCGGAATGGCATTAAAAGTATAGATTGCTCTAGGCAGTATAGACATTTTAACAATGTTTATTCTTCCAATCCAAGAGCATGGAACAGTCTTCCATCTTTTTGTGTCTTCTTCAATTTCTTTCATGAGTGTTCTGTAGTTCCTCGAGTACAGGTCCTTTACTTCTTTGGTTAGGTTTATGCCCAGGTATCTTATGGTTCTTGGTGCTATAGTAAATGGATTTTGTTTATTTATACAGCTTGAATGCTTCAGAAAATAGAATTTTTGTCATTTAAATTTTGTTAGTTAACAAAATAATTGTTAACTAATTATAATAATAATATTGGTTTCTGGAATAGAATTCAGTGATTCATCACTTACATACAACATCCAGTGTTGTATGTAACATCACAAAAAGTGCCCTCTTTAATACCCATCACCCATCTAGCCCATCCCTCACCCTCCTCCCTTCATCAACCCTCAGTTTGTTCTCTGTTGTTAAGAGTCACTTATGGCTTGTTTCCTTCTCTCCCTTTTTTCCCCCCTTTTCGCCCTTCCTATATGTTCATCTGTTTTCTTTCTTAAATTCCACATATGGTGGAATGAGGTCATATGATATTTGTCTTTCCCTGATTTATTTCTCTTAACATAATGCTCTCTAGCTCCATCCATGTCATTGTGAATGGCAAGATTTCATTCTTTTTGATGGCTAAATAATATTCCACTGTATATAAAAAGTTAAAAATAGAACTACCCTATGATCCAGCAATTGCACTAAGTATTTACCCAAAGGATACAAAAATACAGATTCGAAGGGGTACATGCACCTGGTGTGCATAGCAGCATTATCAACAATAGCCAAACTATGGAGAGAGCCCAAATGTCCAACAACTGATGAATGGATACAGGATATTGAATTTTTTTTTAATGTATTTTTTTTCAGTGTTCTGAAATTCATTGTTTATGCACAACACCCAGTACTCCATGAAATAGTTTGTTTTTGTAACTTTAGTTCTTGAGCCTCAACTTGTTCCTATGGGGTAAAAAAATTATAAAGTACAGCTTGCTAGCTAATGCACACAGGGAGATGGCAGTGTGGACACATGGTCTGTTGGTACTGGGTAGTTTTTTGGTATTTTGGTTCTTTTGAAAACATTATTTGTGATGTTTTCCTATCTCCAAAGAATAACATCAAGTGAAAATGAAAATAGTTATGGTCCCATGAAGCTGCAAAAATGTTAAGATTTTTGTTTTTCACTCTTGTTTTTTTTTTTGTTTGTCAAAACTATACATGCACAAAGATTAAAGATTCAATTAATACAACATAGTTCTATAGTAGTAAAATAATAATTCTATAATGTCTATACTATGATTCTAAAATATCATGAATAACAATGGTCCCTTGACCTCCTCCATATCCTATATATTGCTCTGTGGAAATAACTTTCATTTATTTTAGTGGGTTCTTTTAATACTTAATGTTGTAATGCAAGTAGTCTAAATCAGCATTGTCCAATAGAAGTATAAGGAAAACCATGTATGTGAATTATAAATGTTTTAACATTGTTAAAAGTTTTAAAAAGGTAAAAAATATTTTACTTAATTTATCCAAAATATTACCATTTCAAAATAAAATATAAAAAATAAAAAACAATATAAAAAGTAATGAGATATTTACTTTCTTTTCATTTTCATACTTACCTTTTGAAATCCAGTTTAGTTTACATTTTCACCACATCTCTATTTAGATGTTACATTTTGATCAGAAATGTTTGATCTCTGTTAGGTTCCCTGTAATTTGAAAAAGAAGATTGACATGCTCACATTGTTTCCGGCAAACTTAAAAGCTTTCAGTAACTGAATTGAGTATAAGATCTTTAAATTTTAATGATTAAATTAAAACAATTAAAAAATTAACTAAAAAATTAATTCCTAAGTTGGACTAGCCACATTTCAAGTACTCCATAGCCACATGTGAATAGTGCCTATTGCATTGGAAAATGCAGATCTAAATAATGATTATATTGTTTCTGTAGTTTTTAGTTTTCTACTGATACCCTACTGTGGAAAATAAGATTTCACTCTTTTATTATCCCCAATCTAACACAAACATGTAAGCAAACTCTTCTTATTTTCCTATTCTTCCCTAACAATTACATCATTTGATTAAATCAAAATCTGCAGTTACTAATTGTCTTTGTAGTTACTAATTCTCTTAGTTTTCCATATATGTATTCTTTCCCATTTAAAAATCTCCTTTAGGTCGTTAAGCATCTGCCTTCGGCTCAGGTCATGATCCCAGGGTCCAGGGATCAAGCCCCACATCAGACTCCCTGCTCAGTAGGAAGTCTGCTTCTCCCTCTCCTACTCCCCCTGCTTGTGTTCCCTCTCTCACTGTCTCTCTGTCAAATGAATAAATAAAATCTTTAAAAAATTAAAAAATAAAAAAATCTCCTTTATTATATTAAGATATATCAAGTATCCTATCAATTTTATCTTCTTGTGAAAAACCTCTCTTATAGCCTTTAGAGTAGATTATACCAAGACTGCCGGTCACCATCATCCTTTGATTCTCTTCTAATTTGGAGTCCATGTGATTTTTCTTACCAGTTTTCCCCTTCCTTGATTTACTTCTCCACTTTGGTGGAAGATATGCCCTACTTACTTTTTGGAAAAATGCATAGGAAAGGGGGAATTTAAAAATGGTTTCAAATATGGTTGATTATATATATATTATATACATATAATATATATATATATATTTGAAACACAATGTTACATTAGTTTCAGGTGTACAACATAGTGATTCAACAAGTTTCTACATTATGCTACACCCACCACAAGTGTAGTTACCACCTGTCATTATACAACACTATTACAATATCATTGACTATATTCTCTATGCTGTGCCTTTTATTCCCATGATTTATTCATTCCATGGAAGCCTGTACCACTCACTCAAAGGAGGATATTTTTTGAGATTTTTCAAGTTTGAAATGTATTTTTTGTATCCTCACACTTGATCAACAGTTTGGTTAGGTATAGCTTTCTAGGTTCAAAATAATTTTCTCTTAACAATTTAAAGATGTGTTCCATTACTTTCTAGCTTTCAGTATTGCTGCTGAGAACTTTTTTTGTCATTCTGAGTCCGGTTCATTCTCTCAGAAAGCCTGTAGGACTTTTCTTTTTGTCCCATGTATCCTGAAATTTCATAGTGATGTACTTTGTCAGTGGGACCTTTCAATCTGAAGATTGATGTCTTTTAAAAGTGGGAACTTTTCTTGATTTATTTCTTTAATTTTCTTCACTACATTTTCTTTTTTTTTTCTAAAACTTCTTAATATTCAAGTGTTGGACTTCCTGTAATGATCTCCTAATTATTTTACCTTTCTCTCCCTTTACTGTTATTTTCTTTTTATTCTACATTCTGAAAGATTTCCAACGACTTTTTTTTAATTCAAGTCTTTTTTTTATTTGTTTATTTTCAGCGTAACAGTGTTCATTGTTTTTGCACCACACCCAGTGCTCCATGCAGTACGTGCCCTCCCTATTACCCACCACCTGGTTCCCCAACCTCCCACCCCCAAACCCCCCCCCCTGCACCTTCAAAACCCTCTGGTTGCTGAAGGGTCATGGGTAGGAGGTTGGGGGAACAGGTGGTGGGTAATAGGGAGGGCACGTTTTGCATGGAGCACTGGGTGCTGTGAAAAAACAATGAATACTGTTACACTGAAAAAATAAATAAAATGGAAAAAAAAAACCCTCTGGTTGTTTTTCAGAGTCCATAGTCTCTCATGGTTCATCTCCCCTTCCAGTTTCCCTCAACTCCCTCTCCTCTCCATCTCCCCATGTCCACCGTGTTCTTTGTTATGCTCCACAAATAAGTGAGACCATATGATACTTGACTCTCTCTGCTTGACTTATTTCACTCAGCATAATCTCTTCCAGTCCCGTCCATGTTGCTACAAAAGTTGGGTATTCATCCTTTCTGATGGAGGCATAATACTCCATTGTGTATATGGACCACATCTTCCTTATCCATTCATCCGTTGAAGGGCATCTTGGTTCTTTCCACAGTTTGGCAAACGTGGCCATTGCTGCTATAAACATTGGGGTACAGATGGCTCTTCTTTTCACTACATCTGTATCTTTGGGGTGGATACCCAGCAGTGCAATTGCAGGGTCATAGGGAAGCTCTATTCTTAATTTCCAAGGAATTTCCACACTGTTCTCCAAAGTGGCTGCACCAACTTGCATTCCCACCAACAGTGTAAGAGGGTTCCCCTTTCTCCACATCCTCTCCAACACACGTTGTTTCCTGTCTTGCTAATTTTGGCCATTCTAACTGGTGCCGGGTGGTATCTCAATGTAGTTTTAATTTGAATCTCTCTGATGGCTAGTGATGATGAACATTTTTTCATGTGTCTGATAGCCATTTGTATGTCTTCATTGGAGAAGTGTCTGTTCATATCTTCTGCCCAATTTTTTGATATGATTATCTGTTTTGTGTGTGTTGAGTTTGAGGAGTTCTTTATAGATCCTGGATAACAACCTTTTGTCTGTACTGTCACTTGCGAGTATCTTCTCCCATTCCGTGGCTTAACTCTTTGTTTTGTTGACTGTTTCCTTTGCTGTGCAGAAGCTTTTGATCTTGATGAAGTCCCAAAAGTTCATTTTGGCTTTTGTTTCCTTTGCCTTTGGAGACATATCTTGAAAGAAGTTGATGTGGCTGATATTGAAGAGGTTACTGCCTATGTTCTCCTCTAGGATTCTGATGGATTCCTGTCTCACGTTGAGGTCTTTTATCCATTTTGAGTTTATCTTTGTGTACAGTTCCAACGACTTTTTTAAAACATTCTATTACTTCTAGTGTTTTTATTTCTGCTATATTTTTAAATTTCTGAGATTCCTTTCTTATTGCCTGAATGCTTTGTGTGTGTGTGTGTGTGTGTGTGTGTGTGTAAAACTTGTTATTGTTTCATGAAATTCTTTCATATTATATATTTAACTGCATCGTTGTTTTCTACACAGTTCCTTTTTTTCAATTTTTGTATATGTGCTTATTTGTTGTTTTGATCTCCGTCATTCATATTAGAGATTTTCCTCAAATGTCTGGTCAACCTTGGCTATCTATTCATATTGAAGAATTAGAAACTAAAAAGCCATTTAAAAGCTCTAAGCCTCCGTGTTTCACTGTAAGGTATTCTGCTTGAGTCATTTCTTTGAAGAATCCCTGATTTCAATATTTTTAGGTCTTCTCTGTTATATTGGTTAGATTTACAAAACAAAACAAAACAAAAACCCTTCAGATGTGTTCTCTAGATAATGATGCTTATGAGAGATGAAGAAGGGGAAAATTGCTAGGGATCCCAATATTCAACCAATTCTGTTTTCAGTACAGTGCCCAATCCACAATTATAATTGATGTTCCCTACCCACATCCTCTATTTACCCTCTAAACAGAATAAATTCCCAGTCTTCTGTCAAGGTGTGGGAAGGCTGGTTCTTCAGTACATTGAGAAGAAAAGTACAATTGGTTAATCTAATTGTTTCTTAATGTAAAGTTTGAAAATATAAATTGAACTGTTTCTCTTTCTCCATTTTCAGTTTAGAATTAGGTTTTCTTGGGGTTTCTAAAAAGAGGTATTACTTGTTTGTAAGCTTTCCAGCATCCAAAATTTTATTCCTCTAGTCACCTCTCCTGTTTAATTTTTATTATAAGCTTATGTCTTTTGAAATATCCCTATAATTTTTAGGAGAAATCATAGGCTAATATTTTCCTATAATCTGCCAGGCTTAATTTGAAATCCAACTTGCCATTCTTTTGTGTTTTTTGTAAACATCATTGATTTTCCTGAATCCCCTAAACCATTTTTCCCTTCGGTAAAAAATTTCTGCAAATCCCAATCCGCCATGGTAATATCTACCATCCCATTTTTATAGTGGTGGTGCACAGTGAGGAAATAAATTCTGGGTAATAAAAGGTGGTCAAGGTGCGCCTGGGTGGCTCAGTGGGTTAAAGCTTCTGCCTTCAGCTCAGGTCATGATCCCAGTGTCCTGGGATCGAGCCCCACATCAGGCTCTCTGTTCAACAGGGAGCCTGCTTCCCCCTCTCTCTCTGCCTGCCTCTCTGCCTACTTGTGATCTCTGTCTATGAAATAAATAAATAAAGTCTTTTAAAAATAAATAAATAAATAAATAAATAAATAAATAATAAATAAAACGTGGCTAAACCCTCTATATGCACAAATAATACTAGGCAGAATTAAATGGTTTTCATATTGCATTGAGTTTTTCTGTATATATGAAACAATACCAGCATAGGTTAGGAGGGACAAACCAACAATAGATGCTAAAGTTGCTCTAATTGTATTCTTTTGGCTAAGCTTTTAATTTACTTATATCTTAATGATTTTCAAAATGTCACAAACAAGTTTAACCTTAATAACTCTCAAGTATTGCAAAAGCACTTAGGCACCATAATGATGGATATCTTATTTTTCTTTTACTTGACTACACTGGACTGTAGAAAAAGTAAATCTGTTAAGAGCCCAGTATGTTTTTGCATCTCCCCAGCTTTGTCTTCTGTAATTCAAAATCTTTTTGTTTCTAAAGCTGTAGAACTTTTATTTTCTTATTATACAGTGGTCTATTTTATGCTTTCTCCATAAACTCTTCTTGCTAGATGTCCAAAGTAGACTATAACACATTAAAATGAGTTCACTATATTATGTGCCACTTTACCTTGGTATTGTGGACATTCGATTAATTATTTCAGTAAAAATGTGTAATTAGCCACCAAACTGACCCCATCTTCTTTCATATAAGAAAAAATTGAAGGTGAAAAAGATTAACTACTACTGACACCATTTATCTAAAATCATTTTAGTTGTCAAACATTATCTAAGAGAGAGTCTGGTGCAGAGCAAGAACTCCAGAAATCAACCATATTATGTCCAACATATCTTACAACCAGTAGCACAAAGCTTTAATCTCAGGTGGAAATAAACTATTTTTCAAAGAATTTCTAAAAAAAATCTACAGTAATAGTGGTTTATTTTGAAAGAAATCATGAATGCATGCTAATCTTTGAAGTATATTACTGTACTTGGTTTTTTTTTTAATTTTTTAATTATTTATAAACATACAATGTATTAGTAGCCCCAGGGGTATAGGTCTGTGAATCGCCAGGTTTACACACTTCACAGCACTCACCATAGCACATACCCTCCCCAATGTCCATAAGCCCACCACCCTCTCCCGATCCCATTCCCCAAGCAACCCTCAGTTTCTTTTGTGAGATTAAGGGTCTCTAATGGTTTGTCACCCTCCCGATCCCATCTTGTTTCATTTATTCTTTTCCTATACCCCAAACCACCCACATTGCATCTCCACTTCCTCATATCAGGGAGATCATATGATAGCTGTCTATCTCCAATTGACTTATTTCACTAAGCATAATACCCTCTAGTTCCATCCACATCGTCACAAATGGCAAGATTTCACTACTTTTGATGGCGGCATAGTATTCAATTGTATGTATATACAACAGATTTTCATTATCCATTCATCTATTGATGGACATCTAGGTCCTTTCCATAGTTTGGCTATTGTAGACATTGCTGCTATAAACATTCAGGTACACGTGCCCCTTCGGGTCACTACATTTGTATCTTCAGGGTAAATACCCAGTAGTGCAATTGCTGGGCCATAGGGTAACTCTATTTTCAACTTTTTGAGGAACCTCCATGCTATTTTCCAGAGTGGTTGCACGAGCTTGCATTCCCAACAACAGTATAGGAGGGTTCCCCTTTCTCCGTATTCTCGCCAGCATCTGTCATTTCCTGACTTATTAATTTTAGCCATTTTGACTGGTGTGAGGTGGTAGCTCTTTATGGTTTTGATTTGTATTTCTCTGATGCCGAGTGATGTGGAGCACATTTCATGTGTCTGTTGGACATCTGGATGTCTTCTTTGCAGAAATGTCTGTTCATGTCCTCTGCCCATTTCTTGATTGGATTATTTGTTCTTTGGGTCTTGAGTTTGCTAAGTTCTTTATAGATTTTGGATACTAGCCCTTTATCTGATATGTCATTTACAAATATCTTCTCCCATTCTGTCAGCTGTCATTTGGTTTTATTAACTGTTTCCTTTGCTGTGCAAAAGCTTTTGATCTTGAAGAAGTCCCAATAGTTCATTTTTGTCCTTGCTTCCCTTGCCTTTGGCAATGTTTCTAGGAAGAAGTGGCTGCAGCTGAGGTCGAAGAGGTTGCTGCCTGTGTTCTCCTCAAGGATTGTGGTGGATTCCCTTCTCACATTGAGGTTCTTCATCCATTTTGAGTCTATTTTCATGTGTGGTGTAAGCAAATGCTCCAATTTCATTTTTCTGCATGTGGCTGTCCAACTTTCCCAGCAACATTTGTTGAAGAGACTGTCTTTTTTCCATTGCACATTCTTTCCTGCTTTGTCAAAGATTAATTGACCATAGAGTTGAGGGCCTATTTCTGGACTCTATTCTGTTCCATTGATCTATGTGTCTGTTTTTGTTCCAGTACCATACTGTCTTGATGATGACAACTTTGTAATAGAACTTGAAGTCCTGAATTGTGATGCCACAAACTTTGGCTTTCTTTTTAAATATTCTTCTGACTATTCGAGGTCTTTTCTGGTTCCATACAAATTTAAGTATTATTTGTTCCATTTCGTTGAAATAAATGGATAGGATTTTGATAGGGAATGCATTAAGTGTGCAGATTGCTGTAGCTAAATATTTTCATGATATTTGTTCTTCCAATCCAGGAGCATGGAACATTTTCCCATTTCTTAGTGTCTTCCTCAATTTCTTTCATGAGTATTTTATAGTTTCCTGAGTACAGATTCTTTGCCTCTTTGGTTAGGTTTATTCCTAGGTATCTTATGGTTTCGGGTGCAATTGTAAATGGGATTGATTCCTTAATTTCTCTTTATTCTGTCTTGTTGTTGGTATAAAGAAATGCAACTGATTTCTGGGCATTGATTTTATATCCTGACACTACTGAATTCCTGTACAAGTTCTAGCCATTTTGCAGTGGAGTCTTTTGGGTTTTCCACATATAGTATCACATCATCTGCAAAGAGTGATAGTTTGACTTCTTTGCCATTTTGGATGCCTTTAATTTCTTTCTGTTGTCTGACTGCTGAGGCCAGGACTTCTAGTATGGTGTTGAATAGCAGTGGTGATAATGGACATCCCTGCTGTGTTCCTGACCTTAACAGAAAAGCTTTCAGTTTTTCTCCATTGAGAATGATATTTGAGGTGGGTTTTTCATAGACGGCTTTAATAACATTGAGGTATGTGCTCTCTATCCCTACACTTTGAAGAGTTTTGATCAGGAAGGGATGCTATACTTTGTCAAATGCTTTTTCAGAATCTATTGAGAGGATCATATGGTTCTTGTTCTTTCTTTTATTAATGTGTTGTATCACATTGATTGATTTGTGGATGTTGAATCAACTTTGCAGCCCTGGAATCAATCCCACTTGGTCATGGTGAATAATCATTTTAATGTACTGTTGGATCCTATTGGCTAGTATTTTGGTGAAAATTTTTGTATCTATGTTCATCAAGGATATTGGTCTGTAGTTCTCTTTTTTGATGGGATCCTTGTCTGGTTTTGGGATCAAGGTGATGCTGGCCTCATAAAATGAGTTTGGAAGTTTTCCTTCCATTTCTATTTTTTTGGAACAGTTTTAGGAGAATAGGAATTAATTCTTCTTTAAATTTTTGGTAGAAGTCCCCTGGGAAGACGTCTGGACCTGGGCTTTTATTTGTTTGGAGATTTTTGATGACTATTTCAATCTCCTTACTGGTTATGGGTATGTTCAGGTTTTCTATTTCTTCCTGGTTCAGTTGTGGTAGTTTATGTGTCTCTAGGAAAGCATCAATTTCTTTCACATTGTCAAATTTGCTGGCGTAGGGTTCTGCATAGTATGTTCTTATAATTGTTTGTATTTCTTTGGTGTGGGTTGTGATTTCTCCTCTTTCATTCATGATTTTATTTATTTGGGTCATTTCTCTTTTCTTTTTGATAAGTCTGGCCAGAGGTTTATCAATCTTATTAATTCTTTCAAAGAACCAGCTCCTAGTTCTGTTGATATGTTCTATTGTTTTTTTCATTGCTATTTCATTGATTTCTGCTCTGATCTTTATGATTTCTCTTCTCCTGCTGGGTTTAGGCTTTCTTTGTTGTTCTTTCTCAAGCTCCTTTAGGTGCAGGGTTAGGTTATGTATTTGAGACCATTCTTCTTTCTTGAGAAAGGCTTGTATCACTGTATATTTTCCTCTGAGTACTGCCTTTGCTATGTCCCAGAGATTGTGAACCCTTGCGTTTCATTATCGTTTATTTCCATGAATTTTTTCAATTCTTCTTTAATTTCCTGGTTGATCCATTCTTCTTTAGAAGGATGCTGATTAGTCTTCATGTATTTGGGTTCTTTCCAAATTCCCTCTTGTAATTGAAATCTAGCTTCAGAGCATTGTGGTCTAAAAATATGCAGGGAATGATCACAAACTTTTTTTTTCTTTTTATTATTTATTTATTTTCAGCATAACAGTATTCATTGTTTTTGCACCACACCCAGTGCTCCATGCAATACGTGCCCTCTCTATTACCCACCACCTGGTTCCCCAACCTCCCACCCCCCGCCGCTTCAAAACCCTCAGGTTGTTTTTCAGAGTCCATAGTCTCTCATGGTTCATCTCCCCTTCCAGTTTCCCTCAACTTCCTTCTCCTCGCCATCTCCCCATGTCCTCCATGTTCTTTGTTATGCTCCACAAATAAGTGAAACCATATGATACTTGACTCTCTCTGCTTGACTTATTTCACTTAGCATAATCTCTTCCAGTCCCACCCATGTTGCTACAAAAGTTGGGTATTCATCCTTTCTGATGGAAGCATAATACTCCATCGTGTATATGGACCACATCTTCTTTATCCATTCATCCGTTGAAGGGCATCTTGGTTCTTTCCACAGTTTGGCGACCATGGCCATTGCTGCTATAAACATTGGGGTACAGATGGCTCTTCTTTTCACTACATCTCTATCTTTGGGGCAAATACCCAGCAGTGCAATTGCAGGGTCATAGGGAAGCTCTATTTTTAATTACTTGAGGCATCTACACACTGTTCTCCAAAGTGGCTGCACCAACTTGCATTCCCACCAACAGTGTAAGACGGTTCCCTTTCTCCACAACCTCTCCAACACACGTTGTTTCCTGTCTTGCTAATTTTGGCCATTCTAACTGGTGTCAGGTGATATCACAATGTGGTTTTAATTTGAATCTACTTGATGACTAGTAATGATGAGCATTTTTTCATGTGTCTGATAGCCATTTGTATATCGTCATTAGAGAAGTGTCTGTTCATATCTTCTGCCCATTTTTTGATAAGATAATCTGTTTTGTGTGTTGAGTTTGAGGAGTTCTTTATGGATCCTGGATATCAACCTTTTGTCTGTGCTGTCATTTGAAAATATCTTCTCCCATTCCCTGGGTTGCCTTTTTGTTCTGTTGACTCTTTCCTTTGCTATCAAAAGCCGAAGCTTTTGATCTTGATGAAGTCCCAAAAGTTCATTTTCGCGTTTGTTTCCTTTGCCTTTGGAGACATATCTTGAAAGAAGTTGCTGTGGCTGATATCGAAGAGGTTACTGCCTATGTTCTCCTCTAGGATTCTGATGGTATCCTGTCTCATGTTGAGGTCTTTTATCCATTTCGAGTTTATCATTGTGTACAGTGTAAGAGAATGGTCAAGTTTCATTCTTCTACATATAGCTGTCCAATTTTCTCAGCACCATTTATTGAAGAGACTGTCTTTTTTCCATTGTATATTTTTTCCTCTTTTGTTGAAGATTATTTGACCATAGAGTTGAGGGTCCATATCTGGGCTCTCTACTCCGTTTTACTGGTCTATGTGTCTGTTTTTATGCCAGTACCACGCTGTCTCAGTGATCACAGCGTTCTAGTAAAGCCTGAAGTCAAATAACGTGATGCTGCCAGTTTTATTTGTTTTTCAACGTTTCCTTAGCAATTTGGAGTCTCTTCTGATCCCATACAAATTTTAAGGATTATTTGTTCCAGCTCTTTGAAAAATACTGGTGGAATTTAGACCAGAATGGCATTAAAAGTATAGATTGCTCTAGGCAGTATAGACATTTTAACAATATTTATTTTTCCAATCCAAGAGCATGGAATGGTCTTCCATCTTTTTGTGTCTTCAATTTCTTTCATGAGTGTTCCATAGTTACTCAACTACAAATCCTTTAACTCTTTGGTTAGGTTTATTCCCAGGTATCTTATGGTTCTCGATGCTATAGTCAATGGAATCGATTCTCTAATTTGCCTTTCTGTATTTTCATTGTTAGTGTATAAGAAAGCCACTGATTTCTGTACATTGACTTTGTATCCTGCCACGTTACTGAATAGCTGTATGAGTTCTAGTAGTTTGGGCATGCAATCTTTGGGGATTTCCATATAAAGAATTATGTCATCTGTGAAGAGAGAGAGTTTGACTTCTTCATTGCCAATTTGGATACCTTTTATTTCTCTTTGTTGTCTGATTGCCATTGCTAGGACTTCTAATACTATGTTGAACAAGAGTGGTGAGAGTGGGCATCCTTGTCATGTTCGTGATCTCAACGGGAAGGCTGCAAGCAGCTTCCCATTGAGGATGATATTTGTTGTGGGTCTTTCATAGATAGATTTTATGAAGTTGAGGAATATTCCCTCTATCCATATACTTTGAAGTGTTTTAATCAGGAATGGATGCTGGATTTTGTCAAATGCTTTTTCTGCATCCATTGAGAGGACCATGTGCTTCCTCTGTCTTATCTTATTGATTTGTTCTATCACATTGATTGATTTGCGAATGTTGAACCATTCTTGTAACACAGGTATGAATCCCACCTGGTCATGGTGGATAATCTTTTGAATATGCTGCTGGATCCTGTTTGCTAGGATCTTGTTGAGAATCCTGGCATCCATATTCATCAGTGATATTGGTCTGAAATTCTCCTTTTTGGTAGGGTCTTTGCCTGGATTGGGGATCAGGATAATGCTGGCTTCATAAAAAGAGTCTGGAAGTTTTCCTTCTGCTTCAATTTTTGAAAAAGGTTCAGGAGAATAGGTGTTATTTTTTCTTTGAAAGTTTGGTAGAATTCCCGAGGGAATCCGTCATGTCCTGGGCTCTTGTTTTTTGGTAAGTTTTTGATCACTGCTTCAACCTTGTTACTAGATATCAGTCTATTCAGGTTGTCACTTTCATCCTGGTTCAAATTTGGAGTTTATAGTATTCCAGGAATGCGTCCATTTCATCTAGGTTGTTTAGCTTATTGGCATATAACTGTTGGTATTAATTTCTGATGATTGTTTCTATTTCCTTGGTGTTATTTGTGATCTCTCCCTTTTCATTCGTAATTTTATTAATTGGGGACTTTTCTCTTTTCTTTTGGATTAGTGTGGCCAATGGTTTATTGATCTTATTGATTCTTTCAAAAAACCAGCTTCTAGTTTCATTGATATCTTCTACTGTATCTCTGGTTTCTACCTCATTGATCTCTGCTCTAATCTTAATTATTTCCCTTCTTGTGTATGGAGTTGGTTTGGTTTGTTGTTGATTCTCCAGTCCTTTAAGGTGTAGAGACAGCTGGTGTATTCTGGATTTTTAAGTTATTTTGAGAGAGGCTTGAATGGCTATGTATTTCCCCCTTAGAACCACCTTTCCTGTGTCCCATAGGATTTGGACCAAAGTGTCTTCATTCTCGTTGGTTTCCATGAATTGTTTAAGTTCATCTTTGATCTCTTGGTTGATCCAAGCATTCTTAAGCAAGGTGGCCTTTAGCTTCCAGGTATTTGGGTTCCTGGACCTATTCTTATTGATTTGAGGGGAGTTCTCTGTATCTCCTGGATTTTGATGCTTGTTCCCTTTGCCATATTAGGGAAATTCTCTCTATAATTCTCTCCAATATATCTTCTGCTCCCCTCTCTCTTTCTTCTTCTTCTGGAATTCCATTTATTCTAATACTGTTTCATCTTATGGTATCACTTATCTCTCGAATTCTCTCCTCGTGGTCCAGTAGTTGTTTGTCTCTTTTGCTCAGCTTCTTTATTCTCTGTCATTTGGTCTTCTATATCACTAATTATTTCTTTCTTTCTTTCTTTCTTTCATTTTGGTGTGTATCTTCTATAGACAATTTCTGCAAAATGACCCCCTTTCTTGATGTGGAATTTGTTATAAGGATCACCTTTCATTGTGGCATAGCACAGTGATTAGCATGATGGTGTGATTGTGCCTCTGTTTTGGCATTGATCTGAAAACCATGGACTTTTCACAAGATAGCTTATCCCCAAACAATGGTTTTGGCTACCCCAAACTTTTTTGTTTTTCAGTTTTATAAAACATGGCAATACAGTGATAAAGTATAACCATAACTTTTAAAATGCTTCATTTAGAAGGATGACAGGTATTATCTGGACCTTGTTACTGGAGTTCTTTGTCTTTTGGGTTCTGAGGATCAGGCTAAATAAAAGTTAAATGTAGAAAACCCAACTGACAAATTGCTGTGGAAGTTCCTGCCTGAACCATAATGTTTCAGTCATCAGCCTTTGGAAATCTAAGATCATTGCTTTTGTGATTGAAAAGAATTATAGTGTGGTATGTTATATTCAGTTTGTTCAAAGTACTTTTTAAAAAGTATCATAGGTAGGATAAATTCCTATCTGTTCCACTGTCATAAATTGCAATCTTTGAAGGTAACTTAGGCTACTGCTAAAAGAAGATAAGCAATAAAAGTCAAGAATCCAGTCAGCTGTGGCACCTGGGTGGCTCAGTGGGTTAAGCCTCTGCCTTGGGCTCAGGTCATGATCTCAGTCCTGCAATCGAGTCCCACATCGGGCTCTCTGCTCAGCAGGGATCCTGCCCCCCCCCCCGCCTTTTCTCTACCTGCCTCTCTGCCTACTTGTGATCTCTCTCCGTCAAATAAAGAAATAAAATCTTTTTTAAAAAAAGAATCTAGTCTGCATTAGTTCAGGAAATACAATCATTTCCACCCCCACCACTGCCCTTCTACCTCCAACTCTTGTTCTACCTACCTAGAGGTAGGGATAGTATTAAACATATGATTAAACTTTTGAAAGATTTTCTATATATCAGTGCATTTATGGGAACCAACATCTTGCACCCAATCCTACCTGTTATTGACTCTGACATAGATAAAAATGCCAATAGGTACAAAGTGCACAATGGACTTTTTTTGAAATATTATTGTTGTGAGCTCTCCAAGTCTTTTATGGAATAATAACTCTTTTTAAACAAGTACAGTATACGGTATAAGAATCCTAGAGGAGAACATGGGCAGTAACCTCTTCGATATCAGCCACAGCAATTTCTTTCAAGATATGTCTCCAAAGGCCAAGGAAACAAAAGCAAAAATGAACTTTTGGGACTTCATCAAGATCAAAAGCTTCTGCACAGCAAAGGAAACAGTCAACAAAACAAAGAGTTAAGCCACGGAATGGGAGAAGATACTCACAAGTGACAGTACAGACAAAAGGTTGATATCCAGGATCTATAAAGAACTTCTCAAACTCAACACACACAAAACAGATAATCATATCAAAAAATGGGCAGAAGATATGAACAGACACTTCTCTAATGAAGACATACAAATGGCTATCAGACACATGAAAAAATGTTCATCATCACTAGCCATCAGGGAGATTCAAATTAAAACCACATTGAGATACCACCTGACACCAGTTAGAATGGCCAAAATTAGCAAGACAGGAAACAACGTGTGTTGGAGAGGATGTGGAGAAAGGGGAACCCTCTTACACTGTTGGTGGGAATGCAAGTTGGTGCAGCCACTTTGGAGAACAGTGTGGAGATTCCTGAAGAAATTAAGAATAGAGCTTCCCTATGACCCTGCAATTGCACTGCTGGGTATTTACCCCAAAGATACAGATGTAGTGAAAAGAAGGGCCTTCTGTACCCCAATGTTTACTGCAGCAATGGCTACGGTCGCCAAACTGTGGAAAGAACCAAGATGCCCTTCAACAGATGAATGGATAAGGAAGATGTGGTCCATATACACAATGGAGTATTATGCCTCCATCAGAAAGGATGAATACCCAACTTTTGTAGCAACATGGACGGGACTGGAAGAGATTATGCTAAGTGAAATAAGTCAAGCAGAGAGAGTCAAGTATCATATGGTCTCACTTATTTGTGGAGCATAACAAAGAACATGGAGGACATGGGGAGATGGAGAGGAGAGGGAGTTGAGGGAAACTGGAAGGGGAGATGAACCATGAGAGACTATGGACTCTGAAAAACAACCAGAGGGTTTTGAAGGGGCGGGGGGGGTGGGAGGTTGAGGAACCAGGTGGTGGGTAATAAGGAGGGCACGTACTGCATGGAGCACTGGGTATGATCCCAAAACAATGAACACTGTTATGCTGTAAATAAACAAATAATAAAAAAAAAACAAGTACAGTGGGGAGAGGAGTCAAGATGGTGGAGAAGTAGCAGGCAGAGATGACATCAGGTAGCAGATCAGCTAGATAGCTTATCAAACCATTCTGAACACCTACAAATCCAAAAGGAGATCAAAGAGAAGAAGAATAACAATTTGGTCCCATACATTTATTGGCTTTCATCATTTCCTGTTTTCTTGGTGCCATTCTGTAGTCATGTAAGGGTTATTGACAAAGAAAGAACCTGACAAAAACATTTGAGGACAAAAACCTCAAAGCAAAACAGATGAGAAAATCCATTATTCTTAGTTGTATTTTTTTTTCCTCAAAAAGAAATCTATTCTTAAAAATAATCTATCTGGCCTTTTTTTGGAGTAGCATCATTTTATTTAGTGCTTTCCATATCCATTGCTTCTGTATGTGAAATGTGGTGGTAATGAGCCATTTCGTGGTGAAATTTTTTGGTTACTCAGTGATTTTAAGTTTGTAGTGATATATAATTACAAAGAATATGCTTATAGACAACTGAAGGGAAGAGGAAGAAGAGAAAAATCAATTTAGATGTAATAATGGCTTATCTTCCCAATTTACTGACTTAATAGCTACTGTTAAGTTCTGATACTCATATGCCCCTTACAAAATTATTGGCTCAGATAACAAATTGCCCATGCAGTTCATGGTCATCTCTCTTTGTAGGATACCATGTAATATGCTCTTTACAACCAGAAGAAGGTGAAAGTCAACAGAGCCAACTGCAATGAGATTTGTAGATGAAATGTTGGCTTTGCTGTAAGTGATGTTGAGCAATGCTTAAAAGAATTCCCATGCAATCTTCCAAATTTAGGAAGAACAACTTTGTTTTTTTTTCATTCTGTACAGATTAAAATGCAGTTACCTACCCCAACCTTAACACTCAGAAGAAGATATTTCATCCACTTTTTTCCACACAGCAACCTAGTTTTGGTCATTTGGCTCTTCATATCTAAATAGTACATGCAACTTTTACTCAATATGTTAATTGTTTCTCTCAATCACTTGTGAAAAAAAAAACTTTGGCAATCTAGGAAAATATATTAATTTCTTATAGGGTCTTCGGTCCTGGAATTTGTAATTTGCCAAATGGCATCCCTGTGGTTTATAAGTTGATGCAGCTTCTCCAAGTGTCTAGCTTTCCCCTGGAGAAGAGTGGAAACCTTTAGAGAATTTGACTCATTAATAATGAAAAATATTTGAAGTTTGCTCAGTGAATGTGGAGAAGCAAAATTTGGCTTTTTTGGAGGCAGTTTTTTGGAGACAGAGACTTTGTCTCTGTTGATGCCTTTTCACAACTCTGATAGACTATTGAATCTGGGAAGAAAACACCTTGCAAGTGAAAATATGTATGACAAATAATGAATACTAAGTCCTATACTGCGTGGAAATTTAAAATGCAATGGTTCCAGTTAAAATTTATTTCTTCTGGAGAATAAGGATTTGTACCTTTCAAAATAGTACATAATGAAAAAAAATGCCCTTACTTAAAAATTATATATTTAAGTGATAAATATACTAAATCACAAAGTTTGATGTTGGTGGCCATTTCATTGTAATTGTCATTATTTTACATATTTAGCACAGTTTTAAGAACAATCTGGCTAGAAAACACATGCCTTGGCTAAGAGAATGTACAGTTACCATAGTCTTAAACTAGCATGATTTTTTTTCAGCTTCATTTATTTGTTTGGAATATATTTTGAAATAGTAACTTAACCTTGAATGACAGAAGTAGGGACAAACACTGTATTTGCCCTTCCTACTATCCTGTCACTTGCCAGAGAACCAGGTAATTGTATTTATTAAGGTGAAATTCACATTATACAAAATTGACCATTTTAAAGTATAAAATTAATTTGCATTTAGCATATTCATAATGTTGTAAAACTGTCACTACTATTTAGTTTCAAAATATTTTCATCACCCTAAAAGGAGAATCCATACCCATTAAGCAGTAATTCCCTATTCCCCCTTACCTCTAGCCCATAGAAACCATAAATCTGCTTTCAGATTCTATGGATTTATCTATTTTGGATATTTCATATAAATGGAATAATACAACATGAGACCTTTTGTGTCTGGCTGCTTTTACTTAGCATTATGTTTTCAAGGTTCATTCAAATTGTAGCTTATATTAGTACAACATTTGTTTTCATGGTTGTATATTACACCATTGTATGGTATAAATTTTTTTAAGATTTGTTTATTTACTGTTCAGAAATAGAGAGAGCATGAGAACACAAGCAAGAGGAGTGGCTGGCAGAGGGAGAAGAAGGATCCTCACTGAGCAAGGAGCCCAATGTATGACTCAGTTCCAGGACCCCAGGATCATGACCTGAGCTGAAGGCAGACATTTACCCAACTGAGCTGCCCAGGCATCCATGTATGGTATAACTTTATTTATCCATCCATCCGTCTGCTAGAGGACACTTGGGTTGTTTCCACCTTTTGACAATTGACAACTGTACTGCTCTGAACACTGGTGTAAAAGTATTTGTTTGAATACCTGTTTTCAGTTCTTTGGGTTATATACCTAGAGGAGAATTGCTGGGTCATATTGTATTTAATGTTTTCATCAACTGCCAAACTGTTTTCCACAGCAGTTGAACCATTTTATATTCCTACCAGCAATATATGAGTGTTCCAATTTCTCGACATCCTGACCAACACTTTTTTTTTAAGATTTTATTTATTTATTTGACAGAGAGAGATCACAAGTAGGCAGAGAGGCAGGCAGAGAGAGTGAGAGGGAAGCAGGCTCCCTTCAGAGCAGAGAGCCGGACGTGGGACTCGATCCCAGGACCCTGAGATCATGACCTGAGCCGAAGGCAGCGGCTCAAACCACTGAGCCACTCAGGCGCCCCAACACTTTTTTTTTTTATTCTAACCATCCTAATGACTATAAACCGGTATCTCCTTCTGGTTTTGGTTTGCATTTTCCTGGTAGCTAATAGTGTTAAGTACGGTTATTATTTAGCCTTGAATATTTTCTTTGGATAAATGTCTTTTATCTATTTTTAATGAGTTGTCTGTCTTTTTGTTGTTGGACTATAAGAGTTCTTTATACATTTTGGATGCTAGATCTTCATCAGATATATAAGATCCAGGTAACTTTAAAATGTATTGGGCTAGTTGTAAAAGTACACATTTCCACAAACGGTAACAGTCTTTCATGGAAATTCCTGGACCTTTCTCAAAAGAAGAATGAGATCTAGACCAATAGCTTAGCTTTATGTATAGAAAGACCTAAGTGAAAAAGAAAATGTAGCAATTATGTCTCAGAATCTAATAAGCATCTACAAGGGAAGGTAGATTGCATTTCATATTTGCCATTCCAGTTCAAAAGCAAATGTCTAACTTACCTTTTGCCTTGGATACAATGGAATATTGTTGGGGCATGAATTGAATCCTTCTTACCTTAGAAGATTAATGCAGTATAACAAGCTAGACAAAAGGTGTTTTCTCATTCATTAGAGAAATGGTTGAAGGTGCTAGAAATATCTGGCCCAGAGAGCAGAAAATTCAGGGGATATGATAGCTGTCTACAAATATTTTAAGGGTTGTCATGTGGAGGAGCAATTAGAATTATGTTATACATCCCCAAAATGTATAACAAGACCAATGGTTAGAAAACCTTCAGGGAGACAGGTTTTCAAATCTATAAAAGGATAAAACATTCTCACAGTCACAATGATCCAATACTGGAATGTACTTCTGTGACAGAAAGTGGGTTTCACATCCCTAGATACAGGAATGCATGGCTCTGAAGTCAGACAGGTTAGAATCCCACCTCTGCCATACATACTAGCTGTGCAATTTGGGGCATGACTTAATCTCTCAAACCTCAATTTTCTCATTCATAAAGTGGGGCTAATAGTGGCCACTACATAGGAATGTTATGATGACAAATGTTCAGTCTAGGGCATGTACCCATTGACCACATAGGTGAGTAAAATCAACAGCATTGTTTTTGTGGTGTTTTCTCACTCTTTCTCCCATTCTTTCTTTTTCTTTCTTTCTTTCTTTCTTTCTTTCTTCCTTTCCCTCACTCTCCCTATCCTTTCTCACCCTCTTCTTTCCTCCTTTTAGATGTGCTCATAATTAAACTTGTCTGTGTTAAATATGCACGTAGTGTAACTTTTTTCTGTTTTGATAGTTATGAAATGTTCAAGCAGTAGGCAAATAACTTCTTGTCAGAGATGTTATCTAAGGAACTCAATTTTGGGTAGTAAATGGGACTAAATAGCCCCAGCCTTACTTTTAACCTAGGTTGTATCAATAAGAGGGAGGTTTAAAAACCAGAGCATCTTAACTTTTAAGTTTGTTTGACTCAGCAAGGCAGAACAAATTGATCCCCTTTACCCTTCTTTCCCTTCCTTTCCTGAACTATATGGTCCTAAAGTCAGTAGAAGTCCTCAATAAAGGTAAGTTTCCATACTGGGATGCTTGAGGGATGGGGGCAGTTGAAGGGTCTAGAGAAGGGTGTTGGAAGTGAAACAGGATGAGAGAGGCATTCACACACATGGGTGACCAAGTATGGGGTGCCAGAGCAAAAACCGAATAAAGAGGGTGCCCTATGGAAGGACAGCCCTACAAGAGGTAGGATAAAGGACAGTGTCAATGACTAAGCCTGCATGGATGATGGCCTGATAAGGTCTGTGGGAGTATAAGCAGGATTAGAAGGAATCCACACTGAGAATGGTGACAGCAGCCTAGTATAGAATTCAGAGCCCAAGTGGGACAAGCATATTTGTTCAGAGTTGGGGGGAGGTAGCACCAAAAAAGAGAAATTGGTACATGCAGGAGGATTTATCAAAAAAATACATTAAGAATAACAGGCATAAGGTTTTTCATTGTATAAGAAAAGTTAAAATATGAAAAAAGAAAAATCTATGGGTGCCTGGGTGGCTCAGTGGGTTAAAAAAAGAAAAATCTAGAATGAACCTTGTGGTGTTAAGTCAGAATTAGAGTTACTAGTGTGAATTTATGGTTACCAATATACATAAATACATAAAATTAAATATAGATGTTAATTTGTGTATATATGTTATGTGTATGTGCATATACAACATATACATACGTGTTTCCTAGTTCTGTTCATGGAGATGGCCTGGGAACAGTGATACCCCAATAACAATGAGTACATCTACCACTCAGATGTTGGTTTCTCAATACCCTTCTTCACTAAAAGGAATGATGACTCTTTTTGGACAAATGGATAACTTGAGGGCTAGGGCAGGGATAATACAAAGTGAACACAGAATATATTGTGTTAGAAAACAAGGAGGTGCTCAAAGAATGGTGAGGACATGTCAAAAGGATACAGGAGCCAGTTTGAATGAATCTCCTACTGGCCAAATCTGGAATAATTTAAGCATCAAAATATTAAATTTATAGATGACATGATCCTATATATAGAAAATGCCAATTAACCCACCAAAAAAACCCTGCTAAATCTAATAAAAGAATTCAACAATGTTGCAATGTATAAGACCAACACACCAAAAACTGTCATTTTTCTATACAATAGCAATAACAAACTGAAAAGGAATTTAAGAAAACAATGCTGTTTACAATAACATCCAAAAGAATAAACAACCTAGGTATAAATTTAACCAAGGAGGAAGAAGACTTTAACACTAAAAATTTCACAGCATTGTTGAAAGACATTAAAGCAGAAACAAATAAATGGAAAGACATCTCATATTAATGGATTGGGAAAACTTAATATTGTTAAGATGGCAATACTCCTCAAAGCAATATATAGACTGATTGTATACCCTATCAATTTCCAAAGGTGCTTTTTTTTAGCAATGGAAAAGTTTATCATAAAATTTATATGAAATAGCAAGGGCCTTGAATAGCCAAAAAATAAATGTAAAAGGAGAATAAAGCAGGAAGACTCACACATCCCAGTTTTTAAAAATTTACAATAAACTTATAGTAATCAAAATACTGTGGTGTTGGCATTATGATTATAGAGTAATAGAATAGAATTGAGAGTCTGTGCCTCTATGGCCAACTTACTTTTAACAAAAGTGCCACAACCATTCAATGAAGAAAGAATAATCTTTTCAATAACTGATGCTGGGATAATTGGATATCCACATGAAAAGTATGAAGTTGGACAACAACCTCATACCACATACAAAATTTAACCTAAAATCAATGAACAACTTAAAGGAACTAAAATTGTAAAACTCTTAGAAGAAAACATAGAGGCAGATTTTCTTGACTTTTTATTTGATAATGGGTTCTTAGATATAAAACCAAAAGAATGCAGCACCTGGGTGGCTCAGTGGGTTAAGCCTCTGCTTTCAGCTCAGATCATGATCTCAGGGTCCTGGGATGGAGCCCCGCATCAGGCTCTCTGCTCGGCAAGCCTGATTCTTCCTCTCAATCTCTCTCTCTCTCTCTCTCTCTCTCTCTGCCTACTTGTGATCTCTCTCTGTCAAATAAATAAATAAAATCTTAATAAAAAAATAAAACCAAAAGTATGAACAATGAAGAAAGAAACAGATAAATTGGACTTTGTCAAAACTAAAAACATTTTTGCATTCAAGATCATTATCAAGAAAGTGAAAAGATGGTCTATGGAAAGGGGGAAAGTATTTGAAAATCATATACATGGTAAGAATCTATTATCCAGAATAAGTAAAGAACTCTTAGAGTTCTGTTATAAAATATATAAAGAACTCAACCTTAAAAAAAAAAAAGGCAAACAATCCAATAAAAAAAAATGACAGAGGGCTTTCATAGACACTTCTGTAAAAAAGATATTCAAATAGTCAACAAGCACATAAAAAGATGTTTAATGTCCTTTAAAAAGAGAGGGTTCCTGGGTGGCTCAGTCATTAAGCATCTGCCTTTGCCTCAGGTCATGATCACAGGGTCCTAAGATCAAGCCCCACATCGGGTTCCCTGCTCAGCGGGAAGCCTGCTTCTCCCACTCCCACTCCTCCTGCTTGTGTTCCCTCTCTTGCTCTCTCTCTCTCTCTGTCAAATAAATAAATAAATCTTAAAAATAAAGATGTTCAATATCAATAGTCATTAGGGAATTGCAAATCAAAACTTCAATGGGTTATCAGTTTATACCCACTAAAATGACTAGAATCAAAACAACAAAAACTAACTGGTGTTGATGCGGATGTGGAGAAATTGGAACCCTCATACATTGCTGGTAAGAATGTAAAATGGTTTGGTCACTGTGAAAAACAGTTCAGGATTTTAATCTGGGTATCATGGAAATATTCTGTAACTAGACAGAGGTGGTAGTTGCACAACATTGTGAATGTATTAAATGGCACTGAATTTTTCACCTTAAAATATAGTCAAATTTATGCTATGTGAATTTCAGCTGAACAAAAAATCAACAAACAAATAGTTATTGATAGTAATGGATATTATCCATTGAATGAAATAGCAAGTCCTGAGCTCATGTTGATATAAATTTCAAAAAATAAAATTTGGTGAGAAAGGCATTTCTACATGGCTTCAATATGACTTCTCATAAAATGTTACTATGGTCATTGAAGATGCTTACATTAAAGGAAACTGGGTGATGGATACATGAGTCTTATTGTATGTATTTATTACATAAAATAAAAAATTATACATATCCTAAAGGAGAAAGTTTAAATTTAGAGCAGAAATGCCCAGAAGACATTAACTTAATTAGATTATCAAGGTGAGCACCATCAATAATGGAACAAATAGAAATCACATGGCATATGATAAGATGCAGTAAGAAGAATGCAGCATCTTCTGTGATGCCAAAAGTACCTAACCTGAACCCAATTAAGATAAAACATCAGATGACTCCAATTAAGGGAGAAACTACAAAGTAACTGGTCTGTACTCTTTGAAAGTATCAAGATCAAGAAAGTCAAATTAAAGCTAAGGAAATGTCCCAGACTCAAGGAGGGTAAAGTTTCATGACAACTAAATGCAATACCTTATTCTAAATGAGATTCTCTTTCTCCAGAAGTCATTAGGGGGCAACTGGCAAAATTTGAATGGTCTCTTGGGATGCAATGGTAGCAATGAATATCCTCACTTGGGTGGTTGTATTGTGGTAGAAGGATGTCTTAATCTGTAGGGAATGTCTGCTAAACTGGTATTATGAGGTGATGTAACATCAAATGATTCTTAAATTGTTCAGAGAAAAACATTATTTGTACTATAATTGTTTTTAATAACCTCAAACTTACAGAAAAGTTCCAAGGAGGAAGAAACCTCAAGTCAGTTTAATAAAGGTGCTGTTCGTGAAATGCCATCCTGTACCATCTAACTTATGAGCATCAGATTGCAGTAACTGTTTTGGCTACGACCTTGATAAGACCAGTTCTTTCATGTATACTAATGATCTTTCTTTTCGTGGGATAAGTTACCCATGGCATAGCTCATTACCAAAAGTATGGGAGTAAAGGGAGAAGTCCGGAAATCATCATGCTACCTAAGGAAGGAGCTATGTGCAAGAGGGTGGCACAACCTTCCATCCTTGATTAGGAGATGGTGCTTCCCACAGCTACCCTAATTGCCTTCTCCTCCTTCTAGTAGCTAGATAATTGCCCCCACACTTTGAAGACAGCTCTGTATAATAGCATTTAAATAATGTGTTGAATCAACTGGTACTTTGCTATTTTACTGGCGATATCTATTCATTTTCAGGGCCCCAAGTCTGTTCAGAGTAGACTAATTCTTTTTTTTAGTTGAAAAAGTAGGAGCTTATCTTTGTAATTACACTGTTAGAATCTTATTAGGATTTGGGGTAAGAGTAAGGGAATTAAACTCTGAGAGGTAAGAGAGCCTCATTTCTTAACATAATGACCAGGGAGCATAAAACAGTCCAGGAACCACAACATAAAAGTAATGTCTATCAATTGTGCAGTTAAGCATTACCTAAAAATAGTAAATTGCTGGTAACAGCATTCACCCAGACACACCGGGTCAGGTTACTCCCTTATCTTTTATATTACAGTATGACAAAACCACTTTCAGAGAGAAATTGAGGTGTCTTCATAGCACTTGTGAAGTTATTACAGGCTTAACTCCAGCCATATGGGCTGCATCTACAAACACTGACTCTTTAAAATAAAACTACTTTTTAAACTCTGCCTTGGGGGCACCTGGGTGGCTCAGTAGGTTAGAGCCTCTACCTTCGGCTTAGGTCATGGTCCCCAGGGTTCTGGGATGGGGTCCCACATTGGGTTCCCAGCTCCATGGGGAGTCTGCTTCTCCCTCTGACCTTCTCCCCCCTCATGTGCTCTCTCTCTCTCTCAAAGAAATAAAATCGTTAAAAAAAAAAAAACTCTCTGCCTTTCTACTTGACCAACAACCCATGAAGTTGGTCCTGATAGACATTGGTTCCAGTTCCAATCCTTTTGTAGACCTTTATTTCTCATACTATATTATGAGATTTTGGAAAGAGGTGTCCTCTGAAGAGAGAGAGCATGGCACCTACTAAATTTTTTCTAGTTAAGATGCTGGTCAAGTGTTGGCAAGGTTACGGGAAGAGGAGCATATAGATTGTTTCTGTGAGAGTGGCTCTTTAAGCTTGGATAATTATACCACATTAGCACACTCACTCACTCGCATTTAAGCCCCTCAAATAACTGTGACTTGGTCCTTAGAGCACCACTCTTGCACTACAGTAAAGCACTTACATTACCTGTTTAACAGAATGTTTTGCATCTTAACAACTACATCATTACAAATCATTGATTGCTTTTAAAAAAGGAAGAAAGAAAAGAAACATGAAATTAGTAAAAACAATATGATATCATTTGTCCAGACAACCAGAAATCAGGTTGATGTGAATATGGACAAGTGTCATATTTCCAGGGGTGTGCAAGCTGCAGTCCTTGGGCCAAAGCCTGCCTGCTGCTAGTTTTTGTATTTTAAATTGTATTGGAACATTGCCACACCTATTCTTTTTCTTACTGTCTGGAGCTGTTTTTTCACTACAGTCCCAGAGCTAATTAATTGCCCACATGGGCTGTCTGGCCCTCAAAGACTGAAATATTTACCATCTGGCCCTTTGCAGAAAAAAAATGTACTGACCCCTGTCCTAGAAGCTTCTGGCATGTAGGATAGCTCCTCTCATGCCATTCTGGGTCTTTGGCTCCCTGCCTAACCTAGAGATGTCAGTCATATCCTCCTTGGTTATATAACTTCTTTAGGGAGTCTGACCTGGCCACTGGCTTGAAGGGATAGCTCACATGGCTCTACCTTCAGATCACAGCTAATAGGGCCCAAGTTGGAAATTTGGCAATACCTGCCAATGAAGATTGGCAAGAGAAACCATTTTAACTGGCATCTATGAAGTTGAAGCCAGAATTATTATGATGGCAAAACAAATTAATGTGCAAGCTTATGTGATGAGGGAAGAGGAGCTATAGTATTTGCAGTGAAGCTTGTATAAAAAGGAAATTTGGGTCAGACAATGCAGCTCACATGAGAAAGCTTAAGGCCACAAAGAGATGTAGAAACAGACTATTTGCCTCAACACTTGCTAGTATCCACATAGCTAGTATTCTGGCTGTATTTCTTTTCATTTGGGGCCTGCAAGATTCTCTGTATTCCTTAACTAAATTCCTTTTGCCTAACCTTGGGTGGATTTATGGGGTTTTTCTGTTTGTTTTTTATAAATAATTGACCCTAGACAAAAATAGAGGTAGGCATTTCTTATAGGTAGGTATACTATTTACTGGGTGGCTATTGCTTCCAAATATTGATCTATATGCTCAAAATACCTCTCTGAAAGAAAGAAACAAACAAAAATCCCTGTCCTTATAGAGTTCCTATTTTAGTGGAGTATGTATTTGGCTAAATTGTCTTGATTTCTTATCATTTCCATTTGGAAAAAGAAGATAGAAATAGTATATATCTCACTCAGGTTGTCAAATGACAAAACTAGAACATTTAGCAATGAGTTTGGTATACTTTATTTGAGGGAAAACTTCCATGGATTTGGGGGTTACAATACCTCACAAACAGTGAAGCATTCTTCCCAAGAGATTTTAGGCAGGAATAAGTTCTGTAGAAGTTTAGAAGAGGTATCTGAGAAATATGGCAAGATTGACTAAGAGGTCTCATTTTCTAAGGTAATGTAAGCTAACTGAAGTGGAGCTGAGGACTGTGATTGGTGTTAGGTTTCCTGGACAGTGAGGAGCTTCCTCTAAGTGCAAGCTGATTTGGGTTTAATTTGTGACATGGGCTGGGCTACTGGGGTGGCTAACATTTTGTAGGTCCTGATATACAAACAAGCATTATCAGCATTCATGTGATGATTAAATGTGATGTGTACATGTGTATGAAAGCACATTAGAGTCTCTGGCACTAAGTATATGTGTACCTAGTGGTAGTGGTTGTTGAAAAGAGAAGTTAAAAAGAAAGGTTGGAAGGTTTGCGAAGGAGGACAAATATAGACAGATATTGGTGCAAGGACTGCAGAAGCAGAGAATTATTTGTAGCTTTGTCTTTTACAACTCAGAGAGTAATTATCATTCACCACTATTAATTTTCTGGCAACCATCTGCCTTCCCATCCTTGTGACACATTTATAAAGGTTTTGCTTTTTCTTACCCTTCCCAGCAGTAAGACGGGAGCTAAAGAAGGAGCTAAATCCATAACCTGACTCACTCTCTATTACTGTATGTAGTTGTTGAATTACAGGCCCCAAATACCCCCTTGATGTTTTCAGGCCCAGCAGAAGACTTATTATAGAAAACCTCATAAGAATTTACAGAAAGGAACACCAAACAGAAAACAGAACTTGTTTTAAATTAAAAATGCCCATTTTGACAAAATGTAAGAACAGTATTAAAATAAAAATGTTCTTTTCCACAGCAAAGGAAATGATCAATAACACTAAAATGTAACCTACTGAATGGGAGAGGATATTTGCAAATAATATATCTGATAAAGGGTTAGTATCCAAAATATATAGAGAACTTATAAAACTCAACACCCAAAAAAACAATCCAATTAAAAAATGGGCAGAAGACATGAACAGTCATTTCTCCAAAGAAGACATACGGATGACCAACAGACACATGGAAAGATGCTCAATATCACACATCATCAGGGAAATGCAAGTGAAAACCACAGTGAGATATCACCTCTCATACTTGTCAGAATTGCTAAAATAAAAACACAAGAAACAAGTGTTGGTGAGGATGTGGAGAAAAAGGAATTCTTGTGCACTGTTGGTAAGAATGCAAACAGGTGCAACCACTCGGAAAACAGTATGGAGGTTCCTCAAAAAGTTAAAAAAAGAACTACTCTATGATCCAGTAACCTCACTATTGAATATTTGCCCCAAAATGCAGAAACACTAGTTCAATGGAATACATGCACACTTATGTTTATGGCAGCATTATTTACCATAGCCAAATCATGGAAGCAGCCCAATATCCATCAATAGTTGAAAGGATAAAGAAGAAATGGTGTATGTCTATTACAATGGGATATTATGCCACCATAAAAAAGAACAAAATCTGGCCATTTGCAATAACATGGATAGAATTAGAGAGTATAATGCTATGTATGTGAAATAAGTCAGACAGAGAAAGAGAAACACCATATGATTTCAGTCATATGGTGAATTTAAGAAGCAAAACAAATGAGCGAAAGAAAAAGAGAGAGAGACAAACCAAAAAGCAGACTCTTAACTATAGAGAACAAACAAATGGTTACCAGAGGGCAGGTGATTGAGGGGATGGGTGAAATAGGTGATGGGGATTAAAGAGTACTCTCATCATGATGAACATTGAGTAACATATAGAATTGTTGAATTACTATATTGTACACCTGAAACTAATATAACACTATATGTTAACTATACTAGAATTAAAATAAAATAATGTAAAATAATAAGTTTTATTCCATTTTGAACTAAAAAAAAGAATTTTCTTTAAAGTGTTAATATTTTGCAGAATGAAACAAAGGCATAGGCAACCACCTAGGCCAAAGTGATCTGTGGGTCAAATGCATTGGAGTTACCTGAGAGGAGGATGCAATTAGAAAGCAGATTTCTGGGCTACTCTTCACCCAAATCCATTGAATCAGATTTTCTGTTGGTGGGGCCCAAGAATTTGCAATTACAGCAAGCTTCTCTGGTAATTGTTAAACTGGCTAAGCCTGAGAATAATTTACCTAAAATACCACCATCAAAGATTTGTTTTGGGCTTTGGCCCTTTTTAAAGTGTAAATATTTTTAGAAAAGAAAATACTTAAAGAGGTGAATATAATAAGTATGATTTAATTTGTAAGCAGCTACCCAACATCACAATTCACAGAAAGAAAGACTAGAATTAAGGAGAGAATGAAAAATCAGTAAGGCGTTGTCTCCTGGTAGAGTTACCACGAGTGGAAGCAAGGGAAGACGGTATTCCTTAACAATTTTCCCACAAGTCTGTTCTGCTTGCAAATAGTAGACAGGCCTTATTGCAGAACCTTTTGTATATGCAGTCATTCCATCAGTATTAACACTTGAGTTTATGTCATGACTATCTGACAGGCAGACCTCCTACTGAGGATGATTATGATCTTTGCTGGGTGTGTGTGTGTGTGTGTGTGTGTGTGTGTGTGTGTGTGTAAAAGAGGGCCTGGCTTGCTTTTGATTATATAAGTGGACAGAAGGTGTATGAACTTTTATGCTCTCCTTTACAGGCTCTTCTCAGGATATAGGAGGAGGGATATACCATGCACTGCTCAAAGTTGTTCCTTTCCTAGACTAAATGTTGGTCATTACTGAAAAATCCCAAGCCCTATTTATTGTCCCTGCCTTTGCTCTAGCTGAATGAAAAAAAATCATTAGTTTTGTGGGAAGCAAGCTTCCTTTCTTCTTTTTTTTTCTTTTTACTTCTAATTTATTTATTTTTTTCAGCGTAACAGTATTCATTGTTTTTGCACAACACCCAGTGCTCCATGAAATATGTGCCCTCCCTATTACCCACCACCTGGTTCCCCCAACCTCCCACCCCCAACCCTTCAAAACCCTCGGGTTGTTTTTCAGAGTCCATAGTCTCTTATGGTTCACCTTCCCTTCCAATTTTTTTTTTTTATAAACATGGGTATTTACCCTAAAGATACAAACGCAGTGACCCGAAGGGGCACGTGTACCCAAATGTTTATAGCAGCAATGTCTACAATAGCCAAACTATGGAAAGAACCTAGATGTCCATCAACAGATGAATGGATAAAGAAGATGTGGTATAGGGGCGCCTGGGTGGCTCAGTGGGTTAAAGCCTCTGCCTTCGGCTCAGGTCATGATCTCAGGGTCCTGGGATCGAGCCCCGCATCGGGCTCTCTGCTCCGCAGGGAGCCTGCTTCCTCCTCTCTCTCTGCCTGCCTCTCTGCCTACTTGTGATTTCTCTCTGTTAAATAAATAAAATATATATAAAAAAAAAGAAGATGTGGTATATATACACAATGGAATACTATGCTTCCTTTCTTCTTAAATGTTATAAAGCCAAACCTTGTGGACAGCTCTGGCTGATTATTAGGATTTTCAAATTGACTCTTCCACTGTGTAGAAGAAACTTAATTCTGTACCTAATTTTAATCTGCATCCTATAGTCAGGTGTGTTGAGCTAAAGCATTGTTAACATTTAAAGAGGGGAAGCTGATTATATTGATCCTTCTTGTGTAAATTGGCCAAAGTGATCAATTTTGGATTGTAAATTTTGATGTTTAAATGCATTACCTTAATACCATTTAAGTACAGTGAACTGTCAACCCATTAACTCATGATACATGTTCTAAATTTGGTTTTCAACATTTCCAGAATGGTGACATGACAAGGGGAGTTTAGCAATTTTCATGCAGAGTTTATCTGCTGTTCTCTTACAGGCTATTTTCTTGTGTGCTACTGAAATAGGCAATCATGGGGTCTTTGGCATAGTCATAGATTGTGTTGTCAGGAATCTACTCTTCCTCGTCCTGTCTTGACTGCAGTCATGAAAGAATGAGACAATTTGTTTTAAATTAGCATTCAGGCATTTAGTATACAGGGCAAAGAAGGATTAATAGTGGCATCAGTTGTTAGACACCAACAGGAGATAAACACAAAGGCAATATGCTGTCAGTGTGCAACTATTAACACACAGAGGCTAAGGGCCCATTGATTTCCAAATCCCAGGAGATGGTTCATGAACACAGAGCCACTTTGAGCTGCTGACAACAAAATCATCAACAAATAATCCTCTTCCAAGGGGCATTCTCTGTCCTTATCCTGTATAATAAATTCCCTCTATAAAGAAGAATCTGATTAAATGCTATATCAGTTAGGATTAGGTACTCCTCTGAGTGACAGAAAACCCAAATTAACAGTGGCTTAAACACATAAGATTTAATCCTCTCACATGAGAAATTTAGAGGTTGACAATCCAGGGCATGTTGGCAGTTCCATGAAATTACCAAGGATTTAGGTTTCTTCTAGTTTTTAGCTACATCATCCCTGTTTGTGTCTCTCATGCTTAAGGTTTGTGAAGGAGGGCAAATATAGACAGATACTGGTTCAATTGCTTAAACTCTGGCTGTTGTGTCACCTTTCCAGAGAGTAGGAAGGAGAATGAGGGCAAAGTACACTGCATCATTTTCTTTTAAGGGTACTTTACACAAGTCACATATAGAACTTTCACTTACATGCTCATGGTTAGAACTTAGCCATGTGACCATACTAAGACACAAGAGAAGTTGGAAAATACAGTATTAAGCATGTGTTCTGCTAAAACTCAAAATTTTCTTACAAATAGAGAGAATAGATATTGAAGGTCAATTAGCCATCTCTGTCCCTAGTACTGTGTAGGTTGGAGGTGGGGAGATAAAAAAAACTGAGTCAAGCTTTTTAAGTTTTTTCCCCTGCCACCATGCATCAACAATTCACCATTTCTCCTTATCTCAACCCATCTAAAAAGTTTTTGGCAACCTAGAAAAAATGGAAAAGCATCCAGAAAGATCCAAGAGAAAGGGAAAGGGCATATATAACATCAGTGTTTCTCTCTCAAATGGTTTCAAAGCATTTATTTTTCATTTGTTCATTTTATATGGCACAGCTGTCTCATAGTAAGCTAAAAATGTGGTATTTTTGCAATGCATTTGCAACTCTAATTAAAACACACCAGTTCAGTCATTGATGTGTTTAAATAAAGATAACTTTTCTATCATTGTGGATACTCCAGAAAGCACCTACCTACCTATACCTATCATACTGACCTATACTTACTATACCTACCATTCCAGATGTCCTGGTGGTCCATGAGAAGTCTTGTGGAAACTTGAAGCTTCAAGGCTTCCCTAAATCATGTGTCCATGGTTTAAGACCCATTTCTTGTGGGGGACCAAGGGGAGCTTGTCACTGAGTTCTCCTGGGATTGAACACAGTCTTTTCCTTAGGAATCCTTTATTAGGAACTGGGAATTCTCATTTGTTCTGGGAAGTTTGTTGGACACATCTTCAGAAATGAAGAATTTGCAAAAAAAAAAAAAAAAAAAAGAAATGAAGAATTTGCTAATAAGGGTGATTTTCAACCTGTGGATCAGCCATGCTTAATGATTTATCTCAGATAGTCTTCACACAACTCTGTTGTATGCTTCTTTACTGTCTCTTTGCCCATTTATGTGTGATGAGGGAATACAAATTTAAGGTCAACAGGAGCCTAAGAAAATATATTTAAGATGGTAACTTTCTCCAAAATAATATTACAGGGTAAAATAGAAATGAGTTAAAAATTCTCAGTGTCACATTTGTTGATGTGAGTAATCAAGATATGACTCCACAGTAAAGCTTAATTATTTGGGGCCCCAATAATTCAAAATTTATAATTAAATTTCTGCTTAGTTCCTGTTCCTGCTCAAATTACAATTGCACTATCTCCAAATGAATGGTTATGTAAGCAATGTAATGGTGCAAAGAAAATTGCAAAGGGGCATGTTTAACCTAGGAGGGATCAGTATCTTTTTAAGGACTTTGACACAGTAATTATTTGCATACAAAGGAGTACTTTTCCTTATAAATAAGTCATATCTAGTCATTAAACTCATAGAACTTCATTTGGAAGCATTTTTTTTTACCAGTTAGTTACTATGTATTATTGGAAAAAATATAACCACACCTACTCTTTTTAAATACATAACTGAGACCCTTAGCAAATTGTGATAAACCTTCCATTTATTTGGCCTGTATCGTTGAGCTTTCCCTGTATACATGGAGATATATTTAGCTATCCACAGGCTGAATCTAGCTCATTTATAGATTAGCGACTATTTCTTTCTTTCTTTTTTTTTAAAGATTTTATTTATTTATTTGACAGAGATCACAAGTAGGCAGAGAGAGAGGAGGAAGCAGGCTCCCTGCTTAGCAGAGAGCCCGATGTGGGGCTCGGTCCCAGGACCCTGGGATCATGACCTGAGTCAAAGGCAGAGGCTTTAACCCACTGAGCCACCTAGATGCCCCTATTAGCGACTATTTCTGCACATGAGCCAACTAGCCTGCCCACATGCCAAAAACAAACAAACAAACAAACAAAAACCTCAAGATAATTTAAAACTAC
This sequence comes from Meles meles, assembly GCF_922984935.1. Classification (NCBI taxonomy): domain Eukaryota; kingdom Metazoa; phylum Chordata; class Mammalia; order Carnivora; family Mustelidae; genus Meles; species Meles meles. The sequence continues at coordinate 78,859,986 of NC_060087.1, read as the reverse complement.
CTGAAGTATTTATAAGCTCTGAACCAGTGAAGGTACTGGTCAGACATTCAGACTTTGATTCTAATCCAATTACATCAAGTCACAGCCAATGATCTTAAATTATTAGAATGTTACTGCAAGCTTTTGTTTTGGGGATCTGATTATCCCAGTCACAAATTGGAGTAATCAGATATATTTAAAACAACTAAAAACAACAAAATATCTTTTACAGTACATTTAATATCAATGACTCTCAGTAAAGTAGATCATATAATCCTGCTAGTAGCTTTATTATTACAGTCCCAGGATTTAATACCTTGGCTTAGCAAATAGGTTTATTAGAGAAGCAGTATTTCATTTTAGTTAAGAGTACAAAACAACATAGTTCAGATTCCAGTTTGTCCACTTTTACCGTAAGCATACTCTAAGTCAGTCTCCTCACTTGTGAAATGGAGAATATATTCCCTACCTGAAAGAGTGAGAGCTTAGTTCAGTGCCTGGAAAATATCATTATAGCTATCACTACTATTGGTGATAATATCTGCTGAATTTATGTAATAAGGTAACAGAACTAAACAACTTTAAAGGGGTTGGAAAGTCATATTGCTTGTTAGTTGCAACAAACCTTGCCAGTGAGGTTCTTGTTATTGGTCTTTAGCCATTACACAGTGATTAATCCTCAGTTAACATTTTAATGCATTGACACTACTTGAAAACCCATTATAAACTGTGTGTGAGTGTAACTGAAAAAGTCACTGCGGGATCACTAGTACCTTCCAAACTAAGCATATCTAAAGTCTCTCTTCTGATTAGTGAATGTGGACACTATCCAAATTGCCTGCTATCTAGACTCCCCACATACCATGACATATTGTCTACATGCAAGAAATTCCCAGGCTCATAGTACCTTAATGATTTTGAAGACATACTCACGACTACAATTGCCCAACAGAAACATTACATACACCATCAGATGAATAGAACAAAATAGCAAAATGAGTGAGAATCTATCGAGAGTTAGTCAGCAAAACACATTCTTTGTGTTCTCTTACTAAATGTGAAATGTTTCAAAAGCCAGCATTTTTTCCTCCTCAGCATTTTAATCTAAGAGCATTGTATAAATTATTTGCCAATCTCTAATCCTTCAGAAGTATTTATTATTGCATTACCTACAGACCAGACCCAGGTGCATAAGAAAAATTAAAAGAATAGGATTAGTCCTTCCTCAGACTCTAACCATACAAAGTAAGAAGTAGAACCTGTCAGATAAGAAAGAGTGGAAGTGGAAGCTTCACTGACTGGTGTGTATATATGAGTTTTTAGACATATTACAAATGATTTAATGAATATAATAACGCACTGATAGTTGGGTATAATTCAACTTTAAAAAAATCAAAGTGAAATCAAAGTGATTCTTCTAATTATGTGACTTCCATTTACTTACGTTCCATTAATGCTTTCTTAAGTGTCAGCTAAAGGGGCAAGGTTGCACAGAATAAAACAAGGTACTGCACATAACTTTAGGCATATTCAAAGGTAGGTAATGAGACATAAATATTCTCTATCTTATATGTTACAATTGGGAAAAGAAAGATGGTTAATCTCTGGCTCAGGGTGCAGTCCAAGGCACCTGCTTCCATCAGGCTTTGTCTTAGTAAGGGCTCCTGATTTTCTTGTGTTTTCTCACCCTCCCTCCCATTGCCACCCCCAACTCCCTCAGTCTAAATACTTGACATGTTGAAAAGCCCTTAGGGTTTGTTTATTATCAGCCAGAGCATAAAAAAATACTATCCTTGCTTTATGCTTCTTCCCTGTGTAGAGCCATGTTTTTGGAATGCTCAAGGACCCACAATGAGATGTGTAGAAAAATTCGTATTTGCCCAACAGCTTATATCATGTTGAGGTCAGGAAAGTTTGGGGCAAAAATATATAAAAGTTTATCTTTTTTTTAAAGATTTTTATTTATTTATTTGACAGACAGAGATCACAAGTAGGCAGAGAGGCAGGCAGAGAGAGAGAGGAGGAAGCAGGCTCGCTGCTTAAGCAGAGAGCCCAATGAGGGGCTCCATCCCAGGACCCTGAGATCATGACCTGAGCTGAAGGCAGAGGCTTTAACCCACTGAGCCACCCAGGCACCCTTAAAAGTTTATCTTAAGTAAATGGTGAAACCCAAGCACTGACATGTAGAGTGACATTTCTTCCTAGGACCCAGTCATATTTTCACTGTGGAATAATAGGAATTCTACCTATAGGAGTCTAAGTTTCTCTACTTATGAGTTGAGTTAGATAATAGTGACCTCCCTTTTAATTGATGGATTCTAAGAGCTATTAAATTGTGCTTTTTAAAGGGAGTTAAATAAATGCTAAGCAGTATTATAAACAAATTTCACTTAAAATTGAATAATGAAATCTGTGCTTCATTTATCATTTCTGACAATGCAAATGTATCAGAGGAAGCCCGACATTTTTTCAGCTCTCACAGAAAATTTGTAATTCAGAAATCATTCTTTGGGTTCTTTATGTCTCCTGCTCAATCTATCATTGACTGTTGACATTGATGCCTGATTGTTAGTTTTGTGTCTGTTTCCCAGCAATCTGTTGGGAACTAAGGGTAAGTAAAAGTGTACACCGATGAAACAGTATGGACATGAGGTTGAGAAGGGAGGGTAGAGTGGAGATGAAAAGGAATGTATGCTGTGATTTCAGTCTGGAAATGTAATTAGTAGGCCTACTGTTGGAACTTTTAGTCCTAAATAAACTCCAATTTAATATTTTTTCCTTTGTTCACTTTTCAGGATATACACTTTAATCTTCCATCTATATATGCCTGTCTAAGGCTCTGGTACTCATGCACTAATCACAAACTTACCTTTCTGATTTTCTCATTGGGTAGAACATCTAATCAAAAGGGATGCTGTATCCTCATGCTTGAATGTTATGGTTGAATGGTTGCATAGCAGGATAATAAAGCACTCTTAAATGAAGGAATAGATGAGCATCACAAATTCCTTTTCAAAATGCTTTGATCCACACATTTTGGGTTGAATCTGCCAATATTATCAATGTCACTCCACATCATAAAAAACACATTATTCAATATTGGTGTATAAAATAATATTTAAAAATGATAATAAGTTGTACAGAATATGGATGTAATAGACTTGTGTTTCTACTACCCACTCAATTTAAAATATAAAATATTAAGATTAACTTCGGTCTCCTATATTGTTCTCTGATCCTATCTCCTTTCATCCCCCTCAGAGGTATGTAATCACACCCTAAGTCATATGTTTAACAATCCCTCACATTTTTTCATAATTTTTTCACATATATTTCTATTTCTACACAATATATTGTTTAGTTTTATGTGATTTTGAACTTAATTTTTAAATGTATTGTTATCCTTTTAATTCCAACAAAGTTAACACACAGTGTTATACTAGTTTCAGTTATAGAATATAGTGATTCAACAATTCTCTACAATACTTGGCGCTCATCACAAGTATTTAACACCTGCCAGATATTTGGTTTTATCAGTCTTTTTCTAGCTCTTTTAGGTGTAAGGTTAGGTTGTATATTTGAGATTTTTCTTATTTCTTAAGGTAGGCCTATATTGATATAAGCTTCCTTCTTAGAATAACTCTCGCTGTATCTCAAAGGTTTTGGACCATTACATTTTCATTTTTCTTTATATTTTTTTCATTTCTTCTTTGATTTCGTGGTTGAGCCATTCATTGTTTGTAGCATGTTATTTAACTTCCATGTATTTCTGGTCTTTCCAGATTTTTTTCTTGTGGTTGATTTCTAATTTCATACCTGTGGTGAGAAAAGATACAGGGTATAGATTCAATCTTTTTGAATTTGAGACTTGTTTTGTAGGCTAATGTGTGACCTATTCTGGAGACTATTCTGTGCATACTTGAAAAGAATATGTATTCTGCTGTATTGGGATGGAATGTTCTGAATATGTCTTTGAAATCCATCTGTCCCAGTGTGTCATTCAAAACCATTGTTTCTTTTCTGACTTTTTGTTTAGATGTCCACTGATGTAACTGGGATGTTAAAGTACCCTTGTATTACTGTATTATTATCAGTTAATTCCTTTATGTTCATTATTAACTTTTTAATGTATTTGGGTGCTTCCATGTTGAATGCATAAATATTTACAATTGTTATATCTTCTTGTTGGATCATCTCCTTTATTATTATAGTGTCTTTCTTTGTCTCTTTTTACAAACTTTGTTTTACAGTTTACTTTGTCCAATTTAAGTATTGCTACTCCACCTCTCTTCTTCTTTTTATTTTTTTAAAGATTTTATTCATTTACTTGACAGACAGAGATCACAAGCAGGCAGAGAGGTAGGCAGAGAGAGAGGAAGGGAAGCAGGCTCCACGTTGAGCAGAGAGCCTGATGCAGGGCTCAATCCCAGGACCCTGAGATCATGACCTGAGCTGAAGGCAGAGGCCTTAACCCACCGAGCCACCCAGGTGCCCCTACTCCAGCTCTCTTCTGACATCCACTTGCATGATAAATGTTCCTCTATGCTCTTGCTTCCAATCTATAGGTGCCTTGAGGTCTGCAATGAGTCTCTTATAGACAGCATATAGGTGGGTATTGTTGTTGTTGTTGTTGTTTTTTAGGATTTTATTTATTCATTTTAGAGAGAGAAAGCATGAGTAGTGGGAGGGGCAGAGAGAGAGGAAGACAGAGAATCCCAAGCAGACTCAGTGCTGAGCATGGAACCCAACACGGGGCTTGATTCCATGACCCTGAGATCATGACCTGAACTAAAATCAAGAGTCAGACATTCAATTGACTAAGCCACCCAGGGGCCCCAAGATGGGTCTTCTTTTTTTATTCACTGTGCCACCCTGTGTCTTTTGATTGGAGTATTTAGTCCTTTTACATCCAAAGTAATTACTGATAGACATGTATTTATTGCCATTTTGTTATCTGGTTCATGGTTGTTTTTGTAGTTTTTTTTATTTTCGGTTGTTTTGTTTTTTATCCTTTCTTCTTTTGCTCTCTTTCATGGTTTGTTACTTTTCTTTACTGATATACTTGGGCTCCTTTCTTTTTGTTTTTCTATCTATTATATCTTTATTTATTTATCTATCCATTACTGGTTTTTGATTTGTGGTTACCAATAAGTTTGTATATAACAGATTTTTTAAAAGATTTTATTTATTTATTTGAGAGATGGAGATCACAAGTAGGCAACGAGGCAGGCAGAGAGAGGGGAAAGGAAGCAGGCTCCCCTCTGAGCAGAGAGCCCGATGTGGGGCTTGATCCCAGGACCCTGGGATCATGACCTGAGCTGAAGCAGAGTCTATAACCCACTAAGCCACCCAGGAACCCCTATATAACAGCTTTTACCAATAGCAGTCTATATTAAGTTGATTTACATTTACATTTACATGTAAGGTCATTTATATTCGAACCCATTCTTTACTCCACTTCCTCCATTCCCATGGTTAAGGTGGGGGATTACATCTTTTTGTTTTATGAATCCCTTGACTGACTTTTTGCATAAATACTTATTTCTACTGCTTTTGTGTTTCCTTCTTTTCATATTCTTATCAACTTTCTACTCAAAGAGTCCCCTTTCATATATCTTATAGGGCTGGATTGGTGGTCATGAACTTCTTTAGTTTTTGTTTGTATGAGAAACTCTTTATCTCTTCTCATGGTCTGAATGACAGCCTTGCTGAATAGAATTTTCTTGGCTGTAGATTTTTCCCTTTGAGCACTTTGAATATATCATGCCCCTTCTTCCCTTCCTTTTCATTTTTCTAATGAAAAATCCAAAGTTAATCTTATGTGGTTCCCTTTGTATGTAATTGTTCTCTTTTTTCTTGTTGATTTTTAATTTTTTTTTCCTTTTTACTAACTTTTGCCATTTTGATTACCATATATCTTGGTGTGGACCTCCTTTGGTTGATTTTACTGTACCTGTATCTTCTGGATTTGGATGTCTGTTTCTTTCTCCAGATTATTATTATTATTGTTATTATATATTTATTATTATATATATTATATATTAAACATATGTTAAATATGTTTAATATATATTTAATATATATAACATATTATATATAAATATATTTATAACAGCTTTTATATATAAATATATAAAATATATAAATATATAATATATAAAAATATATAAATATATAAAGTATATAACATAGAGGGGAGTCAAGATGGTGGGGAAGTAGGAGGAGGAACCGTTTCAACCTGTACCCGAAAGTGACCTGATTACCTACCAAAGAACTCCGACCACCCATGAAATCAGCCTGAGATCAGAATTATACACGTCTGGATCTCTACTGGAGCAGAAGACGCCAGTGGCAGGTAAAGCAGACTGGGAGCCTCAGACTGATATCGGAAGATAAACAAAAGGGGGAGGGAGCCACCAGAGGTGACCGATTGGAAAGTAATACACCAACACGAGAGTGCTCTGCGTCTGGGGACCAGCATTAACTTGGAGTCTGGTTGAAAGCACTCAAAAAACAAACAGCAAAGGATCCTGGGGGGTAATAGTGGGAACCTGGGCGGTTAGGGTCAGGGACCTAAGTCCCCGGACCCAGGACAGCCTCCCCTGGTGCTGAGCCAGAGAGAGTGCGGTGGAGAAATCAGGTCTCTGTCCCTGAGCCGCCAGTGCACCTGAATGCCAGCGCACCCAAGAATGAGTGGGTCTGGCTCCCGTGAGGGGCTGGGAGCCTGGCCAGTCGGCAATCCTGAAATGCGCACGTCCCACACCCTCCCTTGGGATAGGTGCTCATAGGCGTGAGCCTGGAGCTCTGGCATCTGGAAAAAACAGACATTCCCAGCCCAGGAAAGCGGGAAAATCTCAGTGTGCGATCTCTGCTCAGAACCTCTCTGGCGGTCTGGAGCTGCCTAGACAGCCACCACTGCCCTGGTTTTGGGTACAACGAGGAGCTCCTGCATCCCAGGGACAGTGACTCAGAACCGACTCTGCCAGCAGCTTTTGCAAAACATTCTGGGGCTTCTCTCTGAGAGGGAGGTCGGGGTGCAGTTAGCTCTCCTCTAAACCTCCAAAAACCATCAAAAGCTGTCAAGGCGAGAGAAAGCAGATGAAAGAACATAAAAACCCCCAGAGAACAAAAGGCTGAAAAAAACAGTTTCCTCAGAGCTCACCCCCTTGAGGGAAGCGGGAGGACCTAACTCAGGGAACATCATTGTCTGAATACCCACGTGGCAGGCCCCTCCACCAGAAAACCAACCAGGAAGGAAGAAAAAAAAAAAAAAACTACAAGAGAACAATCACCACTACTTCATAAATACAACATTTATTTTTAACTCTTTACCAATATTCTGGTTCTTTTTTTTTATACATACAGATAATTTTTTAACCTATTTACCACCACACTGAGATGTCCAGTACATCAAATTCTTTAATAACCTTCTAACCTGAACTTTTTGATACATACACCCGTGTTTTAATTTTGCTTTTCTATTTTTTTAATTCTTTTTTAATTTTAACTTACTTTAGTCTAGTTTATTCTTTTTTAATTTTTATTTTCTAATATACATATAGAGTTAAACTTAAGGGTAATCCCCTTTCCCCAATCAATGCTACCCATATAGGCAAACCAGTTTCTAATCCCCCTGTAACTTAGGAAAGTTGAGTCCCTTAACAAAAACATCAAGATACCTTCAGGAAGAATCAAAATAACCTTCCTCACCCACACTGAGAATTTATAACCACTCTCCCAATTTTTCCTTCTGTCAGTGTTTCTGTGAATTTGTGTTTGTCCTGATAATATATAAATCTTATATTTGGGGTTTTTCTGATGAGGTTCTTCCCTTTTTTTTTTTTTGCTTATATATATATATATCTTTTTCTCTTGTCATATAATTTTATCAGTCTTTTTGTTTGTCTGTTTTTGTTTGTAAACTTTACAAATCTTACCTTGTGGCCCATTTGGGCTTAGCCTTCTCTCTTTTTTTTTTTTAATATTTATTTTTATTTGTTTATTTACAGCATAACAGTGTTCATTGTGAGCCTTCTCTTTTACCTTCCCTTTTTTTCCTCTCTCTCTCTCTCTCTTTTTTTTTCCTTTTTTCTTTTCCCTTTTTTTTTCTTTCTTCTTCTCTATTTCTTTTTCTTTTCTTTTTTCTCTCATTTGGGTGGGGAATCCTGATTGCACAGAAGCATTCCAGGGTGCACATTGACTGCACCACAATCCATAAGTCCAGCTGCATCTGTTCAGTCATCTCTTACCAAAATGACTAGGAGGAGGAATACTCAACAGAAGAAAAATGCAGAGAATGGGCCTTCTGCAACAGAGCTAATGGCTATCAACATAGACAATATGTCAGAAAAGGAATTCAGACTAACAATTATCCAGGCAATAGCTAGGTTGGAGAAAGCCATGGATGACCAAACAGAATTGATTAGGGCAGAACTGAAAGCCACCAGGGATGATGTTCACAATGTTAGGGCAGAACTGAAAGCCACCAGGGATGATGTTCAAAATGCTCTCAATGAGTTCCAATCTAATCTAAATTCTCTAAAAGCTAGGGTAACGGAGACAGAAGATAGAATTAGTGATCTGGAGGACAAACAGATAGAGAGAAAGGATCAGGAGGAAGCCTGGAACAAACAGCTCAGAAGCCACGAAAACAGAATCAGGGAAATAAACGATGCCATGAAACGTTCCAACGTCAGAATTATTGGAATCCCTGAAGGGGAGGAATAAGAAAGAAGTCTAGAAAATATAGTGGAAGAAGTTGTCTATGAAAATTTTCCCAATCTCACGAATGGAAACAATGTTCATGTACTAGAGGCAGAGAGATTTCCTCCCAAGATTTTAGATTCTCGAAAGTCCTCACGACAACTTATAGTTAGAATGAGGAATTATGTTTCAAGAGAGACCCTCTTAAAAGCAGCTAGGACAAAGAAGCTCCTTACATACAGAGGAAAGCCCATTAGAATAACATCAGAACTTTCCCCAGAGACCTGGCAAGCCAGGAAGGGCTGGCAAAATATATTCAGAGTACTAAATGAGAAGAACATGCAACCAAGAATACTCTATCCAGCAAGACTGACATTTTAAATGGATGGAGAGATAAAGAGTTTCCAAGACCAGCAAGGCTTAAAAGACTATGCAACCACCAAGCCGACACTGCAGGAAATATTAAGGGAGGTCCTATAAAAGAGAAAAAATCCTAAGAATATCATTGAACAGAAATATAGAAACAATCTACAGACAGAAAGACTTCAAAGGTAACACAATGTCAATAAAAACCTATCTCTCAATAATCACTCTCAATGTGAATGGCCTAAATGTGCCCATAAAAACAACACAGGGTTGCAGACTGGATAAAACAACAGGACCCATCCATATGTTGTCTATAAGAGACCCATTTTGAACCTAAGGATACACTCAGACTGAAAGTGAAGGGATGGAGAAGCATCTTTCATGCCAATGGGCCTCAAAAGAAGGCCAGGGTAGCGATTCTCATATCAGATAAATTAGATTTTAAACTTAAGACTGTAGTCAGAGATACAGAAGGACACTACATCATTCTTTTTTTTTCTTTTTCTTCTTTTTTTTCAAATATTTTATTTATTTATTTGACAGAGAGAGAGGTCACAAGTAGGCAGAGAGGCAGGCAGAGAGAGAGGGAGAAACAGGCTCCCCACTGAGCAGAGAGCCCGATGCAGGGCTTGATCCCAGGACCCTGAGATCATGACCTGAGCCGAAGGCAGAGACTTAAACCACTGAGCTACCCAGGTGTCCCAACACTACATCATTCTTAAAGGGACTATCCGCCAAGATGATTTAACAATAGTGAATATCTATGCCCCCAATATGAGAGCAACCAATTACATAAGAAAACTATTAATCAAGATAAAGAGTCATATTGATATGAATACAATAATAGTAGGAGATCTTAATACACCTCTCTCAGAAATAGACAGATCATCAAAGCAGAAAATTAATAAAGAAATAAGAGCATTGAATGAAACATTGGACCAGATGGACTTCATAGACATATACAGAACATTCCACCCTAAAACAACAGAATACTCATTCTTCTCAAGTGCACATGGAACCTTCTCCAGAATAGACCACATACTGGGTCACAAAGCAGGACTCAACCGATACCAAAAGACTGATATTATTCCCTGCATATTCTCAGATCACAATGCTTTGAAACTGGAACTCAATCACAAGGAAAAGTTCAGAAGGAAATCAAACACCTGGAAGCTAAAGACCACCTTGCTTAAGAATGCTTGGATCAGGGACGCCTGGGTGGCTCAGTTGGTTGAGTGGCTGCCTTCGGCTCAGGTCATGATCCCAGCGTCCTGGGATCGAGTCCCACATCGGTCTCTGTGCTCGGCGGGGAGCCTGCTTCTCTCTCTGTCTCTGCCTGCCACTCTGTCTGCCTGTGCTCACTCTCTTTCTCTCTGACAAATAAATAAAATCTTTAAAAAAAAAAAAAAAGAATGCTTGGATCAACCAGGAGATCAAAGATGAACTTAAACAATTCATGGAAACCAATGAGAATGAAGACACTTCGGTCCAAAACCTATGGGATACAGCAAAGGCGGTTCTAAGGGGGAAATACATAGCCATCCAAGCCTCCCTCAAAAAAATGGAAAAAACCAGAATACACCAGCTGTCTCTACACCTTAAAGAACTGGAGAATCAACAACAACTCAAACCAACTCCACATGCAAGAAGGGAAATAATCAAGATTAGAGCAGAGATCAATGAGGTAGAAACCAGAGATACAGTAGAACGTATCAATCAAACTAGAAGCTGGTTTTTTGAAAGAATCAATAAGATCGATAAACCATTGGCCACACTAATCCAAAAGAAAAGAGAGAAAGCCCAAATTAATAAAATTATGAATGAAAAGGGAGAGGTCACAACTAACATCAAGGAAATAGAAACAATCATCAGAAATTATTACCAACAGTTATATGCCAATAAGCTAAGCAACTTAGATGAAATGGATGCATTCCTGGAAAGCTACAAACTCCCAAAATTGAACCAGGAAGAAATTGACAACCTGAATAGACCGATATCTAGTAATGAGATTGAAGCAGTGATCAAAAACCTCCCAAAAAACAAGAGCCCAGGACCTGACAGATTCCCTGGGGAATTCTACCAAACTTTCAAAGAAGAAATAACACCAATTCTCCTGAAGCTGTTCCAAAAAATTGAAGCAGAAGGAAAACTTCCAGACTCTTTTTATGAAGCCAGCATTACCCTGATCCCCAAACCAGGCAAAGACCCTACCAAAAAGGAGAATTTCAGACCAATATCACTGATGAATATGGATGCAAAGATTCTCAAAGAAATCCTAGCAAACAGGATCCAGCAGCACATTCAAAACATTATCCACCATGACCAGGTGGGATTCATCCCTGGGTTGCAAGGTTGGTTCAACATTCGCAAATCAATCAATGTGATAGAACAAATCAATAAGAGAAGAGAGAAGAACCACATAGTCCTCTCAATGGATGCAGAAAAAGCATTTGACAAAATCCAGCATACATTCCTGATGAAAACGCTTCAAAGTATAGGGATAGAGGGAACATTCCTGAACTTCATAAAATCTATCTATGAAAGACACACAGCAAATATCATCCTCAATGGGAAAAAGCTTGCAGCCTTCCCGTTGAGATCAGGAACAAGACAAGGATGCCCACTCTCACCACTCTTGTTCAACATAGTATTAGAAGTCCTAGCAACAGCAATCAGACAACAAAGAGAAATAAAAGTTATCCAAATTGGCAAGGAAGAAGTCAAACTCTCTCTCTTCGCAGATGACATGATTCTTTATATGGAAAACCCAAAAGACTCCACACCCAAACTACTAGAACTCATACAGCAATTCAGTAACGTGGCAGGATACAAAGTCAATGTACAGAAATCAGTGGTTTCTTATACACTAACATTGAAAATACAGAAAGGGAAATTAGAGAATCGATTCCATTGACTATAGCACCAAGAACCATAAGATACCTGGGAATAAACCTAACCAAAGTGGTAAAGGACCTGTACTCGAGGAACTACAGAACACTCATGAAAGAAATTGAAGAAGACACAAAAAGATGGAAGACTGTTCCATGCTCTTGGATTGGAAGAATAAACATTGTTAAAATGTCTATACTGCCTAGAGCAATCTATACTTTTAATGCCATTCCGATCAAAATTCCACCGATATTTTTCAAAGAGCTGGAGCAAATAATCCTAAAATTTGTATGGAGTCAGAAGAGACCCCAAATTGCTAAGGAAATGTTGAAAAACAAAAACAAAACTGGTGGCATCACGTTACCCGATTTCAAGCTTTACTACAAAGCTGTGATCACCAAGACAGCATGGTACTGGCATAAAAACAGACACATAGACCAGTGGAACAGAGTGGAGAGCCCAGATATGGACCCTCAACTCTATGGTGAAATAATCTTCGACAAAACAGGAAAAAATATTCAATGGAAAAAAGACAGTCTCTTCAATCAATGGTGCTGGGAAAACTGGACAGCGATATGTAGAAGAATGAAACTCGACCATTCTCTTACATCGTACACAAAGATAAACTCGAAATGGATAAAAGACCTCAACGTGAGACAGGAATCTATCAGCATCCTAGAGGAGAACATAGGCAGTAACCTCTTCAATATCAGCCACAGCAACTTCTTTCAAGATATGTCTCCAAAGGCCAAGGAAACAAAAGCCAAAATGAACTTTTGGGACTTCATCAAGATCAAAAGCTTCTGCACAGCAAAGGAAAGAGTCAACAAAACAAAAAGGCAACCCACGGAATGGGAGAAGATATTTGCAAATGAGAGTACAGACAAAAGGTTGATATCCAGGATCTATAAAGAACTTCTCAAACTCAACACACACAAAACAGATAATCATATCGAAAAATGGGCAGAAGATATGAACAGACACTTCTCCAACGAAGACATACAAATGGCTATCAGACATGAAAAAATGTTCATCATCACTAGCCATCAGGGAGATTCAAATTAAAACTACATTGAGATACCACCTGACACCAGTTAGAATGGCCAAAATTAGCAAGACAGGAAACAACGTGTGTTGGAGAGGATGTGGAGAAAGGGGAACCCTCTTACACTCTTGGTGGGAATGTAAGTTAGTGCAGCCACTTTGGAGAACAGTGTGGAGATTCCTGAAGAAATTAAGAATAGAGCTTCCGTATGACCCTGCAATTGCACTGCTGGGTATTTGCCCCAAAGATACAGATGTAGTGAAAAGAAGGGCCATCTCTACCCCAATGTTTATTGCAGCAATGGCTACGGTCGCCAAACTGTGGAAAGAACCAAGATGCCCTTCAACGGATGAATGGATAAGGAAGATGTGGTCCATATACACAATGGAGTATTATGCCTCCATCAGAAAGGATGAATACCCAACTTTTGTAGCAACATGGACGGGACTGGAAGAAATTATGCTGAGCGAAATAAGTCAAGCAGAGAGAGTCAAGTATCATATGGTCTCACTTATTTGTGGAGCATAACAAATAACATGAAGGACATGGGGAGATGGAGAGAGGGAGTTGAGGGAAACTGGAAGGGGAGATGAACCATGAGAGACTATGGACTCTGAAAAACAACCAGAGGGTTTTGAAGGGGCGGGGGGGTGGGAGGTTGAGGAACCAGGTGGTGGGTAAGAGGGAGGGCACGTACTCCATGGAGAACTGGGTGTGATGCCAAAACAATGAACACTGTTATGCTGTAAATAAACAAATATTAAAATATATATATATAATTTATTATATATATTAAATATATTTATTATTATTATTATTATTATTATTATTTCTTCAAATAAATGTTCTCCCCCCTTTTCTCTCTCTTCTCCTTCTGGGATCCCAATAATGTAAATGTTATTACACTTGATGTAGTCACCAAGTTCCCTAAGTCAATTCTCTTTTTGCATAATTCTTTTTTTCTCTATTTTTGCAGCTTTATTACTTTCCATTACAACATCTTCTAGGTCATTAACTCATTCCTCTTCTTCTTCCATCCCTCTATTTATTCCATCAAGTGTATTCTTAATTTCATTTATTGTGTTCTTCATCTCTGATTGGTTCTTTTTTTTTTAAATCTCTGTGTTAGGGGTCTCACTAATGTCCTCCACTCTTAACTCCGCTGAATATCTTTATGATCATTATATTAAATTATCTATCAAGTATGTTACTTATATCTGTTTTGTTTAGGTTTCTTGCTGTGGTTTTGCCCTGTTCTTTCACTTGTGACATATTCTTCAGTCTCCTCATTGTTTCTACCTCTCTGTGTCTGTTTCTCTGTTAGGAAAGCCAGTCAGCCACATCTCTTGCGTTTGCAAGTAGTGGATAGGATGGGTGCTTTCAACTAGGTCATGCTAGACCTCTAGCACAGAGAATGTGCAGCTGCCATGAGACCAGAGCCATCCAGGAAACTTCAGAAAGATCTCACAGCTGGGAGCACAGTGCCACAACTGTGGGCATCAGTAGTCCTTCACCAGGGATGAACAGCTGCTGTGTAGACTGGGTGACCACGGCTGTTCATACAGTAGACATGGGCTGGGTGCAGTTTTAACAAAGTATGCACATCCTCCACGGATGCAGTTTTGGCAAAGTTTGCATGGGTCTTCTAAGAAAAAGGATTTAAATAACATGGACTGAGGCAGTTCTGGCTGGCAGAGCTAGGGGTGCAATGTAAGCAAATTAGGTAGTGAGTGCAGTGTTCTGCTAGTTCCCGCAGGTGGCTGTATGTTTATATTAAGAGACAGGGTAGAGAAATGGTGCTAGGAGCTCCCTCAGTGAACTCTGAGCTTAGTAACTAATGTTCCCTTTCATAAGCCTCAGGTACTTTTCATACTGCTGTTTCCAAGCTGTATCTCTGCAAGCTGTTTAAAGTGTTGTCTTTTTAAGGACAGTGGTTTATCTTCTTATTGCCCACTCACTTCCCCTTAGAGCTAAGTCAGCTGATTTTTAAAGTTCCAGGCTTTAAGCTGGTTGTAAACACTGAAGAAATTCAGCTCTTCTGATTTTCCATAATTTAAGTTCTAGGCTTTAAGCTGATTGTAAGCACTCAGGAAATTGAGCTCCTCTAATTTTCAAAATCAAATGCTATATGGATTTATTTTCCCTTGTTAGGCTCCCTGGGGTGCTAGTCTGTTTCTAACCTCTCTCTACACCTGTGGATTCCTCCTTCCCATGGTCAGATCCATGGGGATTGTGGTTAGCCTTTGGGCCCTTTTTTGGGTTTTATTTCTTGGGGGCAAGAGTTATCTAGTTGTATCCATGGGAAGAGGGGAGTTTAAGGACCTCCTAATCCACCATCTTCCCCAGAAGTTCCCTTGACCTTAATTTTGTATTTTTTCACCACTTGCTTTATTCATGCAGTATTCTGAAAATCATTTGTGTGGTTATTTGAAGTTTGCTTCACTAATTTTCAAATATATAGCACAAATTAATGATTTGTTTTACTGTTGATGGGCCTTTGGTTTGTTCCATATTGTCACTGCTAGGGATAACAATACTATCAACATTATTTTTTGTGTCTGCTGCTTTTACTCACTTCATTAAAATGTCATTTCTGTTTCTCTTATTGATTCATAAGATACATGCACATGTGTTTGGGGATGTGTATGTGTGTGAAATCTATATACTAATCCTCTGTTCCTCATGTTTTCCAATATATTCTCCTAGATTATAGTTTGTAATTTTACTTTCTTTAGGACTATTTTTGATAAATAAAAGTCCTTATTTGTTTGTTTGTTTGTTTGTTTTAATTTCTTTTCAGTGTTCCTGTTGGGGCTGATTCCACGTTAAAACCTGTTAAACCCCTAGGGCCTCCCTGGGCCTACTTAGCCATAGTGACTCCATGTTGCCTAGGTAGCCATTTTATTGTTTAATAAATGCCTCAGCAATTACTGATAATGGTTCCAGGTAACTGTTGCTAAAACACATACCTAAAATAAGGCCATTTTGTTGTTTAATAAACACCTCAGCAGTTACTAGTATCGGTTCTGGATAACTGTTACTAAAACACACAGGTAGGAGACATCCAATCAGCCAAAGCCACATATGTAGATGTATGCCCTAGTTGTGCCCTATAAAACTAGCCTGTAAGACCAAAGAGGGGGTCGCTCTCTTTGGAGGTGGCCCGGGCCAGTCATTCTGACTTCTAATGCTTGGCATAGAATAAAGCTTTACATAACTTTCACTTTGTCTCAACCTCATTCCCCTGGCTGTTCAGTCTAACTTTTAAAGCTTGGCATAGAATAAGGCTTTGCATAACTTTCACTTTGTCTCAGTCTCGTTCCTTTGATAACAGACCCAACATTTGCGGGCTCGTCCATGATCAAACGATGAGAACTGAGCCAGCATCAGAATTTCTGGGGAAAGCCTCCAGAGGTAAGATCTCCAGATTTTATTGTGAGATCCGGTCTGTCTGTCTGGTTGCGGAGCTCCAGGATATGGCCCACCGGGGAGAAGCTGGATGCAGCCATGCTCCACAGGGCTGGAGTGGATCCGGGGACACTCCATCCCTCTTCTGGTAGATCACCAAGGGGTTCGAGCCCCCCTAGGCAGTCAGGGGACAGAGAAAATCCCCACCAGCAAGTGGTTGCAGGGGAGTGAGAAAATCCCCACCAGTCTCTGGGTCTGCGGTTGTCTTTGTCTTGTCTTTTTGTTGTCTGTTCTGTTGCTCCTTTCTAGGGAACCAAGAAAATCCCCACCAGCAAATGTGTGTAGGAGACCGAGAAAATCCCCACCAGCGGCAGGTTCTGGGTAAGGGCCATTGGGTCTGTGGTTATCTATGTCTTGTCTTTTTGTTGTCTGTTGTGTTGTTTGTTGTGTTTGAAGAAATAGGGCAAACAGAGAGTAAGGGTACTCTGACTTTCATCTCTCTGTTCCTCTTAATAGATGTGGGACTTCTCCCTTACTCATTTCTTGTGTTAATGGCTAGCTATAACTGGAGCCAACTGTGGTTAGTCTAACTCAAGACAGAGACTTTAAGGAATATTCCAAAGCAGCTGCCAAAACTCCTTTGGTTTTGGGGAAGTTCCTTGCCTTCTTTGGCCCCAACCTGGACTGCCTAGCCCCTCCCCCTTACTGTCGGAGACTTCTGGCAGCATTTTGATCTTCTGTCTCCCCTTGTGTTTCTGCACCAAACTTGGGTGTGGCCTGCATAACTGGCCTCTAGACCATCCTTGGTGCTTCCTGCACCATGGCTCCTTCTCTCTTCACTGTCAAGGAACAAAAAGAACAGCCCCTGGACCTAACACTCCCCACTCCAGATCTTCCCACCCATGTCTCAGGTAAACATTCAAAGTGGAGTGGGCCCAGGTGGAACGTAAATCAGAATTTAAACTAAGTTAAGTTTGTTGGTTTAATTAAGACAGACATGTCTTTAACGTTACAGCAGTAAATGTAAAATTTCAATCAAAGTTTACTGAAGGTCAAATAAGCTCATGTTATTTGTTAAAATCTGTTATCAAAGAAATAACTGAACTTATGATTAATTGTCTGTCTCAAAGTTTTAATGGGTAATTATTAAAGTAGCTTTCAAAGTCTTTGGTAACCTGAAACTTTAAAGGTTTGCTTGGATGACAAATGGAATTAAATTTGTTGGACATCTAGGTCTTAACCAAATGGGATAAAATACTAAAGCCAGGAACCAGGTTTGTGCTTTTGACTTCTTACTGCAAAAAAAAATTTAAAGCTGTTGGTAAACATGTTTTGTGCTTAACTGATTCATAAATTTGCCATCTACAGAATTCTGTTGTAAGTGTTCACAATTGGTTAATATTTAGCCACCACCAGAGACTAAAGTGTTTCTAAGAATAAAAAATTCTGCTAACTGTAACTAAGACTGATGGAAGTAAGGAAAACAACCCTGTATGTAAAAAAGTAGGAGATACATTTAAAAAAAAAATGAATGGAAATACATTTTGATAAAAGGAAATTTTGTCCTAAATGAGATAATTGTTTGGGAAAAAAAATGACTTGGGACAAAACCTAGATGCAAAAAAAGTTGTAAAAGGTTTGTGAAGGGAAATCTTCAAAAAAGAAATTTTAGGTATGGTCAGGACAGACTAAGATTAAAATGAATTTTAAAATGTAGCACATCAGAATGATAAATACACATGAAATGACTTCATGTATTCTAGACTACCAAAAAAAGAAAACTACAGTTAAGGTTTTTATTAAAAGTTTTAATGTTGTCTAAAAAACCAGAGGAAAGGCAGTTGATTGATAACTGATAGTAAGTTCAAAAAAACTGTACACACACAAAAAAAGAGGGCCTAAGAGAGTAAGTATTTTTTTCTTGAAATAAAAATGTCTGGTTGCCCAGAACATGAAAAGAAATAATAAAAATTAAACTTGAGGGTATTTAGTAAGTCATAGAAGGCTTGGGAAAAGTGAACTTTATTTGCCTTGGTTTATAAGTTGGAAAGAGAACAATGAAATGTGTTGGAAATTTAACTATATTAGATCAGTTTTGGTGGATGTATTCACAAGAAGGGAAAAAGGACTAATAAATCTGTTCCTGTAAAATGTTTCTGTTCAAATGAGGCATAATATTTAATATAGGAAGACTAAAGCCCTGTGTCATGGCAAATCTATATTGGTGATCCACTCAAGTAAATGTTGACTATTATGTAAACTAAAAAACACTGATATAAAAAAAATCTGCTTTCTCTCTGTTCAAAAAGACAAAGTTTTCTTAGATTAATTGATCTGCCCTTAAGAATAAAATATAAATGGTTTTTTCTTTACCTGCCCAGAGAAACAAATTTCTATGTTTTGTTTTATACATAATCCTATTTAAGCATGTTCTTTAAAACTTAGATTTTAGCAATTGTCAACAAGACTTAAATTGTAAATGAAATCTCTTTGACTCATAAGGATTTTCCTTGGTATACTAAGTTACTCAGAAAGTACTGCTAAACCAGTGATAAACCTTGGGTTACATTTGGGTAAATGCTATAACTATTATAGAAATTCTATGCATTTCCTGAAGTTTTAACCTTTTGATAAGGTCATCACTTGATATTGTAATTATTGAAATATTATGTGTCACAGAACTAACCTGATTTTCTTGCCAGTTAAATTGTAAAACCATATCTATTCTGAGTTTTTGTCACTTATAATTGTTTTAAGTCTCTTGTAAAATAAGTTTTACCTTAAAGGAGATTCATATAAAGGACTTTCAGGACATATACAGGTATTTGATACGTTAAAAATCCTAGAACTAAAATGGTTAAGAATTTCCAGAACTAAGTAGGAGCTGCATTCAGACTAAACCAGAATTCGTAACATGGGACTAGACGAACTGATGTTTGCTCTTCCAGACTAGGGAAACTTTTTCTTGGATTATCTGTAACTTGCAGAGATGTAAAAATATTCATTTGTAAACAAATTAAAGCATTCAACTTTTCCCTCTATCTGAACGCTCTAAAACTCAAAAGGTCTCAGCAAGTATTCTTTCTTCCATGGCAATCAGTCATTTGCATAAGTTCAATAAGAATCTGTTCTCCTTGTAACAGGACACCATTGGAAACACTGGTTATTTTACCAAGGCTTTGACTGAAATATCATATTTGAGAAAGATATTAAATATATCTTAATATTATCATATTAAAATATGATCAGACAGCTTAAAGGAACTAAGGTTGACTTTATAAAACCTGGAGCCATAAAGCCCCTTGAAACTGTTGGCCTGATACCTTGCTTACAGAGTTCCCAGCAGCTTCACCAGATAAGTAAAGAATGTCACTTCCTGGCAGGTGCAGGAAACTCAAGATACTTTGGGGACCTCAGTAAGAGGAATCTGCCCAAATTGACTGGTATTGCAGGCATATCTGATGGCAAGTACTTGGCTTGGCTTCTGGCCTGGAGAGGCTATTACAAGTTCAACCTAGAGATTCCTTATAAAAAGGTTCCAGCAAAACAGATTCTAAAAGATCTATATGATCACTCACTGTTCTTGTTGAGCTTATGTAAATAATTAGGCCAAGTTTGTTAAAAGTGGACTTGTTTTTCAAATAAATCAGCCATGATTTGGCTATCTCTGAAAATGAGGGTTATTTTAGAAAGAAAAATATGTTTCAGTAACACACCTTTGTGAATATTAAGTTCTAGATTTTGTTGTCTTTAAATGTTTGTTTACCTAAGCTAGAGAACTTGAGGTAAACTTCAAAGAAGTAACCTCAATAGCTCGCTTAGATGATCTTACTTAATATTCTGTAGGGATAATAACAGAGCCCACTGGACACAAATATATGTTAGTTTTTATAGATACCTTTTCAGGCTGGGTAGAGACTTTTTCTGCCAAACATGAGATGGCAGAAATAGTAGCCAAAAAAACTACTAGAAAAAATAATTCCTAGGTTTGGGTTGCCTCTCATGTTTGGGTCAAACAATGGCCCTGCATTTGTGAGTTCAGCCTCACAGGAATTGGCCAAGGCCGTGGGCACTAATTGGAAACTACACTGTGCCTCCTGGCCCCAGAGTTCCAGACAAGCAGAGAGAATAAACCGGACTCTTAAGGAGACCTTGACAAAGTTAATTCTGGAAACTGGCAATGGGTGGATGGATCTCCTTCCCTTCGCCTTCCTTAGGGCGTGATGTACACCCTATTTAAACAAGGTTACCCCACTTAAAATAATGTTTGGGAGACCCCCTCCACTCTGCCCATGGCTACAAGAGGTTGCCCTAGCGAAAATGACTGATCAATCTGTACTCCAGTCACTGCAGGCATTAGAGTCTGTCTTAAAAAAAGCCGACACAGGGATCTGAGCTGCCTACAGTGAAATGGAGATGGACATGGAACTAGTAACTAGTTTCCTTACCAACCCGGAAACTTGGTTTGGATAAGCTGCCACCGAATAAAAACTCGAAGCCTCACTGAAAGGGACCATTCACTGTCATCCTGACCACCCTCATGGCAGTAAAAGTAAAATACATAAGGACCTGGATTCACACGTGTCACACCAAATGAGCCGAAAGCAAAAATACCCCCCCCGAAATAGGAGCCACTGCCAGTGGACCCCACCAACTATGGACTAAAATTAAGGCTCAAATGGGTTTCATAACTTGGTCACCTTTAACCCTGTTCCTACTCAGCAACAGCCAGGAAACACCTCATTTGCACTAACTTCCTTAAGGCCCCCACGGGAGACTGGTTTGCTTGCAGTTCAGGAAGAGTCAAAGAATTGACTAATCTCCAAAGAAAAAAGGGGGGAATGTTGGGGCCGATTCCACGTTAAAACCTGTTAAACCCCTAGGGCCTGCCTGGGCCTACTTAGCCATAGTGACTCCATGTTGCCTAAGTAGCCACTTTATTGTTTAATAAATGTCTCAGCAGTTACTGATACCAGCTCCAGGTAACCATTGCTAAAACACATACCTAAAACAAGGCCATTTTGTTGTTTAATAAACACCTCAGCAGTTACTAGTATCGGTTCCGGGTAGCTGTTACTAAAACACACAGGTAGGAGACATCCAATCAACCAAAGCCATATACATAGAGGTCTGTGGTTGTGCCCTATAAAACTAGCCTGTAAGACCAAAGGGGGGGGGGTTGCTCTCTTCAGAGGCGGCCCTGGCCGGTCAGCCTGACTTCTAATGCTTGGCATAGAATAAGGTTTTGCATAACTTTTGCTTTGTCTCAGTCTCATTCCTTTGATAACAGACCCAACAGTGCACTGTTATTGAGACTGTAAAATTATTTAATGCTACAAAACAGAGTATGAAGTTTCCTCAAAAAATTAAAAATAGGGGTGCCTGGGTGGCTCAGTGGGTTAAAGCCTCTGCCTTGGCTCAGATCATGATCCCAGGGTCCTGGGATCGAGCCCCGCATCAGGCTCTCTGCTCAGCGGGGAGCCTGCTTCCCCCTCTCTCTCTCTACCTGCCTCTCTGCCGACCTGTGATCTCTGTCTGTCAAATAAATAAATAAATAAATCTTTAAAAAAATTAAAAATAAGATTACCATATGACCCTACAGCCTCATTTCTTGGTATATATTAAAGATGAATTTAAAACAGGATTTCAAGGAGATATTTGCATACTCATGTTCATTGCACCTGATTCACAAGAGGCAGAAACAGCAGAATTTCCCTCAGTGTGAGAATAAATAAAGAAAATGTGGCAGAAAATTTGGCATGTACATACAATGGAATATTATTCAGCCTTAATAAAGAAATCTTGTCATGTGCCACAACATGGGTGAAACTTAAGGATGTTATACTAAGTGAAATTATCCAGTAACTAATAAACAAATATTGTATGAGTTCAGTTATATGAGATAACTAAAGAAGTCAAACTCATAGAAACGGAAAATAAGAGTAAAATGGTGGTACCAAGGCCTGGGTGGAGGGGAAAATGGGGAATTTTTCCATAGGTGGAGAGGTTTAGTTTTGCAAGATGAAAAACTTCTATAGCTCAGTTGCACAACAATGTGAATATAGTTGACACTACTAAACTGTATACCTAAAAATGGTTGCAATGGTGAATTTTACATGTTTTTTGGGAAACTTTTTTATATTTATTTTGAGAGAGAGAGAAAGCAGGAACTGAGGGGAAGGAGCAGAGGGAGAGGGAGAAGGAAAATCTCAAGCAGACTCTGTGCTTAACATGAAGCCCCATGCAGGGCTCAATCTCACCACACCAAGATCATGAGCTAAGCTGAAATTAAGAGTCAGGTGATCAACCAACTGAGCCACCCAGGCACCCCAATTTTACATGTTTTTTTTTTAACCACAATTATTTTTTTTAGGAGAAGCGGAAACAGCTTGAAAAACACTCCTGTGTTGGTATTTCTGAATTTGGTGAGTCTAGAACTTTACCATATGTAAACAGGCTTGAGCTAGTCTTCTGGAGGGTAGAAGAATCCATCTCAGCAAACAATTAACCAGCCACCAGACAGCTAACCAATCACCAGTGAATCCAGCAGCCAATCATAGATATGTATGAGCCATAGCATAGACCAGCTGAGCCTAACCCAGATCTTCAGAACCACCGAGATGAAAACAGCTCAAATTGTTGACCTCCATATTTTTGAGCTAAATAAATGGTTATTATTTGGAAGAAAAAATAAAACAGAAAGCACTCAATATCCTTCCATTTAGAAAGAACCAGTCATGAATCTATGTAAGTTGTTTGTATGTGTTTATGCAGATAATAGTATTCTAATGTGTGCTTGCAACCTTTATTTCTTTAATTCCAATGCCTTGTTGTGGGGCATTTAGACTCTGTGTGTGTGTGTGTGTGTGTGTGTGTGTGTGTGTGTGTGTGTGTATTCATTGAGGAATTTTATTTGCATGTCTGTGTTCCATCCCTAGAAAAAGAAATGCAGGATTTTCCCTCTAGGTCTTCATGATCCATGATGCCAGCTGCGGTTATCAGTACAATGAAATCAAACTGGCAGGATGGGAGCAGATTATTCTGCCATTTTTCTAGATCTTTGTGTTGTACATCAAATCTGGGCTGATGACTCCATGCTTGTTTAACCTGCTTGTGAGGTTCATAACAATTTTCCCAGCTCTGTAATCATATGCGATTTCAAATTTGCCAGTGTAACCATGCTTTACCATCACATTTAGAAACCAGTTGATGACTTTGGAGCAAGGCCTAATAAGAACCTGGTGTTTGCCTCTCTTTTCAGCATTGTTAGTACTCTTGAGACCATCTGTCAGGACATTCATGTGCACCATTATGGTGGTGCAGAAAGATGGCAGAATGAGCTAGTTTGTTTTCAACATTGCGATATTGAAAATAACACTGAGATGAGCACTTCATGGGTGTATTTTGTGCACAACCATGATTATTTCCTTAGGCCGAATTCTTAGACATTGAATATATGGATGGAAGTTATGTAAGTTACTCAGATGTACTAAACGCAGTAACTGAACCCTTTTTAAAATATGGGAAGTGGATTTTCTTTTCACATTTGGTCATTTTTTAAAAAAATCTAGCATAGTTTAACTGTAAAAGTTATTTGATTAACTACCTCGGATGAGCAGACTGAGAAAAATCTATAGACAATGAAATGAGAGACATGTAAATGCAACCCAAATAGACAAAAACTTATTGCTACTGTTCTGATGTCTGCCTGGTCTATACAATATAGAAAGTTTTTTAATGCCTAGAGTGACATGCAGCACATTTTTTTGCAAAAAAAAACAGGCAGTAAGAATTTTACATATTAATAAGGCTGTGAGGTCGTTTAAGTTGCATGTGCATAAATGCCTGCAATACATTTGGTTTTATCCACAACCTTAAAAAAGTAATATTAAGATCTATTTATTGTCCATCTTCATCTATTTTAAATGCCAGCTAATGTACGAATGGTTCATATGGAAGGCTATTCAACTGAAGACTATCATTAAAATGGCATGAATCAAAATCCTTTTTAAGTAAGGCTAACTAAATATTTCAGACCTCAGCGAGGAGCCTGCTTCCCCTCTCTGGCTGCCTCTCTGCCTACTTGTGACCTCAGTCTCTCTCTTTCTCTCTCTCTCTCTGACAAATAAATAAATAAAATCATTAAAATAAATAAACATTTTAAAAAGACATAACAAGAGACAAAGAAGGCCTCTATGTAATGATAAAGGGGGAAATCCAGTAAGAAGATATAATAATTGTAAATATTTATACACCCAAAATGGAGGTACTAAATACATAAAATAACTATTAACAGACAAAAAAGAAAGAGAAATTGATGGTAATACAATAATAGGAGGAGACTTTAACACCCACTTACATCAACGGATAGATCTTCCAGACAGAAAATCAACTTCTGAATGACACAATGGACCAGATGGATTTAACAGAAATATGCAGAGCATTACATCCAAAACCAAGGGAATACACATTCTTTTAAAGTGGACATGGAACATTTTCCAGAATAGATCACATGTTAGATCACAAAACAAGTCTCAATAAGTAAAAATATTGAATCATATCATGCATCTTTTCTGATCACAATAGTATGAAACTAGAAATCATTCACAAGAAAAGATCTGGAAAAAACAGGTACACAGAGCCTAAATAACATGATACTAAATAAACAAGGGGTCTATGAAGAAATTCAAGAGAAAATCAAAAAATATATGGAGACAAATGAAAACACAACAATCCGAAATCTTTGGGATGAAATAAAAGCTGATTTAAAAGGAAAAATTGTAACAATACAGACTACCTCAAAAAGCAAGAAAAATCTCAAATAAATAACCAAACCTTACACCTGAAGGAGCTGGAAAAAAACACCAGACAAAGCCCAAAACCAATAGAATAAAGGATATAATAAAAACTAGAGCAGACATAAATGAGATAGAGATTTAAAATACCCAATAGAGGAGCGCCTGGGTGGCTACAACAGTTAAACCTCTGCTTTCGGCTCAGGTCATGATCTCAGAGTCCTGGGATCAAGCCCCACATTGGGCTCTCTGCTCAGTGCTTTCCCCTCTCTCTCTGCCTGCCTCTCTGCCTACTTGTGATCTCCCTCTCTGTGTCAAATAAATAAATAAAATCTTAAAAAAAAAAACAATAGAATAGATCAATGACACCAGGAGTTCATTCTTTGAAAAGATCAACAAAATTGATAAACCTTTAGCCAGACTCATCAAGATAAAAATGAGAAAGGATTCAAAATCAGAAATGAAGGAGAAAAACTGACACCACAGGAATACAGAAGATTAAAAGAGAATATTATGAAAAATTCTATGCCAACAAATAGGACAAGCTAGAAAAAAATGGATAAATTCCTAGAAACATATAACCTTCCAAAACTGAATCAGGAAGCAATAGAAAATTGGAACAGACCAATAACTAGCAATGAAATTGTATCTTTAATAAAAAAATTCCCAATAAACAAAAGTCCAGGACCAGATGACTTCAGAAGTGAAGTCTACCCAACATTTAAATTCAATCTATGAAACCAGCATTACCCTAATATGAAAATCAGATAAAGACACTACAAAAAAACAAAAACAAAAACAAAAAAACTACCAGTTGATATGACTGATGAACATAGATGCAGAAATCCTCAACAAAATATCAGCAGATCAAAGCAGGTTCTCTTACATTGACCACCTAAGAGTCATGTTGTAAGAAGTAACAACCTCTCTTCTTCCTCTACAACATCGTTCAGCAGCTGCAAATCAGCAACCATGTGTGAATGCATCTTCATCCATGTTGGCTAGGCTGGTATCCAGATTGGCAATTCCTTCTGGGATCTCAGTTGCCTGGAATATGGTATCCAGCCTGATGGCCAGATGTCAAGTGACAAGACCATTGGAGGAGGAGATGACTCCTTCAACATCTTCCTCAGTCAGAAGGGTCCTGGCAAGCATATGCCCAGGGCAGTGTTTGTAGACCTAGAAGACACCGTCATTGATGAAGTTCACACTGGCACCTACTGCCAGCTTTTCTACCCTGAGCACCTCATCACAGGCAAGGAAGATGCTGCCAATAATTATGCCCAAGGGCACTACACCATTAGCAAGGAGATCACTGACCTTGTCTTAGATCGAATTCAGTAACTGGTCAACCAGTGCACAGGTCTTCAGGGTTTCTTGGCTTTCCACAACTTTGGAAGGGAAACCGGTTCCAGGTTCACTTCCCTGCTGATGGAACATCTCTGTCAATTACACCAAGAAGTCCAAGCTAGAATTCTCCATTTACCCAGCCCCTCAGGTTTCTGCAGCTGTAGTTAAGCCCTACAACTCCATCCTCACTACTCACACCAGATGAATGCATCTGGAGAACTGACTCTGCCTTCACAGTAGAAAACACAGCCATCTATGACATTTGTCATAGAAACCTTGATATTGAATTCTCAATCTACACTAACCTAAATAGGTTGATATATCAAATTGTGTCCTCCATCACTGCTTTCCTCAGATTTGGTGGAGTCTTGAATGTTGATCTGACATAATTCCAGCAAATAGGTGCCCAATCCCCATATCCACTTCCCTCTGGCCACATATGCCCCTGTCATCTCTATTGAGAAAACCTACCATGAATAACTTTCTGTAGCACACATCACCAATGCATGCTTTGAGGCAGTCAACCAGAGGGTGAAATATGACCCTCACCATGGTAAATGGATGGCTTGCTGCCTGTTGTACCATGATGATGTGGTTCCCAAAGATGTCAGTGCTGCCATTGCTATGATCAAGATCAAGCATACCATCCAGTTTGTGGACCGGTGCCCCACTGACTTCAAAGGTGGCATTGATTACCAGCCTCCCACTATGGAGGGGGAGAGCTAGTCAAAGTACAGAGAGCTGTGTGTATGCTGAGCAACACCACAACCATTGCTGAGTCCTAGACCCACCTGGACAACAAGTTTGACTTGATATATGTCAAGTGTGCCTTTGGTCACTGGTATGTGGGTGAAGGCATGGAGGAAGAAGAGTTTTCTGATGCCCATGAGGACATGGCTGCTCTTGAGAAGGATTATGAGGAGGCTGGTGTGGATATTGTTGAAGGAGAGAGTGAAGAAGAAGGAGGGGAATAATAAAGTTAAAAGTGTCACAAAGGTGTTGCTTCTACAAGGAAGCTTATTTTGTTTTGAACACTGAAAAGTTGTGCTTTGATCAGTTGATTTGTATATAGTGGTGTATAGTCTCATACACATTTATTAACCTATGCTTTAAAATACAATATTTTGTCATAGACTGAAGCTATCTATTTCTCTGAAGGGTGTGAATAAATTATTCTCTGTCTTAAGAATATATATATTAGTTGGGGCGCCTGGGTGGCTCAGTGGGTTAAGCCGCTGCCTTCGGCTCAGGTCATGATCTCAGGGTCCTGGGATCGAGTCCCACATCGGGCTCTCTGCTCAACAGCGAGCCTGCTTCCCTCTCTCTCTCTCTGCCTGCCTCTCTGTCTACTTGTGATCTCTCTCTGTCAAATAAATAAATAAAATCTTTAAAAAAAAAAAAGAATATATATATTAGCAAATCAAATCCAGCAATACATTTTAAAAAATCATTCACCGTGAAGATGGCGGGGAAGTAGGAGGAGGCACCATTTCAACCTGTACCCTAAAGTGAGCTGATTACCTACCAAAGAACTCCGACCACCCATGAAATCAGCCTAAGATCAGAATTATACACGTCTGGATCTCTACTGGAGCAGAAGACGCCAGTGGCAGGTAAAGCAGACTGGGAGCATCGGACCGATATCGGAAGATAAACAAAAGGGGGAGGGAGCCACCAGAGGTGACCGATTGGAAAGTAACACCCCAACACGAGAGTGCTCTGCGTCTGGGGACCAGCATTAACTTGGAGTCTGGTTGAAAGCACTCAAAAAACAAACAGCAAAGGATCGCGGTGGGGGGGGGTAATAGTGGGAACCTGGGCGATTAGGGTCAGGGACCTAAGTGCCCGGACCCAGGACAGCCTCCCCTGGCGCGGAGCCAGAGAGAGTGCGGCAGAGAAATCAGGTCTCGGTCCCTGAGCCGCCAGTGCACCTGAACGCCAGCGCGCCTGAGAACGAGTGGGGTCTGTCTCCCGTGAGGGGCTGGGAGCCTGGCCTGACGGCAATCCTGAAATGCGCGCGTCCCACACCCTCCCTTGGGAGAGGTGCTCATAGGCGCTAGCCTGGAGCTCTGGCAGCAGGAAAAACCAGACATTCCCAGCCCAGGACAGCGGGAAAATCTCAGTGCGCGATCTCTGCTCAGAACCTCTCTGGAGGTCTGGAGCTGCCTAGACAGCCACAGCTGCCCTGGTTTTGGGCACAACGAGGAGCTCCTGCATCCCCAGGGACAGTGACCCAGAACCAACTCTGCCAGCAGCTTTTGCAAAAACAGTCTGAGGCTTCTCTCTGAGAGGGAGGTTGGGGTGCTGTTTGCTCTCCTCTAAACCTCCAAAAACCATCAAAAGCTGTCAAGGCGAGAGAAAGCAGATGAAAGAACATAAAAACCCCCAGAAAACAAAAGGCTGAAAAAAAAAAAAAAACCAGTTTCCTGAAAAAAAAAAGAGCTCACCCCCTTGAGGGGAGTGGGAGGACCTAACTCAGGGAACATCATTGTCTGAAAACCCACGTGGCAGGCCCCTTCCCCAGAAAACCAACCAGGAAGGAAGGAAAAAAAAAAAAAAAAGACTACAAGAGAACAACCACCACTACTTCATAAATACAACTTTTATTTTTAACTCTTTACCAATATTCTGGTTCTTTTTTTTTATACATACAGATAATTTCTTAACCTATTTACCATCACACTGAGATGTCCAGTACATCAAATTCTTTAATAACCTTCTAACCTGAACTTTTTGATACATACACCCGTGTTTTTCTTTTGTTTTTCTATTTTTTAAATTTTAACTTAGTTTAGTCTAGTTTATTCTTTTTTTAATTTTTATTTTCTACTATACATATAGAGTTAAACTTCAAGGTAACCCCCTTTCCCCAATCAATGCTACCCCTATAGGCAAACCAGTTTCTAATCCCCCTGTAACTTAGGAAAGTTGAGTCCCTTAACAAAAACATCAAGATACCTTCAGGAAGAATCAAAATAACCTTCCTCACCCACACTGAGAATCTATAACCATTCTCCCAATTTTTCCTTCTGTCAGTGTTTCTGTGAATTTGTGTCTGTCCTGACAATATATAAATCTTATACTTGGGGTTCTTTCCGAGGAGGTTTTCCCCTTTTTTTTGCTTATATATACATATTTTTTTCTCTTGTCATATACTTTTATCACTCCTTTTGTCTGTCTGTTTTTGTTTGTATACTCCACAAATCTTACCTTGTGGCCCATTTGGGCTGAGCCTTCTCTTTTATCTTCCCTTTTTTTCCTATCTCTCTCTCTCTCTTTTTTTTTTCTTCCTTTTTTCTTTCCCCCTTTTTTTTCTTTCTTCTTCTCTATTTCTTTTTCTTTTCTTTTTTCTCTCATTTGGGTGGGGAATCCTGATTGCACAGAAGCGTTCCAGGGTGCACATTGACTGCACCACAATCGATAAGTCCAGCTGCATCTGTTTAGTCATCTCTTACCAAAATGACTAGGAGGAGGAATACCCAACAGAAGAAAAATACAGAGGATGGGCCTTCTGCAACAGAACTAATGGCTATCGACATAGACAATATGTCAGAAAAGGAATTCAGACTAACAATTATCCAGGCAATAGCTAGGTTGGAGAAAGCCATGGATGACCAAACAGAATTGATTAGGGCAGAACTGAAAGCCACCAGGGATGATGTTCACAATGTTAGGGCAGAACTGAAAGCCACCAGGGATGATGTTCAAAATGCTCTCAATGAGTTCCAGTCCAATCTAAATTCTCTAAAAGCTAGGGTAACTGAGACAGAAGATAGAATTAGTGATCTGGAGGACAAACAGATAGAGAGAAAGGATCAGGAGGAAGCCTGGAACAAACAGCTCAGAAGCCACGAAAACAGAATCAGGGAAATAAACGATGCCATGAAACGTTCCAACGTCAGAATTATTGGAATCCCTGAAGGGGAAGAAAAAGAAAGAAGTCTAGAAGATATAGTGGAAGAAGTTGTCTATGAAAATTTTCCCAATCTCACGAATGGAAACAATGTTCATGTACTAGAGGCAGAAAGATCTCCTCCCAAGATTTTAGATTCTCGAAAGTCCTCACGGCACCTTATAGTTAAAATGGGGAATTATGTTTCAAGAGAGACCCTCTTAAAAGCAGCTAGGACAAAGAAGCTTCTTACATACAGAGGAAAGCCCATTAAAATAACGTCAGACCTTTCCACAGAGACCTGGAAAGCCAGGAAGGGCTGGCAAAATATATTCAGAGTACTAAATGAGAAGAACATGCAACCAAGAATACTCTATCCAGCAAGACTGACATTTAAAATGGATGGAGAGATAAAGAGTTTCCAAGACCGGCAAGGTTTAAAAGACTATGCAACCACCAAGCCGACACTGCAGGAAATATTAAGGGGGGTCCTATAAAAGAGAAAAAAATCCTAAGAATATCATTGAACAGAAATATAGAAACAATCTATAGACAGAAAGACTTCAAAGGCAACACGATGTCAATAAAAACCTATCTCTCAATAATCACTCTCAATGTGAATGGCCTAAATGCGCCCATAAAACGACACAGGGTTGCAGATTGGATAAAACGACAGGACCCATCCATATGCTGTCTACAAGAGACCCATTTTGAACCTAAGGATACACCCAGACTGAAAGTGAAGGGATGGAGAAGCATCTTTCATGCCAATGGGCCTCAAAAGAAGGCCGGAGTAGCAATTCTCATATCAGATAAATTAGATTTTAAACTAAGGACTGTAGTCAGAGATACAGAAGGACACTACATAATTCTTAAAGGTACTATCCGCCAAGACGATCTAACAATTGTGAATATCTATGCCCCCAATATGGGAGCACCCAATTACATAAGAAAACTATTAATCAAGATAAAGAGCCATATTGATATGAATACAATAATAGTAGGAGATCTTAATACGCCTCTCTCAGAATAGACAGATCATCGAAGCAGAAAATTAATAAAGAAATAAGAGCATTGAATGAAACATTGGACCAGATGGACCTCATAGACATATACAGAACATTCCACCCTAAAACAACAGAATACTCATTCTTCTCAAGTGCACATGGAACCTTCTCCAGAATAGACCACATACTGGGTCACAAAGCAGGACTCAACCGATACCAAAAGACAGACATTATTCCCTGCATATTCTCCGATCACAATGCTTTGAAACTGGAGCTCAATCACAAGGAAAAGTTCAGGAGGAACTCAAACACCTGGAAGCTAAAGACCACCTTGCTTAAGAATGCTTGGATCAACCAGGAGATCAAAGATGAACTTAAACAATTCATGGAAACCAATGAGAATGAAGACACCTCGGTCCAAAACTTATGGGATACAGCAAAGGCGGTTCTAAGGGGGAAATACATAGCCATCCAAGCCTCCCTCAAAAACACTGAAAAATCCAGAATACACCAGCTGTCTCTACACCTTAAAGAACTGGAGAATCAACAACAAATCAAACCAACTCCACATGCAAGAAGGGAAATAATCAAGATTAGAGCAGAGATCAATGAGGTAGAAACGAGAGATACAGTAGAACGTATCAATGAAACTAGAAGCTGGTTTTTTGAAAGAATTAATAAGATCGATAAACCATTGGCCACACTAATCCAAAAGAAAAGAGAGAAAGCCCAAATTAATAAAATTATGAATGGAAAGGGAGAGATCACAACTAACACCAAGGAAATAGAAACAATCATCAGAAATTATTACCAACAGTTATATGCCAATAAGCTAAGCAACCTAGATGAAATGGATGCATTCCTGGAAAGCTACAAACTCCCAAAATTGAACCAGGAAGAAATTGACAACCTGAATAGACCGATATCTAGTAATGAGATTGAAGCAGTGATCAAAAACCTCCCAAAAAACAAGAGCCCAGGACCTGACGGATTCCCTGGGGAATTCTACCAAACTTTCAAAGAAGAAATAACACCAATTCTCCTGAAGCTGTTCCAAAAAATTGAAGCAGAAGGAAAACTTCCAGACTCTTTTTATGAAGCCAGCATTACCCTGATCCCCAAACCAGGCAAAGACCCTACCAAAAAGGAGAATTTCAGACCAATATCACTGATGAATATGGATGCAAAGATTCTCAACAAGATCCTAGCAAACAGGATCCAGCAGCACATTCAAAAGATTATCCACCATGACCAGGTGGGATTCATCCCTGGGTTGCAAGGTTGGTTCAACATTCGCAAATCAATCAGTGTGATAGAACACATCAATAAGAGAAGAGAGAAGAACCACATGGTCCTCTCAATGGATGCAGAAAAAGCATTTGACAAAATCCAGCATCCGTTCCTGATGAAAACACTTCAAAGTATAGGGATAGAGGGAACATTCCTGAACTTCATAAAATCTATCTATGAAAGACCCACAGCAAATATCATCCTCAATGGGAAAAAGCTTGCAGCCTTCCCGTTGAGATCAGGAACACGACAAGGATGCCCACTCTCACCACTCTTGTTCAACATAGTATTAGAAGTTCTAGCAACGGCAATCAGACAACAAAGAGAAATAAAAGGTATCCAAATTGGCAAGGAAGAAGTCAAACTCTCTCTCTTCGCAGATGACATGATTTTTTATATGGAAAACCCCAAAGACTCCACCCCCAAACTACTAGAACTCATACAGCAATTCAGTAACGTGGCAGGATACAAAGTCAATGTACAGAAATCAGTGGCTTTCTTATACACTAACAATGAAAATACAGAAAGGGAAATTAGAGAATCGATTCCATTTACTATAGCACCAAGAACCATAAGATACCTGGGCATAAACCTAACCAAAGAAGTAAAGGACCTGTACTCGAGGAACTACAGAACACTCATGAAAGAAATTGAAGAAGACACAAAAAGATGGAAGACTGTTCCATGCTCTTGGATTGGAAGAATAAACATTGTTAAAATGTCTATACTGCCTAGAGCAATCTATACTTTTAATGCCATTCCGATCAAAATCCCACCGATATTTTTCAAAGAGCTGGAGCAAATAATCCTAAAATTTGTATGGAGTCAGAAGAGACCCCAAATTGCTAAGGAAATGTTGAAAAACAAAAACAAAACTGGCGGCATCACGTTACCCGATTTCAAGCTTTACTACAAAGCTGTGATCACCAAGACAGCGTGGTACTGGCATAAAAACAGACACATAGACCAGTGGAACAGAGTGGAGAGCCCAGATATGGACCCTCAACTCTATGGTCAAATAATCTTCGACAAAACAGGAAAACATATTCAATGGAAAAAAGACAGTCTCTTCAATAAATGGTGCTGGGAAAACTGGACAGCGGTATGTAGAAGAATGAAACTCGACCATTCTCTTACACCGTTCACAAAGATAAACTCGAAATGGATAAAAGACCTCAATGTGAGACAGGAATCTATCAGAATCCTAGAGGAGAACATAGGCAGTAACCTCTTCGATATCAGCCACAGCAACTTCTTTCAAGATATGTCTCCAAAGGCCAAGGAAACAAAAGCAAAAATGAACTTTTGGGACTTCATCAAGATCAAAAGCTTCTGCAGAGCAAAGGAAACAGTCAACAAAACAAAGAGGCAACCCACGGAATGGGAGAAGATATTTGCAAATGACAGTACAGACAAAAGGTTGATATCCAGGATCTACAAAGAACGTCTCAAACTCAACACACACAAAACAGATAATCATATCAAAAAATGGGCAGAAGATATGAACAGACACTTCTCCAACGAAGACATACAAATGGCTATCAGACACATGAAAAAATGTTCATCATCACTAGCCATCAGGGAGATTCAAATTAAAACAACATTGAGATACCACCTAACACCAGTTAGAATGGCCAAAATTAGCAAGACAGGAAACAACGTGTGCTGGAGAGGATGTGGAGAAAGGGGAACCCTCTTACACTGTTGGTGGGATTGCAAGTTAGTGCAGCCACTTTGGAGAACAGTGTGGAGATTCCTGAAGAAATTAAAAATAGAGCTTCCCTATGACCCTGTAATTGCACTGCTGGGTATTTACCCCAAAGATACAGATGTAGTGAAAAGAAGGGCCATTTGTACCCCAATGTTTATTGCAGCAATGGCTACGGTCGCCAAACTGTGGAAAGAACCAAGATGCCCTTCAACGGATGAATGGATAAGGAAGATGTGGTCCATATACACAATGGAGTATTATGCCTCCATCAGAAAGGACGAATACCCAACTTTTGTAGCAACATGGACGGGACTGGAAGAAATTATGCTGAGCGAAATAAGTCAAGCAGAGAGAGTCAAGTATCATATGGTCTCACTTATTTGTGGAGCATAACAAATAACATGGAGGACATGGGGAGATGGAGAGGAGAGGGAGTTGAGGGAAACTGGAAGGGGAGATGAACCATGAGAGACTATGGACTCTGAAAAACAACCAGAAGGTTATGAAGGGGCGGCGGGAGCGGGTGGGGTGTGGTGGGGGGTTGAGGAACCAGGTGGTGGGTAATAGGGAGGGCACGTACTGCATGGAGCACTGGGTGTGATGCCAAAACAATGAACACTGTTATGCTGTAAATAAGCAAATAAAAATAAATAAATTAAAAAAAATAAAAAAAAATAAAATAAAAAAAAATCATTCACCGTGATTAAGTGGAATTTATTCCTAGGATGCAAGTGTGGTTCAGTATTCACAAAACAATCAATGTGATACATCATACTAAAAAGAGAAAGGATAAAAATCACATGATCATCTTAATAAAAGAAGAAGAAATATTTAACAAAGTACAATATCCATTGATGATAAAAACCCTCAACAAAGCAGGTTAAGAGGGAATCTCATTCAACATAATGGAGGCTATATATGGAAAATCCACAATGAACATCATCCTCAATGGTGAAAAACTGAGAGATTTTTCTCTAAGATCAGAAAAAATGATGCCCACTCTAGCCACTTTTATTCACACAGTACTGGAATTACTAGACACAGCAACCAAACAAGAAAAAGAAATAAAAAGCATATCATTGGTAAGGAGAGGTAAAACTTTCACTATTTGTAGTCACTATTTGCAGATGACATTGTACTACACATAGAAAACCCTAAGACTCCACAAAAAAAATTATCAGAACTGATAAATGAACTGATCAAAGTCACAAAACACAAAATTAATATACAGAAATCTTTTGCAGTTCTATACACTAATAATGAAATTCCAGAAAGAGAACCTAAGATAACAGTTCCATTGACAACTGCACCACAAAGAAAAAAAAATACCTAGGAATAAACTTAACCAAGTAAAGTACTCTGAAAACTATAAAATATTGATGAACGATCTGAAGATGACATGAACAAATGGAAAGATATTCCATGCTTGTGGATTGGAAGAATTAATGTTGTTAAAATATCCATGTTGCCAAAGCAGTCTACATATTAAAACAATGCTTATCAAAATACCAATAACAGTTTTCACAGAACTAAAGCAATAAATTCTAAAATATCTATGGACACACAAAAGGCCCCCAATAGTCAAAGCAATCTTGAAAAAGAAGAACAAATCTGGTGGTATCACAATCCCAGGTTTCAAGATATACTACAAAAATGTAATAATCAGAATAGTGTGGTACTGGCACAAAAATAGACATAATGGAACAGATTACAGAGCCCAGAAATAAACTCATGATTATATGGTCAATTAATCTATGACAAAGGAGGCAAGAATATATAATGGAGAAAAGATAGTCTCTTTCAAAAAAAAAGATAGTGCTGGAAACTGGATAGCTATGTGCAAAAAAATTAAACTGGAAGGGCACCTGGGTGGCTCAGTCATTAAGCATCTGCCCTCAGTTCAGGTCATGATTTCAGGGTTCTGGGATCAAGCCCTGCATTGAGCTGCTGCTTGGCAGGAGGCCTGCTTCTCCATATCCCACTCCTCCTGCTTGTATTTCCTGTCTTGCTTCATCTCCCTGTCAAATAGATAAATAAAATCTTTAAAAAAGAAAAAAAAAAGAATGAAACTGGACACTTTCTTACAGCACACACAAAAATAAATCCAAATAGAGTAAACACTTAAATGGAGACCTAAGACTGTAAAAACTCTAGAGGAAAACTGAGGCAGTAATTTCTTTGACATCAGCCATAGCAACATTTTTCTAGATACGTTTCCTGAGGCAAGAGAAACAAAAGCAATATGCAACTGCTGAAACTACACCAGAGCAAAAACCTTTTGCACAGTGAAGGGAACCATTGGCAACAACAAAAAGGCAACCTACTGAATGTGAGCAGATATTTACAAATGTTAAATTCAATACAGGGTTAATATCCAAGTATATTAAGAACTTATAAAACTCAATACCCCCAAAACAGTTAATCCAATTAAAAATGAGCAGAGGCCTTCAGCTCGGGTCATGATCTCAGGGTCCTGGGATCGAGCCCCACATAGGGTTCTCTGCTCAGCAGAGAGCCTGCTTCCCCTCTCTCTCTCTGCCTGCCTCTCTTCCTACTTGTGATCTCTCTCTCTCTGCCAAATAAATAAATAAAATCTTTAAAAAAAAATGGGCAGAGGCCTTGAATAGGTGTTTTTCCAAAGAAGACATGCAGATGGCCAACAGACACATTATGTTCAACATCACTAATGAAGTTCAATGTCATTAAGCATCAGGAAATACAAATGAAAACCACAATGAGATGTCACCTCACACCTGCCAGAATGGCTAGAAAAACAAAAGACAAGAAATAGCAAGTCTTGATGAGGATGTGGAGAAAAGGAGTCATCTTGCACTCTTCATAAGAATGCAAATTGGTGCAGTCACTGTGGAAAACAGTATGAAGTTTCCTCAAAAAAATTAAAAATCAAATTACCAATAATTTCACAACTGGGTACTTACCCAAAGGAAAAAAAACACTAATTTGAAAAGATATACGCACCCTTATGTTGTTGCAGCATCATTTATGATAGCCAAGATATGGAAGCAGCCCAAGCATCCATCCATAGATGAATGGACAAAGAAGTGGTATAGATTAAATAGATGATGGGGATTAAGGAATGCACTTGTGATGAGCACCAGGTGTTTTATGGAAGTGTTGAATCACTGTATTGTACACCTGAAACTAATATAACACTGCACATTAACTTACTGAAGTAAAATAAAAACTTAAAAGAGTCTTCTGAGTGGCTCAGTCAGTTAAGCATGTGACTCAATTTAGACTCAGGTCATAATCTCAGGGTCATGAGATGAGCGCTGAATTGAGTTCTGCACTCAGTGCAAAGTCTGCTTGAGATTCTCTCTTTCTCTCCCTCTGTCCCTCCCCATGCTTGTACACTCTGTAAACAAACAAACAAATAAAA
Source organism: Meles meles (assembly GCF_922984935.1). Classification (NCBI taxonomy): domain Eukaryota; kingdom Metazoa; phylum Chordata; class Mammalia; order Carnivora; family Mustelidae; genus Meles; species Meles meles. Next base: position 78,822,151 of record NC_060087.1, on the reverse strand, counting down.
TCTTCAGGAAAAAATTTAAATATAAATAAATAAAAACTTTAAAAAAACCAGAGTGTTAAAACGTTAGGATACAAAATAAGTACATTCTTATTTGGGGCTAGGGAGTTCTGGAACATGGAATTATGCCCACAAAGGGTATGTCTAGATGGGCCTACTGCATGCATTGTCTATAGCCCTATTTTCAAGCAGTGGTAGCTTAGCTATGTTTTAAAGCTGAAGGAAGTTTTGAAAGGTAGCTTATCAAGGATCTGGGTGTTGATGATACACAGAGTTTTCATTTACTCATTTAACAGTATTTATAGACTAGTAAGTAACAGGCACTATGCTAGACACCAGAGGTACAAAAACAGTCTCTACTTTAGTGAAACTTTCATTCTAGTTGGGACACAGATGTCACACAAATTATAAAAATAAACATGTGTTAGTAAAATGTGATAACTGCTAAAAATGAAAGACCAGAAATAGCATGGGCAAAAGCCCAGAGTTAGGAATGATCATAAAACTGCACCCTAAATTATTGCCATAATTAGCAGAAATCATAAATATAGCTGATGTTCATATTATGAGGAAAATCAGAATGCATCAGGAAGTTTGAGGGTCAGGTAGGCAAAAGATAGACCCCGTGAGGCATTGGAAGCCATAGTAAGGAGTTTTGTCTTTGAAAACTATTGGAAGCTCAAAGTTTTTGGCACAGTTTCTGGAAGGAGGGAAAGTAAGTTGGAAGATCTGCATTTTGAAAAGATGATTCTGCCCAGCATTTGAATATCATATTTCAAGAAGCATAACAAGTACATGGCTAGTGAACATTTTAATGGATATTGCCAAAGTTCAGGTGAGAGATGATGGCTTATGTTAGGGTAGTGGTGATGAAAATGGGGCAGATTGTATGCTAGGGAGTATTTAGCCCACTAAACAATTTTGACACAACCCATTGCAATGGAAAGTTTGAGCCTCACTACTCATATATGTTAAGTAAAATAGAGTTTCCTTATAGTTCAGCTGTTCAGTGAGGGTTAAAGCTCTGGGACATGCCATAAGCCACATCATAAGTGGCCAAGTCAGGCCTTGACCAGAGACATGTTCAGGTTGTGGATGCAGGGTAATAACCACTGATTATTTCTGTAAAAACAGTTTATCAAGCAGCTTGATGTAGTCTTAGCCTCAGTCAACCTACGATACTAATGGTGCACTGAGCAGAAAAGAAAGTATCATAAAAATAGCCTCTCATGTACAAAGAAATAAGCACCACCTCAATATGTATAATCCACATAATGAATGAATACTGACTATTGAATAGATACTATTGAACCCTAGTACTTCAATTCACAGTATAGATATGCTGAGGACTCTATTAAAGTGATTTTTAACTATTGAGAAGGGAATTAGGGAAACGTCAGTTGTCTTAGGTGTAAGTAAAGGAAGCTTAATGATTATTTCTCCTAAACCAAAAAAGAAAAAGAAAAGAAAAGGCAAGTCTATTGATTTTCTTCACGATTCATCTTCTGCAATGGTGTTTTTTTTCCTCTCTTTTAAGACTTCTGTAAGACTTTCATGAATAAAGGGATAGTTACCCCTTAAGACTAGGCTAGCTGGATAAGAGAATCCAAAAATGCCTTCTTTTGTAGACCTTCAATTTCTGGAGGAGATATATGCAGAATTTATCTCATGAATCTCAGTTTACAGTAGCTCTCTGATTTGCCTGGCTGATCCTGCTTTGTCAACTCTCCAGAATCCCTGGCACGTTAAATGGGCTAGCTGACATTCTTTTTGTTTACATCTCAGATCAACACCCTCTTCTCTACCTCCTAACTTCCCTGAATCCTGTTAAAGGAAGAACACTCTGAAGCAGTGGTTCTCAATTCTGGCTGTGTGTCAGAATCACTCAGTAGAACTTAGAAGTTAAGACTCCTTTGTTTGATTTTGGGTTAGACTCTCTGGAGGGTGATTCCCCTGAATATGCAGTTTTACAAAGCCTCCCAGGTGTTTTGGAAGCAGTGGATGACTGTTTTTGGAATCCCTGACTTGTGTTCCACTTACAGATTTCAAAGTCCCAGAGAAGACAGATCAGCATATTGTCCTTTATGCTCCTCTGAAGAAAGAATTTACCATTTCCTTGAGTATAGTATTGAATTGGAATAATAGTACTAACCCCAGATGATATAGAAGATACATAATTTCTTGTTGATGATAACAGCAACCATTTATTGAATTCTTAGTATGTGTTAGTCACTGTGCTGTGTTTTTCACAATTTTTAAATTTAACATTTTCTTTAATCCCATGAGGATTTACATTAACTGGATGTGGAAAATGACTCAGAGGAGTTAAGCAGCTTGCTGGAGAAGAAGTGACCAATTTAGGATTTGAACCCAGGACTGCCTGCTGGCAATATTCATGGTCTTAGCCACACAGCATCATCTCATAATAAAAACATGGCAGAACTGAAAACCAAATGAAGATCTTCCTCCTCTTCTGCATTCTCTGGAGCTCACTATAAGGTGCTTAAAGTGTGGACCAGAATTCCCCCTTTGGTTGTGGGAAGAGTCATGGCAGAGAAGACCTATAGTAGCTGCCCATAAAGAAGGATTGATCTCACTGGTAGTCTTAATGAAAATGGTTGTGATAACAAACCTTAGGGAAAAATCATAAGTACTTTGTGTACCTGGATGTTTTTAGGTTATTTCAGCCATACAATTCCAGTTAAAATCTTAGCCACTTCCTCTATTTTGTTGTGATGTCATTACTCACTGCAAAACACCCAGACAACCTAAAATTGCCAATACTTCAGATGAATCTGTTAGTAGCAGCAGAAGTTCCTTGATGCCAGTGTCTTCCTGTCCAGTATAACTCCCACAGTCTCCTACCCATTGGTAAACAGTACTTTCTGTTGGCTAACACAACCAGCTATTTTTGTTCAGACCCAGATGAAGTACAATAAACCCAAAACCCTGTTAAACTATCATAATCAAGGCAAAGTGTTCTGCTAGTCACAAAATGTTGACATATATGTGGCTGAGTTCTAAGCATTGGACAATAAACAAAAGGATTTTGTAAAAGATGTGATACCCATTGAGTTATTAACATTTGTGTCACAGGTTCTATTTCTGCTCCATTCACCAGAAACAAATAACACGCCAGCTTTGATCCTGTTATTTAAAAGAAGCTTCTAGGTGGTTCAGTTGGTTAAATATCCAACTCTTAATTTCTGCTCAGGTCATGATCTCAGGATCGTGATCTCAGGTTGTGAGATGGAGCCCCACTGTGGGCTCTGCACTCAGCGGGTTATCTGCTTGAGACTCTCACTCTCTCCCTCTGCCCCTCCTCACACCCTGTGCTCTAGCTTTTTCTCTAAAATTAATAAATAAATCTTTAAAAGGAAGCTACAAAATGATGTTGTACAAAGGTTGCCGATTACTAAAATTTTATTGGAATGCAGCACACTATTAATTGTCCTAAGATTCCTCATAATTAAGAGGAAATATATGCTAATGTTCTTATTTTTAAACCTTATTTTATATTTAATTCATATATAATGTTTGAACTATATGATTTTTTAAAGTTATTTATTTATTTATTTTAGAGAGACTGGGTCGGGGGGATAGAGAATCTCCAGCAGTCTCCTCACTAAGCAAGGAGCCTGAGAATGCAGTGATCAACTCCTGGACCTTGAGATCATGATCTGAGCTGAAACCAAGAGTTGGACACTTAACCAAATGAGCCACCACATGTTTAGGGAAAATTTTGTTTTGGTATTTCCTTTTTCATTGTGTATATACTATATCATATTTTAAATTGTGCCACACAGTATTTTAACCCCAGTAATGCACAGAATGAACATTTACTAGTTAATAGAAAGAATTTACCCATTTCTGGTTATCTGTGGAAATTAGATCACAGTATTGTGCTTCCTGAACAATCACATCTTAATGTAAGAGATAAAGCTACAGATAAAGCTACAGACAATGGAGATTGTTCAGTCAAGTGGACCAATTAGCCACAGAATGGCCCCATGCAAAGATTAGAGGCCTCTCCCTTGTCACTTTCTGAAATGCCTCCTTGATCCACTTTGTACAAGTAGAGACATGCTAAAATAGTTTGATACTATAAAACTGTTAACTGTCTAAAGTGACAACTGAGGCATATGTGAATTTTCTTTGTCACATCTGAAGACAAAAAAGTGGAAAGGGGAGACTTCAGGCTAAATTTTCAGAGGAGTCCAGATATAGAGGTTGATACATTCCAAGCTGCAACTGAGAAAGATGTGATTTTACATATAGCTGTCCCTCTCAAGAAACACAGGTCTCTGCCTTCCTTCTCCCATCTAAGTATATGGATGGACATTACTTTACAAATCAAGTCATGCCTTTTAAAAAGTCCTATAAGGGCAACAGTCAGCAACCTCAGCTTTTATTTTGTCCCATACATAAAAAACAATTGTCTCAGAGTTTTTTCCTTTGCCTTCAGAATTAACTACAATCAATCTCATGACCTTATTGGGAAGCTTCTGGAAATGCCACCAAACCTATGAGAAGTGTCTTGCCTGAGCTCAAGTGTATAACCACAAGAAAATAGGTATTTGGGATTTAGGTGGAGGGACCTATCCACTAAACTTGACTAACAGCTAAATTCAAAATTCTTACAACCTTTATTTAGGAAGACATGAGCTCTCAGCATATTATTCAACCTGAAAAATGCATATTTTGACTCCTGGACTTTTTTAAAAAATCAGAGTCATCCCAGGAACCCAGAACTTTAGAGGTAGAAATAATCTCAGTGCAATGATGACAGAATAACTTTTTCAGGCCAATTTTTATCCTAAGTAGATGCTATCAAAAGACAGGTCAGTCCCCTGGTACAAGCTGAACTGTCTACACATACTTTGGACAGTATGTAAAACATAATTCTCCTGAAATGAGTCAGTATTTTCCAGAAATATCTGCCTAATTAACTCTTTTAGCTCATTCTTATCAAAGCAAATATGAGATACCAGTTCCCCCCAATTTATGTTTTGTTGAGTATCAGAAGAGATACCATTAGCAAAACTCTATGACAACTAGTTTGTATTGTTGATTGCCCAAGAGGTCAAACACCAATTCCTCCACCATCTGTTTAGAAATTTGTGACAGGAGAAAATGGATCTGGCAAGGGAAACTTTTCCAGCTAGTCTTGGACAAAAGCATAATTCTTGTGTGTGGCTTCCTCTTCCTTTTCTTCGCAGTTTTGCACATAGCACAATGCTGTTTTAAAAGTGAAATCCACAAAAAAAAATCAGTGACTGGGCTGAAGAAGCACTATTTAGAACACTGCACACATTCAACAAGATAAAGCTTTAATCAAAGCAAAATACCATGTTATCAGTGGCAATGAAATTTCTTGCAAAGCTGGGCTCATCAGTGTTTCTACTTCCAGGTATCTTTTTCCTCCCACCTCCCTTATTTTCCCCCTTCTGTTGGCTCCTTAAAGCTGCACTAAATCATGTTGTGAAATAAAATAAGTTTGAATAGCGAAACCATTAAGGTTTCACATTCTGCACCATAACACTGTTAGAATTCAAGCTTGTTAGCAAGGCTCACAAATATTATCATCTCCTGTGGCAGCGATTTCCTATCCATCCAGGAAAGTGGTTTTTACTACCAGAGCCTACATCAACCATGCCTTATGAGTTGCAGATGGAGTCTCTTTGCCATACTTCCACATTCGGTTCTACAGGATACACAATTCACACATGTACATGAGGATGTCAGCATCTAGGATGGATTATATGCTAGCATCCTGCTGATTACATGATGGGAAAAGTAGTCCAATGGAATTTTTTTTTTTTTTTGAGAAGCAACGATGTTCCAAAGAAGAGGACTGGTGCCCAAGCACAAGTCTGCAGGGCCTGTCAGTTGTGTGGGATGTAGAAATACAATTGCCAAAAGGGAGCCAGGCAGGCAGGCAGGAGGCCTTTCCAACTAATCATGACTCTATTCAATAGACTGCCTATTTAGCAACAAGTTTAGGAGAGTAGAATTGGAGTGTGCATGGTCAATTTGAAAAATGTTGGAAAATTTGTTTTGAGACTACCAAACAAAGCAATAGCTGTCTTTGAGTGTTATCAATCTCCCCTTACATTTTCTCCCCTCCCCTCTCTACCTAGAAGGGCTTAGAGTCTTTGAAAAAGTCATCTCATTTCCTAACAAAAAGAGAACGGCAAGTCAGATGAAGAATTCTTTACGGGGTAAACTATCCATGCTTGGAGTGAAATGGGAAATGATTTTACTTTTTTTAAATAGTAAAATTCTTAAGACAAAGTGGGTCAGCAATTTGCATATGTAAAAAGGTTAACACTAAGCAAGCACTTTTTATTTCCCTTGATTATCAGAATTAAACTAAAGCTTGGAAAGTCTGAAATTTGGCATATTTCAAATCTTTTCAGGGTTAATTGCTATACCTAGCTAGGGTATAAAAGAAGGAATGTGTCTTAAAATTGACAGAAAGATCAGAGGAGAGATAATATGCTGAGAAGAAACAAGTTTGCATTTTCCTAACTCAAAAATAGTTTTCTAATTGGGGTTTTGATAAGGAAAGTTAACTTCTGTGGGACTCTGAAAAGAAAGTAGATACTTTCTAATCATCTTTTTTTTTATTCGTTTATTTGTTTATTTACAGCATAACAGTGTTCATTGTCTTGGCATCACACCCAGTGCTCCATGCAGTACGTGCCCTCCCTATTACCCACCACCTGGTTCCTCAACCTCCCACCCCCCCCCCCCCCGCCCCTTCAAAACCCTCTGGTTGTTTTTCAGAGTCCATGGTCTCTCATGGTTCATCTCCCCTTCCAGTTTCCCTCAACTCCCTCTCCTCTCCATCTCCCCATGTCCTCCATGTTCTTTGTTATGCTCCACAAATAAGTGAGACCATATGATACTTGACTCTCTCTGCTTGACTTACTTCGCTCAGCATAATTTCTTCCAGTCCCGTCCATGTTGCTACAAAAGTTGGGTATTCATCCTTTCTGATGGAGGCATAATACTCCATTGTGTATATGGACCACATCTTCCTTATCCATTCATCCGTTGAAGGGCATCTTGGTTCTTTCCACAGTTTGGCGACCGTAGCCATTGCTGCAATAAACATTGGGGTACAGATGGCTCTTCTTTTCACTACATCTGTATCTTTGTGCTAAATACCCAGCAGTGCAATTGCAGGGTCATAGGGAAGCTCTATTCTTAATTTCTTCAGGAGTCTCCACACTGTTCTCCAAAGTGGCTGCACTAACTTGCATTCCCACCAACAGTGTAGGAGGGTTCCCCTTTCTCCACATCTCTAATCATCTTTTAATCATTTTTTTCTAATCATCAGCTATGACCTGGAATGTACATTAACTATGAATTCTTGCTTTTGGACCAATGGCATAGGAATACAGGTAATACAGGAATAAAAGTAAAACCATGTTTTCATCTTCCTGGAAAACAGAAATACTAGCAATAGGAAAAATGCTTCTGAATGGTTTATCTTCCCAGAAGGAAAAAAGAGATTCAAAGAATATCTCTAAAAGCATACTGCAGCAATAGTCCTGTTGGGGGTCTTATCTATTCGCTCACCACAGGAACTCTGAGAAGACAAGAAATGTCACCAAAATTGCATCCCTCAGTTCCATGGGAGAGATGAAGAAAGCATTTCAGGACTGAGTGGTTTCTGGGAAATTAGGGAGAAAGACTCTTAAATTTTGAAACATATTCAAGTCTCTGTCCTTCTTGTGTTGCCCTAGGATTCATTCCACAAAAGAAGGAATTTATAGTCAATACAAATTGCATATATTCTATACAGCAATGAATAGAAATAAAAATATTTAGGGGCTCCTGATAGCTCAGGCAGTTGAGCATCTGACTCTTGATTTTGGACAGGTCATGATCTCAGGGTTGTGAGACTGAGCAGCACATTGGGCTCCACACTGGGCATGAAGTTGGCTTGGGATTCTCTCTCTCCCTCTTTCTCTGCTCCTCTCCATCTTAAAAGAAACAGAATATTTACTTCAACCACAGAGGCTCTAAGCTGCAACAACAAAACCTTTCTCTGGAGTCCATTTACCCATCTTGATTCCACTGTATTTTTCTCCTTCTTTCTCAGACCAACCCTTGAAAAATAGTGGTTTACTTGATATTCTCTGTCTCTATTTGCCTGTTTCTCAGTCACTTCTCAAGCCAGTGCATTCTGATTTTCTCTACAACCTCTAGAATCACCCACCCAACTACTACAACTTCCTTAAGGATATTCTAAGCATGGTAGCTGGTGGCCTGCATAAAAAAATCCATGTTCTCTTTTTAGTCTTGTTCTATATTATTTGACCTACCATCAGCATTTGATATTTGATTTTCCTCCTTCATGTTCTCTCCTGTTGTTTTGTTACACTACCCTCTACTTCTGTTTTTTAAATTTTTTAATGACATATAGTTAACACACAATGCTACATTAATTTCAAGTGCACAACATAGTGACTGCACAATTCTATACATTAGTCTATGCTCACCACAATTGTAGCTACCAAACAATGCTATTACAATGCCATTGACTATATTCCCTATGTTATAACTTTTATTCTTGTGACTTATTTATTCCATAACTGAAACTCTGTATGTCTTACTCCTTTTCATCCATTTTACTCATCACTCCACCCCTCTCTCTTTTGGCAACCATCAATTTGTTCTCCGTATTTATGGGTCTGTTTCTGCTTCATTTACTCATTTTTTTTAAATATTCCACATGTAAGTGAAATCATATGGTATTTGTCTTTCTCAGTCTGACTTATTTCTCTTAGTATAATACTCTCTCGGTCAATCCATGTTGTAGCAAGTAGCATGATCTCATTCTTTCTTACAGCTGAGCAATATTACATGGTGTGTGTATGTGTGTATATTTGTGTGTGTATGTGTGTGCATACACACACTAACCTGATACACACACACACACACACACACACACACACACACACACACACCTTCTTTATCTATTCATCTATCAATGGACACTTAGGTTGCTTCCATACCTTACCTACTTCATTTCAACTTATCTGACTACTCTTTTTCATATGTTTTGCAAGCTTCTCTTTCTCCAACCAGTCTTTAAATGCAGGTGTTCCTAAAAAGCTATCTTCTAGGTCCTGTGCTTTTTTACTCTATGTGTTCCTCATGGTCTAGCTCATCCACTCACACTACTTCATAAGTTTAGCTTCATGCCTGACCTCTCTTTTATGCTTCAGTTTAGTTTGTATATATAACTAATTGGCATCTCCACTTGGACATCTTAAAAATAGCTTAAACTCCAAACTTTAATATTGAAATCATCTTCCTCCCCAAACCAGCTACTTGTCTTATATTTCCTATCCAATAAATGACATCACCACTCTTCCCCCGGTAAGTTATGTAAACCAGAAACAAGGTGCTATCCTTGATTCTTTTCTCTGTTTTCACATATCTAAGTTGACTATATTCTACCTCTCAAATCTTCCCAGTCTGCTCTACTCACTGGACTACTACCCTAGCTCAGGCCACCACCACTTGTAGCCTGTCCACTACAACAATAGCCATTTAACTCTTTTCCCCTTTGCCCCTCATTGCCCTTTACCAATTAGTGCTGTCACATTACAAAGTGGTCTTTTTCAGATGCAATACTAATTGTGACACTCCTCTATTTACATCTAATACATGGCTTCCTGTTACAACATGATAAAGTCAAAGTTTTTAGAATGAATTACAAGGTTCCTTGTGATCTACAGTTTTTTTTTCTTTTTTTTAACTTCTCAGTCCTATTTCTCACTACACTTCCCTTTATGTTTTATATTCCAGTTGCGCTTAGGTATTTTTTCAGTTTTTCAAAGTTGTCGGGTTCTTTCCTTTCCCCCAAACTTTCATACCTGCCATCTTCTGGAAACAATCTCCTACCCTACCCCACCTCTTTTCCTCCTGGCTTCTGTGATCCATTTGAGCTGCTATTTCCTCATACTGTATAATTTATTCCTTCCCTTGGATAACAATTATTAAACTTTTATGTAATTATGTATTTCTTCTTCTGTTAAACTGTATTTGTTCTCTGTATTTATGGGTCTGTTTCTATTTCTTTGTTTATTCATTTTTTAATATTCCACATATAAGTGAAATCATATGGTAACCTCCATGAAGGTAGAAAACTTTTATGTCTTATTCACCACTTTATCACCAGTACCTAGCACAAATGCTTAACAAATATTTAGTGAATGATTGTTTGACTGAATAAGGGAGTTATGGAAAAGGAGGTAGGAAAAAAGTACTTACATATTCTTTTTTTAAAGTAGGTTCCACAACCAGTGTGGAGCCCAAAATGGAGCTTGAACTCATGACCTTGAGATCAATTCCTGAGCTGAGATCAAGAGTCAGACACTTAACTGACTGAGCCATTCAGGCACTCCAAGACTTACATATTCTTTATCTTTCAAGAGTGGTTAATAGTTAATGAGAAATGCTAATAGTTACTCAAATACCTCATGGTTATTTCTAGAGGAGATTGTTTTAATACTTGGAAAACTATAAACTCAAAAGACTAAGTCTACTTTGGATTGGACATACAAAATAATTGTAATAATCAATCATTCAGACTACCTAAGGATATTTGAAAATGCTATGACCATGTAGTAGATTGATTCTTCCAGAATCAAGAGCAGCAGAGCAAGAATGCAGGCACTAGAAGTACCTCATGAATGGGAGATTGAAGGCACAGGTGAGTGCCTCTGTAACAGGGTAAGGACACCAGCTCTAGTGGTGGCAGAGAAATCAACGATGAGCTCAATAATCATCATAAACAAGAATTACAAATGCCAATGTCACTGCAGTGGAAATTATAAGCCACTATGAGCCTTTAAAAAAGGAATACTGATTTTTGGAGCTACTGGCATACTTCTGCAATAAAAAATTTGTTTTGTTAAAGGGAAATGGTAGGAGAGTGTTTGTAGCTTGAATTCTGCTTAAGGTACTCTTAGTTCCATTCTCCATATATGGGGCATTCTTAGCTCCATTCTCCATATACAAATTGAGTAACCATTTCTTCTGAGTCAAGAGAGAGAGGAAGATATGCAAGCCTTCCTTGATTGCCTATTCACTTTTAACCATTAAGTTATCATGGATATGCTAGCTACCAATTACTCCCTTCCCTTATGGGTTTACATCTGTAGCTAATACAAGATTTTCAAAGAGGTATCACCTAGTACCTTTCCTTACATATAGTGATTCTTTAACCTGCTTCTTACTTTCTAAACTCCAAATGGAAAAGAAAACAGAAAAAAAAAATCTTTCAGGTTGCAAAACATGCTGAAAATGATAAGGATATGGAAGAGAAATCAAACTTGGCACCTACACATTTCTGACTGAGCAACACAGTTTCCCTTCATCTAAAGATATTTGATTTTGGAGGAACAAAGTTCTAGAGAATTCAAAACAACATATTGAGCATATGTAATGCCATATTATCTTCTGTACCTCTACAAGGACATACTGAACTGCTTTACCTTTAGTGTGCACATGTGTGGTCATTTGAATGTATGATTCAAAAGGAAGAAGAAAAAGAAACAGAAGGGAAAAGACCTTGAGAAGATATTAAGCACCATAAAGCAAAATTGATCTCCATCTCCCATGTTCCTTCCAGGAATCTAGTATGCTCAACATTGCCCAGAGCAGAAGCCAAATCACCTACACTTAACAGTTGGGTTCATCAGCTCCAAAAAGGCTTTCCAGAAGTTTCATAAAAGCAATAAAATGAATTTAAATAATAACAAAAAACATTATAGTCCTGGAAATTGCAACCATAGCCATTGTAGAATGGTTATAAGGAAAAGATGGGAGCATGGTTATAAATTCTCAGTGTGGGCGAGGAAGGTTATTTTGATTCTTCCTGGAAGTATCTTAATGTCTTTGTTAAGGGACTCAACTTTCCTAAGATAAAGGGGGATTAAAAATTGGCTTACCTATAGGGGTAGCATTGATTGGGGAAAGGGGATTACCTTGAAGTTTAACTCTATATGTATATTAGGAAATAAAAATTAAAAAAGAATAAACTAGACTAAACTAAATTAAATTTAAAAAAAAATTTTTAAATAGAAAAGCAAAAGAAAAACACGGGTGTATGTAACAAAAAGTTCAGGTTAGAAGGTTATTAAGGAATTTTATGTACTGGACATCTCACTGTGATGGTAAATAGGTTAAAAAAATTATCTATATATAGGAGTCAAGATGGCAGAGAAGTAGCAGGCTGAAACTACATCAGGAAGCAGGAGATCAGCTCGATAGTTTATCTAAACATTGCAAACACCTACAAATCCAACGGGAGATAGAAGAGAAGAAGAACAGCAACTCTAGAAACAGAAAATCAACCACTTTCTGAAAGGTAGGACTGGCGGAGAAGTGAATCTAAAACGACCGGAAGATAGACCGCGGGGGGAGGGACCGGCTCCCGGCAAGCGGCGGAGGAACGGAGCACAAAATCAGGACTTTTAAAAGTCTGTTCCACTGAGGGACATTGCTCCAGAGGCTAACGAAGGGTGAAGCCCACGCGGGGTCAGCATGGCTGCAGGTCCCGCAGGGTCACAGAAGGATCGGGGGTGTCGGAGTGTCGCAGAGCTCACAGGTATAAGAACGGAGAAGCCGGCTGCAGAGACAGAGCCGAGGACTGAACTCTCAGCTCGGGGTTACCGAACTGGTCGCGGGCTGGGTGAGCTCGGAGCGCGGCTAGAGGCTGGGGATACGGGAGTGATTGGGTGCTGTCCTCTGGGGGTGCACTGAGGAGTGGGGCCCCAGGCTCTCGGCTCCTCCGGGCCAGAGACTAGGAGGCCGCCATTTTCATTCCTGTCCTCCGGAACTCTACGGAAAGCGTTCAGGGAACAGAAGCTCCCAAAAGCGAACCCGAGCCGATTACTTACTCCAGCCGCCGGTAAGGGCGGTGCAATCCCGCCTCGGGCAAAACACTTGAGAGTCACTACAACAGGCCCCTCCCCCAGAAGATCAACAAAATATCCAGCCAGGACGAAGTTCATCTATCAAGGAAAGTAGGTTCAAATCCTAAGAAAGCAGCGCAATTCCAGAGGAGGAGAAAGCAAAGCACGGAACTCATGGCTTTCTCCCCATGATTCTTTAGTCTTGCGGCTACTTCAATTTTTTTTTTCTTTTTTCTTTTTTCAATTTTTTTTTCTTTTTTCTTTTTTCAATTTTTTTTTTCTTTTTTCTTCTTCTGCTAAATTTTTTAAAACTTTTACCCTTTTCTTTTTTAACGTTTTTTGACTAGTTTATCTAAATATATATATTTTTTCTTTCTTTTTTATATTTTTTCTTTATTTGTTTTATTTTTAAAATTTTTTCTTTTTTTTTTTCTGAACCTCTTTTTATCCCCTTTCTCCCCCCCACAATTTGGGGTCTCTTCTCATTTGGTTACAGCGCATTTTTCTGGGGTCTTTGCCACCCTTTTAGTATTTTATTTGCTCCTTCATATCCTCTTATCTGGACAAAGTGACAAGGCGGAAAAAATCACCACAAACAAAAGAACAAGAGACAGTACCGAAGGCTAGGGACCTAATCAACACAGACATTGGTAATATGTCAGATCAAGAGTTCAGAATGACGATTCTGAACATTCTAGCCGGGCTCGAAAAAGGCATGGAAGATATTAGAGAAACCCTCTCTGGAGATATTAAAGCCCTTTCTGGAGAAATTAAAGAACTAAAATCTAACCAAGTTGAAATCAAAAAAGCTATTAATGAGGTGCAATCAAAAATGGAGGCTCTCACTGCTAGGATCAATGAGGCAGAAGAAAGAATTAGTGATATAGAAGACCAAATGACAGAGAATAAAGAAGCCGAGCAAAAGAGGGACAAACAGCTACTGGACCATGAGGGGAGAATTCGAGAGATAAGTGACACCATAAGACGAAACAACATTAGAATAATTGGAATTCCAGAAGAAGAAGAAACAGAGAAGGGAGCAGAAGGTCTATTGGAGAGAATTATTGGAGAGAATTTCCCTAATATGGCAAAGGGAACAAGCATCAAAATCCAGGAGATGCAGAGAACCCCCCTCAAAGTCAACAAGAATAGGTCCACACCCCGTCACCTAATAGTAAAATTTACAAGTCTTAGTGACAAAGAGAAAATCCTGAAAGCAGCCCGAGAAAAGAAGTCTGTAACATACAATGGTAAAAATATTAGATTGGCTGCAGACTTATCCACAGAGACCTGGCAGGCCAGGAAGAGCTGGCATGATATATTCAGAGCACTAAAAGAGAAAAACATGCAGCCAAGAATACTCTATCCAGCTAAGCTATCATTGAAAATAGAAGGAGAGATAGAAAGCTTCCAGGACAAACAAAAACTGAAAGAATTTGCAAACACCAAACCAGCTCTACAGGAAATATTGAAAGGGGTCCTCTAAGCAAAGAGAGAGCCTAAAAGTAGTAGATCAGAAAGGTACAGAGACAATATACAGTAACAGTCACCTTACAGACTAATAATGGCACTAAATTCATATCTCTCAATAGTTACCCTGAATGTTAATGGGCTAAATGCCCCAATCAAAAGACACAGGGTATCAGAATGGATAAAAAAAACAAAACCCATCAGTATGTTGCCTACAAGAAACTCATTTTAGACGCGAAGACCCCTCCAGATTTAAAGTGAGGGGGTGGAAAACAATTTACCATGCTAATGGGCATCAGAAGAAAGCTGGGGTGGCAATCCTTATATCAGATCAATTAGATTTTAAGCTAAAGACTATAATAAGAGATGAGGAAGGACACTATATCCTACTCAAAGGGTCTGTCCAACAAGAAGATCTAACCATTTTAAATATCTATGCCCCTAACGTGGGAGCAGCCAACTATATCAACCAATTAATAACAAAATCAAAGAAACACATCAATAATAATACAATAATAGTAGGGGACTTGAACACTCCCCTCACTGAAATGGACAGATCATCCAAGCAAAAGATCAACAAGGAAATAAAGGCCTGAAATGACACACTGGACCAGATGGACATCACAGATATATTCAGAACATTTCATCCCAAAGCAACAGAATACACATTCTTCTCTAGTGCACTTGGAACCTTCTCCAGAATAGATCACATCCTGGGTCACAAATCATGTCTCAACCGGTATCAAAAGATTGGGATCATTACCTGCATATTTTCAGACCACAATGCTCTAAAGCTAGAACTCAATCACAAGAGGAAAGCTGGAAAGAACCCAAATACATGGAGACTAAACAGCATCCTTCTAAAGAATGAATGGGTTAACCAGGAAATTAAAGAAGAATTGAAAAAATTAATGGAAACAAATGATAATGAAAACACAACAGTTCAAAATCTATGGGACACAGCAAAGGCAGTCCTGAGAGGAAAATATATAGCGGTACAAGCCTTTCTCAAGAAACAAGAAAGGTCTCAAGTACACAACCTAACCCTACACGTAAAGGAGCTGGAGAAAGAACAAGAAAGAAACCCTAAACCCAGCAGAAGAAGAGAAATCATAAAGATCAGAGCAGAAGTCAATGAAATAGAAATCAAAAAAACAATAGAAAAAATCAATGAAACTAGGAGCTGGTTCTTTGAAAGAATCAATAAGATTGATAAACCCCTGGCCAGACTCATCAAAAAGAAAAGAGAAAGGACCCAAATCAATAAAATCATGAATGAAAGAGGAGAGATCACAACTAACACCAAAGAAATACAGACAATTATAAGAACATACTATGAGCAACTCTACGCCAACAAATTGGACAATCTGGAAGAAATGGATGCATTCCTAGAGACATATAAACTACCACAACTGAACCAGGAAGAAATAGAAAACCTGAACAGGCCCATAACCAGTAAGGAGATTGAAACAGTCATCAAAAATCTCCAAACAAACAAAAGCCCAGGGCCAGATGGCTTCCCAGGGGAATTCTACCAAACATTTAAAGAAGAACTCATTCCTATTCACCTGAAACTGTTGCAAAAAATAGAAATGGAAGGAAAACTTCCAAACTCATTTTATGAGGCCATCATCACCTTGATCCCAAAACCAGACAAGGATCCCACCAAAAAAGAGAACTACAGACCAATATCCTTGATGAACACAGAAGCAAAAATTCTCACCAAAATACTAGCCAATAGGATTCAACAGTACATTAAAAGGATTATTCACCACGATCAAGTGGGATTTATTCCAGGGCTGCAGGGTTGGTTCAACATCCGCAAATCAATCAATGTGATACAACACATTAATAAAAGAAAGAACAAGAACCATATGATACTCTCAATAGATGCTGAAAAAGCATTTGACAAAGTACAGCATCCCTTCCTGATCAAAACTCTTCAAAGTGTAGGGATAGAGGGCACATACCTCAATATTATCAAAGCTATCTATGAAAAACCCACCGCAAATATCATTCTCAATGGAGAAAAACTGAAAGCTTTTCCGCTAAGGTCAGGAACACGGCAGGGATGTCCATTATCACCACTGCTATTCAACATAGTACTAGAAGTCCTAGCCTCAGCAATCAGACAACAAAAAGAAATTAAAGGCATCCAAATCGGCAAAGAAGAAGTCAAACTATCACTCTTCGCAGATGATATGATACTATATGTGGAAAACCCAAAAGACTAAACTCCAAAACTGCTAGAACTTGTACAGGAATTCAGTCAAGTGTCAGGATATAAAATCAATGCACAGAAATCAGTTGCATTTCTGTACACCAACAACAAGACTGAAGAAAGAGAAATTAAGGAATCAATCCCATTTACAATTGCACCCAAAACTATAAGATACCTAGGAATAAACCTAACCAAAGAGGCTAAGAATCTATACACAGAAAATTATAAAGTACTCATGAAAAAAATTGAGGAAGACACAAAGAAATGGAAAAATGTTCCATGCTCCTGGATTGGAAGAATAAATATTGTGAAAATGTCCATGCTACCTAAAGCATTCTACACATTTAATGCAATCCCTATCAAAATACCATCCATTTTTTTCAAAGAAATGGAACAAATAATCCTAAAATTTATATGGAACCAGAAAAGACCTCGAATGGCCAAAGGAATATTGAAGAACAAAGCCAAAGTGGGTGGCATCACAATTCCGGACTTCAAGCTCTATTACAAAGCTGTCATCATCAAGACAGCATGGTACTGGCACAAAAACAGACACATAGATCAGTGGAACAGAATAGAGAGCCCAGAAATCGACCCTCAACTCTATGGTCAACTAATCTTCGACAAAGCAGGAAAGAATGTCCAATGGAAAAAAGACAGCCTCTTCAATAAATGGTGCTGGGAAAATTGGACAGCCACATGCAGAAAAATGAAATTGGACCACTTCCTTACACCACACACGAAAATAGACTCCAAATGGATGAAGGACCTCAATGTGAGAAAGGAATCCATCAAAATCCTTGAGGAGAATGCAGGCAGGAACCTCTTCGACCTCAGCTGCAGCAACATCTTCCTAGGAACAACGGCAAAGGCAAGGGAAGCAAGGGCAAAAATGAACTATTGGGATTTCATCAAGATCAAAAGCTTTTGCACAGCAAAGGAAACAGTTAACAAAACCAAAAGACAACTGAAGAATGGGAGAAGATATTTGCAAACGACATATCAGATAAAGGGCTAGTATCCAAAATCTATAAGGAACTTAGCAAACTCAACACCCAAAGAACAAACAATCCAATCAAGAAATGGGCAGAGGACATGAACAGACATTTCTGCAAAGAAGACATCCAGATGGCCAACAGACACATGAAAAAGTGCTCCACGTCACTCGGCATCAGGGAAATACAAATCAAAACCACAATGAGATATCACCTCACACCAGTCAGAATGGCTAAAATTAACAAGTCAGGAAATGACAGATGCTGGCGAGGATGTGGAGAAAGGGGAACCCTTCTACACTGTTGGTGGGAATGCAAGCTGGTGCAACCACTCTGGAAAACAGCATGGAGGTTCCTCAAAATGTTGAAAATAGAACTACCCTACGACCCAGCAATTGCACTACTGGGTATTTACCCTAAAGATACAGACGTAGTGATCTGAAGGGGCACGTGTACCCGAATGTTTATAGCAGCAATGTCTACAATAGCCAAACTATGGAAAGAACCTAGATGTCCATCAAGAGATGAATGGATAAAGAAGATGTGGTATATATACACAATGGAATACTATGCAGCCATCAAAAGAAATGAAATCTTGCCATTTGCGACGACGTGGATGGAACTAGAGCGTATCATGCTTAGTGAAATAAGTCAATCGGAGAAAGACAACTATCATATGATCTCCCTGATATGAGGACATGGAGAAGCAACATGGTGGGTAGGGGGATAGGAGAAGAATAAATGAAACAAGATGGGATTGGGAGGGAGACAAACCATAAATGACTCTTAATCTCACAAAACAAACTGGGGGTTGCTGGGGGGAGGTGGGATTGGGAGAGGGTGAGGGGGCTATGGACATTGGGGAGGGGAGGCGAACCATAAGAGACTATGGACTCTGAAAAACAACCTGAGGGTTTTGAAGGGTCAGGGGTGGGAGGTTGGGGGAACAGGTGGTGGGTAATAGGGAGGGCACGTTTTGCATGGAGCACTGGGTGTTGTGCAAAAACAATGAATACTGTTATGCTGAAAAAAATAAATAAAATGGCGAAAAAATTATCTATATGTATAAAAAAAAGAACCAGAATATTGGTAAAGAGTTAAAAATAAAAGTTGTATTTATGAAGTAGTGGTGGTTGTTCTCTTGTCATCTTTTTTTTTTTTCCTTCCTTCCTGGTTGGTTTTCTGGGGGAGGGGCCTGCCACGTGGGTTTTCAGACAATGATGTTCCCTGAGTTAGGTCCTCCCGCCCCCCTCAAGGGGATGGGCTCTGAGGAAACCGTTTTTTTCAGGCTTTTGATCTCCGGAACTTTTTATGTTCTTTCATCTTTTTTCTCTCGTCTTGACAGCTTTTGATGGTTTTTGGAGGTTTAGAGGAGAGCAAACTTCACCCCAACCTCCCTCTCAGAGAGAAGCCTCAGAATGTTGTGCAGAGCTGCTGGCAGAGTCGGTTCTGAGTCACGGTTCCTGGGGATGCAGGATCTCCTCCTTGTACCCAAAACCACAGCAGCGGTGGCTGTCTGGGCAGCTCCAGACGACCAGAGAGGTTCCAAGCAGCGATCACACACTGAGATTTTCCCGCTGGCCCAGGCTGGGGATGCCTGGTTTTTCAGGTTGCCAGAGCTCCAGGCTACTACCTGTGCACACCTCTCCCAGGGGAGGGTGTAGGACGCGTGCATTTTGGGAATGCCATCTGGCCAGGCTCCCAGCCCCTCTCAGGAGCTGGACCCCACACGTTCTCAGGGGAGCTGATGGCTCAGGCGCGCTGGCGGCTCAGGGACCAAGACTTGCTTTCTCTGCCACACTCTCTCTGACTCAGCACCAGGGGAGGCTGTCCTGGTTCCAGGGACTTAAGCCCCTGGCCCCAACCACCCCGATTCCCACAATTTCCCCCCGGGATCCTTTGCTCTTTTTTTTTTTTTTTTTTTGAGTGCTTTCAACCAGACTCCAAGCTAATGCTGGTCCCCAGATGCAGGGCACTCTCCTATTGGGGTATTACTTTCCAATCGGTCACCTCTGGTGGCTCCCTCCCCCTTTTGTTTATCTTCCAATATCAGTCTGATGTTCCCACTCTGCTTTACCTGCCACTGGCGTCTTCTGCTCCTGTCGAGATCCAGACATGTATAATTCTGATCTCAGGCTGATTTCATGGGTGCTCGGAGTTCTTTGGTAGGTAATCAGGTCACTTTAGGGTACAGGTTGAAATGGTGCCGCCTCCTACTTCCCTGCCATCTTGATCCCCCTCAACCACAGCCATTGGAGATTATACTTTTAGAACATGTTCTGGTGCTCGCTTTGGCAGCACATATACTAAAATTGGAACAAGTTCTGGAAAAAAAAGATTGCCTTATTTCTCAATACTGTACCATGTTTCTACCCTTAATTATTAAATATATTAATGATGTATCTGCCTACTTATAGAATTATAATCTATATTTCCCTGAAGACATCCATTTGTAAATAGTAAATGTCATCAGGAATAAGCCAATGTGGTGTTCATTTCCTACACATTCAGATTCCCCACAGCCACAAGCTACTGTTCTGAGAAAATATATGTATATTGAGTGTTTTGTTTCACCATGATGCCATGTTAAAAGAGCACTTAAAATATTACAACATGGGTGAATGTAACTATTTTTATAACCCGGATTTTCACCTCCCTTTCTGTGCCTTTTCTGCTTTCTCAGTCTTCTCAGGATCTCTCCTTATCAATATAACTGTGGGTGTATGTGTGTATGTCTGTCTCCTTTTTCTTTTCTTTTCTTTCTTCCCCTTATAGCTGCACTTTTCTTATTTTGAAAATTTGCTTGGAATATTTATTTATTTTAGTCTTTCATTGGCCCTATTAATCCCTTGTATGCAAGCCTCTATGCATCTAACTTTTTTCTGTCTTTCTTCTTTCTGAATTTCTATTCACCTTTCAGGGACTAAGGAATATCTGACCTTTTCTGTAAACCTTTTCATGACATTTCATCACTACTCCTTTCCCAGCCCCTATTTCTTTTACTTTCATCTCTTACAGCCCTTTCACATCTGGGGTGTAATCTGCAATGGGAAGGGGCAATATAATTGACCAGGTCTGCTCTCAGAGCCTGTCAGACATGATATCTAATGTGATTGAAGTATACTGGAAGGAACCCTTGATATAAATGATCTCTACTCTAGTGCTTCAATACTCATAATTTTACTGTTGGAGCCTAACCCAATTGCTACTAAAAGGAAAAGGAAGGTGTGGTTCTCATGTTGGTAGTCTTGAATGGTGGTTCTAAATCAATGGCCCATATGATTTTTATTTGAAGTTTAAGTTTAAACTTTAAGTTAAACTTTATATCCATTCATCAGTCAGTGGACACATGAGCTCATTCCATAATTTGGTTATTGTAAGTAAGCATTGGGTTTCATGTATCCCTTCAAATTAGTGTGTTTTAATTCTTTGGTTAAATACCTAATAATGCAATTGCTACATCTTAGGGTAGCTCTATTTTTAAATTCCTGAGGAACCTTCATACTATTTTCCAGAGTAGCTACACCAGCTTTCATTTCCACTAATAGTGCAAGATGGTTAATATTTCTCCACATCCTTGAAAACACCTGTTGTTCCTTGCATTTTTTATTTTAGCCATTCTGACAGATGTGATATGATATCTCATTGTAGTTTTGATTTGTATTTCCTTGGTGATTGGTGATGTTGAACATCTTTTCATGTGTTGGCCATCTGTATGTCTTCTTTGGAAAAATGTCTTTTCATGTCTTCTGCCCATTTCTTAACAGGATTATTCAGTTTGGGGGTATTGAGTTGTATAAGTTCTTCATATATTTTTGGATACTAACCCTTTATCAGATACGTCATTTGCAAACATCTTCTCCCTTTTACTAAGTGGTTTTTTTAGTTTTGTTGATTGTTTCCTTCATTGTTCAGAAGCTTCTTAGTTGATGATCCATTTCATTTGTTTGAAACAATGTTTGATGAAGTCCTAGTAGTTTATTTTTTCTTTCTTCCCCTTATATCAGGAGACATATCTAGAATGAAGTTGCTACAGTGAATGTCAAAGAGGTTACTGCCCGTGTTCTCCTTTAGGATTTTAATGGTTTCCTTTTCACATTTAGGACTTTCATTCATTTTGAATTTATTTTTGTGTATAGTGTAAGAAAGTGGTCCAGTGACATTCTTTTGCAGGTTGATATCCAATATTCTCAATACCACTTGTTGAAGTGACTGCCATTTTCCCATTGGATAATCTGTCCTGCATTGATGAAGATCCACTGACCATATAGTTGTGGGATCATTTCTGGATTTTCTATTCTGTTTAATTGATCTATGTGTGTATTTTTGTGCCAGTACCATATTGTTTTGATCACTTCAGATTTATAATATAACTTGAAGTCTGGAATTGTGATGCCTCCAGCTTTGCTTTTCTTTTTCAATATTGTTTATGCTATTCAGGGTCTTTTGTGATTCCATACAAATTTTAGGATTGTTTGTTCAAGTTCTGTGAAAAATGCTGGTGGTATTTTGATAGGGACTTTATTAAATGTGTAGATTGCTTTGGGTACTATAGACATTTTAACAATGTTTGTTCTTACAATCCATGAACATGAGGTGTTTTCCATTTCTTTGTGTCATCTTCAATTTCTCTCTCCAGTGTTCTATAGTTTTCAGTGTACAGATATTTTGTCTCATTCATTAGGTTTGTTCCTCAGTTTCTTATGGTTTTGGTGTAATTGTAAATGGAATTGATTCCTTGATTTCTCTTTCTGCTGCTTCGTTATTGACGTATAGAAATCCAACAGGTTTCTGCATGTTAGCTTCATATGCTGGGACGTTACTGAATTTGTGTAGCATGTAACAATTTCATTTTTTTAATTGTTTATTTATTTTCAGCGTAACAGTGTTCATTCTTTTTGCACCACACCCAGTGCTCCATGCAGTACGTGCCCTCCCTATTACCCACCCCCTAGTTCCTCAACCTCCTACCCCCCCCCCGCCCCTTCAAAACACCCTGGTTGTTTTTCAGAGTCCATAGTCTCTCATGGTTCATCTCCCCTTCCAGTTTCCTGCAACTCCCTTCTCCTCTCCATCTCCCCATGTCCACCGTGTTCTTTGTTATGCTCCACAAATAAGTGAGACCATATGATACTTGACTCTCTCTGCTTGACTTATTTCGCTCAGCATAAACTCTTCCAGTCCCGTCGATGTTGCTACAAAAGTTGGGTATTCATCCTTTCTGATGAGGCATAATACTCCATTGTGTATATGGACCACATCTTCCTTATCCATTCATCCGTTGAAGGGGATCTTGGTTCTTTCCACAGTTTGGCGACCGTAGCCATTGCTGCAATAAACATTGGGGTACAGATGGCTCTTCTTTTCACTACATCTGTATCTTTGTGCTAAATACCCAGCAGTGCAATTGCAGGGTCATAGGGAAGCTCTATTCCTAATTTCCAAGGAATCTCTACACTGTTCTCCAAAGTGGCTGCACCAACTTGCATTCCCACCAAGAGTGTAAGAGGGTTCCCCTTTCTCCACATCCTTTCCAACACACGTTGTTTCCTGTCTTGCTAATTTTGGCCATTCTAAATGGTGTCAGGTGGTATCTCAATGTAGTTTTAATTTGAATCTCTCGGATGGCTAGTGATGATGAACATTTTTTCATGTGTCTGATAGCCATTTGTATGTCTTCTTTGGAGAAGTGTCTGTTCATATCTCCTGCCCATTTTTTGATATGATTATCTGTTTTGTGTGTGTTGAGTTTGAGGAGTTCTTTATAGATCCTGGATAACAACCTTTTGTCTGTACTGTCATTTGCAAATATCTTCTCCCATTCCGTGGGTTGCCTCTTTGTTTTGTTGACTGTTTCCTTTGCTGTGCAGAAGCTTTTAATCTTGATGAAGTCCCAAAAGTTCATTTTGGCTATTGTTTCCTTGGCCTTTGGAGACATATCTTTTTTTTTTTTTTAAAGATTTTATTTATTTATTTGACACAGAGAGATCACAAGTAGGCAGAGAGGCAGGCAGAGAGAGAGAGGAGGAAGCAGGGTCCCTGCGGAGCAGAGAGCCCGATGCGGGGCTCGATCCCAGGACCCTGAGATCATGACCTAAGCCGAAGGCAGCAGCTTAATCCACTGAGCCACCCAGGCGCCCCTGGAGACATATCTTGAAAGAAGTTGCTGTGGCTGATATTGAAGAGGTTACTGCCTATGTTCTCCTCTAGGATTCTGATGGATTCCTGTCTCACATTGAGATCGTTTATCCATTTCGAGTTTATCTTTGTGTATGGTGTAAGAGAATGGTCGAGTTTCATTCTTCTACATATCGCTTTCCAGTTTTCCCAGCACCATTTATTGAAGAGACTGTCTTTTTTCCGTTGTATATTTTCTCCTGTTTTGTCAAAGATTATTTGACCATAGAGTTGAGGGTCCATATCTGGGCTCTCCACTCTGTTCCACTGGTCAGTGTGTCTGTTTTTATGCCAGTACCACACTGTCTTGATGACCACAGCTTTGTAGTAAAGCTTGAAATTGGGTAATGGGATGCCGCCAGTTTTGTTTTTGTTTTTCAACATATCCTTAGCAATTCGGGGTCTCTTCTGATTCCATACAAATTTTAGGATTATTTGCTCCAGGTCTTTGAAAAATACCGGTGGAATTTTGATTGGAATGGCATTAAATGTATAGATTGTTCTAGGCAGTATAGACATTTTAACAATGTTTATTCTTCCAATCCAAGAGCATGGAACGGTCTTCCATCTTTTTGTGTCTTCTTCAATTTCTTTCATGAGTGTTCTGTAGTTCCTCGAGTACAGGTCCTTTACCACTTTGGTTAGGTTTATTCCCAGGTATCTTATGGTTCTTGGTGCTATAGTCAATGGAATCGATTCTCTAATTTCCCTTTCTGTATTTTCATTGTTAGTGTATAAGAAAGCCACTGATTTCTGTACATTGACTTTGTATCCTGCCACGTTACTGAATTGCTGTATGAGTTCTAGTAGTTTGGGGGTGGAGTCTTTGGGGTTTTCCATATAAAGAATCATGTCATCTGTGAAGAGAGAGAGTTTGACTTCTTCATTGCCAATTTGATACCTTTAATTTCTCTTTGTTGTCTGATTGCCATTGCTAGGACTTCTAATACTATGTTGAACAAGAGTGGTGAGAGTTGGAATCCTTGTTGTGTTCCTGATCTCAGCAGGAAGGCTGCAAGCTTTTTCCCACTGAGGATGATATTTGCTGTGGGTCTTTCATAGATAGATTTTATGAAGTTCAGGAATGTTCCCTCTATCCCTATACTTTGAAGCGTTTTCATCAGGAACGGATGCTGAATTTTGTCAAATGCTTTTTCTGCATCAATTGAGAGGACCATGTGGTTCTTCTCTCTTCTCTTATTGATTTGTTCGATCACATTGATTGATTTGCGAATGTTGAACCAACCTTGCAACCCAGGGATGAATCCCAATGGTCATGGTGGATAATCTTTTGAATGTGCTGCTGGATCCTGTTTGCTAGGATCTCGTTGAGAATCTTTGCATCCATATTCATCTGTGATATTGGTCTGAAATTCTCCTTTTTGGTAGGGCCTTTGCCTGTTTTGGGGATCAGGGTAATACTGGCTTCAAAAAAAGAGTCTGGAAGTTTTCCTTCTGCTTCAATTTTTTGAAACAGCTTCAGGAGAATTGGTGTTATTTCTTCTTTGAAAGTTTGGTAGAATTCCCCAGGGAATCCGTCAGGTCCTGGGCTCTTGTTTTTTGGGAGGTTTTTGATCACTGCTTCAATCTCATTACTAGATATCGGTCTATTCAGATTGTCAATTTCTTCCTGGTTCAATTTTGGGAGTTTGTAGCTTTCCAGGAATGCATCCATTTCATCTAGGTTGCTTAGCTTATTGGCATCTAACTGTTGGTAATAATTTCTGATGATTGTTTCTATTTCCTTGGTGTTAGTTGTGATCTCTCCCTTTTCATTCATAATTTTATTAATTTGGGCTTTCTCTCTTCTCTTTTGGATTAGTGTGGCCAATGGTTTATCGATCTTATAGATTCTTTCAAAAAACCAGCTTCTAGTTTCATTGATACGTTCTACTGTATCTCTGGTTTCTACCTCATTGATCTCTGCTCTAATCTTGATTATTTCCCTTCTTGCATGTGGAGTTGGTTTGATTTGTTGTTGATTCTCCAGTTCTTTAAGGTGTAGAGACAGCTGGTGTATTCTGGATTTTTCAATTTTTTTGAGGGAGGCTGGGATGGCTATGTATTCCCCCTTAGGACCGCCTTTGCTGTATCCCATAGGTTTTGGACCGAAGTGTCTTCATTCTCATTGGTTTCCATGAATTGTTTAAGTTCATCTTTGATCTCCTGGTTGATCCAAGCATTCTTAAGCAAGGTGGTCTTTAGCTTCCAGGTGTTTGAGTTCCTTCTCAACTTTTCCTTGTGATTGAGTTCCAGTTTCAAAGCATTGTGATCGGAGAATATGCAGGGAATAATGTCAGTCTTTTGGTATCGGTTGAGTCCTGCTTTGTGACCCAGTATGTGGTCTATTCTGGAGAAGGTTCCATGTGCACTTGAGAAGAATGAATATTCTGTTGTTTTAGGTTGGAATGTTCTGTATATGTCTATGAGGTCCATCTGGTCCAATGTTTCATTCAATGCTCTTATTTCTTTATTAATTTTCTGCTTCGATGATCTGTCTATTTCTGAAAGAGGTGTATTAAGATCTACTATTATTGTATTCATATCAATATGATTCTCTATCTTGATTAATAGTTTTCTTATGTAATTGGGTGCTCCCATATTGGGGGCGTAGATATTTACAATTGTTAGATCATCTTCGTGGATAGTCCCTTTAAGAATTATGTAGTGTCCTTCTGTATCTCTGACTACAGTCTTTAGTTTGAAATCTAATTTATCTGATATGAGAATCACTACCCCGGTCTGCTTTTGAGGCCCATTGGCATGAAGATGCTTCTCCATCCCTTCACTTTCAGTCTGGGTGTATCCTTAGGTTCAAAATGGCTCTCTTGTAGACAACATATGGATGGGTCCTGTCGTTTTATCCAATCTGCAACCTTGTGTTGTTTTATGGGCGCATTTAGGCCATTCACATTGAGAGTGATTATTGAGAGATACGTTTTTATTGACATCATGTTACCTTTGAAGTCTTTCTGTCTGTAGATTGTCTCTATATTTCTGTTCAATGATATTCATAGGATTTTTTCTCTTTTATAGGACCCCCCTGAATATTTCCTGCAGTGTCGGCTTTGTGGTTGCATAGTCTTTTAAGCCTTGCCGGTTTTGGAAACTCTTTATCTCTCCATCCATTTTAAATGTCAGTCTTGCTGGATAGAGTATTCTTGGCTTCATGTTCTTCTCATTTAGTACTCTGAATATATTTTGCCAGCCCTTCCTGGCTTGCCAGGTCTCTGTGGAAAGGTCTGACATTATTCTAATGGGCTTTCCTCTGTATGTAAGGAGCTTCTTTGCCCTAGTTGCTTTTAAGAGGGTCTGTCTTGAAAGATAATTCCTCATTTTAACTATAAGGTGTCGTGAGGACTTTCGAGAATCTAAAATCTTGGGAGGACATCTCTCTGCCTCTAGTACATGAATGTTGTTTCCATTCGTGAGATTGGGAAAATTTTCATAGACAACTTCTTCCACTATATCTTCTAGACTTCTTTCTTTTTCCTCCCCTTCAGGGATTCCAATAATTCTGACGTTGGAACGTTTCATGGCATTGTTTATTTCCCTGATTCTGTTTTCATGGCTTCTGAGCTGTTTGTTCCAGGCCTCCTCCTGATCCTTTCTCTCTATCTGTTTGTCCTCCAGATCACCAATTCTATCTTCTGTCTCAGTTACCCTAGCTTTTAGAGAATTTAGATTAGATTGGAACTCATGGAGAGCATTTTGAAAATCATCCCTAGTGGCTTTCAGTTCTGCCCTAACATTGTGAACATCATCCCTGGTGGCTTTCAGTTCTGCTCTAATCAATTCTGTTTGGTCATCCATGGCTTTCTCCAACCTAGCTATTGCCTGGATAATTGTTAGTCTGAATTCCTTTTCCAACATATTATCTATGTCGATAACCATTAGCTCTGTTGCAGAAGGTCCATCCTCTGTGTTTTTCTTCTGTTGGGTATTCCTCTTCCTAGTCATTTTGGTAAGAGATGACTGAACAGATGCAGCTGGATTTATCGATTGTGGTGCAGTCAATGTGCACCCTGGAATGCTTCTGTGCAATCAGGGTTCCCCACCCAAATGAGAGAAAAAAGAAAAGAAAAAGAAATAGAGAAGAAGAAAGAAAAAAAAAACGGAAAAGAAAATGGAAAAAAAAAGAGAGAGTGAGAGAGACAGGAAAAAAAGGGAAGATAAAAGAGAAGGCTGAGCCCAAATGGGCCCCAAGGTAAGATTTATGAAGTATACAAACAAAAACAGACAATCAAAAAGACTGATAAAAGTATATGACAAGAGAAAAAAAAATATATATATAAGCAAAAAAAGGGAAGAACCTCATCAGAAAGAACCCCAAGTATAAGATTTATATATTATCAAGACAAACACAATTTAACAGAAACACTGACAGAAGGAAAAATTGGGAGAGTGGTTATAAATTCTCCGTGTGGGTGAAGCAAGTTATTTTGATTCTTCCTGAAGGTATCTTGATGTTTTTGTTAAGGGACTCAACTTTCCTAAGATAAAGGGGGATTAAAAATTGGTTTGCCTATAGGGGTAGCATTGATTGGGGAAAGGGGATTACCTTGAAGTTTAACTCTATATGTATATTAGAAAATAAAAATTAAAAAAGAATAAACTAGACTAAACTAAATTTAAATTTAAAAAAATTAAAAAATAGAAAAGCAAAAGTAAAACAGGGCTGTATGTATCAAAAAGTTCAGGTTAGAAAGTTATTATGAAATTTGATGTACTGGACATCTCACTGTGATGGTAAATAGTTTAAAAAAATATCTATATGTATTTTTAAAAAAAAAAGGACCAGAATAGTGGTAAAGAGTTAAAAATAGAAGTTGTATTTATGAAGTAGTGGTGGTTGTTCTCTTGTCATCTTCTATTTTTTTTTTCTTCCTTCCTGGTTGGTTTTCTGGGGGGAGGGGCCTGCCACGTAGGTTTTCAGACAATGATGTTCCCTGAGTTAGGTCCTCCTGCTCCCCTCAAGGGGGTGGGCTCTGTGGAAACTGTTTTTTTCAGCCTTTTGTTCTCTGGGGGTTTTTATGTTCTTTCATCTGTTTTCTCTTGCCTTGACAGCTTTTGATGGTTTTTGGACTTTTAGAGGAGAGCAATCTGCACCCCAACCTCCCTCTCAGAGAGAAGCCTCAGAATGCTCTACAGAGCTGCTGGCAGAGTCGGTTCTGAGTCACGGTCCCTGGGGATGCAGGAGCTCCTTGTTGTACCCAATACCAAGGCAGCAGCAGCTGTCTAGGCAGCTCTAGACCGCCAGAGATGTTCCAAGCAGAGAATGCACACTGAGATTTTCCCACTGTCCTGTGCTGGGAATGCCTGGTTTTTCAGGATGCCAGAGCTCCAGGCTAGCATCTATGAGCACCTCTCCCAAGGGAGGGTGTGGGACGCATGCGTTTTGGCATTGCCGACTGGCCAGGCTCTCAGCCCCTCATGGGAGCCAGACCCCACTTGTTCTCAGGTGCGCTGGGGGCTCAGGAGCACTAGCGGCTCAGGGATGGAGACCTGATTTCTCCGCCGCACTCTCTCTGGCTCAGGGCCAGGGGAGGCTGTCCTGGGTCCAGAGACTTAGGTCCCTGTCCTTAACTGCCCAGATTCCCACTATTTCCCCCCACAATCCTTTGCTCTTTGTTTTTTGAGTGCTTTCAACCAGACTCCAAGTTAATGCTAGTCCCCAGACGCAGGGCACTCTCGTATTGGGGTATTACTTTCCAATCGGTCACCTCTGGTGGCTCCCTCCCCCTTTTGTTTATCTTCCAATATCAGTCCGATGTTCCCACTCTGCTTTACCTGCCACTGGCGATTTCTGCTCCTGTCGAGATCCAGACGTGTATAATTCTGATCTCAGGCTGATTTCATGGGTGTTCGGAGTTCTTTGGTAGGTAATCAGGTCACTTTAGTGTACAGGTTGAAACGGCGCCTCCTACTACTTCCCCGCCATCTGGACTCCTCCAGCTCTAACAATTTCTTTTTTTTTAATTTTATTTATTTATTTGACAGACAGAGATCACAAGTAGGCAGAGAGGCAGGCAGAGAGAGAGAGGGAAGCAGGCTCCCTGCTGAGCAGAGAGCCGGATGCGGGACTCGATCCCAGGACCCTGGGATCATGACCTGAGCCGAAGGCAGAGGCTTAACCCACTGAGCCACCCAGGCACCCCAGCTCTAACAATTTCTTGATGGGATCTTTTGGGTTTTCTCTCTCATGTCTTCTGTAAATAGAGAATGTTTGGCTTTTTCCTTGCTGATTTGGATGCTTTTATATCTTTTTGTTGTCTGATTTCTGTGGCTAAGACTTCCAGTACTATGTTAATTAGCACTAGTGAGAGTGGATATTCCTGTCTTATTTGTGACCATAGAGGAAAATCTCTACGTTTTTCCCCACTGAGGGTGATATTGGGGTTTTTCATATATGGCCTTTATCATGTTGAGGTATGTTCCCTCTAAACTTACTTTGTTGAGGGTTTTTATCATGAATTGATGCTGTATTTTGTCCAATTTTTTCTAAAAATATTGAAATGATCACATGGTTCTTATACTTTCTTTTGTTAATGGAGTGTATAAAGTTGATTGATTTGAGAATATTGAACCACACTTGCATCCTAGGAATAAATCCCACTTAATCGTAGTGAATTTCTTTTATGTATTGTTGGATTTGGTTTACTAGTATTTTATTGAGAATTTTTGCAACCATGTTTTTGCATCTGGGATATAGGCCTATAATTATCTTTCTTAGTGGAGTCTTTATTTGGTTTTGGTATCAGAGTAATGCTGACCTCATAGAATGAGTTTGGAAGTTTTCCTTCCTTTTCAATTTTTTTGAATACTTTGAAAAGAATAGGTACTAACTCTTCTCCAAATGTTAGTAGAATTTGCCTGTGATGCCATCTGGCCCTGGACTTTGGTTTCTTGGGAGTTTTTTGATTACTGACTCACACTCTTTGCTGGTTGTCAGTCTGTTCGAGTTTTCTGTTTCTTCCTGTTTCAGTTTTGCTGCTTATATGTTCCCACAAATTTATCCATCTCTTTTAGTTTGTCCAATTTATTGGCATACAGTTTTCACAATATTCTAGTATCACTGTTTGTATTTCTGTGTTGTTGGTTGTTATTTCTCCTCTCTCTTTTGTGATTTTATTTATTTGTGTCCTTTCTCCTTTATTTTTTTTTTAAGTCTGACAAGAGGCATACTAATTTTAATAATTTTTTCAAAGAACCACCTCTTGGCCCATTTATCTGTTCTATTGTGTCTTTAGTTTCTCTATCATTCATATACGCTCTTATTTCCTTTTGTCTGCTAGCTTTAGACTTCATCTCTTGTGGTTTGTTTGTTTGTTTTAAGCTCCTTTAGGTGTAAGATTAGGTTGTTAATTTGAGATTTTTCTTGCTTCTTAAGTTAGGCCGGTATTATTTTATACTTTCCTCATAGGACCACTTTTGCTGTAACTCAAAGGTTTCAAACTGATTTGTTTTCATTTTCATTGGTTTCCATGTATATTTTTATTTCCTCTTTGATTTCCTGGTTGACCAATTCATTGCTCACTAGCATGTTGTTTAACCTCCATGTATTTGCGGTCTTTCCAAATTTTCCCTTGACTTGTAATTTCATACCATTGTGCTCAGAAAAGGTGTATGGTATGATTTCAATCTTTTTGTATTTGCTGAGGCTTGATTTGTGACTTAATATGTGATCTATTCCAGAGAATATCCCATGTGCAGTTGGAAATAATGTGTATTCTGCTGTTTAAGGATGAAATGTTGTGAATATATGTGAATATATCATTCAAAGTCATTCTTTTCTTATTGATTTTGTGCTTAGATGATCTGTCCATTGATATATGTGGGGTGTTAACATCCACTATTATTACTGTATTATTATCAATGAGTTCCTTTATGTTTATTAATTGTTTTATATATTTCTGTTGTCCCATGTTGGGTGCATAAATATTTACAATTGTTTGATCTTCTTGTTGGACTGCCCCCTTCATTATGATGTAGTACCCTTCTTTATCTCTTGTTTCAGTCTTTGCTTTAGAGTCTAGCTTGAACGATATTAGTATTGCTACTCTGTCTTTCTTTTGACATCCATTTACATGATAAATATTTCTCTATCCACTTACTTTCAATCTGCAACTGTCTTTAGATCTAAAACGAGTCTCTTGTAGGTAGTATATAGATGGGTCTTATGGTTTTTTATCCATTCTGACACATTTTGTCTTTTGGTTGGAGTTTTTAATCCATTTACATTCAAATTATTGATAGATATGTATTTAGTGCCATTTTATTACTTAATTTGTCATTGTTTCTGGAGATTTTGTTCCTTTCTTGTCTTTGTCACTTTTGGTTTTTTCTTTCCACTCAGAGTCTCCTTTATTATTTTTTGCAAGGCTGGGGTTAGTGCTCATGAGCTGGGGGATTCTTTTTTTTTTTTTTTAATTCTATTTATTTATTTGACAGACAGAGATCACAAGTAGGCAGAGAGACAGGCAGAGAGAGAGGAAGGGAAGCAGATTCCCTGCTGAGCAGAGAGCCCAATGCGGGGCTCGATCCCAGGACCCTGGGATCCTGACCTGAGCAGAAGGCAGAGGCTTTAACCCACTGAGCCACCCAGGCACCCCGAGCTGGGGGATTCTTTATCTCTCCTTCTATTCTTAATGATAGCCTTGCTGAATAGAGTATTATTGGCTACAGATTTTTTCTATTGTTTTGCTTTCTGATTTTAAGATTCTTTTCTTTGTCACTATATTTTGCCAATTTACTTACAATATGTCTTTGTGTTGGTCTGCTTTTGTTGATTTTGATAGGAGTTTTCTGTGCCTCCTGGACCTAGATGTCTGTTTCCTTACCCCCAGATGAAGGAAATGAGGGAAGTTTTCAGCTACTATCTCCTCAAATTTTCTGCCCCCTTTTCTCTCTTTCCTTCTTCTGGCACTCCTATACAAATATTATTATGCTTAATAGAACCACTCAGTTCCCTAAGGCTATTCGTATGTTGCATAATTCTCCTTTTACTCTTTTTCTCTTTTGTTGAATTATAGTATTTTTCATTATTTTGCCTTCTAGGTCACTAATCCATTCCTCTGCTTCTTCCACTTTTGTGCTCACTCCATGAAGCCAGTTTCCAAACTTGTTTGATTCATTCTTCATCTCTGAATTATTCTGTTAACTCTTTTATTACCATGGTAAGGATCTCACTGGTGTCTTCTATTCTTTTCTCAAGGTCAGAGAGTATTTTATGATTGCTGCTTTCAAATCAAGCATACTACTTTTATCAGTTTTGCTTAAATCTTTGACAATGACCTTATCTTATTCTTTCATTTGGGATGAATTCTTCTGTCTTGGCATTTTGTCTAAGTCTCTGCTTTCTCTATGTTAAAAAATCAACTTACCTCTCCTGCTTCTGAAAGGAATGGTCTTATGAAGAAAAACTCGGGTTGTGTCCATGACCAGGTGCTTCATGGAGTGTCTCTGGTGTGTGTTGTGTGTGCTCTGCTGTTGTGTTTTGGCTGCTCTACCTTCAAACCAGTGGTCTGCAGAGGATCTCCTTGCCTGCTTTGTATAATGTTTGGTCCTTGGCCTGAATATGGTGAGTTTCAATTAGGTATAATGTGGTCTGCTTGTTAAATGAGACCTAATACTACTTCCATGAGAACTGAGGCCCTTCAGAAATCTATGCTCAGGAGACACGGTGTCTCCTAGTTGTGGGCAGGTGTTTCTGGTGTTCTTCTTGAGGAGGTGTCGACTATGCTGGGACTCAGATAAGCTTGAATGAGAGGGGCAGTCCCAACAGAGTGAAGGGGGATGGAGCTTGGTATAAGCAAATTGAGCAGCCAATATTGGTGCTATGTTTACTCTTGCAAGTGTCTCTGTGTTTATGCTGAGGGGCAGGAAAGGGAAATGGTGTCAGTCAGCTTCCTTGTTCCTGGAGAGGCATCTCAGTGAAAGATGCCTCTCAGGCATGTGTTCCAATAAGAGCTAATAATCTGCCTTCCCTGTACCTTAGGCATTCTTCAGATCCTGTTTCCATGTTGCCTATCTCCCCGGTTGCTTGCCTACCTTCTATCTAGGAGCAGGGAAGTATCCTTGGGGCTCTATCCCAGCCAAGCCCACTGACCTTAAAAACTTCAGGCTTTAAGCCCCTCTGATGGCAAAAAATGAAATTCAGCCTCTTTCATTTTTCAAGCCAATGATTTTGGGGAAATTTTCTGTTCTCCTGTGCATTATCCTGCATGCTTCCTCCACCTTCACAACCACAGCTTCCTTCCATCTGCAGCATCTGCAATAGATTCCTCCCTTTAACCATGTCTCTCCATGTCCTACCTTCTTCAATATGGCCTCTTCTATCCCTTTAGTTGTGGAGTTTGTTCTTTAGGTCTTCAGGTTGATTTCTGGAGTATTTAGGATAATTTGATAATTATCTAATTGTGTTCATGTGAAGAAACAAGCCTAGGGTCCTACTCTGCCACCATCTTCCATCTCCCTAAGTACTCATTCAGGTGTGTGTTTTTTTTTTTTTAACATGCTTATTCAAAGTTGAAAATCAATCAGTACAGAAGAATTTCTGTAGGTTAATTGGTCTCCTCCTGGACCTCATTTAAAGTACAAATACTTCTCAAAGGGCATCACAGTAAGACAGTAATTCTTTGGTATAAGTAAATTTATCTATTAAGTTCTTATAGGCATGGAAGAAAGCAATAACATGTGTTTAGCACACGCTATGCCTAGGACACAGGCATTCGTACTGTATGTCTGTTAAGAGAACCTTCCATTTCTATGGCCTTATGGGTAATGTTCCCTCAGCTAGAGTAACATTCTTGAATTCTCTCCAAACCCTTACATACTTGCATCCCATGGATAGGGTTGCCAGATAAAATAGAGGGTGCTCCATCAAATTTGAATTTCAGATAAATGATGAATAATGGTAGTACAAGTATGCCCTAAATGTAACATGGGACATAATTATACTAAAAGTTATTCATTGTTAATCTGAAATACAAATTTACCTTGTATTATGTATTTGAATATGCTAAATCTGATAATCTTACCCATGGATAAAGTTGTGAATTATAGAAATAGATCCATTGGTCCATATTTTGCAATTGGGAGAACTAAGAGGATATTCTGTGTAAGTTTGTCTGCTCTTCAGACCCAAATCTCCTTCACATGAGCCATCCAAAAGACTAGAGGTGGAAAGGTGAGATCTACTAAGACCATTCTGTTGATATAAAAGTTATATTCTTGATTTCAGCATTATCAGTAATAAAGCTGATATTTTTATCTTCATTTACCTTAAGCCAATGTCTTATTTCTCAATTGGCCTTGAAATGAAATATTAATTATTCCCTCCCCTTAACAACCACAATGGTTGTCCTATTGACTTTGATCTTCACAGTACCTCTTTGAAGTTGGTGTTTTAATCCCAATTACAGTTTAAAATGATGGGGAACACAAGTAGGCAATGGAAGAAGAAAAATTCAAACATCCCAGCACATAAGTTGGCCTCGGGCATTTGAGTGAGGTATATATTTTCATCTCATAAAGTGAAACTGACAACTGAATCTGTGTTTGATTTTGTTATTTATCATATACTAACCTTAAATCATGAGGAAAAAAAAAAAAGCCTTCAGTACTAATGGTGCCTTAACCTAGTTTGACAAAAGGAAAAGTGAAGTATTGTCCTTTAACTCTCATTGTATGCCTTATAAATGCACAAATTTTTTTTTTTATAAATAACAAAGCCACTAACCACGATAAAAGGCAGTATGTCTAAGGGAAAAATTTCCCTCTCTTCAAACATCAATTAGAAACGTTTATTAGTGGTGTTCCATTGACAGTTCACATTTATTTCCAGCAAAAGCAAATGAATCCTCTTTAGGCTAGAATGCTTTAAAGGCTGTAGGTAGGATGTAATGCTTCAGAGTAATTGCTAAAGACAAGTGACCTCTGGAATCTAGCATTAGTCAGTTTTAGGAAGAGAAAAAGAACATAGGCAAAAGATCTGTTCAAAACTCATCTTTAGATTTATTCAATGACCCTTTAAGTCATGAATATATGTTATGCATAAGTATTAGTTTTCTAAATAAATTAAGGGAAGGTAGAAATAAGCTCTCACCTGAAAAATTGTTGCATGTTGCCTCTTGAAAGTGGATCTGAATATGAGTCTCTATATCCATGCTTGGATTTCTTTCTTTTTTAAATTGTTTTAATTTTTATTTAAATTGAATTCAATTATCATATTGTGTATTATTAGCTTCAGAGATAGAATTTAGTGACTCACCAGTTGCATATAATACCCAGTGCTCATTCCATCAAGTGCCCTCCTTAATGCCCATCTCCTAGTTACTCACCCACCTTCCCTCCAGCAACCCTCATTTGTTTCCTATAGTTAAGAGTCTCTTACGGTTTGTCCCCCTCTCTGTTTTCATCTTATTTTTCCCTCCTTTTCCTTATGTTTATCTGTTATGTTTCTTAAATTTCACATATGAGTGAAATCATATGATATTTGTCTTTCTCTGACTGATATTTATTTCTCTTAGCATAATACATTCTAGTTCCATCACATCATTGCAAATGGCAAGATTTCATTCTTTTTGTTGGCTGATAAATATTCCTATATATATATATATATATATATATATATATATATATATATACCACTTCTTATATATCCATTCACTGGCTGATGGACATCTGGGCTTGTTCCATATTTTGGCTATGTGGGCATTGCTGCTATGAACATTGGGGTGCATGTACCCCTTCAAGTCACTGTTTGTATCCTTTGGATAAATATCTAGTAGTAAAATTGCTGGGTGGTAAGGTAGCTCTGTTTTTAACTTTTTGAGGAGCCTCCATACTGTCTTAGAGAGTGGCTGCAGCAGTTTGGATTCCCACCAATAGTATAAGAGTGTTTTCCTTTCTCCACAATCTTGCCAACATCTGTATTTTCCTGAGTTGTTAATTTTAGCAATTCTGGCTGGTATGAAGTGGTATCTCATTGTGGTTTTGATTTGTATTTCCCTGATACTTAGTGATGTTGAACATTTTTTCATGTGTCTGTTGGCCATTTGGATGTCTCTTTGGAGAAATGTCTGTTCATGTCTTCTGCCCATTTATTATTGGATTGTTTATTTTCTTGGTGTTGAACTTGAGAAGTGCTTTATAGATTTTGGATACTAGCCTTTTATCTGATAAGACATTGCAAATATCTACTCACATTCTATAGGTTGCCTTTCAGTTTTGGCAATTCTTTGTTTTGCAAAAGCTTTTTATCTTAATGAACTCCCAGTAGTTCATCTTCGCTATTGTTTCCCTTGCCTCGGAAGACCTGTCTAGCAGGAAGTTGCTGCAACCGA
This sequence comes from Meles meles, assembly GCF_922984935.1. Taxonomy (NCBI): domain Eukaryota; kingdom Metazoa; phylum Chordata; class Mammalia; order Carnivora; family Mustelidae; genus Meles; species Meles meles. Next base: position 78,785,004 of record NC_060087.1, on the reverse strand, counting down.
GGTCAAAGAGATTGCTGCCTGTGTTCTCCTCTAGCATTTTGATGGATTCTTGTTTCACATTTAGGTATCTCATCCATTTTGAGTTTATTTTTGTGCATGGTGTAAGAAAGTGGTCCAGTTTCATTTTTCTGCATGTGACTGTTCAATTTTCCCAACATGATTTGTTGAAGAGACTGCCTTTTTTCCATTGGATATTCTTTCCTGCTTTGTCAAAGACTAGTTGACTATAGGGTGGAGGGTTCATTTCTGGGTTCTCTATTCTGTTCCATTGATCTGTGTGTCTGTTTTTGTGCCAGTACCATTCTGTCTTGATGATCACAGCTTTGTAATACAGCTTGAACTCCAGCAGAGACATTTTAACAATATTTGTTCTTCCGATCCATGAGCATGGAATGCTTTTCCATTTCCTTGTGTCTTTCTCAATTTCTTTCATAAGTGTCCTATAATTTTCAGAGTAAATATCCTTTACCTCTTTGGTTAGGTTTATTCCTGGGTATCTATGATTTGGGATACAATTATAAATGGGATCAATTGATTGATTTCTCTTTATTCTGCCTCATTGTTGATGTATAGAAATGCAACTGATTTCTGTGCATTGATTTGGGGTAAGTTTAGGTTGCATGTTTGAGACTTTTCTTGTTTCTTGAGAAAGGCCTGTATTGCGATATAATTCCCTCTTACAACTGCCTTTGCTGCATTCCAAAAGTTCTGAACGGCCATGTTTTCCTTCTCATTTGCTTCCATTTTTTAAATTCTTCTTTAATTTCCTGGTTTACCCATTAATTCTCTAGTAGGATGTTCTTTAGCCTCTATGTATTTGTGTCCCTTCCAAATATTCTCTTGTGAATGAGTTCAAATTTTAAAGCACTGTGGTCTAAAAATATGCATGGTATAATCTTAATCTTTTGGTACTGGTTGAGACCTAATTTGTGACTCAGTATGTAGATCTATTCTGGAGAATGCTCCATGTGCACTTGAGAAGAAGGTGTATTCTGTTGCTTCAGGATAAGATGTTCTGATTATATCTGTGAATTCCATCCAGTCCAGTGTATCATTCAAAGCCTTGTTTCTTTGTGGACCTTGTGCTTAGATGATTTATCCACAGCTATGAGTGGAGTGTTAATGTCCCCTACTGTGATTGTATTATTATCAATGTGTTTCTTTAATTTTGTTATTAATTGGTTTATATTATTGGTTGCTCCCAAGTTAGGGGCATAAGTATTTATAATTGGTAGATATTCTTGTTGGATAGATACCTTTATTATGATATAGTGTCATTTTTCATCTCTTATTATAGTCTTTGGTTTAAAATCCTGTTTGTCTGATATAAGGATTGCTATTCCAGCTTTCTTTTGATGTCCATTAGCATGATAATTTTTCTCTACCTTCTCACTCTCAATCTGGATGTGTCCTTAGGTCTAAAATGAATCTCTTGTAGATGGTATATTGATGGATCTTGGTTTTTTTTTTAAATCCAATCTGATATCCTCTGTCTTTTGATTGGAGCATTTAGTCCACTTGCATTTAGATTAACTATTGAAATGTGAAATTAGTGCCATTGTATTACCTATAAAGTCACTGTTTCTGTATATTGTCTCTGTTCCTTTCTAGTCTTTGTTCCTTTTGGGATTTCTCTTCATGCAGGGATCTCCTTTAATATTTCTTGCAGGGCTGGTTTAGTGTTCATGAATTAGTTTAGTTTTTGTTCTGGAAACTCTTTATCTCTCCTTCTATTCTGAATGATAGCATTGCTAGATAAAGTATTCTTAGCTGCATATTTTTCCCATTTAGCACGTTGACTATATCATGCCAGTCTTCTCTGGCCTGCCAGGTCTCTATGGATAAGTCTGCTGCCAGCCTTATGTTTCTCCCCTGGTAAGTTCAGGACCTCTTTTGTCCTGAGCTGCTTTCAGGATTTTCTCTTTAATTTCTGAAATTTACAAGCTTCACTGTTATATGTTGGAATGTTGACCTATTTTTATTGACTTTGAGGAGGAGTCTCTGTGCCTCTTGGATTTGGATACTTTTCCTTTCCCGGATTACAGAGGTTGTCAGCTATAATTTATTCAATAAAATAAATAAATCTTCTCCCCCCCTTTCTCTTTACTCATCTTCTGGGACCCCTATTATTTGAATATTATTTTGTTTTATGGTATAACTGATTTCTTGAAGTCTTCCCTTGTGATCCAGTAGTTGTTTTTCTCTTTTTCTCAGCTTCCTTACTTTCCATCATTTTGTCTTCTATGTCACTTCTGCCTCATTCTTCTTAGCAGTTACAGCCTCCATTTTTGGCTGCATCTCAATAATAACATGTTTAATTTCAGCCTGGTTAGATTTTAGTTCTTTTATTTCTACAGGAAGGAATTCTCTAGTGTCTTCTCTGCTCTTTTCAAGCCCAGCTAGTGTTATTGTAATTGTTATTTTGAATTCTAGTTCTGACATCTTACTCATATCCATATTGATTAAATCTTTTTCAGACAGTATTACCTTCTGTTCTTTCTTTTGCAGTGAATTTCTTTCTCTTGTCATTGTGTCCAGAAAAGACAGGAAGAAAGAAAAAGAAAAAGAAAATGCACAGCCAAAACGGCAATAACAACAATAAAAACTTCACAAAGTGTTTCTGATGCATGCTGTGTATACTCTGCTATTCTGTTTTGACTGCTTTTTCTCACTGGTTTCTCCTCTACAGAGTTCCTCCTTATTTGTAGTGGGGAGTGTTTAGACACCTATGTAACTGTGCTTTGATTTGTTGCTGGAGTTAAGCCTGTAAAGGAAGAAAGAAAAGAAAAGAAGAAAAAATAAAAAGAAAAACAAAAAAACAAAAACAAAACAAGCCTGATCCAAGACAAGAGAAGAAATGGAACAAATGTGGGTACAAACAGACAAAGAATAAACTATAAGCCTGATTCTAAAAAATAAGAAAAAAGAGGGAAAGAAGAGTAGGGAAAGAATAAAAGACAAAAAAAATAAGAAGCCTGATCTGAAAAATAAGAGTAGGAAAAAAACAAACAAATGAACAAAGGATTATAAGCCTAATGCAAAAGAGAGAGAGAGAGAAGGAAAAAATGGAAAATATACATATATATAAAATAAAAGATAAAGAATAAAAAAATAAGAAATAGAAAAATCTAAAAAAATTAAAAATAAGTAAAGAAAGAAAAAAAAAGCAGCAAGCCTGGCCTTATTTCCACCAAAAGTTGATGTTTTGGAACTTACTTTTATCAGCAGACTTGGTAGATGCAGGGACCTGTGTTGGTCTTCTGAGGGAGAGGCCTGCTAGGCTGGCTCACAACTTGACTTGCCCTTATGAAGATGCTCCTGCCAGGTACAATGGGGCAGGGTTTAGCATAGGAGACTCCCGCCTGCAGTGGAGGCGCTGCGTTTCTCTCTAAAGTCTGACTATGCTGGTGGGCAGGAGAAGGGGGAGTGGAGGAGGTAGAATATGACCTCACCTCATCCTCTGGAACCTGGGGAGGCAGCCACTGTTCAGGAGGCCCTCTTAGAAAAGTGAACAGTCTCCTGTGTCCTCGGTTTTTGTCAGTTCCCTGCCCTAACCTGCCTGTGCCCTGGCTATCAACACACCCAGAGCCATAGATCTCCTGTATTTTATTGTACCAATGGCTGGTATTCAAAACTCTTTGGTTTAAAGGGCCTGGTAAGTGTGCACCCACTCCTGTCCTCATGGAGTGGCTTGGGGTATTCCCAGCACTGTCCTGTCCCCAAAAAGCCACCACAGATTGCATGTATAAAGGCTAGTTTATTGTAATGTTCAGCAAAAAGCTGGAATCATACTATCTGCCTTCCGTACTCAACTCAGTCTCCTACTCCTACTCCCTTCTGTTCCAGAAAAACCATCATGGAGACTTGAATCTATCATGGTAGACAGTGAAAAGCAGTGGCCAGGTTATCCACAATCCGCTCCAGTCTTTGCACTCTGCTCAACTCAACCCCAGAAAGGCAGCCACTCAGCACCCACACAGAAGTTTAAACCTACTGTGGCTCACTGTGAAAAATTGTTGAGAGGTTTTCTGTCTTCTGCATGCACCTCTGACCCTGCTGTTGAGTTCTGCTCAATGGATCCCGGGCTGGCCTTTTGTCCTTGGGGAAGAAAAACATGCTCTTCCAAATGTCCAGGAATCATCTCTCCCTGAGCGACCAGGGGGATTTCACCACAGTTTATTGTGCAGTCCCAACCATCTGCGCTCTTTCCCACTTTCTCCCTCTTCCTGACATTGGTCTGAGAAAACTGTTCCCTTTCCTTCCCAGCCATGCGGCTTTCCCTTCCCCCAATTCAGGACTCTGAACCTTGCATCTGCCATGTTCTGTTCTCTAACTCCAATGTGCAGATTGCTTCATTAATCCTCTGATCCCCTTCCTAGTTGTTCAAAATACTTGAATATTGATCTACCTGTATTGAAAGGATGAGGCAAGTTCAGGGACCCCTACTACTCTGCCATCTTAACTCCTCTCCTCCATGCCTGGATTTTTTTTTAAGATTTTATTTATTTATTTAACAGAGAGAGAGAGAGAAAGAGAGGGAGAGAGATCACAAGTAGGCAGACAGGCAGGCAGAGAGAAAGAGGAGGGAGCAGGCTCCCAGCTGAGCAGGGATCATGACCTGAGCCAAAGGCAGAGGCTTAAGCCACTGAGTCACACAGGCGCCCCATGCCTGGATTTTTGAGTGAGAATATGGTTGTGTGTGTTCGGATGTTTCTACACATACCTGTTATGCTTGACCCTATAGCTTTCAAGTTGTTTCTATCTAGCTATCATGGTACAAATAAAACAAAGATACCTGATGTCAGACCTGCTCAGCTGGAGTTACTAACACAAGGTATCTGCAGGCTTAGCCCACCCAAGATTTTAAGCTACTCCTGACCAAGCAGAAAATATAGAACATTAGAAAATACTGGTAAGTTTCACCATACTAATCAGTGGGGAATAAAGTTAGTGTTGTTGTTTAGATACATTATCTCTTGTATTGGGTATGACCCTTGCACATCTGGGTGCTGCTTTCCTGCCCAATCTTTCAGATTGGACTTCTCCACTATCAATTCCTGCTGAACCAAGTCTGAGTACACCATGCTTCCCTGTATACTTTGCATTGGATTTTCAATTATTGTCTTCAGAAGTAAGTCCTATATTCCCTTATTTTATCATTTATTTCCTTATCATCTTATAACTCTTATCCATTTTTTTATCTTAAATTCGATTCTAGTTCTTACCAGATGATCATTTCCCAATATCAGGTCTATTGATATGTATCACAGAGATTTTTCGCCCTTTCTTCCCCCAATTTTTTAAATGTCAGTCTTTAAAGTATATGAGATTTTTGCCTCACCTATACAAAGCTCACTTATCATAATCTGTTGCTCTAGCTGTTGTACAAATCCATGTAATGGAAACATTCTGACTTACATAAACTCTGACATGGCATTTGCTGCTGTAGGAAGGAGATTCTTTTTGTCTGCTGTGGTTTTAAGCAAAAATAAGACTACCTTCTTGGCTAGGGAAGATTTTCCTTCATTCCTCAAATGTCCTTTTGTGTTTGCTTCTAGCCTTTCCAGTTTGGGAAACCCAGACTATGATTTTCTTTACCACTGCATATACAGCATGAGTGTCAGGCAAGTTGTGAAATATCTTTCTGTAGTGCTATCCACCCTCCTTCCTGGATAATAATAGCCATGAAGATAACTAATGTCTGTGATATCTCCTAGATCTAGCTACCATGCTAAATTATTCATGTGCATTATCTCATTCAAGCCTCAGCACAATCCTAAAAGGTAGAATTTAAGTTTAGGGGTGGAGACACCCTGTCTGGTCTGTCATCTATAATATTCCCAGTTTTAGAACAGAACCTAAAACATAGAAGGCCCTCAAATTTGTTGCATGAATAAAATAAGAAATAGAAAAATGTATTATTAACTTCCTGTTTTATACATGAAGGAAATGAGTCTCAGGGAAATTGACTACCCCAATGTCACACAACTAGTAAATGATTCAGCCAGGATTGTGATGCATCCCTCTCACTAGAAAACTTACATTCTTAGCCACTATGCTATCCTGTGTTTCTTTTCAGTAAAACTATCTCCACGCATTAGTTACTCAACAGCCTTATGACCTCCACTAGAGAATCCCAATTAGGCTATCCATGTGAAGCAATGTCCATGCTCCCTTTATAACATCGATGGGATCTTCATCATGACTGTAATCATCTGTGTCAGCTCATTTGTGCTAAGAAGCTCCAAGATTAACATTTCTGTTTGAACCTTAGGGTTTTAATGTAGTCAATTAAGAAGATAAATAGGAGTGGCAATTCCAGGCAATATGGTAAGCCACTGAAGAAATATTTCTGATCCAGGACATTTCAGCAGGACCTTTGGAATCACAACACAGGGGTATCTTGGGGACATTGTGAGGTACAATCACTTTTTCCATACATTTAGCACAATAGTGTAGAAATGTGGTATAGAATGAATCCCTTAGGGGCACCTGGGTGGCTCAGTGGGTTAAAGCCTCTGCCTTCGGCTCAGGTCATGGTCCCAGGGTCCTGGGATCGAGCCCCACATCGGGCTCTCTGCTCAGCAGGGAGCCTGCTTCCCTTCCTCTCTCTCTGCCTGCCTCTCCGCCTACCTGCGATCTCTGTCTGTCAAAATAAATAAAATCTAAAAAAAAAAAAAAAAAGAATGAATCCCTTAGAGGTGTGACTAAGGTAAGAAGCAATGCACTGCTGCAAATTATCATGTGAGACAGGAAACCATGCAGGGTTCTGTCAGGGGTGAGGAGGATAATGGTACAAAGCAGGATCAGGCAAGGTCCCTACCCTTCATAAGCTTACAATTTAGTCAAAGAGTTAAGGCAATTTAAGAGTAAAATAAATTCTATAATACATGAGCTGTCACAAGGCTGTCTGTGATCAACTTCCAAATGAGTAGTTCAGTCAATGAAGACTGAGCTCAAAGGTATGAGACTTTATCATGAACTATAAAGGCTTCATTGCTTAGTTAACATCTCAGGAAATTGCTTCCTTGCTTTCTGGTACTGGCCCATTATTTTTAAAGCACTTTCCCCTCAAACAGTATCTTTTCTGAATGGACATCATTCAGAATATATCTGTATTGCTATCCACCCAGCCATTATATTATATAAATATATATATATATTTATATAAATAAATATATATATTTAATATATATATTAAATAAAGAGATATTAAATATCTCTATTTAAAACAGCAGTTTTTCTTTGTGATTGAGCAATGAAGTAAACTTTAGCTGGTGACTTTCCTCATCTAGATTCCATTTCTCTATATTAAAAGGAGAATCAAATGCAGCTGTTGTCAAATTTGTATATCAGTTTCATCTTTTACAAATATAGGTTGCTGGACCTGGTTCCAAACATACTGAATCAGAATTCCAGGAATTTGTAAACTGAAAAAATAGGTGGAAAAAATATATTTATTTGCATTTTGGAGTATTTATGGATGGAATGTGCTTCAAAATAATCCAGGAGGTAGTTGGATAAGATATGAATGAAACAACATTGACTATGGGTATTTAAGTATGAAGGCTTAGTGATGATTATCTAGGAATTCTTTTTGATATTCTCTCATTTTTATATGTTTGAGTTTTTTATAATAAAAAGTTTAATAAAATTAAAAACAAAAAACTCTACATTTGTCAAAGCTCTCCCAGGTAATTTAGATTCAGTTGTTTTGAAGACTGGTATTTGGGTCTTTAGATGATATTATCTCTTCCAAGCTTTCTCAGACAAGACATACTGTTTTGGTACTAGGAAGAAGACACCTGGAATAGGATAAATCAGGAAATGCCTTCTGGGTTAGGGATATATGTTAGTTTTTCTAGGGATAAATTTAAATGTAACTGTCAAAGTGGATACAGACACATAAAAAACATACTGGCTATGATTCTGTGTAGATCTAAGGCCCAGGACAGAAAGTTGGTGGGGGTGTTGAAAAATAGAAGTCTTTCTAATCAAGATAACCAGTAAGTTAGCAGCCAAGAGGATCCTCTGGAACAGTTAGCATCAGCATCATTCAAATAAAAATGAAGAGTGCTGATGATAATACCTTGTAGCTTCTTTCTAAATGCACCTACATTGTCCATTTGAAGCTAATACTTCACTCATGAGGTAAGGGAGGAGGCTAGATGAGATGATTTGAGGGAGGCATTTCCAAGTTTCATGTTCTAGAATTCAGGAGGGTTATGCTGGTATTGCAGGTTTTATTATTCTCATTTTACAAATGCAGCTACAGAGGTTCCTCAAAAAATTAAAAGTTGATTCAAAGTTTCTTTTAAACTGCTTTGATTCTTTAAATTAGTTGAATTTACCAGTATTTGCAAAGTATTTAGACATTTCATAGTATACAAAAATTTTGCTGGAGTAAAGGGTGTAGGTTTTGAAAAATAAGCATCAGACATTAGATTTCTTTGGTTAATATAAGTAAAGTTTCTTTCTCTTGGAATAAGAACTGCTAGAAAGTTGAGTCTTGGGTACTATCCCAAGAAGTAAAGGAAATGGTGGCACTGTCCCAAAACTTTGGACAGATCTACCTGAAACAGTTTCATCCAGAACAGTATATTTAATAAGCTCTGAACATAAAATCATGTTTAAAAGCTTCTTTTAAAACATTTGAGATAAAGTGTTTCCCATTTGAAGAGTTAAGTGTGGTCTTGTGTATGTTTCCCTCATGAGGGTTTTAAATGACTGCATGGAGCTTTTCTTCAACTAATTTCTAGGAATACCATTTTGTCAATCACATATTTTATGTAGTATATCAACCTGGAATTTACCTGTCATCTCCTCAAAGCATCATTATTGGGCTTTCCCACCCAAAAGACAGCACAATAATGTTGATGCAGTTGAGAGCAGCAAGTCTAAAGAAGTACAGTATCTCAACTATGAATTAACTTTTCCAGTAATTTAGGGCTAAAGATTTTCTTACAAGAAGTAAAATTTATTTTGAAAATGCATGAGACTGGGAATGAGGAGACCTGAGTTCTTATCTTAGTTCAGCCTCTATTGGATCTGTGTTGACAACTGGACTTCAGATAATTTAAAAGTTGATCTTTGGGTTAGGCATAGCCAAGTTACAAAGAATAATGACATGCTTAGCATATATCAGTTAATGAAAGTTTATTATAAGTAAACAAGCCACAAAGCCTTCCAAAGAATGTGACCATTGTTAATCATACAACAATAAGCTGTCTTCTCACAGAGAGTGTTCTAATACTCTATCTTCCACTTGGCTGTGAGGTTAGCTCAGCTATTTATATATATATAAATAGCTCAGCTATATATCTCTGTTTCCATCTCTGCTTCTCCCAATACTGACCAGTAGACTGACACTTTTTGAGACTCAAATTCAAACTCCTTATGAGTAAGAATCTGGTTCTTATGCCAGTCAGCTTATAAATAGTGCCTTTGGTTCTAGTGTTGATCCATAACCCAGTTACCTATAGCAAAGTAGCTAGGTCATGTTGTCATCATCTGATCTCACTTACCACTTCATTTTTGGAAAATCACACATGCTTTTAATGCACATTAGGAAAAGAGTAGGCAAGGAATAGTGATATCAAGTAACTACTTTCCGAACATTTTTCCAAATTAATTTTAGAAAATAGGGAGATTATTTGTATAATAGATGGTTTAATGAGGACCTTAAAATATACTGAACAAAAACACCAAGGAAGGTATTTTCCAGTAGGCACCTTGATCATAGGGACTACTGGAAAAATGCACAGAGGATTGGTTAAGAGTATCTGAAGAGACAACAGGTTTTGAAGGGGAGAAGGGTGAGGGGTTGGGTAAGCCTGTTGATGGGTATTATGGAGGGCACATATTACATGGAGCACTGGGTGTGGTGCATAAACAATGAATGCTGAAACACTGAAAAGAAATAAAATAAAATGGGAAAAAAAGAATAAAAATGTAAAAAAAAGAGTATTTGAAGAATATAGCACTTGACAAGATATTTTCTATTTACATTTTCAGATTAAGGCTACTAAGAATTTTATTCCATTTGTCAGTTGTAACTAAAAAGGAGAAGCCATAGTGCGTGTGCATACACACACAACAGACTCATTTGAAAATCATCATATTAAAATGGTTTTTCAAACACTGCAGAAAGCTACCTAAATTACCCAGGATCCATAAGCCCTGCCAGAGCACCTCAGATGTTGAAGAATATCCCTTACTGCATCAGTTGAAAAAATATTTTTAAAATAGATACAATTGCCCAAAAAAATCCAAAGGCAGGATATTTAACAAGATAGAGTAGTTGTGAGGCTACTTTTATGCTCTTCCTGTGACAATTCTTTTCTCAGATGGACTACAGGGACAGCATGTGATATTGGAATGTTTGGAGAATAATGAGCAATTACAAAATCATTTGAATTATCCAATTGTTCTGTGGTTAAGATTTTTATTGAAAGAAGCATTAGAATTATGTCTCCATCCAGAGTCATAGAATTTTATCTATGCTGGGAGTTAAGGAACTTACACTGACTCAATATGAGTTGTTTTTGTTTGTTTGTTTGTTTGTTTGTTTTTGTTTTTATCTAGGTCTTCAATTACCACCTAGCCCAAATGTCCTGAAGCTTTTTATGTTTATGATTTTACCAGTTGATCCATAAGCGTAGAGACAGGGACTTAATATATTTAAACTCTCTGACCCAGAGGTGATTTGAGCTAAAGCTTTCCAGGATGCTAGGGTGACTCTTCTGTTCAATGCTGGTTCTACTCTTATGTGAAATTTTGAATGGCATCTGATGCTAAGAAACAACACATATTACTCTACGCTAGTCACCCATCTCCATCACCATCACTAGCAATTTCTTTCCTTTTTATTTTATCTTTTATTTCTTTTTTTAATTTTATTTCACATAAAAAGCTGAGGCATTTATTTTATTTCAAAATGGCAGGCATTTTTTTATGACTTGCCTCTTCATGTTATTTGCTTATATTTCTATTGATATACCTTTACACCTTTACATATTGCTAAGAGCTTTTTTACAATAAAGTGACACATTGTCTTTATCATGTCAAAACATAGTTTTTCTAGTTTGTGATTTTTATTTCAATTTTTTTTTTGTCCACAATAGGATATATTTTGGGGGGGGATTATTTTTAAATTTCTTTTCAGCGTAACAGAATTCATTATTTTTGCACCACACCAACTGCCCCACGCAATACGTGCCCTCCTTAATACCCACCATCTGGCTCCACCAACCTCCCACCCACCCATCCCTTCAAAACCCTCAGATTGTTTTTCAGAGTCCATAGTCTCTCATGGTTCACCTCCCCTTCCAATTTCCCTCAACTCCCATCTCCTCTCCAACTCCCTATGTCCTCCATGTTATATGTTATGCTCCACAAATAAGTGAAACCATATGATAATTGACACTCTCTGCCTGACTTATTTCACTCAGCATAATCTCTTACAGTCCTGTCCATGTTGATATAAAAGTTGGGTATTCATCCTTTCTGATGGAGGCATAATACTCCATTGTGTATATGGACCACATCTTCCTTATCCATTCATCTGAACCACGAAGGGCATCGTGGTTCTTTCCACAGTTAGGTGACCATGGTCATTGCTGCTATAAACATTGGGGTGCAGATGGCCCTTCTTTTCACTACATCTGAATCTTTAGGGTAAATACCCAGTAGTGCAATTGCAGGGTCATAGGAAGCTCTATTTTGAAGTTCTTAAGGAATCTCCACACTGTTCTCCAAAGTGGCTGCACTAACTTGCATTCCCACCAACAGTGTAAGAGGGTTCCCCTTTCTCCACATCCTCTCCAACACATGTTGTTTTCTGTCTTGCTAATTTTGGCCATTCTAACTGGTGTCAGGTGGTATCTCAATGTGGTTTTAATTTGAATCTCTCTGATGGCTAGAGATGATGAACATTTGTTCATGTGTCTGATAGCCATTTGTATGTCTTCATTGGAGAAGTGTCTGTTCATATCTCCTGCCCATTTTTTGATATGATTATCTGTTTTGTGTGTGTTGAGTTTGAGGAGTTCTTTATAGATCCTGGATATCAGCCTTTTGTCTCTACTGTCACTTGCGAATATCTTCTCCCATTCCGTGGGTTGCCTCGTTTTTTTGTTGTTGACTGTTTCCTTTGCTGTGCAGAAGCTTTTGATCTTAATGAAGTCCCATAAGTTCATTTTGGCTTTTGTTTCCTTGGCCTTTGGAGACATATCTTGAAAGAAGTTGCTGATATCAAAGAGGTTACTGCCTATGTTCTCCTCTAGGATTCTGATGGATTCCTGGCTGATGTTGAGGTCTTTTATCCATTTTGAGTTTATCTTTGTGTACAGTGTAAGAGAATGGTTGAGTTTCATTCTTCTACATATAGCTGTCCAATTTTCCCAGCACCGTTTTTAAAGAGACTGTCTTTTTTCCATTGTATATTTTTTCCTGCTTTGTCGAAGACTATTTGACCGTAGAGTTGAGGGTCCATATCTGGGCTCTCTACTCTGTTCCACTGGTCTATGTGTCTGTTTTGATGCCAATACAATGCTGTGTTGGTGATCACAGCTTTGTAGTAAAGGTTGAAATCAGGTAACGTGATGCCGCCAGTTTTGTTTTTGTTTTTCAACATTTCCTTAGCAATTCGGGGTTTCTTCTGATTCCATACAAATTTTACGATTATTTGCTCCAGCTCTTTGAAAAATACCAGTGGAATTTTGATCGGAATGGCATTAAAAGTATAGATTGCCCTAGGCAGTATAGACATTTTAACAATGTTTATTCTTCCGATCCAAGAGCATGGAATGGTCTTCCATCTTTTTGTGTCTTCTTCATTTTCTTTCATGAGTGTTCTGTAGTTCCTCAAGTACAGATCCTTTACTTCTTTGGTTAGTTAGTTTTATTTCCAGGTATCTTATGGTTCTTGGTGCTTTAGTAAATGGAATCCATTCTCAAAATTTCCCTTTTTGTATTTTCATTGTTAGTGTATAAGAAAGCAACTGTTCTCTGTACATTGACATTTTATCCTGCCACGTTACTGAATTGCTGTATGAGTTCTAGTAGTTTGGGGGAGGAGTCTTTTGGGTTTTCCATATAAAGTATCATGTCATCTGCAAAGAGAGAGAGTTTGACTTCGTCATTGCCAATTTGAATACCTTTTATTTCTCTTTGTTGTCTGATTGCTGATGCTAGGACTTGTAATACTATGTTGAACAAGAGTGGTAAGAGTGGGCAAACTTGTCGTGTTCCTGATCTCAACGGGAAGGCTGTGAGCTTTTTCCCATTGAGGATGATATTTATTGTGGGTCTTTCATAGATAGATTTTATGAAGTTCAGGAATGTTCCTCTATCCTAGTACCTTAAAGCGTTTTAATCAGGAACGGATGCTGGATTTTGTCAAATGTTTTTTCTGCATCCATTGAGAGGACCATGTGGTTCTTCTCTCTTCTCTTATTGATTTGATGTTTCACATTGATTGATTTGCGAATGTTGAACCATCCTTGTAACCCAGGGATGAATCCCACCTGATCATGGTGGATAATCTTTTTAATGTGTTGTTGGATCCTGTTTGCTAGGATCTTGTTGAGAATCTTTGCATCCATATTCATCAGTGATATTGGTCTGAAATTCTCCTTTTTGGTAGGGCCTTTGCCTGGTTTGGGGATCAGGGTAATGCTGGCTTCATAAAAAGAGTCTGGAATTATTCCTTCTGACTCAATTTTTTGAAACAGCTTCAGGAGAATAGGTGTTATTTCTTCTTTGAAAATTTGGTAGAATTCCCCAGGGAATCTGTCAGGTCCCATGCTATTGTTTTGGGGAGGTTTTGGATCACTGCTTAAACCCAGTTACCAGATATTGATCTATTCACGTTGTCAGTTTCTTCCTGGTTCAATTTTGGGAGTTTATACTTTTCCAGGAATACATCCATTTCATTGAGGTTGCTTAACTTATTGGAATATAACTGTTGATAATAACTTTTGATGATTGTTTCTACTTTCTTGGTGTTAGTTGTGATCTCTCCCTTTTCATTCATAATGTTATTAATTTGAGTTTTCTCTCTTTACTTTTGGATTAGTGTGGCCAATGATTTATCGATTTTATTGATTCTTTCCCAAAAAACAGCTTCTAGTTTCATTGATACGTTCTACTGTATCTCTAGGTTCTAACTTATTGATCTCTGCTCTAATCTTGATTATTTCCTTTCTTGTGTGTGGAGTTGATTTGATTTGTTGTTCATTCTCCAGTTCTTTAAGGTGTAGAGATAGCTGGTGTATTCTGGATTTCTCAATTTTTCTGAGGGAGGCTTGGATGGCTATGTATTTCCCCCTTAGAACCGCCTTTGCTGTATCCCATAGGTTTTGGACCGAAGTGTCTTCATTCTCATTGGTTTCCATGAATTGTTTAAGATCTTCTTTGATCTCCTGGTTGATCCAAGCATTCTTAAGCAAGGTGGTCTTTAGCTTCCAGGTGTTTGAGTTCCTTCCGAACTTTTCCTTGTGATTGAGTTCCAGTTTCAAAGCATTGTGATCTGAGAATATGCAGGGAATAATGTCTTTGCTTAATGGTTGAGTCCTGCTTTGTGACCCAGTATGTGGTCTATTTTGGAGAAGGTTCCATGTGCACTTGAGAAGAATGAGTATTCTGTTGTTTCAGGGTGGAATGTTTGTATGTATCTATGAGGTCCATCTGGTCCAATGTGTCATTCAGTGCTCTTATTTCTTTATTGATTTTCTGCTTTGATGATCTGTCTGTTACTGAGAGAGCCGTGTTAAGATCTCCTACTATTAATGTATTCATATCAATATGACACTTTATCTTGATTAATAGTTTTTTTATGTAATTGGCTGCTCCCATATTGGGGGCATAGATATTTACAATTGTTAGATCAACTTGGTGGATAGTCCCTTTAAGAATTATGTAGTGTCCTGGGGCGCCTGGGTGGCTCAGTGGGTTAAAGCCTCTGCCTTCAGCTCAGGTCATGATCCCAGAGTCCTGGGATCAAGCCCCACATTGGGCTCTCTGCTCTGCGGGGAGCCTGCTTCCTCCTCTCTCTCTGCCTGCCTCTCTGCCTACTTGTGATCTCTGTCTGTCAAATAAATAAATAAAAATCTTTTAACAAAAAAGAATTATGTAGTGTCCTTCTGTATCTCTTACTAAAGTCTTTAGTTTAAAATCTAAATTATGTGATGTGAGAATCACTACCCCGACCTTCTTTTGAGGCCCATTGGCATGAAAGATGTTTCTCGATCCCTTCACTTTCAGTCTGGGTGTATCCTTAGTTTCAAAATGGATCTCTTGTAGACAACACATGGATGGGTCCTGTCGTTTTATCCAATCTGCAACCCTGTGTCATTTTATGGGTGGATTTAGGCCATTCACATTGAGAGTGATTATTGATAAATACATTTTTATTGACATTGTGTTACCTTTGAAGTCTTTCTTTCTGTAGATTGTCTCCATATTTCTGTTCAATGATATTCTTAAGATTTTTCCTCTTTTATAGAAACCCCCTTAGTATTTCCTGCAGTGTCCACTTGGTGGTCGCATAGTCTTTTAAGCCTTGCCGGTCTTGGAAACTCTTTATCTCTCCATCTATTTTGAATGTCAGTCTTGCTGGATAAAGTATTCTTGGCTGCCTGTTCTTTTCATTTAGTGCCCTGAATATATCTTGCCAGCCCTTTCTGGCTTGTCAGGTTTCTGTGGACAGGTCTGATGTTATTCTGATGGGCTTTCCTCTGTACGTAAGGAGCTTCTTTGTCCTAGCTGCCTTCTCAAGGGCCTGCCTACAATTATAATTCCTCATTCTTACTATTAGGTGTCTCGAGGACTTTTGAGAATCTATAATCTTGGGGGGAAACCGTTCTGCCTCTAGTACATGAACGCTGGTTCCATTCACAAGATTGCGAAAATTTTCATGGAAAATTTGTTCCACTATATCTTCTAGACTACTTTCTTTCTCCTCGCCTTCAGGGAATCCAATAATTCTGACATTGGAACGTTTCATGGCATCATTTATTTCCCTGATTCTGTTCTCGTGGCTTCTAAGCTGTTTGTTCCAGACTTCCTCTTGATCCTTTCTCTCTGTTTGTCCTCCAGAGCACTTTTCTATCTTCTGTCTCAGTTACTCTAGCTTTTAGAGAATTTAGATTAGATTGGAATTCATAGAGAGCATTGTGAACATCACCCCTGGTGGCTTTGAGTTCTGCCCTAATCAATTCCGTTTTGTCATCCATGGCTTTCTCCAACCTAGCTATTGCCTGGATAATTGTACCCCTGAATTCCCTTTCCGACATATTGTCTGTGTCGATAGCCATTAGGTCTGTTGCAGAAGGCCCATCCTCTGAATTTTTTTCTCTTGGGCATTCCTCCTCCTAGTCATTTTGGTGAGATATGGCTCAACAGATATAGCTGGATGTATCAACCATGGTGCAGTCAAGGTGCACCCTGGAACGCTTCTGAGCAATCAAGAGTCCCCACCCAAACAAAAGAAAAAAGAAAGGAAAAAAAAAGGAAAAGCAGAGAGAGAGACAGGAAAAAAAAAAAGAAAGATAAAAGAGAAGGCTCAGACCACATCGTCCCCAAGGTAATATTTATGAAGTATACAAACAGAAACAGACAAACAGACTGATAAAAGTATACGACAAGAGGAAAAAAAAAAAAATATATATATATAAAAGCAAAAAAAAAAAAAAAAGAACCTAGTCAAAAAGAACCCCAAGTATAAGATTTATATACTCTCAGGACACACAAATACACAGAAACACTGGCAGAAGAAAAAGATGGGAGAGTGGTTATAAATTCTCAGTGTGGACGAGGAAGTTTATATTGATTCTTTCTGGATGTATCTTGATATCTTTGTTAAAGGAATCAACTTTCCTAAGATAAAGGGGAATTAAAAATTGGTTTACCTATAGGAGTAGAATTGATTGGGGAAAGGGCATTACCTTGAAGTTTAACTCTATATGAATATTAAAAAAATAAAAATAAAAAAAAATAAACTAAACTAAAATTTTAAAGAATTAAAAAATAGAAAAGCAAAAGAAAAACACGGGTATATGTATCAACAAATTCAGGTTAAAAGGTTATTAGGGAATTTGATGTACTGGACATCTCACTGTGATGGTAAATAGGTTAAAAAATTACCTATATTAAAAAAATGAACCAGAACAGTGGGAATGAATTAAAAATAAAAGTTATATCTATGAAGTAGTGGTGGTTGTTTTCTTGTCGTCTTTTTTTTTTTTTTTTTTCTCCCCGGTTGGCTTTCTGGGGAAGGAGTCTGCCACGTGGGTTTTCAGGCAGTGTTCCCTGAGTTAAGTCCTCCTACCCCCAAAGGGGTGGGCTCTGAGGAAACTGGATTTTCAGGCTTTTGTTCTCTGGAGGTTTTTATGTTTGTTTGTTGGTTTGTTTGTTTGTTTGTTTGTTTTCTCTTGCCTTGACAGCTTTTGATGGTTTATGGAGGTTTAGAGGAAAGCAAACTGCACCCAGGCCTCCCTCTCAGAGAGAAGCCTCAGTCTGTTCCCCTCTGGGTGCTGCAGAGCACATAAATTTCCCCTCAGCCACTGGCAGAGCATGTTCTGAGTCGTGGTCCCTGGGGACACGGGAACTTCTGCTTGTACCCAGAACCACAACAGCGGCGGCTGTCTGGGCAGCTCCAGACCGCCAGAGAGGTTCCAAGCAGCAATCGCACACAGATTTTCCCAGTGGCCCAGGCTGGGAATGCCTGGACTTTCCAGGTCTGAGAGCACCCAGCTGGCGCCTGTGCACAGCTCTCTCAGGGGATGGTGTGGGGCGTGACTCAGGCTGATACCACGGCACTGTGCACGTGTGGGGACTGCAAAAAGTCTGTGCTTCTGCTCTCTGGCAAGGTTCCCAGCCCCTCACAGGAGCCAGACCCCACGCGCTCTCAGACGCGCTCATGGCCCAGGGACCAAGACTTTGTTTCACCGCCGCACTCTCTCTGGCTCAGCGCCAGGGGTGGCTGTGTTGGGTCCGGGGACTTAAGCCCCTGTCCCTAACTGCCCCAATTCCCACAATTTACCCCCCACAATCCTTTGCTCTTTTTGAGTGATTTCAACCAGACTCCAAGTTAATGCTCGTCCCCAGTCACAGGGCACTCTCGTATTGGTGTATTACTTTCCAATGGGTCTCCTCTGGTGGCTCCCTCCACCTTCTGTTTGTCTTCCGATATCAGTCTGAAGTTGCCACTCTGCTTTACCTGCCCACTGGCGTCTTCTGCCCCAGTAGAGATCCAGACATGTATAATTCTAATCTCAGGCTAATTTCATGGGTGATGGGAGTTCTTTAGTAGGTAATCAGCTCACCTTAGGGTACAGGTTAAAATAGCGCCTCCTCCTACTTCCCCGCCATCTTGTCTCCCCTCACTAGCAATTTTTTGTTGCTCTTCCTCTTTACTTTAACTTTAAGAACTATAATACATGCATAACAGAAAGAGTGGGATGGATAAATGATGCAAAATTGTTAAATGTTTAGTGTAGAGGACATTTGCTGCTTAGGGTGATAGCTAACAAGATTTGAGCATGGTGAGTAACAGCTTCATGACTGGAATAGGGATCTCATCATTACCATCCAGTGCCTTGTATGCTTCTAGGAACAAGTCAAATATTTACTGCAGAGAACAATAGGCAGGAGTATTCAGTGTCATGTTTGTTTGGTCATCTGGCTGAGGAAGCTGGCCTAAAGTTTAAAGATTAAGTGGGTAGGTTTTGAATCCTATTGCCTTGATTGAGGTCTTCCTCTAGGGGAGTTTGAACTCATGTCACTCCCATGCTTTCACACTGAGAATCAGGACAGTGTTAGCTTTGGGAGGAAAGTAGAGAGGTTTGGATGATTGTGGTCTTCTCTGAGAAGGAATAGAATGAATTCATCCTGTCAATTAACATTACTAAGTGGTTTCTATATATGCTGGTCACTATGCAAGATGCCAAGGATGTAGTGATGTGCTTTGGGTTCTTGGGGCATTTACTATCTAGAAGATGAGATGGGTTTATTTATTTATTTATTTATTTAGATTTCATTTATGTATTTGACAGACAGAGATCACACGTAGGAAGAGAGGCAGGCAGAGAGAGTGAGGGGGAAGCAGTCTCCCTGCTGAGCAGAGAGCCCAATGTGGGTCTCCATTCCAGGACCCTGGGATAATGACCTGAGCCAAAGGCAGAGGATTTAACCCACTGAGCCACCTAGGTGCCCTGATGAGATGGGCTTTAATCAAATAATCACATTAATAGCAATGATTGGTTAATCACAAACTAAGACAAGTATTCTGAGGAAAAGAAACATGATTTTCTGAAAGGATATAGCAAAGGAAACTGACCTACAGTAGGAAGCTCAGGAGGTTTCTCTATGGTAGAGACATTCAAACCAAGCTCCAAAAGATGAGTAAGGGTTAACTAAATGTGTGTTTGTGTGGGTGTGTGGGGTGGGAAGGGGATGCTAGGAAGAACATTCCAAATCCATAGAAGAGTATATGCACAGGCTCTGTAGCAAGAAAAAAGGGGGTCTGGTCACAGAAATTAAAGAAACCTAGCATGCCTAAAACAGAGAGAACATGGGGGAAGAGCAAAACAAGATGAGACTGGAGAGGTAGGCAGGACCAGATTATGTAGAGCCCTGTGAAGCCTGATAGATTTAGCCTTAAAAAAAAAAGGAGTTCAAGAAGTTCTTTATAGATACATTATATCAGCTCTTTGTCTGTAGTGTCATTTGCGACTATCTTCTCCCATTCCATAGGTTGTCTCTTTGTTTTGTTGACTGTTTCCTTTGCTGTGCAGAAGTTTTTTATCTTGACGAATTCACACAAGTTCATTTTCACTTTTGTTTCCTTTGCCTTTGGAGACATGTCTTGAAAGAAGTTGCTGTGGCCAGTGTTGAAGAGGTTACTGCCTATGTTCTCCTCCAAGATCTTGTTGGATTCCTGTCTCACACTGAGGTTTTTCATACATTTTGAGTTTATCTTTGTGTATAGTGTGAGAAAATGGTTGAGTTTCATTCTTCTATACATAGCTGTCCAATATTCCCAGCATGATTTATTGAAGAGACTGTCTTTTTTCCACCAGATATTTTTTCTTGCTTTGTCAAAGATTATTTGATCATAGAGTTGAGGGTCCATATATGGGCTTTCTACTCAGTTCCATTGGTCTATGTGTCTGTTTTTGTGCCAGTACCATGCCGTCTTGGTGATCACAGCTTTGTAATAAAGCTTGAATTCAGGCAACGTGATGCCCACAGCTTTTTTTTTTTTTTTCTTCAACATTTCCTTAGCAATTGGGGTCTTTTCTGGTTCTATGCAAATTTTAGGATTATTTGTTCCAACACTTTGAAGAATGCCATTGGTATTTTGATCAGGATGGTGTTGAAAGTACAGATTGCTCTGGGCAGCACAGACATTTTAACAATGTTTATTACTCTGATCCATGAGTATGGAATGTTTTTCCATCTTTTTGCGTCTTCTTCAATTTCTTTCATGAGCACTCTGTAGTTCCTCAAGTATACATCTTTTACCTCTTTTGTTAGGTTTATTCCAAGGTATCTTATGGTTCTGGGTGCTATTGTAAATAGAATCAATTCCCTATTGTCCTTTCTACAGTTATAAAGTTAGTGTATAGGAAAGCAATTGATTTTGGTGCATTGATTTTATATCCTGCCACATTACTGAATTGCTGTATGAGTTCTAGTAATTTAGGGGTGGAGTCTTTGGGATTTTCTACATAAAGGATCATGTCATCTGAGAAGAGAGAGATTTTGACTTATTCTTTGACAATTTTATTACCTTTTTATTCTTTTTGTCATCTTATTGTTGTTGCTAGGACTTCTACTACTATGTCGAACCACAGTGGCAAGATTGTGCACCCTTGTCATGTTCCTGATCTCAATGGGAAGGCTCTCAGTTTTTCCCCACTGAGAATGATAATCACTGTGGGATTATAAAGAACTTCTCAAACTCAACACCCAAAAAACAGATAATCATGTTAAAAAATGGGCAGAAGACATGAACAGACACTTCTCCAATGAAGAAAATAAATAGATAACAGTCACACAATAAAATGATCATCGTCACTAACCATCAGGGAAATTCAAATCAAAACCACACTGAGATACCACCTTACACCAGTTCCAATGGCAAAGATTAACAAGGTAGGAAACAACAAATGTTGGAGAGGATGTGGAGAAAGGGGAATCCTCTTACATTATTGGTGGGAGTGTAAGTTGTTGCAGCCACTTTGGAGAACAGTGTGGAGATTCCTCAAGAAATTAAAAATAGAGCTACCCTATGACCCTGCAATTGCACTACTGGGTATTTACCCCAAAGATACAGACATAGTGAAAAGAAGTGTCATATGTACCCCAGTGTTCATAGCAGTAATGTCCACAATAGCCAAACTGTGGGGGAAAACCAAGATACCCTTCAACAGATGAATGGATGAAGAAGATGTGGTCCCTATATACAATGGAATATTACTCAGGCATCAGAATGGATGAATACCCAACTTTTGCATCAACATGGATGGACTGGAGGAGATTATGCTGAGTGAAATAAATGAAGCAGAGAACGTCAATTATCATATGGTTTCACTTATTTGTGGAACATTTGGAATAACATGGAAGACATTAGGAGAAGGAAAGGAAAAGTGATTTAGGAGAAATCAGAGAGGGAGATGAACAATAAGAGACTGTGGACTCTGAGAAACAAAGTGAGGGTTTTAGAGGGAAGAGGGGTGGGGGGATGAGTGAGCCTGGTGGTATGTATTAAGGACAGCACGTATTGCATAGAGCACTCGGTGTTGTACATAAACAATGAGTCTTGGAATACTAAAAAAAAGAGAGTTTAGTTTCTAGCCTAAGATCAACAAGAAACCAGTGAAAGTTTTTAGTTAGGTAGGTGATTTTATTTTTACAGATTACACAAGTATCTATGTGAAGAATGGGCTAATGGGCAATGAGAGTGGAAGTAAGGAGGCAAGGTAAGAGGTTAGGGTAGTAATCCAAAATGAGACAAAGTGGTAGATGAAGTCCTGAAAGGGCTATCAAGGAGTTTTTGGTTAATGAATAAACCAGCAAGAAATTACTTGGTAATTTCTTCTTCTTCAAGGACTCACCTTGAAGAGTCATCTTCAGCTCCCCACCTTTTTTTTTAAGCAGCCCAGCTTCTGTCCAATTATCAAGAATTTCAATTAATGGTGCTGAGCTAATAAGGAATTACTTTATTAAAAGTATTTGCATTTAAGGAAGTCTGGAGAATTGAATCTAATGTTGTTAACTAGTGTTCTCATATAAAACACTTTTTTTCTCAATCTGTGATCCCTAAGTTAGTTCCTCAGAGTCTCCTGGTGGTTGGAGGAATGGGAGGGGGAAGCCTATAAAAAAATCAAATTCCTGGGCTCTACCCAGACCTACAAAATCAGAATTTTGGGGTGGAGCTCAAGAAGGGGCATATTTAACATGCTTTCCAGGTGTTTCTGATGAACACTAAAGTCTGAGAATTGCTTAGATGATAATTTAGAGACTGACTTTGAACAAGGCTGATGCCTGTGACAGAGAAGAAAGCAGTGGACATTCTAGGTTGAAGGTGGCTATGAGAAAATGTCAAGAAGTGAGAATCAGCCAGCTGAGTGTAAGGAAAGAGTAGTAAGTAGATTGATTTTGCTAGGGTGCAGGAGCCTTGTTGGGAGCAATGAAAAATCACCTTGAGCAGGAGAGAGGTGACAGCATGTCTAAGGGAACAGTCCTGCCAAACCTGAGATAGTTTGAATGAAACAAGTTTTATAATCCCAGAGGTACCAGATGAGGGGCTTATAGACCAGCAAAGTTGGAATTTTCCTCTCCCATGAAATGAGGAGAATATTAATACCACTGATTGGTCACAAAACAATAGCCAAGTTTCCTGGGTTTGTACGATATGCCAGGCATTTCATGAAATATTTTATTTTATTTATTTTTTAAAAAGATTTTATTTACTTATTTGACAGACAGAGATCACAAGTAGGCAGAGAGGCAGACAGAGAGAGAGGAAGAAGCAGGCTCTCTGATGAGGAGAAAGCCCAATGTGGGGCTCAATCCCAGGACCCTGAGATCATGACCTGAGCCGAAGGCAGAGGCTTAACCCACTGAGCCACCCAGACGCCCCATCATGAAGTATTTTAAATGCATCACATCATTTAATCATCACAACATCTCTATGAGATAGATACTATAAATATCCCCATTTTGTAGATGAAGAAACTGAGGCAAAGA
Source organism: Meles meles (assembly GCF_922984935.1). NCBI lineage: Eukaryota > Metazoa > Chordata > Mammalia > Carnivora > Mustelidae > Meles > Meles meles. Next base: position 78,761,748 of record NC_060087.1, on the reverse strand, counting down.
GAGGTAAAGTAACTAGCTGGCAAGTGGCTAGACCAAAATTCTAACCCAAGTCTATCTCTTGAGATTATACCTTTAGTTATATGATGGGCCACTTATGTAAGTTCTCATTTATGCCCACAAGGGTTGATAGTTCTCTAATTAAGGGTTCATCAGTTTTTTAAGGCAGCTGTGTGGCTCAATTGGTTAAGCATCTGCCTTCCACTCGGGTCATGATCCCAAGGTCCTGGGAATGAGCCCCGCATTGGGCTTCCTGTTCATTGGGGAGGTCTGCTCACTCTCCCGCTGCCCTTCCTTCCTGCTTGTGTTCTCCTCTCTCAAATAAATAAATAAAACTTTTTTTTTAAGTGTTCATTCATTAGTTCTTTTAGACATGATAATCATTATGCATAATGGAGGCTTGGTCCTGGGGGGTCCAAAGACAATTCAGGCCATAATAAGGTTAACCAAAAAAAGAAAATGAATAAAAAACAAAAAGCAGAATCAGACCTATAAATACAGAGAATGAACTGACAGTTGCCAGAAGGGAGGGTGGAGGGGAGTGAGCAAAATGGGTGAAGGGAAATGGGAGATCCAAACTTCCAATTGTGGAATGAATAAATCATGGGAAAAAAGATACAACATGAGGAATATAGTCTATGATGTTGTAATAGTGATGTATTGATATATTGGAACAGAGGATAACTACACTTGCAGTGAATATAGCATAATGTACATAAACTTGTCAAATCACAAAGTTGTTCACCAGAAACTAATGTTCGGCTAAGGCCTGGATAAGCACACCATCTCATGCAGTGCACCTCACATCTTGCTTTATAGATTGATAATGGTCTATGATGAGTTTGTGTAGCTGTTGAAAGGAAGCATTTGGGAACACCACAGCAATTTGACAGAGTACTTTTATGTCAGCTGATGTTAACAAAATAAATGGGTCTTTTTTTTTAAAGATTTTATTTATTTGAGAGAGAGAGAGTGTGTGAGCACAAGCTGGGAAGAGAGGCAGAGGAAGAGGGAGACCAAGAAGCAGGCTCCCCTCTGAGCAGGGAACCCCACACAGGGCTGATCCCAGGACCTGATTCGAAGGCTAAACACTCAAACAACTGAGTCACCCAGGCACCCCAAATGGGGCTTTTCTTTTGCATGACTTTTTTTCCATTATCTTTTTCTAGTAATTTATTTTTATCTTATTTTGTAAAATAGATAGAAACAAAAGTGTGCTTCTTCACTCCAGATAGTTTGTGACATATGGGTCTCATGGATACAAGAGAAATGTAAACGACTGATAATATGAAGTTATTTTCAAGTTCAGGTGTGGAGTGCTATGCTGACCAGTGGAGCTAATCTGAACCTTTATTTTTACATGGCAGCTTCTTCTAAAATACAGAATCATCCCTCTTGAGGATCATTATGACAGATTACAGTGTGAAACCACTCCTTTTTTAGTACGCTTAGAATTTTAGAGATCATGCAATTAATTCTGGACAATTACTATCAGTTTAAACATTCAAGATGAAAGAAGAAGGTGTATAATAATTAAGCAGAAACATATAGAACCTGAGCAGTAAAGATTCAGTGGGATAGTAGATAGAATGAGGGCAGTGGAAAAGGGAACCCTTGTTGTTTTCATTGACACTATTCACAGAGTCAGATGTTAAAGAATCTTGAATGCTTCCAGTTTGTATTTTTGCTAAAAATGGAATAAGACATGGGGGGGGGAAATGATGCAGTATATTGAATAAGTCTTCTGGCACTGTTTATTCAGCCATTTGTTCAACAAATATTTACTGTGCTCCTATTACATATCTGTCAGTCTGCTTGGCACTTATGGATACAAAGAACAACCAGACTGTGTCCCATCCTCAAGGAGGTCATAGTCTAGTAGACAGTCCAGAAAACAACTATAAATATAATAAAACTTGTTAAGTAAAAATAATGATTCCTAAGGGTCTGTTTCAGAATCAGAGTGGGAGAAAAATATATTGGTTCCCCCCACCCTTATTCACAGAGGATACATGCCAAGACCCCCAGTGGATGCTTAAAGCTGTGGATAGTACCAAACCCTATATACACTATGGTTGTTCCTATATATCCATACCTGTGATAGAATTTAACTAATAAATTAAGAACAATAAGAGATTAACAATAACAATCAGAACAGATTTAACAATATACTGTGATGAAAGTTATATGAATATAGTCTCTCTCAAAACACCTTATTGTATTATACTCACCCTTCTTGCAGTGATGTAAGATGATAAAATGCCTATGAGATGAGAGAAAGTGAGGTCAATGATAGGCATTTTGATGTACTGTTAAACTACTATTGACCTGATGACACAATGTATCAGAAGGAGGACAGTCTGTTTTTAAACTGTGGTTGACCATGGGTAACTTAAACCATGGAATTCAAAACCACAGATAAGGTTGGGACTACTGTCATTTGAAATATATCAATAGTATACGCTACCTTATATGTAGCAGAGGAAAAAAAAAGTAAGCAGAGGAAAAAAAATAAAGATCAGTAAAAATTTGGCTGCTGGTAGAGATAAGATGATGATATTTCAGACCAAGAGTTATCTGGGCTCTCAACTTGGTGTGAATGGGTATGCCAGTACAATGAACAGGTGAGAGGGGCACAATGGCAGGAAGAATGCAAGATGCTTGTTAAAAGGGGCCTAAGTTTAAAAAGTTGAGAAACACTTTTCAATCTAGATATAAAGACTATTGGGAACTTGAAGGCTAAAATACTACTTGAGGTTGGAGGGAAGAAGACAGAGAAAAAATGCATTTAGGGTTGCAAACTTTCTATAAAGAGTCTAACTGTAAGAAATAAGGTATGAATGAGGCAGATAAATGCCCCACTTCTGAAGCACAAAGTTATCCCCCTACATCATTGGCAGTTGGAGAATAGGATGTGCTACCCAAAAAGAGCAGCACTGCCATTGAAACATCTGGGATGCCATTGGTTCTAGAAGTCCAGCCTTTCAAACACTACTCTTTCACAAAGTAAGCATGGTAAACTCTGTAACTTCACAGACATGCTGTGAGGCTCATACAAGATGCTAGATGTAAAAGCATTTTGTGAACTCTTGGAAACCATATGCTTGTGTGTTGGCTTTCTCTGCCCTCCCAGGCTTCCCTAAGGTAATCAAAACTCCCTAGGGATAAGTAAGATAATCGTTGTAGGAAGCATTAAGCACCTCAGAAGAAAAGTAGCATATGGAAATACTAATAATGATGATCCACATCTGCTTCTAACCTGTTAATTCCTTTCTTTCAAAGTTTGACACCAAGGGAGCCCACACACAATGCCTCCTACTCTTGAATGTGGGCTGCATTCCCATGTTTTTAGATGCTGAGTACTTTGTTTCCAATTCAAAAGCAATGGTCCTTTTTTATAGTTTAATATTTTTTGTGAAAATCTGGAGGCAGATTACTTATATGAATGTTATGTGTATACACTGATCATCATCTCCTATTGTTTGAAGCCATATACCAGATATTAGATGATGAAAACTATTGGTCACATTTGGCAGAGCCTTTCAGGAAACTTAGAGACTGAAATCACTGGTGGAGCAGAGTTCACTGAGGGCAAAAGATGATCAGTGTGAGTTTTCTACAAGAAAAATAATGGGGAAGTAACTCTCAGCCAAATGTCTTGGAATGTTAATGATCCCAGTGCAATTCCATTCTTCTGACTCAAAAGGGTTATATCTGTCACTAGGGTCCCTTCCTCTTGATCAGTGGCTCAGACCTGAGTCATTCATAAAGCAATACCAGGCATGAACTAGCCAGTCCAATCAAGGAGAGAAATGGGAAACCTCAAGACAGGCTGGGGTGGTCAGGAGTGCCAGAAGCATAAAGAAATATTTCACAACACCTTAAATACCACTGACCTCCCTATTCTATCTGCTTTTTGGGGTGGTATAGGGGTAAATCTACAGCAAAGTTAGAGTTGGCAGCCAGTAGGACTCTTCTGAACCATACCAGGAAGTAAGAAATGGTGATCTCTGTAGATCTCAACCACCTTCTTCTATCCTGGGACCTCTCTTGTCCTTCCCAGCTGCCCACGTTTCCACCAATTCCCTCTTCTCCTTTACATACCATTGTCCTATGGCTTTTTCCTGAGTGCCTTCCTCAATTAAGTTCTGGTCTGGTCAATTTATTAAAGCTAAGAAATTAATAGCTTCTAATGCTTTTGCTTCTGAACATGGGCTTTCTATCTTAAAAGCAAACAAGTAAGTAGAGACACAATTAGGTTTTGGGGTGAAATGAGGAACTGCTTCTGGATATCTCCCTGTCTATTGCATGGATAATACAGATGATGGGTTCACGCTATAGGTCAGAATTTCCACTGTGATTCAGAGGTACAACATAGAGCATGGTGGTGTATTTTGCCCTTACCTTAGACCAAGAGAACTGAAAGAGTTAAACCCTCCAATTTAGTATACCAAGATTAAAGTAATTATTGTAAATTAGCTTAATCATTCCACCATGCCTTTAGAGGCAGTTTTCTTTTCATCCTGTTGTCACTACCAATAAATGGAGGCTTGTAAATACAGGTAAACTCAATTTTTAAGGGATTATATATGCTCAAAGGTTCTGATGCATTTAATTAAAAATTTCGTTATTATATAAAGGAAAGTGTCTGTGTTTTGGCAGTGTGAGATACCAGAGCATGAATGAAATATGGGAAGGAGATGATGACTAATATATGTTTTCATTTTTCCAACATATTTTTTACTCTAAAGACAGCAATATCTATTCTTAGGCTAGCCTCTGACTGAACCTGGAGTTCCTTAAGGCCAGAGAACAGGGAGAAGCTTAAATGATTCCTTTTTCTTTCAAGCCATGGATTTTAGTCATCTGTTTCTGGAACACTCCAGCAAGGAATCAGTAAAGGAATACTCCAGCAGATGGAAAGCCATGCATCTTAAGCTTTAATGTGCATATAAATAACTTGAGAATCTTTTAAAATGCAGATTCTGATTCATTATCCTGGAGTAATGCCCAAGATGCTTAATTTCTAACAATTTCCCTAGGGATGCTGATGCTGCTTGTCCATGGAGCATATTTTGAGTCACAAGGAACATTCTAGATACAGAGTCTAGATAAAGAGCCTGCTTTGGCTAGTTGCAGTGAAAGTATGAAGAGGCTCAATGGAAAAGTAGCACAGTTCTATCTGAACTGAACTGTCCAAGTGAAGGGCAAAGGAAACAAAAGGAAGGCAGACATGAGGCTGATTGTACTCATGCTCTCCAGATGTTCAAATAGATGGATTTCAAGCAGTACACACCAAAAAGGCAGTTGTTTTCACAAGCTATAGGAGAAAATATGCCTGTTCTATAGTCACGTTCCTGGGTTAAAGTTCCGCCCGTATAATTTCCTAATAGAGATTTTGATCATGCTACCTTACCTCCGTGAGCCTCAGTTTACTGCTCTAGTAAAATTTGAATAACAGAACCTATCTCAGGGTGGTCGTTAGGATTAAATGAAATAAAGAGTGTACTGTACGGTGACTAACATAACATAATAAAAAATAAATTAAAAAATGAAATAAAGAATGTAAAAACTCAGAAAAGCACCTGCTAAAAATGCTCAATAAGGGGCGCCTGGGTGGCTCAGTGGGTTAAAGCCTCTGACTTCGGCTCAGGTCATGATCTCAGGGTCCTGGGATCGAGCCCCGCATCGGGCTCTCTGCTCCGCAGGGAGCCTGCTTCCTCCTCTCTCTCTGCCTGCCTCTCTGCCTGCTTGTGATTTCTCTCTGTCAAATAAATATTTTTTTTTTTTTTTTTTGGTGCTAGAAGAGTGGTGTTCTTTTTTTTTTTTTTCCATTTTATTTATTTTTTCAGCGTAACAGTATTCATTCTTTTTGCACAACACCCAGTGCTCCATGCAAAACGTGCCCTCCCCATTACCCACCACCTGTTCCCCCAACCTCCCACCCCTGACCCTTCAAAACCCTCAGGTTGTTTTTCAGAGTCCATAGTCTCTTATGGTTCGCCTCCCCTCCCCAATGTCCATAGCCCGCTCCCCCTCTCCCAATCCCACCTCCCCCCAGCAACCCCCAGTTTGTTTTGTGAGATTAAGAGTCATTTATGGTTTGTCTCCCTCCCAATCCCATCTTGTTTCATTTATTCTTCTCCTATTCCCCTACCCCCCCCCATGTTGCTTCTCCATGTCCTCATATCAGGGAGATCAATACACAATGGAATACTATGCAGCCATCAAAAGAAATGAAATCTTGCCATTTGCGACGACGTGGATGGAACTAGAGCGTATCATGCTTAGTGAAATAAAATATTTTTTAAAAAAATGCTCAAAAAGTGGTAGCTATTGCCATGCCTTTCCTCTTTGAGCTGATCTCTTTAAGTACTGCTGGGTTTTATTAAAGTGTTAGCCAGACATGGTAATGCCATATCTGCTTTTGAGGAAACTTTTTTTTAATATGACCACATTTGTCCCCAGGGGAGAAAGAAAAGATCCTGTTGTTCTCATTTCATCTCTTCCTCCTTCCATTTTTGCCTGAATATTTAAAGAAAATCCAAAGCATAACATTATTTCATCTGTACATGCTTCAGAATGTTTCTCTAATAGTTGAAATACTTTAATTTCCTGACACATAACCATAGTACCACTATTACACCCCCCAAATTAACAATAGTTCCTTGTTATTATCTAATACTCACTCTGTGAGCAATTTTCCCTGATTCTCAAAAATGTCTTTTTATGGGGGTGCCTGGGTGGCTCAGTGGGTTAAGCCTCTACCTTCAGCTCAGGTCATGATCTCAGGGTCCACACTGGACTCTCCGCTCAGCAAGGAGCCTGCTTCCCTCTCTCTCTCTGCCTGCTGTTCTGCTTACTTATGATCTCTCTCTCTCTCTCTCTCTCTGTCTGTCAAATAAATAATAAAATTTTTTAAAATGTCTTTTTATCTCTTGTTTGTTCAAATCAGAAGCCAGGTAAGGCCCATGCCCATTGTATTTGCTTGGTAAGTCTTTTAAGTCCCTCTCTTTATCAATTATTATTTTTAAAAAGTAAATTTTAGTTTTTAGAATTGTTTTAGGGTTACAGAGAAATTGTGAAGATGGTACAGAGTTTCCATATACCACACCTAATTTCTCCTATTATTAACTTCTGACATTAGTGTGGTACATTTGTCCTAATTTGTGAACCAATATTGACACATTATTATGAACTAAAATCCATACTTGTTTCAGATTTCCTTAATATTTATCTAATGTCCTTTTCTTTCATAGGATCTCATACAAGACTCCACTTAGCATTTAGTTGTGGCAATGTTTAGTTTTATGTGTCCATCTGAGGGGGCCACAGAGTGTGCCGGTACTTGGTGGGTCTGTGAGGATGTGTGTGCTTTTCAGGTGACTCTAAAAGCAGCTTCAATTGTCTGAGACTTAAGAAATTTGGTGATTTTACATGTAATTAAATGCAATTCTAGATGAAAGCATGAAAATGGGAAGAAAAACTCCCTGGCAGGAAAAATGCTTATTTTTGCTTTGACCCTTGTTACTGTTTTGGTCTACAACTTCTCTGGCTTGAGAATCATTTGAATGAAGAAAGAATGATTTAAAAATAAAACTACATGAGAGGAACAAATTGTCTTCTGTTTCTGCCAAAAGGAAAAGTGGAATTTGGGCAGTTTTTATCCAGCATGGGGCAGTCTAGGCCAAAGCAAAAGGAAGGGAGAGAACAAGGCCTGAAGAAAGACATTTCCAAATCCATCATCACCAAGTTTTAGATGTTGACCTGGGATAAATAAGGACCTTAGATACAACCTCTGTTTCAGAGGTTTATGACCTTAGGATAATATTGAAATTAAATACACACACACATACACACACACAGAAGCAACCATGCATACTAACTTGTGGCAAAGTTCCAGTGAAGACACTTGTTGATTAAAGCAAAAAGATTACTCTAGAAGGGAAAGTTGGGTCAGACTGCAAAGGTCCTTGAATGTGAAATGTATCTTGTGGGCAATTAGAAGTTAATGATGTTTTGAGGGGGTTGGGGATACCATATGCAAAAGAGCATTTTAGCATGATCAATCTGGAACACTTGGAGTAATTCAATTCAACAGACATTTACTGAGTATTAAGCAAAGTACCAGAGTCCAAGGTGCAGACAAATGTAAGGATATATAAAAAAGACAAAATCTCCATCCTGTCAGGGAGGCAGATAAACTTAATATACTAATATGGAGTTATCCCCAACATAGACTGTTAAGTACAAACATGTAAGGTATAGAACAATAAGCTTAATATACCACCATTTCTTTAAAAAGGATGGAGGGAAGAAATGTAAGATTGCATATGTATTTATTTATGTATAAGTTTTATCTGCAAGGATACACAAAAGTCTGATAATATTGCTTCCCTCCATGGGAGATGATCAGGTTGGCTGGCAGGAAGATTACACATATATTCTTTGGTACTCCCTGAGTTTTGAAACAAATGAATGTATTACCTACATTTAGAGATATATAACAAAACGTTGTGTATGATTGTGTATGATTGTATGGGAGAGGGAAAAGATGAATTTCAGTTGAGAGAATCTTTGAAGACTTCTTAGAGCATGTGGGCTATAAAGCTGTGTCTTTGGAAGATAGCATTTCTACGGGTGATGGTTTGATTGGGAAGTATTTCAAGCAGAGGACAAAGTTTGCATTGAGTCACAGGGCGGGGGCTAGATCTGTGCCATCTAATACAGTAACCATTAGCCACATATGGCTACTGAGCATTGGAAATGTGGCTAGTGCATACCAATTTAGGTGTGCTGAGCGTGTAAAATGCTCATGGGCTTTTGAAAAAATAGTATGAAAAAGAATATAAGGTGCTTCATTAATAACTTTTAATGTTGTTTACATGTTTAAAGGATAATATTTTAGATATTATCTAAATGCTATCTAAATGGGCTAAGTTAAATATATTAAAATTAATGTCACTTTTTACTTATTTCTGTTTACTTTTTAAAATGTAGCTGCTAGATATTTAAAATTGCATCTGTGGGTTGCATTATATTTGTACTGGCCAGTGCTGATCTAGATAATTGAGATTTTTAGAGAATGGTGAGTTAGGTTGTGATGGCTGCAGTGGAGGTATATAAGTAAGAGTGAAGGGGGTGGGGGGAGGAGAAAAAAAAGAAAAGAAAAAAAAAGATGCACCTGGGTGGCTCTGTCATTAATTCTCTGCCTTTGGCTCAGGTCATGATCCCAGGGTCCTGGGATTGAGCCCTGTACTGGGCTCCCTGCTCAGGGGGAAGCCTAGTTCTCCCTCTCCCACTCCCCCTGCTTATGTTCCTTCTTTCACTATCTCGCTCTGTCAGAAAAGTGATTACATCTTTTTTTTTTTAACCGAATGAACTACCTAGGCACAGCAACCTAGTTTTATTTTTTTTATTTTTTTTTATTTTTTTTCCCATTTTATTTATTTTTTCAGCGTAACAGTATTCATTGTTTTTGCACAACACCCAGTGCTCCATGCAAAACGTGCCCTCCCCATTACCCACCACCTGTTCCCCCAACCTCCCACCCCTGACCCTTCAAAACCCTCAGGTTGTTTTTCAGAGTCCATAGTCTCTTATGGTTCGCCTCCCCTTCCAAATTTTTTTTTAAATAAACATATAATGTATTTTTATCCCCAGGGGTACAGGTCTGTGAATCGCCAGGTTTACACACTTCACAGCACTCACGATAGCACTTACCCTCCCCAATGTCCATAGCCCCCTCCCCCTCTCCCAATCCCACCTCCCCCCAGCAACCCCCAGTTTGTTTTGTGAGATTAAGAGTCATTTATGGTTTGTCTCCCTCCCAATCCCATCTTGTTTCATTTATTCTTCTCCTATCCCCCTACCCCCCCATGATGATTACATCTTTTAAAAAAAAAAAGTGAAAGGGAAATTTGGAAAAAGTGAGCTAGGCTAAATTTTGGAGGGTATTGGCTACTAAGCTGAAGAATTTGGATTCATTAGTGAGCCACGATGGGGATTTGAGTATGGGAATCAGATAATCAAATGGCTGCTTTGGACAGGGGTGAAAGTATAGGCAGAAAGAGCAGTTATTACAGTAATCAAGGAGTGGGATACAGGGATCTGGCTGTGGGTGGTTGCTTTGAAATCAGGGAGATCCATGTGTACTACACTGTGAAGGGAAAATTGATAGGACTGAGCAGAGATGTGGATGTAAAAAACAAAATGAAGTTTCATAACCCTGGTGATAAGAAGCACATCAGTGCCAGTGATAAACACAATGAAGCCTGGAGTGGGAGCTGGATGGGAATTTCCTGGGAAAGAAGGTAATTCTGAGTTTTGACATGGTGAGCTTGAGGGCGCTGAAATGTGGTATTAAGGATATGAGAGAAACTGATGAGGCTTAGTAGAGGTGATCATGGCAGTGAGATAAATGTAATGATTAGTATTTGTATGGCATTATAATACACAAAATGTTCTCACATATGTTATTTTATATAATTCTTACAATACCCTAAGGCTCAAAAAGTTTAAGTAACTTGCCCAAGGTAGCACAACTACTTAGTGGCCAAGGTAGCATGCCAAAATTTGTTTTCTATTAGTGTAATTGAAATAAAATGCCAAAGGAAAATGTAGAGAAAACTGAGTCTAGATTATACAATTTTTATTCCCCCAACTTGCTACCTATCTTGAGGGCCAGACCCAACACTGGAAAACTCATCTGAGAGTGTCTTCACTTATTTTCAATAAATTTTTAGAGATGAGGAAACTGAGACCCTGGGAAATTAATGTCTATTAAAGGGATAGGTGGAAGTCAGACAAGGGCAGTGGTAGATTGTGTTATTATTTCCAGGTATTAATTTTCCCTCCCTGTTAGAGAGCACGTCCATGCTTCCTGCTGTAAACCCTGCCAAATTAATGTGGGCTTGGTCATAGAACTTGCTTTGGCCAATGGAATGCAAGCCAAAGTGACATTCACCATGTATGATCAGAAACTTTAAGTGCCGTGGCATGGTTCAGATTTTTTTGTTCTTCTCCCTCTGAGGTAAGAATGGCAGGTCCCAAATAAAAGCTCCTCCTTCAGCTATGATCCTTGAATGAAGCAGGCATATAGAACTGAACCACATAAGGGCTCAGGAGGAGGGGCAAGATGGTGGAGAAGTGGGAGACCCTGTTTCAACTGGTCCCCTGAAGTGAGCTAAATATCTACCAGAACACTCTGAACACCCAAGAAATCAGCCTAAGATGTAAGATTATACACTTCTGGATCTGTATGTGGGCAGGAGATCATCTGTGGAGGGGTAAAGCAGAGTGGGAACGCTCAGACTGATATCGAAGGATAAGCAGAAGTGGGAGGGAGCCACCAGAAGTGACCCATTGGAAAGTAATACCCCAATATGAAAGTGCCTTGTGCTTGGGGACCAGCATTAACTTGGAGTCTAGCTAAAAGCACTCAAAAAGAGCAAAAGGTCTTAAGGAGCAACTGGTAGAATTGGGTGACCATGGACACAGTCCTAAGCACATGGTCCCAGGACAGTCACAGCTGGCAACCACCCATGCTTGAGAGAATCTGGCAGGGGCTCTAACTCCCCTGGGCCCACGGCTTTCCACTGGGCTGGGTGCACACCTGCCCACTGCTGAGAGATGCTGGTGTGGGCATAGACTGGTGGTCTCTAGGACTGCAGACTTCTTAGACCTGCATCTCTGCTGGGTCATAGGTATGGACCCCAGATGGCAGTCCTGACAGGTGTCCTGACAGCCACCAGGATTGTGCTCCCCTGCACCAATATCTCTTTAGGTTTTAGTGGCACAGGGGTGCAGAGACAAGCGGGGGGGCCTCAGGCAACCACTGAGATAGTGGCTGGAAGTGTGCACTGCTGTGGGAGGTGTGGTATTCAGTGGAGATTGTAGAGGGGGTGTCTGTATGTTCTGGACCATCCAGTGGGGAGTCAACCAAGGCTTCTTTCTGAGGCTGAGGACTGAGTGTGGACAATTTACTTTTGCACTACCCCTCTGAAAAGTGGCAAAAGGCTGCCCCAAAATAAAAACCTCCAGAGAACAAAAACCTGAAAAACCAGTTTCCACAGAGTCCAGCCCCTTGCTAGGGGTCAGGTTGACTCAGCCCAAGCAAGACTGACTGAAAAACAATGAGGCAGGCCCCTCCCCCAGAAGACAAGCCCAAAGAACAAGAGGACAATAACCACAGAGTCCCCATAAAACTGTAAAGCCCCAACATCAAGGGAAAATAATATATTAAACCCCTAGTATTGCCCCAAAACCTATTTAATAGATACAATTCTTTTTTAATTAGTTCTCTTGATTCTTCTTCTATTTTATTAACCTACTCACTATTACAACATATTACATAATAACTTTTTAACTTGAACTTTTTTTCATACATATACCTGGGTTTCTTTTTCTTTCTTTCATATAAATAGATAGATAGATGTACAGATATAGATATATGGACATAGATATAGATATATAGATAGATATAAGCTTCAAGGTAATCCTTTTCCCTGCTCAATACTACCCTTATATATAAGCCAGTTTTAATTTCCCTGTGTCTCTTGGAAAGATGAGTCCTTTAACAAAGATAACAAGATACAACCAGGAAGTACTAAAATAACCTTCCTTGCTCACATCAAATGTTTATAACCACCTTCCTATATTACTCTTCTGTCAGTGTTTCTGTGTGTTTCTGTTTTTGTACTATATAAGTCTTATTCTTGGGGTTCATTTTGACTGGGTTTTTCTTTTTTTTTAATTTCTTGTTTTTTACTTTTGTCAATCTTTTTTTTGGTTCATTTTTGGTTTAAGTACCTTATAAATCTTAATTTTGGGACTCATTTTGGCTGGATTTTTTCTCTTTTTCCCCTCTCTTTTTCTCTTTCTTTTTTTCCTTCTTCTTTCTTTTTGGTGGTGACTCCCAATTGCTCCAAAACGTTCCAAGGTGCATCTTGACTGGATCATGGTTGATATATTCATCTATACATCCCCTCAACTACCTCTCACCAAAATGACTAGGAGGAGGAACACCCAACAGGGGAAAAATTCAGACTGCGACCTCTGCCATAGAACTATTGGATATAGACATAAACAATATGTCAGAAATGAAATTCAGGGTAAAAATTGTGCACGCAATGGCTAGGCTAGAGAATACAATTAGTGGCAACACAGAATCTCTAAGGGCAGAAGTGAAAGTTGATCTGGCAGAAGTAAAATATGCTATTAATGAGATCCAATCTAATCTAAATATTCTAACAGTTAGGGTAACTGAGGCAGAAGATTGAATTAGTGATCTAGAAGACAAACTAATAGAAAAGCAGGACCAGGAAGAGGCCTGGAACAAACAACTTAGAAGCCATGGAAACAGAATTAAGGAAATAAATGATGCCATGAAATATTCCAATGTCAGAACTATTAGGATCCCTGAGGGGTAGAGAAAGAAAGAAGACTAGAAGATATAGTTGAACAAATACTGGATGAAATTTTCCCTATCTGGGGAATGGAACAAGCGTTTGGGTCCTAAAGGCAGAATGGATACCCCCCAAGATCAATGAGTTTAGAAAGACATCCAGACACTTAACTGTGAGATTCATGAATCATAATTTCAGATAAGATGTCTTAAGGGCATCTAGGGGGAAGAGATTCCTTATGTACAGAGGAAGGACCATCAGAATAATGTCAGATCTGTCCACAGAAACCTGGCAAACCAGAAAAGGCTGGCAAGACATATTTAGGGCACTAAATGAGAAGAACATGCAGCCAAGAATACTTTATCCAGCAAGGCTGACATTCAGAATGGATGGAGAGATAAAGAGCTCCCAAGACCAGCAAGGTCTAAAAGATTATGTGACCACCAAGACAGCCCTACAAGAAATACTAAGTGGGGTTCTATAAAAGAAGAAAGAACCCAAGAGTGACATAGAACAGAAAGTTACAGAGACAGTGTATAGAAACAAGGACTTCACAGGCAACATGATGTCAATAAAAACTTATATTTCAATAATCACTCCCAACATGAATGGCCTAAATGCTCCCATAAAAAGGCACAGGATTGCAGACTGAATAAAACAATAGGACCCATCCATATGCTATCTACAAGAGACACAATTGGAACCTAAAAATACATCCAGACTGAAAGTGAAGGAATGGAGAACCATCTTTCATGCCAATGGGCCCCAAAAGAAAGCTTGGATAATGATTCTCATATCAGATAAATTAGATTTTAAGCTAAAGACTATAGTCAGAGATACAGAAGGACACTACATCATCCTTAAAGGGTCTACCCAACAAGAAGATCTAACAATTGTAAATATTTATGCCCTGAACACGGGAGCAGCCAATTACATAAGCCAACTGTTAAAATAGTAATATTAATATGAATACATTAATTGTAGGGGATCTGAACACACCACTCATAGTAATAGACAGATCATCTAAGCAGAAAATCAACAAAGAAACAAGAGCTTTGAATGACACATTGTACTAGATAGACCTCGTAGATATACGGAACATCCCACCCTAAAACAAAAGAATATCCATTCTTCTCGAGCACACATGGAACATTCTCCAGAATAGACCATACACTGGGTCACAAATTAGAGCTCGAATAGATACCAAAAGACTGAGATTATTCCCTACATATAATCAGATCACAGTGCTTTAAAACTGGAACTCTACCACAAGAAATGTTTTGGAAGGAATTCAAACACTTGGAAGCTAAAGACCACCCTGCTCAACAATGTTTGGATCTACCAGAAAATCAAAGAAGAACTTAAACAATTCACGGAAACCAATGAGAATGAAGACACATCAGTCCAAAATCCATAGGATACGGCAAAGGCAGTCCTAAGGGGGAAATATATAGCCATCCAAGACTCACTCAAAAAAAAAATTGAAAAATCCTGAATGCACCAACTCTCTTTACACCTTAAAGAACTGGCAACTCAACAACAAATTAAGTCAACCCTATACACAAGAAGGGAAATAATTAAGATTAGAGCAGAGATCAATGAGTTAGAAACTAAAGATACAGTAGAACACATCAACAAAACTAGAAGCTGGTTCTTTGAAAGAATCAGTAAGATCAATAAGCTACTGGCCAAACTAATCCAAAAGAAAGGAGAGGGGTGCCTGGGTGGCTCAGTGGGTTAAGCCTCCGCTTTCAGCTCAGGTAATGATCTCAGGGTCCTGGGATCAAGCCCCGCGTCGGGCTCTCTGCTCAGCACTGCTCTGCGTGCCTCTCTGCCCGCTTGTGATCTCTCTGTCAGACGAATAAATTAAAAAAAAAAGAAAGGAGAGAAGACCCAGATTAATAAAATTATGAATGAAAGGGGAGAGATCATGACTAACACCAAGGAAATAGAAATAATCATCAGAAATTAATATCAACAGTTACATGCCAATAAGATAAGCAACCTGGAAGAAATGGATATATTCCTGGAAACCTATAAACTTTCAAGACTGAAACAGGAAGAAATTGACAACAGAAATTGAATAGACCAATATCTAGTAACGAGATTGAGGCACTGATCAAATACTCACAAAAAAAGAAGAATCCATGACCTGAAAGATTCCCTGGGGAACTGTACCAACCATTCAAAGAAGAAATAATACCTATTCTGAAGCTGTTTCAAAAAATAGGAACAGAGGGAAAACTTCCAGACTCTTTCTATGAAGCCAGCATTACACTGATCCCCAAAGCAGGCAAAGACCCCACCAAAAAGGAGAATCTTAGACCAATATCCCTGATGAATATGGATGCCAAGATTCTCAACAAGATCCTAGCTAAGAGGATCCAACAGTACATTAAAAAGATTATCCACCATGACCAGGTGGGATTTATCCCTGGGATACAAGGCTGGTTCAATGTTTGCAAATCAATCAGTGTGATAGAACAAATCAATAAGAGAGAAGAAATGGTCCTCTCAATTGATGCAGAAAAAGCATTTGACAAAATCCAACATCCATTCCTGATTAAAACTCTTCAAAGTATAGGGATAGAAGGAACATTCCTCAAACTCATGAAATCTATTTATGAAAAACCCACAGCAAATATCATGCTTAATGGGGAAAAATGGGCAACCTTCCCACTGAGATCAGGAACACAACAAGGATGCTCATTCTCCCCAACATTGCTCAATATAGTACTAGAAGTCCCAGCAACATTAATCAGAGAACAAAAGGAATAAAAGGTATTCAAATTGGCAAAGAAGAAGTCAAACTCTCCCTCTTTTCAGATACCATGATACTTTATATGGATGACCCAAAAGACTCCACCTCCAAACTACTAGAACTCATACAGAAATTCAGTAATGTGGCAGCATACAAAATCAATGCACAAAAATCAATTGCTTTCTTATGCACTAGCAATGAAAATGTAGAAAGGGAAATTAGAGAATTGATTCCATTTACTATAGCACCGAGAACCATAAGGTACCTTGGAATAAACCTAATTGGAGAGGTAAAGAATCTGTACTCAAGGAATTACAGAACACTCATGAAAGAAATTGAAGACACAGAAAGGTGGAAAACATTCCATGCTCAGGTTTCAGAAGAATTAACATTGTTAAAATGTGTATACTGCCCAGAGCAATCTAGACTTTCAATGCCACCCTGATCAAAATTCCAGCATTCTTCAAAGTGCTGGAACAAACAATCTTAAAATTTGTATAGAACCAGAAAAGACCCTGAATTGCTAAGGAAATGTTCAAAAATAAAAACAAAGCTGAGATTATCACGTTGCCTGATTTCAAGATTTAGTATAAATCTGTGATCATCAAGGCAGCAAGATTCTGGCACAAAAACAGACTCATAGACCAATGGAACCAAGTAGAGAGTCCAGATATGGACCCTCAATTCTAGGGTCAAATAATCTTCAACAAAGCAGGAAAAAATATACAGTGGAAAAAAGTCTCTTCAATAAATGGTGCTGGCAAAATTGGACAGCTATGTATAGAGAATGAAACTCGACCATTCTCTTATACCATACACAAAGATAAACTGGAAATGGATAAAAGACCTCAACATGAGGCAGGAATCAAAATCCTAGAGGAGAACATAGGCAGTAACCTCTTCGACATCAGCCATAGCAACTTCTTTCAAGATATGTCCCCAAAGGCAAAGGAAACAAAAGTGAAAATGAACTTTTGGGACTTCATCAAGATCAAAATCTTCTGCACAGCAAAGGAAACAGTCAACAAAACAAAGAGGCAACCAACAGAATGGAAGAAGATATTCACAAATGACACTACAAAGGGCTGATATCCAAGATCTATAAAGAAATCCTTAAACTCCAAAAAACAGATAATCATGTTGGAAAAATGGGCAGAAGACATGAATAGACACTTCTCCAAAGAAGACATACAAATGGCTATCAGACACATGAAAAAATGTTCATCATCACTAGCCATCAGGGAAATTCAAATCAAAACCACATTGAGATACCACCTTACACCAGTTAGAATAGCCAAAATCAACAGGACAGGAAACAACACTGTTGGAGAGGATGTGGAGAAAGGGGAAAATAAGTCAAGCAAAGAGAGTGAAATAAGTCAAGCAGAGAAAGTCAATTATCATATGGTTTCACTTTCTTGTGGAGCATAAGGAATAACATGGAGGAGATTAGGAGAAGAAAAGGAAAAGTGAAGTGAGGGAAATCGGAGGGGGAGATGAACAATAAGAGGCTGTGGACTCTGAGAAACAAACTGAGGGTTTTGGAAGGGAGGGTGTGGGGGGGGATGGATTAGCCTGGTGGTGGTTATTAAGGAGGGCACGTATTGCATGGAGCATTGAGTGTGGTGCATAAACAATGAATCTTGGAACACTGAAAAAAATTAAATTAAGATGTTAAAATTAAAACAAACAAATAAACAAAACTGAACCACAGATGACCTGTAGTTGCCACATGGACTTTTGGTGTGGTAACTGAGGTTTTATTGTTTATAAGAATAGCACAACCTATCTAAAGCTAACACATTACTCCATAGCATGTGTTTTGTTTCCCTTATGTTTACTCTACACAAATGCTCACTTTCACCTGGTTAAGTTCTACTCATTCTTTAGGTCTCTAATTAAATATCACTTCTTTGGAGAGGTGGTTCTTGATCACCCAGTCTAATTTATGGCCCCTCTCCACCACACACATATATACCATTATTTTCTCCTACGGTATTTGTATTATTTCTTTCTCAGATACTTCACTCAATTGTAATCATTTATAGATTAGTTTATTATTGGCATGCTCCACTTGACTGTAAGCTCATGAAGATCTGAATAATGTCTATTTTTGTCCACTATTATGTAATGCCTGTTACACAGTAGTTGCTCAGTGGGTATTTGTGGAATAAGTAATGAACAAATAAATAGCTTGTTGTTGACATGGTTGTTGGGTCATAAAGCAAAAAGGTAGGGGGATGCTATGATTAGGGGAAATAATGTCCCTGAAGAAGCTTTTAGGTGCAAAGATTAACTATTTTTTTTTCTTTTTGGTCCTTCTCTTTCAAGAAAACTTTGAAAGCAGGGGCACTTTTCAAAACCCTTAAAAACAGATTCACTCACTAATAGATTGCTGCAGCCTGTCAGATTTCTTGCCTAATACCAGGGAAGCCCGAGGAAGTCTGTAGATAGACTAGATGGGCTCCTTTGTAAGAAAAGAGAACTGTTGTCACAAAATGTTTAGATATAATATAGAGTCAGAAAGTCACCTGCCTTTCCTGTTTTGGGTGGTTGATGAAATGTAGTGAGAACCAAGAAGGAGGGAAAGAGAAAGAGATAACCTGGAAATGGCATTTATGGGCTGGGTGTAGTGGGTGACTTTCTGATCCAAACCAGAAAAATCAGAGCTACTTCCCCTCACTTTATCTGCCAAGGGACCACTTAGGAGATGGCTTTGGGCTGTACCACACTAAACTGGCAATCAAGAGTTTGAAGGTTTTTGCAAAATTTTCAGCTTCTATGTGACAAGGACATACACATATCTGCATGATCAGGTATTGGGAGGGAGGAGGAAGCAATAATTCTGTATTTTAGATTGTAAAATTTCTTGTACGGAGAAATACACAAGGTCTCACAACTTGAATTATTGAAACACACCGTGAAGCCTAATGTGAAGGATTAGTGTCAGTGGGTGAAGCCAATGACCCATGAAGCCCTTTGCTACAAGGATGCCCATTAATCCCTTGACTCTAAAGTTCCTGTGATCTGTGACTCCAGAACACATAGACAGGGTAGGTTCTTAGGCAGAGCAGAAGAGTAGATACTTACAAGAATATACTGCACTTTTAAAAAGTAAAATAATTGTAATAAAAAGCAGTCAGCATAATTGCCCTGACTTATACCCTATGACATTTGATAATAACGAGGTTGGTATATTACAAATAAGTTCCACATTTACAACTCTGCCTTGATATTTACACTTCTTAAATTGTTTAGGGAGGTGGTTCCTGGATGCTGGAGGCCCATGCATAAAACATATTAGCATAATTGGAGTATAGCCAAATCCCTCAGTGTACATTGCAGATACTTGTTAAAAGCTTGACCTTGGAGAAAAAAACCTTCCTCCTTGTCTTCAGGTCATCAGCTCCTGAAAGCACTCCTCTGAAATCAACTTCCAATCATCTGTAGTTAGGAGAGCTTGTCCTCAATGCTGACCTTAGGCAGGCCCTCTATTTCCAGGACAGTGATGAAGGCTATGTTCTCACCTGGATGAGGAAATTAGTTGTGATTTTCCATTACCTGTATCAAACATTCCTTTTCATTTTTTTTAATTCACTGAGAGTTGACACTACATATTAGTTCACTGAACAATCACTTTGTGTAAAGGCCCAGAGATGAATGAGACAGTTGTCGTCATCAGGAAACATACTTTAGTCAAGGACCCTGACAACTAACTTTAGTAAAAGGCAGAATGAAATAAAGGCCATAATAGGAGTATGAGCAAATTGCTGTGGGAGCATAGATAACACAATTTAATGAGAGAAGGAGATTTAAGGAAGTTATGTGTTTGTTTATCATTGGCAAGCTCCAGTGAAAAATCCAGTGCAGCATGGCTGGAGGGATTGTGAAGAGGTTTCAACATTACACTTGAGTCTGCTCCTGAGACTTTTGAAGCCCATGCTAGTTTTAGAATTAAGAGGAACAAAAATATTTGAAGTGGGTCAAGGAAGGCAGTTTAGGAAGCAATCTCTAATGGTATAAAACATAGGTTCAGCAGTGACCAACTTCTGTGCCTGACTGGGTATTAGGGGAGAGGGACTAATACAAGATACTTCTGGTGTTTCTAGCCTTAGAGATTGAGATTATATAGTACACATAAGGAAAAAGGCAATCTAGATGGAAGGATCAGTTTGCTAGAGAACATACTTGGTTGGGACCATACTGAGTTTAGTGTGTGAGATATCATTTATAGACTGGAGCTGGTTCAAGGATTCAGAAGGAATTGCAGTCATCTGCTTATAGGAATTTGTCAAAGCCATGGAAATGGTAAGTTGACCCTGGTAGTGGGGAGAATACAAATGAATGCTGGAGATACTGCCTTTATTTAGTTGAAGACAATCGCTAATACAGAGAACTGAGAGGGAAAAAAAAGAGGACTGAGAAATTTTCTGAGTGGTGGGAAGTGATAGGACTGGGTGTTCATTGTAGGAAAGTGGGAGAACTTAAGTAGGATGAGGATTAAGAGGAATTTATACTCGATAACTAGGTAGTTATTGATAGTCTTGAAGGAGAGAGATTCATGGAAAGGTTGCTATTTTTCTTTGATAGGATTCTTGAGGATGCTTGTAGACTAGAAAGGAGATAATGGAATAATGGACACATAAAGTGAAAGTCGTTTTGAAAATGGTACCACACACTATAAGATCACAGCAAGTCAGCTTTTTATCCCAGATGCTCTGGAGTTGAAGGTCATTGCTATCTAACAAATGTTCTGATTGTTATCATTATACTGAATTCTGCTGAGGAATCTTATCCATGACCCCTTTCATTTCCTTTTCCTCCCTCGCCCAAGCACCACCATAAGTGTTACCAGTTGTTTAGCCAGGATAAATACTCCCATTACTTGATTTTTGTCAGGAAGTCTAGGCCACTGTGCTACTATGCCAAGGGTTTCCAAAAACCATTCAAAGTGAAAATGCATAGTATTTGGGCATTTTAATTCCTATTGTGGTATTTGAGGTTTTGTAGGACAACAGAAGGACAATAACACAAGGTATTTGCGGGGTTAGGGGCAGGAATAAGATAGAGCAGATTCATAAAACAGGTTCCATTTCCAAACAAAAGAACAAAAGAATATTAGCTAAAATAGTCATTCAGTGTTCCCTGTACCTAGCAACTGAATGTATTGAGAAGGGAAGCCTTATGGTTCTTTGACTAGAAAGGTATTTAACATAAAGGGGATAGATTTGCACACAGTTTGGAAGTTTGAGAGCCTCCTGGGAAAATATAAAACAGGAGAATTTGCTGTTCTTTTAGAGAGTAATAATTATTCCAGAACGTCTTAAACATATGGTTTAAAATATTAACCAGACACTTGAGAAGTTCTAGCTATGAACTAATTAAAGCTTTTTCTATAAATTATACTTCATCTAAATGCCTTTTTTTCCTATATGAGTCCAAAACTGAATGAGTACATTTTAATGTCCATTCAATCTTTGTCAGTTTGTTTCTTCGAACAGCCATTCAGTGCTTTTCAGTATTATTAAAAAGAAAAGATAAAAAAAAATAGGAAAGGGAAAAAGAAGGAAAGAAAAAGAACACAACATGGAGAGCCTACCTTTGCCCTTCTTACCATAATCATTATATCACTGAATAAGTTCTTTTTCAGAATCATGTTTTCCTGCCTGTTCTGTCTTTATGACTTGATGCTGCTTGTATATAAGGCTTCTCTAAGCCATTCAACAGTACAGATAATGGGACTGTATCAAGTGTCAGAGCAGCAGCTGTGCATATCCATGGTATCATTGCAAAGATGAGCTCTCCTTGTGTTCAATTTTTTGGCTGAAAGCAGCCCATCAATCACACAGGTCCAAAACAGTGTCAGGTTTGTACCCTTCCTTTCCTCATACCCTCAACATCTAATCAATTGCCAGTTCTTTAGATGCCTCTTGGATCTGTCCCACTGATGCTATCCTAGTTTAGGCCCTCACTATTTACCAAAAGTATTTCAATAGCCTCCAACAAAGTTGGCCTTCTGTGACCTCTCCCTCTGCCCTAGGCTTCCAGCATCTTCTTCCTTAAGTGCTCCATTATCATTGTTTTCCTCAAAATCCCTCAGTATTTCCCTACCATTTATAGAATAAATCCCCAAATACACAACCACTGGAGCCTTGCATGGACCTTACACTCTAGTCGAACTGAATTATTCGATATTCCCTGCATATGCATAATGAAATTTATACTTCTGCCCATGCCTTCCCTTCCTCAAAAAGGAAAAAAAACACCTAAGCTTCATGAGAATAGGGATCATATCTGTTTGATTCATTATTATGTTCTCAGAGTCTAGCATTGTGGTTAATACATGGTAGGTGCTCATTAAAAACTGAATAAATAAAAGCTTCATGTATCCAAATCTACTTACCCTTTAAATTTCAGTACAAATACCACTGTGCCAAAAAAAAGTCTATACTGATACCCGCTTCCCACATCAATATCTATACTGCATCTCTCTAAAACTAAGTGATCTGTTTTTTCCTTAACTCCCATAGTTCTTTTCTATCCCATTCTTATGACATTGTTCACTTTCTTTCCACCTTGGCAATTCTTTTTGTACATGTCTCATCTCCCACTAGACTGTGAGACTCCAATTGTGCCCTAAAAAGCAATGTTCATTGAATGGGCACTCATTAGAATAGCCACACTGGAGGCTTTAGAAAATTAGAGAAGTTAAGAGTTTATTATTATTTCTAATAATAAGAGCTTTAGTGCTTTGCTTATAAACATCAAAAGGTAAAAATATTGTCTGGACCTCAATTAACCAAAACATAGGTGAACACATTGGCTGAACCTCTATTAGCCAAGATATATGGTTACCATGGCTTGAGATTGAATTCTGGCTAATCTCTAAAAACTAGAAAGTCATGATTCACATAATTCATGAATTTCCAAGTTGTTTTCTCCTACAATGCATAGTAACTATAATAATATTTTATTTGGGACTCCAGACACCTAAATAAATTCAGACTTTTTTGTTTAAAGATTTTATTTACTTTTTGACAGACAGAGATCTCAAGTAGGCAGAGAGGCAGGCAGAGAGAGAGGAGGAAGCAGGCTCCCTGCTGAGCAGAGAGCCCGATGCGGGGCTCGATCACAGGACCCTGGGATCATGACCTGAGCTGAAGACAGAGGCTTTAACCCACTGAGCCACCCAGGAGCCCCTAAATTCAGATTTTAATGGGATCTTTGGATATACATTTCCTTTTATTATAAATCAAAGCTATACACCATGTTACATGAATTACATATATATCAATTTCCACATTTCCACTTTCCTTTGAGTTCTTGGCATTAAACTCAAATTCCCCTAGTTATAGTTACTAAGGCTTTCAGACTCCCTATTAAGGAATTTGCCTCTGGGGGGGGGGGGGGGGATAAGCTGAAGTATTTGAATCCCAGAGCAGCCCAAAATTCTAAGGGAAACAATGGTCTCATCGGGTACTTTGGATCATATAATTTATAGATCTGGTTATTACCTTATCTAACCTTCCACCTTCAAGTCAACCCACTCATGATGAGAGATTCTTTTGAAAACCTTCCAGAGAATAATTATATATAATGCTTTATTACTTATTCCAGATTTTTACTCCTCTGAGCATTTGAAGTCCAGTTGCTTTCATTCTATAATCGAGACCAAAAAACAAACAAACAACAAAAAACCCCACCCAAACCAAAAACCCAAAACCAACAACCCTTCTCTGTATAAAGAGTTTCCCTGGAAGATATGAATCACCCTTCTGACTTTTCTGGACTTTTAAGTTGTGCAAACATTTCTACACTACACTGGTAAGAAGTGCTAAAGAATACTTTAAAAAAATCTTGTGATTCCCACAGGTATGTGCATCTGAATATATCCCATGATTTTCCCCTGATCAGGTCTTTAAAGAAACACTCTTGTAAGGGCACCTGGATGGCTCAGTCAGTTAAGTATCTGACTGTGACTTGGGTTGTGGTCCTGGGGTCCTGAGACGGGGTCCTGAGACTGGGTCGTGGGTCAGGCTCCCTGCTCAGCAGGGAGTCTGCTTCTGCCTCTCCCTGTGCCCCTCCCCCCTGTTCATGCTTTTTCTCTCTCAAATAAATAAAATCTTAAAAAAAAAACAGGAACACTCTTGTACTTCTGTACAGTGGAAGCTTCTCCTTCTAAGATGTTCTTACATCCTGTCTTTATACTTCAGTTTATGCCTTTTCACTCATCCTTAACATTATCATAGGCAGACAATATTTAATGTATTATCTTAACTTTATTTAATAAGTAAGTATGCATTACATAAAGGTTGCAAGTCATTCTTGGTCCTGTGAAGAGGCAGGTGGTTAATCTGAAGCAAAATGAGAGCATGAATCCACAGTTATGTTGCTACTGAAATACTTCTTCTGGGTGTCTTGTATCGGTACAGTCTCCCTCAATACCCATTCAAAGCAGGCTTTGCTGTCACCTCTTCCTTCAGCTGAGGGATTCACAATATCTAAAGTCAGCTTGTAAAGAACGCTTCTGTATCAGAGGTAGTTTTATGCCTGCATTATAAATCATAGAAGACATTTGGTCGAAGACTCCATAAAAGGGGCAGAGGGAAATACCAGAGCTCAGAGTTGGAACCAATTATTTTTTCAAGCTAAGCATTGGCCATAGTAGCAAAAGTATCATCCAAATTTTGGAATAGCCTGCTCAGCTATTTAACATCAAAGCATGCAGTAGCCTATACAAATAACAGCTTCTAGAGGAAACCTTGAGTTTGGCTTAAGCACCAAGAACATTTTAAGAAGTGCAAAGTATATTTATGTGCAATGACTAGTGTAGTGAGCTAAATGATGGCTTCCCCCAAATATGCCCATGTTCTAATTCCTGGGACCTGTGATGTTACGTTATTTGGAAAAAGGGTCTTCACAGATGTGATTCAGTTAAGAATACTGAAATGAGATTTTTAAGTATAAACCAAGTGGGTCCTTAACGCCACAAGTGTTCTTGTAAGAGAGAGGTAAGAGGTAGATTAGATATATAGAAGCAAAAGTAATGTGAAAACAGAACAGAGAGAGATTTGGTCACAGCTAAGGAAAGAATGACAGTCACAAGAAACTGGAAGAGACTAGGACCAGATTTTCTTCTGGAGCTTCCAAAGGGAGTACAGATCTGCCAAGACCCCAATTTAGGACTTTCGGCCCCCCAAACAATAAGAGAATAAATTTCTGTTGTGTTAATTTATCACGTTTTGTGTATTGTTACAGCAGCCACAGGAACCTAAAACAGATTTTGGTAACAGGAAGTAAGGTACTCCTAAAATGAATAACTAAAAATGTGGAAGTAGCTTTGGAGTGGATAATGGATAGATGCTGGAAGAACTGTGATGCATTTGATAGAAAAATATACACTGCTGTTAGAAATATGAATGTTAAAGTTACTTCTGGTGAGCTCAGAAGGAACCAAGGAACATTTTATTGGAAACTAGAGGGAAGGTGATCCTTGTTATATAGTGGCAAAGAGCTTATCTGAATTATTTCTGACAGTTGTGTGGAAAGTGGAATTCGTTAGTGATGAAGTTGGGTATTGAGCTGAGATTTCCAAACCAAGTGTTGGAGGTAGGGCCCATTTTCTTCTTGAGCTTATAGTAAAATACAAGGGGAATGAGGTAAATCAAGGTAATAATTGTTAAGCAGAAAGGAACCAGCACTTGATAATTCAGAAATTTTGAGCCTATTCAGATGCAAAAGATGCTAAAATTAGCTGATGGCTATTAGGATAGTGCGCTCTAGAGATAAAGCCAACTTCTGGCTAGTGTTGAAGAGATTAGACATTGACTCATGGATCCACTCAACCATGTCAACAGAAGCCAAGAATAGAGATGGCATTATCCAGCAAAGATCTGTGAGGACTCTTATCTCAATACTGAATCAATCTGACATATATGGGAGGCCCACAAAGTTTTTGAGCAACAGTTTTAGCCTGGCCTGAAAAGGACCAAGACAGGACAGAATGAGAGATTGTCAGACTACCAATGTTTTACAGGCAAGAAAGAGGATGATGAAGCTGCAAACATGAGCTACCCTTCAGTATAAAAGGTCATTCTCAGAGCACAACTTCAGGTACAGAGGCAGAGGCCCAAGCAGGGGAACAGAGGCAGAAGTGGGCATAGAGACTTGATCCATGGGCCAAGAGGCCAGAACTGCAGACCTACAGGATAGAGTCCTGAAATAAGGAGGATTGTCACGCCAAGAAACCTAAGGGGACTTTGCCTGGTGGAATTTTGAAGGTCATCAGGCCATGTGACTTCTTTCTACTTTCCATTTTCCCTGTTTTGAAACAGGAATGTGTATAACTATTGCCCTGTGCCTGTTCCACCATTGTATTCTGGAAGCAGATACCTCATTTTGCTTCATTTATTCACATTTGGAGAGGAATTTTGCCCCAGGATTTTCATCTGTACCTGATTTAGATGATCTAGATGATGAGATTTGGGACAATTGAACTGATGATGTTTGGATGAAATTTTAGATTTAGAGTTGATGCCATAATGGGTTGAGACATTTGGGAATGTTGAGATGGAGTGAATATATTTTGCACATGGGACAGATACAAATTTGGGGGGCCAGAGGGCAGACTGTATTGGGCTGCAGGGGTGCCTCCAAAAAGGTTTGTCCACATCCTAACTCTCAGAACCTGTGAACCTTAATAGGAAAAAAGATCTTATAAGAGAGGCATAGGAAGATTAGATACACAGAGGAGAGAGTGATGTCAAGATGCAGGAGAGACAGATGTAGCCATCACCCAATGAAGGCCAATAGTCACTACATGTGGAAAGAGGCAAGGAAAGATTTTCCTCTAGAGACTTTGGAGGGAGCACGCCCTTCATTTTGGACATTTTGCCACAGGGACCATGACAGAATACATTTCTGATGTGTTAAGCCACCACGTTTGTGATACTTTGTTACAGCAGCCCAAGGAGATGAATGCAACTAATAAACATTTTAAGGACTTTGTATTTTTAAAAATCATTCTGAAGAAAATCTGCATAAATTGGTGCTTCTCACTGTGGCTGTAAAAAACCTAACAAAAGACTTCAGTATAATTTGGTTCTATACTAAAAATGTTACTATGTACTTTTTTGGTGATAATTTTCAATCTCAAACAAAATTGCAAATGGCTAAAGCAGGACCATTATAACTCTGGGAAGCAAATCCTTTAACTCAATTATTGGAACTTCATGAAAGACCCTGAAAGGTTTCCTACTGTTGTGAAAACCATGTGGGATTTGTCCAAATACAAATATATAATTTAGCAATAATAATATTTCATTCTTTTCACAAACTAAAAAATAAGGCAAGTTCACATCTTGAAGAGGTGATAACACATCAATATTTCTTTCCTGACCATCTTGATAATATGGCATGGCAAATGCCCCTAAATTTTAGTCAGGATTGATATTTCAAAATATCACTTTCCTACAGCCTGAAAGACTACCAAAGGACTCAGGCCATACCATGAAGATTTCAGAAAAGATTATGTTAAGTCAAAAATATACACATTAATTACTTACATAAATTTGTATATCTTTGTTGTTAAGAAAAAGTGTATGAAATTGTTATGTCCCTCAAACTTGTTTGTGTATGCCTATGTGTATCTTAAGATAGGATAAAACTGTAAAATCTCAGATACTGTTATTCTCTTTGATCTCTACTTTAGCAGTTTCAGAGATTTCTCAAATGTCATGCCCAAGTAAGAATGCACTGGAGGAAAAGGTAGCACTTTGAATCATTATACATCTATTTAAAGGAGACTGAATCACTGGTCACTTGTTTACATTATTTTTCAGATGGTGACTTGCCAAGCCAGTCATTTGTTCTTTCTGAATATCTATAATGTGCTTTGGAGAAGTAGAAATAGGATCTTCTATATAAGAAATATACATATAAGAAATTTTTTACATTAATGACAATCATCTGCATGGGTTAGTTTTAAGATTACACTCCAGAGAAGTTATACCACATTATTTCAACACATATTTTAAAGTAATAGACAAGTAAGTTAAGTTTAACTTCTATGCCTTCATCTATTTAAGAAAAATGTAGGGTTGTTTTGGCAGCATCATTCTAATTTGTTAATGTAAGGTAAGTAAGTATGATGATGATTGAGAAGTTCACTTAGTTACTGGGATGTGGAATTATTGTAGCAGGAGATATAAACATATACTTATATACACATACATACATATAATTATTTTCTTCTTCAGACCACCACAGTAGAATTGGAAAGGGGTATAGAAAGGGAGGTAAAACAGTTGACCTTTCAGACAGTTTTCTGCTGCCTGCAGAGAGAAATCTTTTTCCTCTCAGGTCTTTTAGAAACTCTATTCCCTGCTTTCATGGGGGTCATGGGAGAAAGAAACAATAGAAGAAATAACCACAGAGAACAGGAATCAATATTTACCTTTAAAAAATCTTAATAAAGGTAGCAGAATATTCAGGTTCATCCCAGAATAAACATTAACATGTGAGATTTTTTCAAAAAATAATCATATGGTATTTGTATAAAGTAGATATATGTGCATAATTAGAAAATACCTCTTTAAATAAAGTTTAAGTCACTTTCTCTAACTGCTTCTGTTAAACTCTGGTTTATTTTTAGCAAAGATAAGTGCCTGCAATATCATACTGAAACTCTAGATTAATGGTAAGTTTAATTTCAGCCAAAGCAGAGGAATCCATCAGCTTTCACTTGAGTAAGATTCTAAATAAATTCATAGGGTTGAAGCAGTACTTTTTTTTAGCTTCCAAAATGGCTTGTCTTACAGAGTACCTCTCCAAATCATTAATACACACATTTGCATTGGCCTTTTCTTTTTCTATATCACAGGAATCAGAAGCAGATATTGAATAAATCTTTCTATTCCTTTTTTTTTGGGGGGGGGTGACCTGCAAATTTGATTAACATTGTAATTTTTTGACAGATTGAATGTTTTTGAATTTCATATACATTTCATCATTATCATCAGGTCACACACAATAACAAATAATACACATCTTTACACTAAAATGGAACACATGTTTTATAATCCTTGTAACTGTGTTTGTATTAGTATAATTGTGAGAGGCATCTTGCAATAGCTTTACAAATACAAATACATGCTATTTCACCCAGCTTAGCTTGATCCTTGAAGAAATGAATTAATTTATTCTCTATCCCTTGAGTGGATATTTTGTTTTTCTCAAAATGTATGCTTTTGTTTACTTAAATATTTTCATATTCTTTGGCATCAGGATTCACTTAGATGAAATAGCTCCATTGTGGCGAGAGCGTGACCTTTCCAAAGGTACTCGTCTGTTATCTGTAAGACAAAAAGAACCAAAAACACGTGAGCTTTAGATCTTGGCTATTATACAATATTGGGTCAAGAGAGATTTTCAAATAGTCCTGAAAATCACTTCAAATGAATATGTAAATAAGTAACAAGGAGCCCAGATTCAAGGAGTTCATGGTACAGTTCCCAGGCTGAGTTTAAGAGTCCTGCAATCAGCAATAAATAACTTTCCTTGGTAAGTGAAATCAGAGTGATGGAAGAAATGGAAGAATTCTCTCAAGCACAGTCCCCTTGGAAATTGCAGGTGACAACAAAATTCTTTGGTAAAGATGTCAATTGAAAGGATCTCTGTACAGTGCCTTTTGTTGGAAAGCACTTCAATTTTCAATTCCCCATGAGTTTTCTTTTTTTTATCCCCATGTGTTTTCAATCTGTATATGGGCTACCTCTAGAGGACACCAGGAAGGCAGAGCAGAAAATAATTTTTATTGTTTAACGGTGATGGCAATATGTGCTAATCAAACCAGCTACTGAATCTTTACCTGATTGTATGATGTAAACATATCCAATACACCATACAAGTCATTATGGGAATGAATAATGAATAGGTCCTTTTCCCCTCACCCATTCCAGGAAGAATAATCACTGTAGAGATAACTGTTGGGACAAAGCTTAGAAAGCAAAGTTTAAAAGCACTGATAGTTGCTCAAAATAGTTTTAGCATTAATAGAAAAAAGGTTTACAGCTCTGCATTGTGATAATCACTACTATGTTATTATCACCTCTGTTTTATGTTCAGCTTAAACATAATTGATGTGGGTGAAAATCCCTTTCTGACAAAAGCATAATATACTTAGATTCTCTATTTGAAATAAGACTAGGTCCCTGGAAATAATGACAGCCACCAGCACTTACATAAATGCTAACACTTTACACTTGTTAATTTGCTAATTCACTCAACTCCCCTGGGAGGTAAGTCTATTTCATTCTATCCTATTATTTCTGCTTTAGTGATATAGGTCACACAGCAAACCATTAGGATGATAGGGGATTATAATGCAAAGTTAATGCCTAAGTATCAAGACTGCTTTGTTCAGAGATAGATGATGGGGCCTCCCAAGCGACTGACCACATCCTCCCTGAAATGATGATGCCTAAAGAACACATCTTGCCTGTCCCATTGGGAGGATGGACTATAAGAAGTGGTAACGTTTGCTGTGGTCCCTTTCTGCTCTGTGCTAGTGTCTCTGGAATGATTCCTGGTAGTCTGTTGTTAGTACACAGAAAAAAAGCTAACTAGCTTCTGTGATCTTGGCCTTGTTAATACCACATTCGACTGCATTAAGCCAAGCAGCCATAAGTTTAAAGTGCCTTATAAATGTAATAATATCATGGGGAGATGAGAAAGAAAGGTGTTTTCTCTATTCAGAGTTTTATCTGAGTGAAGGATTATTTAGACATTCATTGAAAGATACCATTTTAAAAAGTCATTATTTAGTTTGTGATACAGATTACAATTTCAGCAAAAAATGTGAAGATAACATTCCTAAATAAAGAGCTTATTTCTTAGATGTCAAGAGTTTGCATACAGATCGGTTTGGGACTTCTTAGAAAACATTTAAAATAAGATTATAATATAATCGTTACCAGTGTTTTGTTAGTATTTAAACATTCAGTGTTAAAAGCCATCAGATATAAGAATGACAGTTCCATTCTCAGAGGATTGTCCATCTCAAAAACGCTTGTGGCTTGGTGGTCCTGCACACAAAGGTCAATAGGAATTGCACTCAGGAATGCCACTGCCTTCCCATAGCATCACTCACAGCCCACCAGTTTTAAGACAAATACCATATTAAAAAATCCAGACTCGATCCAGAGTTAAGATGGCGGAGAAGTAGCAGCCTGAGACTACATCAGGTAACAGGAGATCAGCTCGATAGCTTATCTAAACATTGCAAACACCTACAAATCCAACGGGAGAGCGAAGAGAAGAAGAACAGCAACTCTAGAAACAGAAAATCAACCACTTTCTGAAAGGTAGGACTGGCGGAGAAGTGAATCTAAAACGACGGGAAGATAGACCGCGGGGGGAGGGGTCGGCTCCCGGCAAGCGGCGGAGGAACGGAGCACAAAATCAGGACTTTTAAAAGTCTGTTCCACTGAGGGACATTGCTCCAGAGGCTAAACCAGGGTGAAGCCCACGCGGGGCCAGCGTGGCCCCAGGCCCCGCAGGGTCACAGAAGGATCGGGGGTGTCGGAGTGTCGGAGAGCTCGCAGGTATTAGAACGGAGAAGCCGGCTGCAGAGACAGAGCCGAGGACTGAACTCTCAGCTCGGGGATACCTTGAACTGGTCACGGGCTGGGTGAGCTCGGAGCGCGGCTAGAGGCTGGGGATACGGGAGTGATTGGGTGCTGTCCTCTGGGGGCGCACTGAGGAGTGGGGCCCCAGGCTCTCGGCTCCTCCGGGCCGGAGACTAGGAGGCCGCCATTTTCATTCCCGTCCTCCGGAACTCTACGGAAAGCGTTCAGGGAACAGAAGCTCCCAAAAGAAAACCCGAGCCGATTACTTAGTCAGGCCG
The DNA here is from genome assembly GCF_922984935.1 of Meles meles. Classification (NCBI taxonomy): domain Eukaryota; kingdom Metazoa; phylum Chordata; class Mammalia; order Carnivora; family Mustelidae; genus Meles; species Meles meles. The sequence goes on along the minus strand of NC_060087.1, from coordinate 78,729,680 downwards.
CCGGTAAGGGCGGTGCAATTCCGCCTCGGGCAAAGACACTTGAGAGTCAAAACAACAGACCCCTGCCCCAGAAGATCAACAAAATATCCAGCCAGGACGAAGTTCATCTATCAAGGAGAAAGCAGATTCAATTCCTAAGACAGCAGAGCAATTCCAGAGGAGGAGAAAGCAAAGCACGGAACTCATGGCTTTCTCCCCATGATTCTTTAGTCTTGCGGCTACTTCAATTTTTTTTTCTTTTTTCAATTTTTTTTTCTTTTTTCAATTTTTTTTTCTTTTTTCTTTTTTCTTCTTCTGCTAAATTTTTTAAAACTTTTACCCTATTCTTTTTTAACGTTTTTTGACTAGTTCATCTAAATATATATATTTTTTCTTTCTTTTTTATATTTTTTTATTTGTTTTATTTTTTTAATTATTTTCTTTTTTTTTTTTTTCAGAACCTGTTTTTATCCCCTTTCTCCCCCCCACAATTTGGGGTCTCTTCTGATTTCATTACAGCGCATTTTTCCGGGGTCTTTGCCACCCTTTTAGTAGTTTATTTGCTCCTTCATACCCTATTATCTGGACAAAATGACAAGGCGGAAAAAATCACCACAAACAAAAGAACAAGACACAGTACCGAAGGCTAGGGACCTAATCAACACAGACATTGGTAATATGTCAGATCAAGAGTTCAGAATGACGATTCTGAACATTCTAGCCGGGCTCGAAAAAGGCATGGAAGATATTAGAGAAACCCTCTCTGGAGATATTAAAGCCCTTTCTGGAGAAATTAAAGAACTAAAATCTAACCAAGTTGAAATCAAAAAAGCTATTAATGAGGTGCAATCAAAAATGGAGGCTCTCACTGCTAGGACCAATGAGGCAGAAGAAAGAATTAGTGATATCGAAGACCAAATGACAGAGAATAAAGAAGCCGAGCAAAAGAGGGACAAACAGCTACTGGACCACGAGGGGAGAATTCAAGAGATAAGTGACACCATAAGACGAAACAACATTAGAATAATTGGGATTCCAGAAGAAGAAGAAACAGAGAGGGGAGCAGAAGGTCTATTGGAGAGAATCATTGGAGAGAATTTCCCTAATATGGCAAAGGGAACAAGCATCAAAATCCAGGAGATGCAGAGAACCCCCCTCAAAGTCAACAAGAATAGGTCCACACCCCGTCACCTAATAGTAAAATTTACAAGTCTTAGTGACAAAGAGAAAATCCTGAAAGCAGCCCGAGAAAAGAAGTCTGTAACATACAATGGTAAAAATATTAGATTGGCGGCAGACTTATCCACAGAGACCTGGCAGGCCAGAAAGAGCTGGCATGATATATTCAGAGCACTAAACGAGAAAAACATGCAGCCAAGAATACTCTATCCAGCTAGGCTATCATTGAAAATAGAAGGAGAGATCAAAAGCTTCCAGGACAAACAAAAACTGAAAGAATTTGCAAACAGCAAACCAGCTCTACAGGAAATATTGAAAGGGGTCCTCTAAGCAAAGAGAGAGCCTAAAAGTAGTAGATCAGAAAGGTACAGAGACAATATACAGTAACAGTCACCTTACAGGCTAATAATGGCACTAAATTCATATCTCTCAATAGTTACCCTGAATGTTAATGGGCTAAATGCCCCAATCAAAAGACACAGGGTATCAGAATGGATAAAAAAACAAAACCCATCAGTATGTTGCCTACAAGAAACTCATTTTAGATGCGAAGACACCTCCAGACTTAAAGTGAGGGGGTGAAAAACAATTTACCATGCTAATGGGCATCAGAAGAAAGCTGGGGTGGCAATCCTTATATCAGATCAATTAGATTTTAAGCCAAAGACTATAATAAGAGATGAGGAAGGACACTATATCCTACTCAAAGGGTCTGTCCAACAAGAAGATCTAACCATTTTAAATATCTATGCCCCTAACGTGGGAGCAGCCAACTATATCAAACAATTAATAACAAAATCAAAGAAACACATCAATAACAATACAATAATAGTAGGGGACTTGAACACTCCCCTCACTGAAAAGGACAGATCATCCAAGCAAAAGATCAACAAGGAAATAAAGGCCTGAAATGACACACTGGACCAGATGGACATCACAGATATATTCAGAACATTTCATCCCAAAGCAACAGAATACACATTCTTCTCTAGTGCACATGGAACCTTCTCCAGAATAGATCACATCCTGGGTCACAAATCAGGTTTCAACCGGTATCAAAAGATTAGGATCATTTCCTGCATATTTTCAGACCACAATGCTCTGAAGCTAGAACTCAATCACAAGAGGAAAGCTGGAAAGAACCCAAATACATGGAGACTAAACAGCATCCTTCTAAAGAATGAATGGGTTAACCAGGAAATTAAAGAAGAATTGAAAAAATTCATGGAAACAAATGATAATGAAAACACAACAGTTCAAAATCTGTGGGACACAGCAAAGGCAGTCCTGAGAGGAAAATATATAGCGGTACAAGCCTTTCTCAAGAAACAAGAAAGGTCCCAAGTACACAACCTAACCCTACGCATAAAGGAGCTGGAGAAAGAACAAGAAAGAAACCCTAAACCCAGCAGGAGAAGAGAAATCATAAAGATCAGAGCAGAAATCAATGAAATAGAAACCAAAAAAACAATAGAAAAAATCAATGAAACTAGGAGCTGGTTCTTTGAAAGAATTAATAAGATTGATAAACCCCTGGCCAGACTCATCAAAAAGAAAAGAGAAAGGACCCAAATCAATAAAATCATGAATGAAAGAGGAGAGATCACAACTAACACCAAAGAAATACAGACAATTATAAGAACATACTATGAGCAACTCTACGCCAACAAATTGGACAATCTGGAAGAAATGGATGCATTCCTAGAGACATATAAACTACCACAACTGAACCAGGAAGAAACAGAAAACCTGAACAGGCCCATAACCAGTAAGGAGATTGAAACAGTCATCAAAAATCTCCAAACAAACAAAAGCCCAGGGCCAGACGGCTTCGCAGGGGAATTCTACCAAACTTTTAAAGAAGAACTCATTCCTATTCTCCTGAAAGTGTTCCAAAAAATAGAAATGGAAGGAAAACTTCCAAACTCATTTTATGAGGCCAGCATCACCTTGATCCCAAAACCAGACAAGGATCCCACCAAAAAAGAGAACTACAGACCAATATCCTTGATGAACACAGACGCAAAAATTCTCGCCAAAATACTAGCCAATAGGATTCAACAGTACATTAAAAGGATTATTCACCACGATCAAGTGGGATTTATTCCAGGGCTGCAGGGTTGGTTCAACATCCGCAAATCAATCAATGTGATACAACACATTAATAAAAGAAAGAACAAGAACCATATGATACTCTCAATAGATGCTGAAAAAGCATTTGACAAAGTACAGCATCCCTTCCTGATCAAAATTCTTCAAAGTGTAGGGATAGAGGGCACATACCTCAATATTATCAAAGCCATCTATGAAAAACCCACTGCAAATATCATTCTCAATGGAGAAAAACTGAAAGCTTTTCCGTTAAGGTCAGGAACACGGCAGGGATGTCCATTATCACCACTGCTATTCAACATAGTACTAGAAGTCCTAGCCTCAGCAATCAGACAACAAAAAGAAATTAAAGGCATCCAAATTGGTAAAGAAGAAGTCAAACTATCACTCTTCGCAGATGATATGATACTATATGTGGAAAACCCAAAAGACTCCACTCCAAAACTGCTAGAACTTGTACAGGAATTCAGTAAAGTGTCAGGATATAAAATCAATGCACAGAAATCAGTTGCATTTCTGTACACCAACAACAAGACTGAAGAAAGAGAAATTAAGGAGTCAATCCCATTCACAATTGTACCCAAAACTATAAGATACCTAGGAATAAACCTAACCAAAGAGACTAAGAATCTATACACAGAAAATTATAAAGTACTCATGAAAGAAATTGAGGAAGACACAAAAAAATGGAAAAATGTTCCATGCTCCTGGATTGGAAGAATAAATATTTTGAAAATGTCTATGCTACCTAAAGCAATCTACACATTTAATGCAATCCCTATCAAAATACCATCCATTTTTTTCAAAGAAATGGAACAAATAATCCTAAAATTTATATGGAACCAGAAAAGACCTCGAATAGCCAAAGGAATATTGAAGAACAAAGCCAAAGTTGGTGGCATCACAATTCCGGACTTCAAGCTCTATTACAAAGCTGTCATCATCAAGACAGCATGGTACTGGCACAAAAACAGACACATAGATCAGTGGAACAGAATAGAGAGCCCAGAAATCGACCCTCAACTCTATGGCCAACTCATCTTTGACAAAGCAGGAAAGAATGTCCAATGGAAAAAAGACAGCCTCTTCAATAAATGGTGCTGGGAAAATTGGACAGCCACATGCAGAAAAATGAAATTGGACCACTTCCTTACACCACACACGAAAATAGACTCCAAATGGATGAAGGACCTCAATGTGAGAAAGGAATCCATCAAAATCCTTGAGGAGAATGCAGGCAGCAACCTCTTCGACCTCAGCCGCAGCAACATCTTCCTAGGAACAACGGCAAAGGCAAGGGAAGCAAGGACAAAAATGAACTATTGGGATTTCATCAAGATCAAAAGCTTTTGCACAGCAAAGGAAACAGTTAACAAAACCAAAAGACAGCTGACAGAATGGGAGAAGATATTTGCAAATGACATATCAGATAAAGGGCTAGTATCCAAAATCTATAAGGAACTTAGCAAACTCAACACCCAAAGAACAAACAATCCAATCAAGAAATGGGCAGAGGACATGAACAGACATTTCTGCAAAGAAGACATCCAGATGGCCAACAGACACATGAAAAAGTGCTCCACGTCACTCGCCATCAGGGAAATACAAATCAAAACCACAATGAGATATCACCTCACACCAGTCAGAATGGCTAAAATTAACAAGTCAGGAAATGACAGATGCTGGAGAGGATGTGGAGAAAGGGGAACCCTCCTCCACTGTTGGTGGGAATGCAAGCTGGTGCAACCACTCTGGAAAACAACATGGAGGTTCCTCAAAATGTTGAAAATAGAACTACCCTATGACCCAGCAATTGCACTACTGGGTATTTACCCTAAAGATACAAACATAGTGATCCGAAGGGGCACGTGTACCCGAATGTTTATAGCAGCAATGTCTACAATAGCCAGACTATGGAAAGAACCTAGATGTCCATCAACAGATGAATGGATAAAGAAGATGTGGTATATATACACAATGGAATACTATGCAGCCATCAAAAGAAATGAAATCTTGCCATTTGCGACGACGTGGATGGAACTAGAGCGTATCATGCTTAGTGAAATAAGTCAATCGGAGAAAGACAACTATCATATGATCTCCCTGATATGAGGACATGGAGAAGCAACATGGGGGGGTAGGGGGATAGGAGAAGAATAAATGAAACAAGATGGGATTGGGAGGGAGACAAACCATAAATGACTCTTAATCTCACAAAACAAACTGGGGGTTCCTGGGGGGAGGTAGGATTGGGAGAGGGGGAGCGGGCTATGGACATTGCGGAGGGGAGACGAACCATAAGAGACTATGGACTCTGAAAAACAACCTGAGGTTTTTGAAGGGTCAGGGGTAGGAGGTTGGGCAACCTGAGGGTTTTGAAGGGTCAAGGGTGGGAGGTTGGGGGAACAGGTGGTGAGTAATGGGGAAGGCACGTTTTGCATGGAGCACTGGGTGTTGTGCAAAAAGAATGAATACTGTTACGCTGAAAAAATAAATAAAATGGAAAAAAATCCAGACTCAGAGCATTAAATGATGTGATGTCAGGACTCACTTATTGGTAGCATTTGGTATGAGAAAATAAAACTTCAGGTGAAAATGAACTCAGGAAAGGACAGTGAAGCTTTTAGAATGCAGGATAAGCACTAGTTCAAGGCCCAAATCTAGCTCTTGGCATGCACAGGAGAGAATTATTCTATATTTCCTCCCTCTCTCCCTTCTCTCAATCTGTCTATCTCTTTATATATTTTTGGTACTAAACTGATCCCTATGTTAATGAGATAATTATAAGAGGAAGCAATTCTGAAAAGGTTACCATGTATTTTTGAAATGTCAATGTATGGGGAGGAGTCAAGATGGCGTAGAAGGAGCAAGCTGAGACTACACCAGGTAGCAGGAGATCAGCTAGATAGCTTATCTAAACAATGCAAACACCTACAAATCCAACGGGATATCAAAGAGAAGAAGAACACCAATTCTAGAAACAGAAAATTGACCACTTTCTGAAAGGTAGGACTGGCGGAGAAGTGAATCCAAAATGATGGGAAGATAGACTGCGGGGGGAGGGGCCGGCTTCTGGCAAGCAATGGAGGAATGAAGCACAAAATCAGGACTCTTAAGTCTGTTCCACTGAGGGACATTGCTCCAAAGGTTAAACCGGGGTGAAGCCCACGCAGGGTCAGCTTGGCCCCAGGTCCCACAGGGTCACAGAAGGATCAGGGGTGTCGGAGTGTCACAGAGTTGCAGGTATGAGAACAGAAAAGCCAGCTACAGAGACAGAGCCGAGGAGTGAGCTCTCAGCTGCAGCTGGGTGAGCTCGGAGCACGGCTGGAGGCCGGGGATGCAGAAGTGATTGGGCACTGTTCTCTGGAGGCGCACTGAGGAGTGGGGCCCGGGCTCTCGGCTCCTCCGGGCCAGAGACTAGGAGGCCGCCATTTTCATTACCGTCCTCTGGAACTCTACGGAAAGCGTTCAGGGAACAGAAGCTCCCAAAAGCGAATCTGAGCGGATTACTTAGTCCTGCCCCCCGAAAGGGAGGTGCAATTCTGCCTCGGGCAAATACACTTGAGAGTCACTACAACAGGCCCCTCCCCGAGAAGATCAACAAAAAATCCAGCCAGTACGAAGTTCACGTACCAAGGAAAGCAGGTTCAATACAAAGGACAGCAACGGAATTCCAGAGGAGGAAAAAGCAAAGCACTGAACTCATGGCTGTCTCCCCATGATTCTTTAGTCTTCCGGTTCCTTTTTTTTTTTTCAAATTTTTTTTTCTTCTACTGCTGAATATTTTTTTAACTTTCACCCTTTTCTTTCTCTACGTTTTTTAACTAGTTTATCTAATATATATATTTTTTCTTTCTTTTTTATATTTTTTCTTTATTTGTATTCTTTTTTAATTTTTCCTTTTTTTTTTCTGAACCTCTTTTTATCCCCTATCTCCCCCCCACGATTTGGGGTCTCTTCTGATTTGGTTAAAGTGCATTTTTCTGGGGTCTTTGCCACACTTTTAGTATTTACTTCATCCTTCATATACTCTTATCTGGACACAATGACAAGGCGGAAAAATTCACCACAAAAAAAAGAACAAGAGGCAGTACCGAAAGCTAGGGACCTAATCAATGTAGACATTGGTAATATGTCAGATATAGAGTTCAGAATGACGATTCTCAAGGTTTTAACTGGGCTCGAAAAAGGCATGGAAGATATTGAGAAACCCTCTCTGGATATATAAAAGCCCTTTCTGGATAAATAAAAGAACTAAAATCTAACCAAGTTGAAATCAAAAAAGCTATTAATGAGGTGCAATAAAAAACGGAGGCTCTCCTGCTAGGATAAATGAGGCAGAAGAAAGAATTAGTGGTATAGAAGACCAAATGACAGAGAATAAAGAAGCCGAGCAAAAGAGGGACAAACAGCTACTGGACCACGAGGGGAGAATTTGAGAGATCAGTGACACCATAAGACAAGACAACATTAGAAAAATTGGGATTCCAGAAGAAGAAGAAAGAGAGAGGGGAACAGAAGGTCTATTGGAGAGAATTATTGAGAGAATTTCCCTAATATGGCAAAGGGAACAAGCATCAAAATCCAGGAGGTACAGAGAACCACCCTCAAAATCAACAAGAATAGTTCCACACCCTGTCACCTAATAGTAAAATTTACAAGTCTTAGTGACAAAGAGAAAATCCTGAAAGCAGCCTGGGAAAGGAAGTCTGTAACATACAACGGTAAAAATATTAGATTGGCAGCAGACTTATCCACAGAGACCTGGCAGGCCAGAAAGAGCTGGCATGATATATTGAGAGCACTAAACAAGAAAAACATGCAGCCAAGAATACTCTATCCAGCTGGGCTATCACTGAAAATAGAAGGAGAGATAAAAAGCTTCCAGGACAAACAAAAACTGAAAGAATTGGCAAACACCAAAGCAGCTCTACAGGAAATATTGAAAGGGGTCCTGTAAGCAAAGAGAGATCCTGAAAGTAGTAGAACAGAAAGGAACAGAGACAATATACAGTAACAGCCACATCACAGGCAATACAATGGCATTAAATTCATATCTCTCAATAGTTACCCTGAATGTTAATGGGCTAAATGCCCCAATCAAAAGACACAGGGTATCAGAATGGATAAAAAAACAAAACCCATCAATATTCTGCCTACAAGAAACTCATTTTAGAACCGAAGACACCTCCAGATTTAAAGTGAGGGGGTGGAAAACAATTTATCATGCTAATGGACATCAGAAGAAAGCTGGGGTGGCAATCCTTATATCAGATCAATTAGATTTTAAGCCAAAGACTATAATAAGAGATGAGGAAGGACACTATATCCTACTCAAAGGGTTTGTCCAACAAGAAGATCTAAGAATTTAAATTATCTATGCCCCTAATGTGGGAGCAGCCAACTATATAAACCAATTAATAACAAAATCAAAGAAAAACATCAATAACAATACAATAATAGTAGGGGACGTTAACACTCCCCTCACCAAAATGGACAGATAATCCAAGCAAAAGATCAACAAGGAAATAAAGGCCTGAAATGACACACTGGACCAGATGGACATCACAGATATATTCAGAACATTTCATCCCAAAGCAACAGAATACACATTCTTCTCTAGTGCACATGGAACATTCCCCAGAATGGATCACATCCTGGATCCTAAATCAGGTCTCAACTGGTATCAAAAGATTGGGATCATTCGTGTATATTTTGAGACCACAATGCTCTGAAGCTAGAATTCAATCACAAGAGGAAATTTGGAAAGAACCCAAATATATGGAGACTAAACAGCATGCTTCTAAAGGATGAATGGGTCAACCAGGAAATTACAGAGAACTGAAAAAATTCATGGAAACAAATGATAATAAAAACACAACGGTTCAAATTCTGTGGGACACAGCAAAGGCAGTCCTGAGAGGAAAATATATAGCGGTACAAGCCTCTCTCAAGAAACAAGAAAGGTCTCAAGTACACAAAGTAACCCTACACCTAAAGGAGCGGGAGAAAGAACAAAAAGAAATCATAAACTCAGCAGGAGAAGAGAAATCATAAAGATCAGAGCAGAAATCAATGAAATAGAAACCAAAAAAATAATAGAACAAATCAATGAAACTAGGAGCTGATTCTTTGAAAGAATTAATAAGATTGATAAACCCCTGACCAGACTTATCAAAAAGAAAAGAGAAAGGACCCAAATAAATAAAATCATGAATGAAAGAGGAGAGATCACAACTAACACCAAGGAAATACAGACAATTATAGGAACATACTGTGAGCAACTCTACGCCAACAAATTTGACAATCTGGAAGAAATGGATGCATTCCTAGAGACATATCTGAACCAGGAAGAAATAGAAAACCTGAACAGGCCCATAAACAGTAAGGAGATTGAAACAGTCATCAACAATCTCCAAACAAACAAAAGCCCAGGGCCAGACAGCTTCCCAGGGGAATTCTACCAAACATTTAAAGAATAACCAATTCCTATTCTCCTGAAATTGTTCCAAAAAACAGAAATGGAAGGAAACCTTCCAAACTCATTTTATGAGGCCAGCATCACCTTGATCCCAAAACCAGACAAGGATCCCACCAAAAAAGAGAACTACAGACCAATATCCTTGATGAACACAGATGCAAAAATTCTCACCAATATACTAGCCAATAGGTTTCAACAGTACATTAAAAGGATTATTCACCACGACCAAGTGGGATTTATTCCAGGGCTGCGAGGTTGATTCAACATGTGCAAATCAATCAATGTGATACAATACGTTAATAAAAGAAAGAATGAGAACCAGATGATACTCTCAATAGATGCTGAAAAAGCATTTGACAAAGTACAGCATCCCTTCCTGATCAAAAACTCTTCAAAGTGTAGGGATAGAGGGTACACACCTCAACATCATCAAAGCCGTCTCTGAAAAACCCACCGCAAATATCATTCTTAATGGAGAAAAACTGAAAGCTTTTCCGTTAAGGTCAGGAACATGGCAGGGATGTCCATTATCACCACTGCTATTCAACATAGTACTAGAAATCCTAGCCTCAGCAATCAGAAAACAAAAGAAAATTAAAGGCATCCAAATTGACAAAGAAGAAGTCAAACTATCACTCTTCGCAGATGATATGATACTATATGTGGAAAACCCAAAAGACTCCACTCCAAAACTGCTAGAACTTGTACAGTGATTCACGGAAGTATCAGGATATAAAATCAATGCACAGAAATCAGTTGCATTTCTGTACACCTACAACAAGACAGAAGAAAGAGAAACTAAGGAGTCAATCCCATTTACAATTACACCCAAAACTATAAGATACTTAGGAACAAACCTAACCAAAGAGGCTAAGAATCTATGTGCAGAAAACTATAAAGTACTCATGAAAGAAATTGAGGAAGACACAAAGAAATGGAAAATTGTTCCATGCTCCTGGATTGGAAGAATAAATATTGTGCAAATGTCTATGCTACCTAAAGCAATCTACACATTTAATGCAATCCCTATCAAAATACCATCCAATTTTTTCAAAGAAATGGAACAAATAATCCTAAAATTTATATGGAACCAGAAAAGACCTCGAATAGCCAAAGGAATATTGACAAAGAAAGCCAAAGTTGGGGCATCAGAATTCCAGACTTCAAGCTCTATTACAAAGCTGTCATCATCAAGACAGCATGGTACTGGCACAAAAACAGACACAAAGATCAATGGAACAGAATAGAGAGCCCAGAAATAGACCCTCAACTCTATGGTCAACTCATCTTCGACAAAGCAGGAAAGAATGTCCAATGAAAAAAAGACAGTCTCTTCAATAAATTGTGCTGGGAAAATTGGACAGCCACATGCAGAAAAATGAAATTAGACCACTTCCTTACACCACACACGACAATAGACTCAAAATGGATGAAGGACCTCAATGTGAGAAAGGAATCCATCAAAATCCTTGAGGAGATCACAGGCAGCAACCTCTTTGACCTCAGCCAAAGCAACATCTTCCTAGGAACATCGGCAAAGGCAAGGGAAGCGAGGGCAAAAATGAACTATTGGGATTTCATCAAGATCAAAAGCTTTTGCACAGCAAAGGAAACAGTTAACAAAACCAAAAGACAACTGACAGAATGGGAGAAGATATTTGCAAATGACATATCAGATAAAGGGCTAGTATCCAAAATCTATAAGGAACTTAGCAAACTCAACACCCAGAGAACAAACAATCCAATCAAGAAATGGGCAGAGGACATGAACAGACATTTCTGCAAAGAAGACATCCAGATGGCCAACAGACACATGAAAAAGTGCTCCACGTCACTCGGCATCAGGGAAATACAAATCAAAACCACAATGAGATATCACCTCACACCAGTCAGAATGGCTAAAATTAACAAGTCAGGAAATGACAGATGCTGGCAAGGATGCGGAGAAAGGGGAACCCTCCTACACTGTTGGTGGGAATGCAAGCTGGTGCAACCACTCTGGAAAACGGCATGGAGGTTCTTCAAAATGTTGAAAATAGAACTACCCTATGACCCAGCAATTGCACTACTGGCTATTTACCCTAAAGATACAAAAGTAGTGATCCGAAGGGGCACGTGCTCCCAAATGTTTATAGCAGCTTTGTCCACAATAGCCAAACTACGCAAAGAACCTAGATATCCATCAACAGATGAATGGATAAAGAAGAGGTGGTATATATATATATTATATATAACGGAATACTATGCAGCCATGAAAAGAAATGAAATCTTGCCATTTGCGACAATGTGGATGGAACTAGAGGGTATCATGCTTAGTGAAGTAAGTCAATTGGAGAAAGACAACTATCATATGATCTCCCTGATATGAGGAAGTGGAGATGCAACATGTGGGGTTAGGGGGGTAGGAGAAGAATAAATGAAACAAGATGGGATTGGGAGGGAGACAAACCATAATGACTCTTAATGTCACAAAACAAACTGAGAGTTGCTGGGGGGAGGGGGGGTTGGGAGAGGGGGAGTGAGGTTATGGACCTTGGGGAGAGTATGTGCTATGGTGAGTGCTGTGAAGTGTGTAAGCCTGGCGATTCACAGACATGTACCCCTGGGGATAAAAATACATTATATGTTTATTAAAAAAAAATAAATGAAATGTCAATGTACAACCTTATTTATGGAAAAAAGTGCCATTAGAAACAATGGCAACAATTACTAATCTGGATTTTGTGATCAAATTACAACTTTCTGCATTTATTTTATTTTTTTAAAATATTTTATTTATTTATTTTACAGACAGAGATCACAAGTAGGCATAGAAGCAGCTAGAGAGAGGAGGAAGCAGGCTCCCTGCTGAGCAGAGAGCCGGTTGCAGGGCTCGATCCCAGGACCCTGGGATCATAACCTGAGCCAAAGCAGAGGCTTTAACCCACTGAGCCACCCAGGCGCCCAACTTTCTGCATTTATATTAAAACTATTTTAGATGAAAAATATACTCTACTCTAGATTTGTATGGATCAGGCAGAAGGTATAATTTAAAAGATAAAATGTTTATAAATATAAATACATAAACTCATCTTTTTCCACATTCTTAATCACTTGTAATCTAAAGATGAAAATTTTCATGCTCAAATTCATGTCTTATTTGAGGCAAAGAATTAGAATCAGTGAATTTTTTTAAATAAAAATTCTGTAATTATAGTATTAAATACTAATGGGTAAAAATCTCGCATGCCCCTCATAAGGTAAGGGCAGATAGTTGATGGCAAATTTAGAGAAAGTAAATGTTATATATTATTGCTGTCAGAGATGATAAAGTAATTTGGGTGATTTGAGAGCGACTGTATTTCCTATATGGAGATGTAGATGGAGGAAGTGAATGCCCATGTGATGATTTGAGAGTTATGGGAGATCAAGAATGGCCCTAATTCACTTTTTTTTTTTAAATTTGTTTATTTGAGAGAGAGAGAGAGAGCACACATGTAAGAGAGAGCACACAAGAGGGAGCACAAGCTGGGGTGGAGGGGTGTATGCTGGGCAGAGGGAGAGGTTGAGAAGCAGGCTCCCCACTAAGCTGGGAGCCTGATGTGGGACTCAATTCCAGGACCTTGGGATCATGACCTGAGCCAAAGGCAGATACTTCACTGACTGAGCCACCCAGGTCCCCCCAAATTCACTTTTATAACTAGTATTATTCTCCCAACATTACTGATACTAGAATAGTTTAGATGGCAAAAATAGGGGCCTCACCTCCAAAAAGTCACTAGTTTAAAACATATGTACTCACCTGAGATGACGTGGAGGTCTCTGTTAACAAATAGTGGCTTCTCTTTCCAATTTGCCTGTTGTCTTTTTGGAGACCAAAGAAAGGAAGAAGGGGGGAGACATCTATCTATGTTTGTATACTTATAGGAGATGTTGTGCAATGAGATATAGGAAAACATATTTTATTAGAAGATGGGGTCTTTCTGTGCTTTCATTTTCGTAATGTATGAGGTAACTTATGGTAGTAAGAAAGCCTGCAGTGTCTAATATATCCTCATGATGTAAGAATTCATTAAGAAATTCTATTGTTTGTGGGGCACCTGGGTGGCTCAGTTGTTAAACATCCCTGTTTGGCTCAGGTCATGATCCCAGGGTCCTGGGACTGAGACCCACATGAGGCTCCCTACTCAGCAGGAAGCCTGCTTTTCCCTCTACTACTCCCCCTGCTTGTGTTCCCTCTCTTGCTGTCTCTCCCTCTGTCAAATAAATAAATAAAATCTAAAAAAAAACCCCACATTCTAAAAGCACTACATTTTTAATCCCCCCTCCATGTTTTATGTATATGTCATATGTTGTATCTTTTTACTTGTGAGTCCCTTAACTATTTTTTAAATAAAGTTTATTTTACTATGTTTGTCTTTGAGACTTTATACTAGCTTTATAAGTGATTTACCTACTACATTTACTCTATGCTTGCTTTTACTTAAGAAATTTTTTTCCTTTCATAATTTGCTTCCAATTATGGCCTTTTCCTCTTAAAGAAGTCCCTTTAACATTTCCTGCAAGGCCAATTTAGTGGTGATAAAGTCTGTTGTTTGTCTGAGAAACCATCTCTCCTTCAATTCTGAATGATAACCTTGTCAGGTTATCTTGGCTGCAGGTTTTTACCTTTCAGTACTTTGAATATATCATACAATTCTCTTCTGGCCTGCAGAGTTTCCACTGAAAAATCAGATATATGGGATGTCCCTTATATGTAACTTAGTTGTTTTTTCTTGCTGCTTTTAGGAATCTCTCTTTAGCTTTAATCTTTGATACTTGAATTAATACATGTCTTGGTATGGATATTTTTGGATTTATCTTGTTTGGTCGTTCTCTGTGATTTTGGACCTGGATGTCTGTTTCCTTCCCCAGGTAGAGAAGTTTTCAGCATTATTTCTTCAAATAAGCTTTCTGCCCTTTTCCCTCTTAGCTCCCTCTGGGACCCATATAATGTGATTGTTTGTACATCTGATATTGTTCCAGAGTTACCTTAACCTGTCTTCATTTTTAATTTTTTTTTAAAGATCTTATTTATTTGTCACAGAGAGAAAGCTCTCACAAGCAGGGGGAGCAGCAGGCGGAGGGAGAAACAGCCTCTGTTTCTGTCTCTCTGCTGTGAAGGGAGCCTGATGAGGGGCTTGATCCCAGGACCCACCTGCCCTCATTTTTTAAAATAATAATTATTTTATTATTATTATTATTACTTTTTATCTTGAGTGTTTTCTATGACCTTGTCTTCCAGATCACTGATCTCTTCTTCTGCATACTCTAATCAGTTGTTCATTCCCTCTAGTTGGTTTTTCATTTCAGTTATTACATTCTTCAACTCTGATTGGCTCTTTTTAATATTTTCTGTCTCTCTGTTGAAGTTCTCATTGAGTTCATTCACTCTTCCCTCAAGTCCAGAGAGCATCTTTAGGACCATTACTTTGAACTCTTTATTAGGTAAACTGCTTATCTTCATTTCATATAGTTATTTTTTTAAAGTTTTGTCTCATTCTTTCATATAGAGCATATTTTTCTGTCTTCTTGCTTTGTTTGACTTTCTGTGCTTGTTTCTATGAATTACATAGAATAGTTATTTATCTTAGTTTTAAAGGGAAAGCCTTGTGTAGGAACATCTCTATGTGTGTCTGGTTGCTTTGGCTGGCTGCCTGCAGCTGTAGCAGGCACTGAATGTGGGTCTTGGGGCAATATGCACCAGGGCCACCCTAGTGGGATGGCTGGAGCTGAAGTGGGTTAGGGGTCCTGGGGAGGGTGGCGCGGAACATAGGGCATGTTGGCGGGACATCTGGAGCCAAAGCAAGTGCAGGTTGGGGCTCCTGGGGCATTCCTCCTGGGGGAACCCTGGCAAGATGGCTGGAGTAGAAGCAGGCATGGGCCAGGAGGTCCCAAGATGTTCTGTCCAGGTAGCTTCCTGGCTGTATAGCAGGAGCTACAGCAGGAATGAGCTAGGTGATCCTGGGGTGCTCCTTGCAGGGGTTATCCCGGTGGGATGGGTGGAGCTTAGGTGGGCAAAGGCCAGGATGTCTTAGTGCAACTCCAGGCAGGGGGGCCCTGGCTGGGAAGTCCTCAGATGCTCCATTAATGGGGTGTCCTGGCAAGTCCTCTGGAGTTGAACTGAGTGCAGACATTCCGTCTCCCAGTATATGCTTGACTGGCATCACATTGGGGGTAAGGCTGAGGCTGATGTGGGCTATGGACACAGGACTCACTGGGGTGGAAAGCTGGCTAGGGTAGCTGGACCTTGCTTCTGTCTGCATATCAAAGTGGAGAGGAAATGTAAATGGCACCTGGCCAGTACCTCTGACCCCAGAGAGAGCATTCCACCAAGCTTTCCTGCCATTTGGCAGATGCTCTAGGGCTGGTTCCTTTATATTCTAGTTTCCCTTTTAAACTAGAGCTTTTATTCTGTGCCCCAGAGTGGAGGAATCCTCTCTGAGGCCCTGAGTACTATCCCTTCCCACTGCAGTTTGCAGCATCCGGGTGGGGTTCTCATAATTACCATGCTTCCATTTCTTATGTTATTCTTTTGTTGTGCATAAGTTGTTCAGTCAGCCTTTAGTTCTTCAGGAGGAATTGCTCTGTATGTAGATGTAGATTCAATGTGTCTATGCAGGAGGTGAGTTCAGGGTCTTCCAATACAACTATCTCAGACTAGAACTTGTTTTTATTCTTTTTATATAGCTAAATCTATTGATCTTTTACACTGTGATCTGTCCCTTTATTTTTAAGTTAGAAAACCTTTCTCTAGCCAGAGACATCTGATTAACATTCAACTGTCTCTTCTGTTTTGTAAGGTTGCTTTTTTTCTCCACATTTATCTACTTAAATGATCTAGAATTTATTTTGTTGTACAATGTCAGGTAAGTTTCCACATTGATTTTTTGTTTTCTTTCTTTCTTTTTCTTGTGGAGAGAAAATGGGCTACCCCAGAACCCTTTGTTGAATAATCATGAATTTCTACACTGATTCATGCAACCTCTTTTCATATGTTAAATGATCTATACTCATGTACATTTCTGTTTCATTGACCTAAACATCTTTCCAACTATTTTGTGCCAATACCTACTCCCCTCCCCCAAGGTTATTTTTATTTTTATTTTTTTAAATACTTTTTCAGTGTTCCAAGATTCATTGTGAATGCACCACACCCAGTGCTCCATGCAATACATGTCCTCCTTAATACCCACCACCAGGCTCACCCAGCCCTTTCCCTCCAAAACCCTCAGTTTGTTTCTCAGAGTCCACAGTCTCTCTCATGGTTCATTTGCCCCTCTGATTTCTCCCAGCTCACTTCTGCTCTCCTTCTTGCAATGTCCTCTGTGTTATCCCTTACACTCCACAAGTAAGTGAAACCATATGATAATTGACTCTCTCTGCTGTGCCAATACCTTCTGATTTCATTCATAATATATTTTAATATCTGGTGGAGGTAATCTTCCATAATTTATATTTTATTTCAACATGTAATTTTAGGAAATATTTTGGAACTCTACAGCATGTTATAATCACACATCTTGAAAACAACATAGCTTGAAATATTAACCCAATGGGTACTAACTAGTCTATCATAGTAAGGATAGGCAGATGTCTGTTTGTTGCGTGCCAATGAGTCAGGTGATGCTAAAGTCTCTAATGATGTTTTTGTTTGTTTATTTGTTTTTATCCCAATGATGTTTTAAAGAGTTCTTTTCAGGTTCTTCATTTTCTTAAAAACTTAAAAAACCTCCTTCCCTGTCTTCTGATCACTTTTTCTGCCAGCTGACCACTTTTCTTCTGGAAATACAGCACAGGCCAGCACTAAGGAAAAGAGCAAAACCAATTCTATAAGAGATTTTTAATATGCTTATTCTCATTATTTTTGCCTTGTCAAAAATTTGAATTGGAATTAAGGATATAGTTTTGTTGGCTGTTGATAAAGTCTAGTGCTTGAAGTTTGTAAACCTTATTTTATCACACATTTTATACTATGTTTCATAAATTTGGCTTCCACTAGGTACTAACACCAGTGTTAAATTATATCAGCTTATTTTGTTCCAACAAAATTGTATATATAGGTCACTGTGCAAAAATGGATGTCTAGAAGCCAATCAAGTACCTCTACTTAAAAATTAAATAGTTCTAACCCTATTCTAATCTCAATGACATAATGTTCTTAAAGCTAGAATCAGATCATGTTGTGTAATCTATACCCTTTACCACATGCAAATTAATCAACACAAAGAAAACAGAAACTCAGATTACTGTGGTAGTTCCTGTTGGGAGAAGAGATAAAACGCTATTTTAACAAGAATTGTAATGGAAAGCAATAGTATTAAAGTAGTTCAGAGGCTGTTGTGACTATAAATACACAACTCCCATTAAATGTAATTGGAGTTAAGCACATGTAATGATAACAAAATAGACCCCTAAATGTCTTTCCAATTGGAAAATAAGCAAATGTATTCCAGGAAATAGTTTGTTTTTCTGTGGAAAATACAGTATTCTAATAGAGAGGCACAAATTCTTTTCATACTGATATTGCTCAGGGTACAATGTTGGTATTTTTCCTATGCTTAGGGATATAGATCTGTGAGCGGTAACATCTGTACAAAGAATATGTTTTCTTTTTCTCTTCTTAATGCTCAGCATTCATTATGTTATTAAAGGAAAAGTCTCAATAGTTGCAATGGATTTATTAATTCAGTAGCTTGTTATCAGCATGAAACTCTGCTGTGCTAGGGGAAAAACAAATTATATTTTACAATACTGCAGTAGTGAGATTAAATCACTTTTCTATATTTCACTTTCTTCTTATCCTCCCTGTCAGGTAGTAATGCTATTCTCTATCTCTATTATGAACCTCATATTTTTCAGACTATCAAGTCCTGTAGTAATATAAAGGTACATTATCAAATAAACTCAATTATAGCAACTTTAGAAAGACTGAAGTATGTGATAAAAGTAAAACTACTGAGTACAGTATTTCAAGGCATTAAAAACTTAATCCATATTAAGCTACAAATGTGGGAAATATGCAATGCTTACTTTTACCTATCACAAACATGATATTTTCATAACATGTATAACCAACCTCCTGGGATTTTAAATGACTAGCATTTACATAATTCATAACTTGAGTATTTCAAGGGATTTTACAAAAATTGTGGCTCAGAAGAAAAATCAGCATATTGTTCAGTATTTCAACTGCCACAGACCTTGCTATTGATTATCTTTGGACTCAATGTCAAACGTAGTGAATATTTTTTGTAAAAGTCCTTGGTTTTGTACATTAGCCATGCGTTATATTTGCTTCTTTACTAGGAAATGCAAAAATGCAATTGGGCTTTAAGACAATTTTTCTTTCTATGAGGTTGAAAGTCTGATAATGATGCCTACATATCTGGAAAATATGGGAAAAGGTAACATATAAAAATATGAATAGTGTTAGAAAACAGAAAAATCCCCAAATAAATCATATATGTGAAACTTACACTGAAGAACAAACCAACAGAAACCACACAAATAACAGAGCTGCTCAGGTGTCTTTCACAGTGGATTACACATAGTGATTTCTCAAAAACTGCCTGTCCATTAAGTAATCATCCAATCTTTAGTAAAGAATCAGGAACTGACCCCTCAATTCATCTTCTTCTGCTATACTGCTTAACACAGGGGATATAATTTGCCATTAAAACAAAGAAAGGAGAGGAAATCATTTCTCCCTTTCTCCTTCCCTTCCTTCCAACCACCTACACATTTTTTTTAAAGATCTGATTTATTTATTTGACAGACAGAGATCACAAGTAGGCAGGCAGAGAGAGAGAGGGGGAAGCAGGCTCCCCGCTGAGCAGAGAGCCCAGTGTGGGGCTCGATCCCAGGACCCTGGGATCATGACCTGAGCTGAAGGCAGAGGCTTTAACCCACTGAGCCACCCAGGTGCCCCGCCACCTACACATTTTTATTGCATAAATTATCCACAGAGTACCATAAAAGACACTCTTATAAGTTATTAGAGAAGAAAGGATAAACTTACAAACAACTATAACATAAAACTATGTGTCTCTTATAGCATCTATTACAGTTTAAGTATGATGGCAGTTCAGAGCAGAGAAAAATTGTAACTCCTTGAGTGAAGGAGTTGGGGGCCAGGGAAACTTCATCCCAATTAGGCCTTAAAATATAGGTAGTATCTTAACAAGAAGAAATTGAAAGATAGCTACTAGTTTTTGATTAGAAAAAAAATGAGTTCCATTTTCTTCTACTGCTGACTAACAAAATTTTTTTCTAGTTGGGGGGTGGGCATAAAAAGCAATGGATGTTTAAAGGGGGAATCAGAATGTCTACACATATTTAATCTTTTTTCTATGAAAAGGAAGAAAATAATAAAAGGACATATATTGAACTGGCCAGATTTGTAGTGATAGTTGTTTCTACAAACACATGATTTTGATTTTAATTTTAATAATGGCTTGCAATGACAGCAATTCTGTTTTGAAAAATAAAACAAAACCCTGGAAGAAAAGAAAAAAAACCACCCAGCAGAAATGGGGCTCTCTGGAATCATCTGGTTAGGTTCTGTTGTTGAAGCCTAGATAGCACTACCAAGAGTGGCAGGATAAGAGCTGATTAAGGCATACACAGATTTCAGTGACCTGGGCCAAGAGAACTTGGCAAGGATGAGAGTTTGAGCAATCATCTGGTTTGGTGCAAATAAATCATCTTTGAAATGACAATGTGGATACAGGGTCAATTCATTCCTACCATCTGTCATCTCTGTGCCTTTCTACTTCATGTGTGACATAGATCACTATGACTAAGATTATTAGGTATCAACCATTTCTCTAACTTTGATTATATGATGGACAATACTCTGTCATTTTCTGTGGCACTTTGTGATCTGCCTGAGTTCTGTTGCTGATATGCTGACCTAGAATATACTTACCTGTCATCTGCTTTTGTTTCTGAATCACTGCAAGATTACATATCTATTCCTTTTGTTTTTAAAATGTACAACCTATCTCTTGGGTCTGGACTACCTACTTCTTGCTGAGGCTGGAAGTTTTAGAGTAATCAGCCCAACTCCACAGGTTCAGTAGCCCCAGGTACTGGCTCCTGCAGTAAGGTAAGAATGGCAGGCTTTCCCCTGCATGATGCCTCTATTTCCCAAAGCTCCAGATTATAGAAATATGCCACTGGCTATGATTTTGAGAAGATCTTAATCTACAACTTACCATTTGCAGGTCTATAAACAGATGCTTCCCATTAGTTGTGTTCCCCATGTTAGCTTATGATTAATTACTTAACCAGTTGTATGGGGAAAGGCAACCTGTATGGTTAGTATCACAGACATTTTAGCAGCTGCCAGTGCCATTGTTTTAAAACATAAACTGTCTCCGGGGCACCTGGGTGGCTCAGTGGGTTAAAGCCTCTGCCTTCAGCTCAGGTCATGATCCCAGCATCATGGGATCGAGCCCCGCATCGGGCTCTCTGCTCGGCGCGGAGCCTGCTTCCTCCTCTCTCACTCTGCCTGCCTCTCTGCCTACTTGTGATCTCTGTCTGTCAAATAAATAAATCAAATCTTTAAAAAAAAAACATAAACATAAACTGTCCGGTAAGATAGAAGCCAGTCAGCAGTTGTTCTAAATATGAGCAACTGGGACAGAGTTAAAACACAGCTTGTTAATGTCATACTCATAACTGACAGAAGCTCCTTTGTAATTTTAGTTTCTAAGACAAGCTATGCAAAACCTCAGTGCAGGCCAAGCCTATAGATGAGTAAAAAATGGCTACTCACTGCAACTTCCTTCTCATACAAGAATTCTCAAAAAATCTTTCCTGGGTCTTAAGTCTACTGGATAAAGCCAGTCCTTGCATTACCAGAAAACACATAAATAGGCATTGTTGTATATCAGTGTTCTTTGCAACATTGTTTGTACTAGTGAAAAGCATAAATAGCCTATCTATCCATCATGAAATTAGTAAATAAAGGAAGGAACCCACATACATGAGGATAAAATACAGCCATTCGAAATTATCATATAAATCTATATGTGCTTGACAGAAAGAGGTCCACATTATAAAGTGGAAAAGGCAAGTTACAAAAGAGTAAATTCTATTCTTTTTTTTTAAGACCTTATTTATTTATTTATTTATTTATTTATTTAGAGAGCATGCATGAGCTGGGGTAAGTGCAGAGGGAGAGGAGAGAGAGAATCTAAGCAGACTCTGCACTGAAGGCAGAGCCAGACACGGGGCTCAACCCCACAATCCTGAGATCGTGATCTGAGCTGAAATTAGGAGTCTAATGCTTAACCAACTGAGCCACCCAGGTACCCCTCATATTTGTATTTTTGAAAGTAAGAATTACAACTTTTAGGAGTTTGGAAGAATTACACCAATAAAAGCAGTGGTTATCTCTGAATGGTAAGATCGTGGTTTTTTTTTTTTTCCTCTCCTTTTTTATATTTTTCCTTGTCTGAATTTTTGGCATTGAGCATGATTAACTTGGCAAATTAGAGTCACAACCTATGTGGGATATAAAATCTTCAGGTTTCAGATAAAAAGTACATACTGTTTTCAACTTGTCTAGAGACAATGTCTAGGTTTACTTAAGAATAGAACTTTTAGGGGCACCTGGGTGGCTCAGTGGGTTAAGCAGCTGCCTTAGGCTCAGGTCATGATCTCAGGGTCCTGGGATCGAGTCCCACATTGGGCTCTCTGCTCAGCAGGGAGCCTGCTTCCCTCTCTTTCCCTCTGTGCCTGCCTCTCTGCCTACTTGTGATTTCTCTCTGTCAAATAAATAAATAAAATCTTTAAAAAAAAAGACTAGAACTTTTAGAATTTTGAATATAAAATTCATGAAGTACTATTATAAATGACAACAGTGTATAAAGACAAGTGTATTTGTGCTCTAAATCCAGCAAACTTGTAAGCCATTACTTTCTAATCAGGAAACAGTCTGTGGCCCTTCTTTAAGCAGGACAGAAAATGGTACCCGATTTGTCTTTTTTTTTTTTCCATTATAGTATACCTAGTGATGGTATAGTCAACAATGAATTAATTCAGATTTCCTAAACTTATTTACCCCTTTGTGAACATGAAAATAATACTTAAATGTGTCTTAAGAGAATAGTTACAAGGACTAAATGAGGCAATAATATAAAACGACCAGAATGACACCTGATACAGATTAAATTTACATTTGATATTATAAGAGCCACATAACAAAGATTTCAGTATCAAGGTCTTATCCTTTTAAAAATCTAAAAAGCTTCATTATGAAGATGATGACATGTTTTAGTCACTTTTGGGACAATGAAAAAGAATTAAACAAAAAACAGAAAGTCTTTTCCAGATTAGCCTATAAAAACAAAGACTAAAGATCAGTTAGGAAATCAGAATTGAACAATGCTCAGAATTTTTATTTATTTCATAAAACATCATGGGCTGGGATACTTTCATGCCCTTGGGAAGGAATGAAAATCTTTTATAACAATTTATTTTTCTTATTGTCATCCAGTGGGTACAGAAATCCTGCTGGGCTGCTTTCTTTACTTCTCTGCTTTAGGACGCCAGCTGTCTAGACAGATTTGTAGAAAGAGATTATTTCTAGAGATTCTAGCCGGGCTTGAATCATCTATTTAGTAAAACTGGTCCTCATTTTTTTTCTAGAAGTAATCCAATGACCTTTAATTTGGTTTCCTAAGTAGACCTATTCACGAGAAAAAGGGAGCCCTGCCATCATAACCTGGGTCTATTCCCATGTCATATATATTTCCCTCTGCCCAAAAACTGGCCTGAAATTTAGTTCAATTATCCTTTCTTGAATAGTGACTATGTACCTCACATATGTACACACAGAGATGAATGAGACAGTCTCTTTTTTCATGCAGATAGTATGAAGTGATTTTGGCCTTTTCACATAAAAGTTAGTCTGATGAAATGTGTTAGGGTTTCTTCTGTAGTCTGCTATACAGTTGTCAGTGAATCAGTTTTAGAACCCAGATTATATTATATCCCCTGACATAAAAATGAAAAGTGTCAGCCATTTTTCTCAAGATATTTTCACTTAGATGGGGGGTAGCATGCAAACCTAATTAGAACACAGTTACAGTGAGTACTGTGATTATGGGGGGTAGCATGTAAACCTAATTAGAACACAGTTACAGTGAGTACTATGATTACGGATATACTCTTTAGGAGGACAGAAAAGAAACACTTAGCTAAGCCTTAGGAGAAGCATCTCTGGGAAGCCTTTCTAGGGAAGGCAATGTCATAACTGATTTTTTTAAAAAAATGTTTTATTTACTCATTAGAGAGAGAGAAAGAGCATGAACAGGGGGGTGGGGCACAGGGAGAGGGAAAAGCAGACTCCCTACTGAGCAGGGAGCCCCATGCAAGCCTCCATCCTGGGACTCTGGATCATGATCCAAGCTGAAGCCAGATACTTAAACCGACTGGGCCACCCAGGCACCCCATCCTGATTCTTAAAGTATGAGGATGAATTAGCCTGGATGAAAAGTATATTCCAGGCAAAGGAGACGCTTTAAGGAATGGGAGAGAAAAGATGAAAAAAATGTGTGTGACTACAAGCAAGTCAGTGCTGATCAAAAGCAGGAGATTATAGGCTCTGAGGATAGAGCAGTAACATCCAGACAATGGATGGTCTCATGTGCTGTCTTAAGGTTCTTGGACTTTACATGTACAATAGCGAGTGGAGTTGCTAAGATAGTTCAATATGGTGATTATGTAGTGGAGGGGCTTAAAGATGACAAGACAAGAATTAGGGATTAATTGAATATGGAGAATAAAGAGTTCACATTTGGGAAAATGGTGGTCCCATCAAATAAGATAGGGCATACAGGAGGAGTTGCACTCAAGGAGAAGATGATGAGTTCAGCTTAGGATGTTTAAAATTGGAGATGCCTTTAAGATATCCATGTGGAGCTTTCCAGCAGGCAGCTAAATATTACAAGGCTGAAGTTCATGGGACAGGTCTGGAAAGAGTATGAGAGACTTGGGAGACTTATCATGTAGACGGTAATTGAAGCTGTCACTCAGGAAAGTATGTAGAGTGAGAAGAGCAGTGGGTTGATGATTATTTCCTGGAAAACACTAATATTTAAGAGATAACCATACAAAGAAAAGTCCATGAAGAAAATAGCAAGTAACCACAGAGGTACAGAATGAAACGTTTGAGCACATGTTATGGAACCCAAGTTGAAAAATGCAATAAACAATAGTATAAAATGCTGTAGAAGGATGCAGTAAAATAAAAATTGAAAACTATCAGCTTTATATCAGAAATATGAACATCATTAGAGACCATAATAAGAAAAATTTCAGTAAAATAGGGGGGAGGAGAGGCCCTACCACAGAAGGTTGAAGAGTAAGGGGAGGTAATAAATATGAGTTAAACTTCCATTTCCCATGACCATGAAAGAGGTGATATGTTTATAGAGGAAAAACACTTCTTTCAGGTCACTATATCTGATATGTCCAACACACTTCTAGGTAAAAATGTGCTCATAGTTTTTTTTTACTTAGGGAAGCAGCACTGAATAGGCTTTCTCTCCCCTCCCCCCTCAAAGAAGCCAGTGAATGGACAATGGTGGACATCTGACCCCCTCAATGACAACTAATTCATATGCTGGCTAGTAACACATGACATACCTTGTGATGAAAGGCACTACTCAATAGGGTGATAAACAGTTGAAAGACAAACAGAAAGGAATGAACAGACACACAGAAAGAAGAGAAACACACTGTTTTTTAAGGTGTCCTGAATAAGTTTCTGCTCTAAAAGAGTTCACGATAACAAAGACATGATTTACATGATATAATTCCTAATGCTGGGGTCAACTTCATTTAAAAAATAGTCGGTAAAGCTTCCTAGGCCATTATTTCTTAATGCAAGATATGTTTAAGTTTTGTGCATTCCTTTTTATGTAAAAAATTTTGACATAAGCATATTCTGTATTATCACCTTATAAGTAACCAGTGTATTGCTCATGTATATACACACTTGTTTGTTTTTGTATTACATGAAAACCAAACAACATCATGGTGTACTGAACTAAAGAAATTTCATAATTATATGATAAAGAAAATTTTTCAGATTTGAGTCATCCCAGAGTATGGTACTATTTTCACACTATGGTATAGGTAAGTTGGACATATAAAGACCTATGACAAAGAAGTCAATGCCATCTTCATGATGTAAGCAGAGGTACAATGAGAATGTGGTCTTTGTAGAGCAACTTGCAATTGTTTATTAGCTGTAAATAGAGGAATAAATGTGTACTGAATCATTTTTTCCCAATTCTAGAAATAAATGGATATCTATATCATAAAAATTTCAATCCTAGCTTTATCTTCACATGAGCAAAGCAACTTCACAAAATTATCAAGTTGTCAATACCAGTTTTTATTCAATGTGGTTTCTGATTATCCTGAGGAAGATGAGAAAGACTTAAAGTTATTAATATCATTTTGTTCAGTCTACTTCTACAACAGAGACTCTGCATTAGTATCAGTGAAGTCAAAATACATAACTGGATCCAAATCTGAATCTTTCTACTACAAAATCTAGCATTGGGGTGCCTGAGTGGTGCAGTTGGTGAAGGATCCAACTCTCGTTTTCAGCTCAGGTCGTGATCCAAGGATTGTGAGATGAAGCCCTGAGTCAGGCCTTGCGCTCAGTGCAGAGTCTGCTTAAGTTTCTCTCTACCTTGCCCTCTGCTCTTCCCTGCCTAAAATTAATACATAAATCTTAAAAAAAAAACTAGCATCTGTAGATATATTAATGTTAATTTTATTTTTATCTCTTTTATAGTTTTATTAAAATTGTTAAAGCAGTTTTTGCCTGTTTTTATATTCGTTGATGTTTAAGAAACAATATATTAAGCAGTTTTAACTCAATCACCAAAGACTCAAACTAATTAGATTCCCATTAAAATGAATCTATAGATTTCACCACTAAAATCTGAGAAGCAAGGTACTGCCTAGACTAACTCCTATACCCAGACTTTCCTCCATTCAACTCATCCTCCAACCTACCTTTGAGAACTGTCTTCCCAAAGAGGCCTTACTCCCTAACTCAAAAAGCTACAGTAAATTTAAAACAAGACTAACTCGGCTCAACTGAAATTTGAAATGGTGGGGAAAAAAAGATGACAACACTAAAAACTGTAACCAGTTAACTTCCAAAAAGACTTCGGGGGCTCACAGATTAAAATCGGCTACAAAGGCAGATGAACAAAAAAGTCAACAGATTCATTCTAAAGGAAGTAGCTCATGGAGATAAGAATATATGTTGTATACCTGAAAATAATGTAGTATTATGTGTCAACTATACTTCAATTAAAAAAATATGTGCATAATAAATTTGACTCTAAAATTTGTGACAGCTAAGTAAAGGAGAAATTTATGGATGATAGAATTTCTGGTTTTGTTTTACACAAATCCTACTATACCCAATCAGATTTTCCTCTCTTTTCTACTACTCACCCTTACATCTAGTTAGGTTGGCTTTATAATTGTTCCATGAAGACACCTATACATATTCCAGATTTTTATGTACCCACGTTTGCCTTCTCCCTCCTCTCTGTTAAAGTCCACCCACCCTTCAAAGCTCAGTTCAAACCCCACCTTCCTGACCTCTTTGGCCTTCACTGATCTTTCTTTCCGCTAGACTCTGATATAATACAACTTAGCTTTTAATGTTAGCCAGCTTCATACTTTTCACTATCATTTTGTATACTGTTTCCCCCACTTTACTGTGAGCTCTAGAAAGGCAGGAATTGCCATTTGCATCTGTTTCCCTAAAACTTGGAAATATATTAGAATGAATACACAAATGAATGTCCTTTTGTTTATTCACAAAGTGAAAATATTAGAGCATAATATTCATGAATAAGTTTATGCATGTATGTTAACACTATTCTTTAGGTGAGTTAATTCAGTTATGATTGTCTTTTTTGGTAAAGAGGGCTGGCCATCTCTGTCTTTCATAGTTCAGTATACACTGCAAATCTTTTATTAGTTTTTCTGTGTGCTTTGAAGCCTCCAATGAGAGAGTTCTATTGAAGATCTGTTAGCTCAATGGTCACTATAGGGCAGAGTTAAATTCATCTTTCCACTCTTTGGATCTTTGACATTTTTTTTTAGGTCTGTCAACTCTCCTCAGGTATCTTGTAAAAGAAATAAAAGCCATTTGCTACAATAGTCATATAGTGACAAATCAAACACTGCATTACTACACAGAATGTCTAGTTGCTACTTTCTACTTGAATAACCCAAATCATGTCTGATACCACTTTATTTTATGAAGGGAAAGGGTTAAATGATCCTCATTTCTACTCGGTTCAAAGCTTGTTTAATAAAACTTCCCTCTCCCCCAATCCAGTGAGTTCCCTTATCTTGTATTATTGCCTCCAGGTAGCCAACTCTTGAGAACTTTTATTATCTTTAAATAGTTAAGAAAACCATTCTCAGTTATGCATAGCTCCCTTTTCTTTCTCCCTAGGTAGGGACAGAGCACCAACATATACACATAGAGCTGTTAACACATCACAAAAAAACATATTGCCAAAAAATATTCGGTGTTTTCTTATGAAACAGTAGCAAGTCCCTTCACGCCACAGCATAGAAAGTGTTCTACTAAAGCTTTAATGTGAATTTGCTCAATGGGACTATGCATACAGGTGTAGAACAATTATTAGATTTGATATCTTGAATGAGCTCAGGTTCCCATTAGAGCCTGACTGCTTCAATGACCCCATCATTTTGTTTCCACTGCTCCCCGAACTGATCAACTTAATTATTCTGACTAACGAAACATTTAGGACATGAATTTCTGATTTGTTTTAAACCATATGGGACATCTAAAAGTGCTTCACTTAAAAAAAATCACAACACAGAAGAAATGACTATGAGAATATGTTAGACACTTAGAAGTAGGGCAGGGCCAAGATCCATGCTAGGTACACAGATACTGTCTTTCCTGGAATAGTCCTCCGTTTAGACTACTCCTTATGACCAGTTACATCTTAGCAATTTCATTCTTCTCTGGAATACTAAAAACAGAGAGCATTAATTTATCAACAGGGGCAAGGGCACAGAGGCAGTCAAATTAAAACCATTGCTGCCTGCTATAATACAGATCCTTAAAACAGCTAATGTTCACAAAGGGCAAATAAAACATTTTGAAGAGCATTTGGCAAGGAGAATAAAGAACAAGAAAAGGAAGAAAATGTAACTAACTTTAGAGCTGACGTATAAGGACTGTGGCCTTCTATAGGTAGAAAGTAAGATCAAATTATATTTCTTTTTTTGTAATTTTTTCAGTGTTGTATTTCAAATTGTATTTCTTAATAAAAAGCATATAAACAGATAATCATATCAAAAAATGGGCAGAAGATATGAACAGACACTTCTCCAACGAAGACATACAAATGGCTATCAGACACATGAAAAAATGTTCATCATCACTAGCCATCAGGGAGATTCAAATTAAAACCACATTGAGATACCACCTTATACCAGTTAGAATGGCCAAAATTAGCAAGACAGGAAACAACATGTGTTGGAGAGGATGTGGAGAAAGGGGAACCCTCTTACACTGTTGGTGGGAATGCAAGTTAGTGCAGCCACTTTGGAGAACAGTGTGGAGATTCCTGAAGAAATTAAGAATAGAGCTTCCCTATGACCCTGCAATTGCACTGCTGGGTATTTACCCCAAAGATACAGATGTAGTGAAAAGAAGGGCCATTTGTACCCCAATGTTTATAGCAGCAATGGCTACGGTCGCCAAACTGTGGAAAGAACCAAGATGCCCTTCAACAGATGCATGGATAAGGAAGATGTGGTCCATATACACAATGGAGTATTATGCCTCCATCAGAAAGGATGAATACACAACTTTTGTAGCAACATGGATGGGACTGGAAGAAATTATGCTGAGCGAAATAAGTCAAGCAGAGAGAGTCAAGTATCATATGGTCTCACTTATTTGTGGAGCATAACAAATAACATGGAGGACATGGGGAGATGGAGAGG
Organism: Meles meles; assembly: GCF_922984935.1. Lineage (NCBI taxonomy): Eukaryota > Metazoa > Chordata > Mammalia > Carnivora > Mustelidae > Meles > Meles meles. The sequence continues at coordinate 78,699,865 of NC_060087.1, read as the reverse complement.
AGAGGGAGTTGAGGGAAACTGGAAGGGGAGATGAACCATGAGAGACTGTGGACTCTGAAAAACAACCGGAGGGTTTTGAAGGGGCGGGGGGGGGGGAGTGGGAGGTTGAGGAACCAGGTGGTGGGTAATAGGGAGGGCACGTACTGCATGGAGCACTGGGTGGGATGCCAAAACAATGAACACTGTTATGCTGTAAATAAACAACAACAACAAAAAAGTATAGGGGGAAAAAAAGCATATAAACTTTGAAATACTGGATTTTGACATTAACTTTAGCTGAAGTGGTATATTAGGAATAGTATGTACCTTGGTAAATAAAAAATACACTGTTTCAATACAGAAATACACTGATTTAATACACTTATATCCAACAATATCCATTCTTTCAGTTTACATTAATGAGTATTAAAAAGTTACATGTTTACCTACAGGAATTACCTACAGGAAAAGAAGCCATAAAAGTATTACTGGTGTCAGGTAGGATTCATCCCTGGGTTACAAGGATGGGTCAACATTTGCAAATCAATCAATGTGATAGAACAAATCAATAAGAGAAGAGAGAAGAAGCACAGGGTCCTCTCAATTGATGCAGAAAAAGCATTTGACAAAATCCAGCATCCGTTCCTGATTAAAACTCTTCAAAGTATAGGGATAGAGGGAACATTCCTGAACTTCATAAAATCTATCTATGAAAGACCCACAGCAATTATCATCCTCAATGGGAAAAAGCTTGCAGCCTTCCCGTTGAGATCAGGAACACGAAAAGGATGCCCACTATCACCACTCTTGATCAACATAGTATTAGAAGTCCTAGCAACAGCAATCAGACAACAAAGAGAAATAAAAGGTATCAAATTGGCAAGGAAGAAGTCAAACTCTCTCTCTTCGCAGATGACATGATTCTTTATATGGAAAACCCAAAAGACTCTACCCCCAAACTACAAGAACTCATACAGCAATTCAGTAACGTGGCAGGATACAAAGTCAATGTACAGAAATCAGTGGCTTTCTTATACACTAACAATGAAAATACAGAAAGGGAAATTAGAGAATTGATTCCATTTACTATAGCACCAAGAACCATAAGATACCTGGGAATAAACCTAACCAAAGAGGTAAAGGATCTGTACTCGAGGAACTACAGAACACTCATGAAAGAAATTGAAGAAGACACAAAAAGATGGAAGACCATTCCATGCTCTTGGATCGGAAGAATAAACATTCTTAAAATGTTTATACTGCCTAGAGCAATCTATACTTTTAATGCCATTCCGATCAAAATTCCACTGGTATTGTTCAAAGAGCTGGAGCATATAATCCTAAAATTTGTATGGAATCAGAACAGACCCTGAATTGCTAAGAAATGTTGAAAAACAAAAACAAAGCTGGCGGCATCACGTTACCTGATTTCAAGCTTTACTACAAAGCTGTGATCACCAAGACAGCATGGTATTGGCATCAAAACAGACACATAGACAGTGGAACAGAGTAGAGAGCCCAGATATGGACCCTCACCACTATGGTCAAATAATCTTTGAGAAAACAGGAAAAAATATACAGTGGAAAAAAGACAGTCTCTTTAAAAACGGTGCTGGGAAAATTGGACAGCTATATGTAGAAGAATGAAACTCGACCATTCTCTTACACCGTACACAAAGATAAACTCAAAATGGATAAAAGACCTCAACATGAGACAGGAATCCATCAGAATTCTAGAGGAGAGCATTGGCAGTAACCTCTTCAATATCAGGCACAGCAACTTCTTTCAAGAAGAAAACAAAAAAGGAAACACAAGCCAAAATGAACTTTTGGGACTTCATCAAGATCAAAAGCTTCTGCACAGCAAAGGAAACAGTCAACAAAACAAAAAGGCAACCCACGGAATGGGAGAAGATATTTGCAAATGACAGTACAGACAAAAGGTTGATATCCAGGATCTATAAAGAATTCCTCAAACTCAACACACACAAAACAGATAATCATATCAAAAAATGGGCAGGAGATATGAACAGACACTTCTCCAATGAAGACATACAAATGGCTATCAGACACATGAAAAAATGTTCATCATCACTCGCCATCAGGGAGATTCAAATTAAAACCACATTGAGATACCACCTGACACCAGTTAGAATGGCCAAAATTAGCAAGATAGAAAACAACATGTGTTGGAAAGGATGTGGAGAAAGGGGAACCCTCTTACACTGTTGGTGGGAATGCAAGTTGGTGCAACCACTTTGGAGAACAGTGTGGAGATTCCTCAAGAAATTAAAAATAGAGCTTCCCTATGACCCTGCAATTGCACTACTGCATATTTACCCCAAAGATACAGATGTAGTGAAAAGAAGGGCCATCTGTACCCCAATGTTTATAGCAGCAATGGCTACGGTCGCCAAACTGTGGAAAGAACCAAGATGTCCTTCAACAGATGCATGGATAAGGAAGCTGTGATCCATATACACGATGGAGTATTATGCCTCATCAGAAAGGATGAATATGCAACTTTTGTAGCAACATGGACAGAACTGGAAGAGATTATGCTGAGTGAAAGAAGTCAAGCAGAGAGTCAATTATTATATGGTTTCACTTATTTGTGAAGCATAACAAATAACATGGAGGACATGGGGAGATGGAGAGGAGAAGGGAGTTGAGGGAAATTGGAAGGGGAGGTGAGCCATGAGAGACTATGGACTCTGAAAAACAACTTGAGGGTTTTGAAAGGGCGGGGGGGGTGGGAGGTTGGGGGAACAAGGTGGTGGGTATTAGGGAGGTCATGTATTGCATGGAGCACCGGGTGTGGTGCAAAAACAATGAATACTGTTACGCTGAAAAGAAATTTAAAAAAAAAAGTATTACTGGTCTCTAAAATTTTACAGATGTCAGTTTATTTCTCAACAGTGAATGCATCTGTCTTTAAAAAGTGAAAGTGACATCAAAATGGTCCCCTTTGCCCCTTGCATCCCTTCACTAATGATATGTAATGGCTGCTGAGCCCACAATAAATGTGTTTTTGTCCAATCCTATCCCCCTCATTTTACAATTCAATCTGATTTCTTAAAAAAAAAAAAAAAAAGATGGGAGTCACAGGGGATGAGCACAAGTTGGTGCTTTGAGGCATTCCCCGACATTGGCCTTCATTTCATACTTCTGCTACAAGCACCTAACTTGACAAAGTACACAGAGTGAGGAGACAATTCTCTTCAGCTCCTCTCCAAAACTGTCCGACAGGAGTCAATAGTGATGCTTTCCAACAGCTACCCTCTAACAATTTTAGATGAAAGTCTGGGGAAGCTTTCTAGCTATTCCTTACATCATCTTATTAAAGAAGGGTGTAAAAATGCATTTGCCTCCGTGGGCCTATTCTCCTCCTTTGGTTCAATTCAATCCAATTTAACAGTTGGCAGTTTAAATAACAGAAGTTACAAGTTGCCATGCACAGACACTTTGCATGCCACTTGAAAGCAAAGGATTCAGAGATGGAAGCAAAAAAGGAAAGAAAAAAAAGCAGCTTCTCTTCTACAAAAGAATGTCTTTAATAACAGCAGCTGGAAAAAGATTGTCTGAGCTTGTGTCCTTCTCCTACTGTTTTATATATAGCAGCTATGATACTTTTCTTCCTAGGCTATATCTACTGACAGGCTATCAAAAGCAAACAACTTTTCCCCTTATATTGCAATAATCATGCACTGCATTTTTAATGCACTCAAAACAAATTTTCTTATTATAACATCACAGTGACAATCCTCACAAAATGCTCAATGTAAAGTGATATATTTGAAATATGATCATCATAAAAGCAGCCTATCCATAATTACAATTTTTAGTTAAATAAAATATTAACATTTTTATTTCATGTTTAGGTTAACATTTGCAATTCATCTTTTTGCAATATTTAAATGGAATTGAATGCATTATGGAAAAACTTTTAAGAAAAGAGCAAACTTTAAAACTTCTTTCTTGAGGAAGTTCCCATCCTCTTTTTTTAAAGATTTTTATCCATTTACCTGACAGACAGAGATCACAAGCAGGCAAAGAGGCAGGCAGAGAGATAGGAAGGGAAGCAGGCTCCCCGCTGAACAGAGAGCCCGACGCAGGGCTCGATCCCAGGACCTGGGATCATGACCTGAGCCAAAGGCAGAGGCCCTAACCCACTGAGCCACCCAGGCACCCTGGAGGTTGCGATCCTTACTGTCCACCAATGACTTTCATCATTTAACATCAGACTTGATGCGAACTGGATGAGCCCATTATTTATTACATGTTAGCTAAGTCTCTATGTCCACCAACTGTGACTTGACTCAATTTTGAACTTACTTAATGATTACTTAGAAAGAATGTTTATTTTTATACAATGTGCTACAATTATAAGGATTAATAGACATAATCCACAAGCTTCTGATACATTCAGATTGTAAATTGGTTAGTGTGAAAGAAGGGAAGGGATCAAATCGGTCACTGCCTTCTGATACATAAAAACTAACTACATATACATTTGTGCATATAAATTAGTAACTTTGGGAGCAATGATGATGTTTATATCTGAAAATGCCAATATTCTACAGGCTAGATCTGAGGGGAGACATTGTTCAGAAAAATAAGTTATTAACAAATATATAAATAAATACCTAAAGTGCCTTCCTATTGACTTATGAGAAACAGCTCTAATTCTGCTTTGCACTCCTTCCTCACCACCTCAGTTTTTGACTCACTGGCTTTAAAGCACTCTAGAGGGGAAGTTAGTTGATATTTTGAACCACATGGTTACCTTACCTAAGCATCTCCAGCTTCAACAGCATTTTTAGATGCACCATTACATTATCTACTCCACGATTTGGTAGTTTGCTCTATCTTTGTCTATCCTAGTTACCATTTTATCATGAACCTGAAGACCACTTATCATTGTATCTTTGCTTTTACTACGCTAAACACTTTCAAACATGTCCATCCCTCATCACAGATTTAAGCAAAAGGGGCACCTGGGTGGCTCAGTTGGTTAAAGTGCCTGCCTTTGGCTCCGGTCATGATCCAAGGGTCATAGGATCGAGCCCCTCATCAGGCTCTCTGCTCAGTGGGGAGCCTGCTTCTCCCTCTCCCTCTGCCTGATGCTCCCCCTGCTCAGATTGCTCTCTTTCTCTCTGTCAAGTAAATAAATAAGAACTTTGAGGAAGTCTAGGAGTTAAGATGGCAGAGAAGTACCAGGCTGAGATGACATCAGGTAGCAGGAGATCAGCTAGTTTGATAGCTTGATAGCAGATGGTTTGATAAACGATAATTTGATAAACTATCATTTATCAAACCATTGAAAACACCTACAAATACAACAGGAGATTGAAGAGAAGAAGAGCAACAATTCTAGAAACAGAAAATCGACCACTTTCTGAAAGGTAGGACCGGCGCAGAAGTGAATCCATAGCGACAGGAAGATAGACCATGGTGGGAGGGTCCTGCTCCCAGCAAGTGGCAGAGCAAAGGAGCACAAAACCAGAACTTTTAAAAGTCTGCTCCACTGAGGGACATCGCTCCAGAGGCTAAACTGGGGTGGAGGCGACGCGGGGACAGTGTAGCCTCAGGTCCCACAGGATCACAGAAGGATTGGGGGTGTCTGAGTGTCACAGAGCTCGCAGGTATTAGAGCAGGGAAGCTGGCTACAGAGACAGAGCCGAGGAGTGAGCTCTCAACTCAGGGTTACACTGAACCATAATCAGTGGCACAGGCCACTGCTCTGTGAGTGGGTCCCCACAAGATCCAGGGAGACCCCCCCGGAAGAGCTCATGGATCTGTGGGGTTCGGAGACTCCAGGCGGAGCTGTGTGCCAGAGACAAGACAGGCTTGGTCATAGCCTGGGTGAGCTTGGAGCACAGCCGGAGGCCAGGGAGATGGGAGTGATTGAGCGCTTTTCTCCAAGCATGGCTGGAGGCCGGGAGACAGGAGTGATTGAGTGCTTTTCTCTGAGGGTTCACAGAGGAGTGGGGTCCTGAGCTCTTGGCTCCCCCGGGCCGGAGACTGGGAGGCTGCCATTTTCATTCCTGTCCTCTGGAACTCTACAGAAAGCATTCAGGGAACAAAAGCTCCCAAAAGCGATCACGATTACTCAGCCTGGCCCCTGGTAAGGGCAGTGCAATTCTGCCTCAGGCAAAGAGACTTGAGAATCACTACAACAGGCCCCTCCCCCAGAAGATCAATAAGAAATCCAGCCAAGACCAAGGAAACTTACCAAGGAGAACAGCAGAATTCCAGAGGAGGAGAAAGCAAAGCATGGAATTCATGGCTTTCTCCCCATGATTCTTTAGTCTTGCAAAGTTAATTTTTTTATTTTATTTTTTTCCTGCTAAATTTTTTTTAACTTATACCCTTTCCTCTTTTAACGTTTTTTAACTAGTTTATCTTAACAATACCTTTCATTAAAAAAATTATCGAAGGGAGGAGTCAAGATGGCGGAGAAGTAGCAGCCTGAGACTACATCAGGTAGCAGGAGATCAGCTCGATAGCTTATCTAAACATTGCAAACACCTACAAATCCAACGGGAGAGCGAAGAGAAGAAGAACAGCAACTCTAGAAACAGAAAATCAACCACTTTCTGAAAGGTAGGACTGGCGGAGAAGTGAATCTAAAACGACGGGAAGATAGACCGCGGGGGGAGGGGCCGGCTCCCGGCAAGCGGCGGAGGAACGGAGCACAAAATCAGGACTTTTAAAAGTCTGTTCCACTGAGGGACATTGCTCCAGGGGCTAAACCGGGGTGAAGCCCACGCGGGACCAGCGTGGCCCCAGGCCCCGCAGGGTCACAGAAGGATCGGGGGTGTCGGAGTGTCGGAGAGCTCGCAGCTATTAGAACGGAGAAGCCGGCTGCCAAGACAGAGCCGAGGACTGAACTCTCAGCTCGGGGTTACCTTGAACTGGTCGCGGGCTGGGTGAGCTCGGAGCGCGGCTAGAGGCTGGGGATACGGGAGTGATTGGGTGCTGTCCTCTGGGGGCGCACTGAGGAGTGGGGCCCCAGGCTCTCGGCTCCTCCGGGCCGGAGACTGGGAGGCCGCCATTTTCATTCCCGTCCTCCGGAACTCTACGGAAAGCGTTCAGGGAACAGAAGCTCCCAAAAGCGAACCCGAGCCGATTACTTAGTCCTGCCGCCGGTAAGGGCGGTGCAATCCCGCCTCGGGCAAAGACACTTGAGAGTCACTACAACAGGCCCCTCCCCCAGAAGATCAACAAAATATCCAGCCAGGACGAAGTTCATCTATCAAGGAGAAAGCAGATTCAATTCCTAAGACAGCAGAGCAATTCCAGAGGAGGAGAAAGCAAAGCACGGAACTCATGGCTTTCTCCCCATGATTCTTTAGTCTTGCGGCTACTTCAATTTTTTTTTTCTTTTTTCAATTTTTTTTTCTTTTTTCTTTTTTCTTCTTCTGCTAAATTTTTTAAAACTTTTACCCTTTTCTTTTTTAACATTTTTTGACTAGTTCATCTAAATATATATATTTTTTCTTTCTTTTTTGTATTTTTTAATTTGTTTTATTTTTTAAATTTTTTTCTTTCTTTTTTTTTTTTCTTTTTTTTTCAGAAGCTGTTTTATCCCCTTTCTCCCCCCCACAATTTGGGGTCTCTTCTCATTTGGTTATAGCGCATTTTTCCGGGGTCTTTGCCACCCTTTTAGTAGTTTATTTGCTCCTTCATATCCTCTTATCTGGACAAAATGACAAGGCGGAAAAAATCACCACAAACAAAAGAACAAGAGACAGTACCGAAGGCTAGGGACCTAATCAACACAGACATGGGTAATATGTCAGATCAAGAGTTCAGAATGACGATTCTGAACATTCTAGCCGGGCTCGAAAAAGGCATGGAAGATATTAGAGAAACCCTCTCTGGAGATATTAAAGCCCTTTCTGGAGAAATTAAAGAACTAAAATCTAACCAAGTTGAAATCAAAAAAGCTATTAATGAGGTGCAATCAAAAATGGAGGCTCTCACTGCTAGGATAAATGAGGCAGAAGAAAGAATTAGTGATATAGAAGACCAAATGACAGAGAATAAGGAAGCCGAGCAAAAGAGGGACAAACAGCTACTGGACCATGAGGGGAGAATTCGAGAGATAAGTGACACCATAAGACGAAACAACATTAGAATAATTGGGATTCCAGAAGAAGAAGAAACAGAGAGGGGAGCAGAAGGTCTATTGGAGAGAATCATTGGAGAGAATTTCCCTAATATGGCAAAGGGAACAAGCATCAAAATCCAGGAGATGCAGAGAACCCCCCTCAAAGTCAACAAGAATAGGTCCACACCCCGTCACCTAATAGTAAAATTTACAAGTCTTAGTGACAAAGACAAAATCCTGAAAGCAGCCCGAGAAAAGAAGTCTGTAACATACAATGGTAAAAATATTAGATTGGCGGCAGACTTATCCACAGAGACCTGGCAGGCCAGAAAGAGCTGGCATGATATATTCAGAGCACTCAACAAGAAAAACATGCAGCCAAGAATACTCTATCCAGCTAGGCTATCATTGAAAATAGAAGGAGAGATCAAAAGCTTCCAGGACAAACAAAAACTGAAAGAATTTGCAAACACCAAACCAGCTCTACAGGAAATATTGAAAGGGGTCCTCTAAGCAAAGAGAGAGCCTAAAAGTAGTAGATCAGAAAGGTACAGAGACAATATACAGTAACAGTCACCTTACAGGCTAATAATGGCACTAAATTCATATCTCTCAATAGTTACCCTGAATGTTAATGGGCTAAATGCCCCAATCAAAAGACACAGGGTATCAGAATGGATAAAAAAACAAAACCCATCAGTATGTTGCCTACAAGAAACTCATTTTAGACGCGAAGACACCTTCAGATTTAAAGTGAGGGGGTGGAAAACAATTTACCATGCTAATGGGCATCAGAAGAAAGCTGGAGTGGCAATCCTTATATCAGATCAATTAGATTTTAAGCCAAAGACTATAATAAGAGATGAGGAAGGACACTATATCCTACTCAAAGGGTCTGTCCAACAAGAAGATCTAACCATTTTAAATATCTATGCCCCTAACGTGGGAGCAGCCAACTATATCAACCAATTAATAACAAAATCAAAGAAACACATCAATAATAATACAATAATAGTAGGGGACTTGAACACTCCCCTCACTGAAATGGACAGATCATCCAAGCAAAAGATCAACAAGGAAATAAAGGCCTTAAATGACACACTGGACCAGATGGACATCACAGATATATTCAGAACATTTCATCCCAAAGCAACAGAATACACATTCTTCTCTAGTGCACATGGAACCTTCTCCAGAATAGATCACATCCTGGGTCACAAATCAGGTCTCAACCGGTATCAAAAGATTAGGATCATTCCCTGCATATTTTCAGACCACAATGCTCTGAAGCTAGAACTCAATCACAAGAGGAAAGCTGGAAAGAACCCAAATACATGGAGACTAAACAGCATCCTTCTAAAGAATGAATGGGTTAACCAGGAAATTAAAGAAGAATTGAAAAAATTCATGGAAACAAATGAGAATGAAAACACAACAGTTCAAAATCTGTGGGACACAGCAAAGGCAGTCCTGAGAGGAAAATATATAGCGGTACAAGCCTTTCTCAAGAAACAAGAAAGGTCTCAAGTACACAACCTGACCCTACACGTAAAGGAGCTGGAGAAAGAACAAGAAAGAAACCCTAAACCCAGCAGGAGAAGAGAAATCATAAAGATCAGAGCAGAAATCAACGAAATAGAAACCAAAAAAACAATAGAAAAAATCAATGAAACTAGGAGCTGGTTCTTTGAAAGAATCAATAAGATTGATAAACCCCTGGCCAGACTCATCAAAAAGAAAAGAGAAAGGACCCAAATCAATAAAATCATGAATGAAAGAGGAGAGATCACAACTAACACCAAAGAAATACAGACAATTATAAGAACATACTATGAGCAACTCTACGCCAACAAATTGGACAATCTGGAAGAAATGGATGCATTCCTAGAGACATATAAACTACCACAACTGAACCAGGAAGAAATAGAAAACCTGAACAGGCCCATAACCAGTAAGGAGATTGAAACAGTCATCAAAAATCTCCAAACAAACAAAAGCCCAGGGCCAGACGGCTTCCCAGGGGAATTCTACCAAACATTTAAAGAAGAACTCATTCCTATTCTCCTGAAACTGTTCCAAAAAATAGAAATGGAAGGAAAACTTCCAAACTCATTTTATGAGGCCAGCATCACCTTGATCCCAAAACCAGACAAGGATCCCACCAAAAAAGAGAACTACAGACCAATATCCTTGATGAACACAGACGCAAAAATTCTCGCCAAAATACTAGCCAATAGGATTCAACAGTACATTAAAAGGATTATTCACCACGATCAAGTGGGATTTATTCCAGGGCTGCAGGGTTGGTTCAACATCCGCAAATCAATCAATGTGATACAACACATTAATAAAAGAAAGAACAAGAACCATATGATACTCTCAATAGATGCTGAAAAAGCATTTGACAAAGTACAGCATCCCTTCCTGATCAAAACTCTTCAAAGTGTGGGGATAGAGGGCACATACCTCAATATTATCAAAGCCATCTATGAAAAACCCACCGCAAATATCATTCTCAATGGAGAAAAACTGAAAGCTTTTCCGTTAAGGTCAGGAACACGGCAGGGATGTCCATTATCACCACTGCTATTCAACATAGTATTAGAAGTCCTAGCCTCAGCAATCAGACAACAAAAAGAAATTAAAGGCATCCAAATTGGTAAAGAAGAAGTCAAACTATCACTCTTCGCAGATGATATGATACTATATGTGGAAAACCCAAAAGACTCCACTCCAAAACTGCTAGAACTTGTTCAGGAATTCAGTAAAGTGTCAGGATATAAAATCAATGCACAGAAATCAGTTGCATTTCTGTACACCAACAACAAGACTGAAGAAAGAGAAATTAAGGAGTCAATCCCATTTACAATTGTACCCAAAACTATAAGATACCTAGGAATAAACCTAACCAAAGAGACTAAGAATCTATACACAGAAAATTATAAAGTACTCATGAAAGAAATTGAGGAAGACACAAAAAAATGGAAAAATGTTCCATGCTCCTGGATTGGAAGAATAAATATTGTGAAAATGTCTATGCTACCTAAAGCAATCTACACATTTAATGCAATCCCTATCAAAATACCATCCATTTTTTTCAAAGAAATGGAACAAATAATCCTAAAATTTATATGGAACCAGAAAAGACCTCGAATAGCCAAAGGAATATTGAAGAACAAAGCCAAAGTTGGTGGCATCACAATTCCGGACTTCAAGCTCTATTACAAAGCTGTCATCATCAAGACAGCATGGTACTGGCACAAAAACAGACACATAGACCAGTGGAACAGAATAGAGAGCCCAGAAATCGACCCTCAACTCTATGGTCAACTAATCTTCGACAAAGCAGGAAAGAATGTCCAATGGAAAAAAGACAGCCTCTTCAATAAATGGTGCTGGGAAAATTGGACAGCCACATGCAGAAAAATGAAATTGGACCACTTCCTTACACCACACACAAAAATAGACTCCAAATGGATGAAGGACCTCAATGTGAGAAAGGAATCCATCAAAATCCTTGAGGAGAATGCAGGCAGCAACCTCTTCGACCTCAGCCGTAGCAACATCTTCCTAGGAACAATGGCAAAGGCAAGGGAAGCAAGGGCAAAAATGAACTGTTGGGATTTCATCAAGATCAAAAGCTTTTGCACAGCAAAGGAAACAGTTCACAAAACCAAAAGACAACTGACAGAATGGGAGAAGATATTTGCAAACGACATATCAGATAAAGGGCTAGTATCCAAAATCTATAAGGAACTTAGCAAACTCAACACCCAAAGAACAAACAATCCAATCAAGAAATGGGCAGAGGACATGAACAGACATTTCTGCAGGGAAGACATCCGGATGGCCGACAGATACATGAGGGGGTGCTCCACGTCACTCGGCATCAGGGAAATACAAATCAAAACCACAATGAGATATCACCTCACACCAGTCAGAATGGCTAAAATTAACAAGTCAGGAAATGACAGATGCTGGAGAGGATGTGGAGAAAGGGGAACCCTCCTCCACTGTTGGTGGGAATGCAAGCTGGTGCAACCACTCTGGAAAACAGCATGGAGGTTCCTCAAAATGTTGAAAATAGAACTACCCTATGACCCAGCAATTGCACTACTGGGTATTTACCCTAAAGATACAAACATAGTGATCCGAAGGGGCACGTGTACCCGAATGTTTATAGCAGCAATGTCTACAATAGCCAGACTATGGAAAGAACCTAGATGTCCATCAACAGATGAATGGATCAAGAAGATGTAGTATATATACACAATGGAATACTATGCAGCCATCAAAAGAAATGAAATCATGCCATTTGCGACGACGTGGATGGAACTAGAGCGTATCATGCTTAGTGAAATAAGTCAATCGGAGAAAGACAACTATCATATGATCTCCCTGATATGAGGACATGGAGAAGCAACATGGGGGGGTAGGAGATAGGAGAAGAATAAATGAAACAAGATGGGATTGGGAGGGAGACAAACCATAAATGACTCTTAATCTCACAAAACAAACTGGGGGTTGCTGCGGGGAGGTGGGATTGGGGGAGGGGGAGCGGGCTATGGACATTGGGGAGGGGAAGCGAACCATAAGAGACTATGGACTCTGAAAAACAACCTGAGGGTTTTGAAGGGTCAGGGGTGGGAGGTTGGGGCAACCTGAGGGTTTTGAAGGGTCAGGGGTGGGAGGTTGGGGGAACAGGTGGTGGGTAATGGGGAGGGCACGTTTTGCATGGAGCACTGGGTGTTGTGCAAAAAGAATGAATACTGTTACGCTGAAAAAATAAATAAAATGAGAAAAAAAAAATTATCTTTTTTGAAACTTCATTATAATCATATTTTATCCTTCATTGTATCTAACTTTATTTTTTTGTATACACATAGGGTTTTTTCTTCTAAAAACTTTGGGGTACAACTTCTTCTACTAGATCAAAATACACCCTAAATCTAACATCGGGCTTGTTCTAGTATCCAGCCCAAGCAATTCTCTCCACATTCTATTTCTTTATTCTCCCAACCCACTTACCTTATCAACTTTTTTAGAAATTAAAAAAAAATTTTTTCATCTTTATACTCATATTCCATCCCTTCATTGTGTTTACCCTTATATACATTTTCATTCTTTAAAATTTGGGGAGGTAGTTTCTTCTAAGAGACCAAAATACTCCCCAAATTAAGTAGGGGACCCTGTTCTAGTCACCAATCTAATATATGTTTTTTTTTCTTTTTTATATTTTTCTTTGTTTTCTTTTTAAAAATTTTTTTTCTGAACTTCTTTTTACCCCCTTTCTTCCCCTCCCCCACGATTTGGGGTCTCTTCTGATTTGGTTAAAGCACATTTTCCTGGTGTCTTTGCCGCCCCTTTAGTATTTTATTTGCTCCTTCATATATCCTTATCTGGACAAAATGACAAGGCGGAAAATCTCACCACAAAAAAAAAGAACAAGAGGCAGTACTGAAGGCTAGGGACCTAATCAATATGGACAAGGGTAATATGTCAGATCTAGAGTTCAGAATGACGATTCTCAAGGTTCTAGCTGGGCTCGAAAAAGGCATGGAAGAAATTAGAGAAACACTGTCTGGAGAAACAAAAGCCCATTCTGGATAAAAGAACTAAAATCTAATCAAGTTGAAATTTTAAAAAGCTATTAATGAAGTGCAATAAAAAATGGAGGCTCTTACTGCTAGGATAAATGAGGCAGAAGAAAGAATTAGTGATATAGAAGACCAAATGACAGAGAATAAAGAAGCTGAGCAAAAGAGAGACAAACAACTACTGGACCACGAGGGGAGAATTCAAGAGATAAGAGATACCATAAGATGAAACAACATTAAAATAAATGGGATTCCAGAAGAAGAAAAAAGAGAGAGGGGAGCAGAAGGTATATTGGAGAGAATTATTGAGAGAATTTCCCTAATATGGCAAAGGGAAAAAGCATCAAAATCCAGGAGGTGCAGAGAACCCCCCTCAAAATCAGTAAGAATAGGTCCACACCCTGTCACCTAAAGTAAAATTTACAAGTCTTAGCAACAAAGAGAAAATCCTGAAAGCAGCCCGGGAAAAGAAGTCTGTTAACATACAATGGTAAAAATATGAGATTGGCCCCCGGCATCAGGGAAATACAAATAAAAACCACAATGAGATATCACCTCACACCAGTCAGAATGGCTAAAATTAACAAGTCAGGAAATGACAGATGCTGGCAAGAATGCAGAGAAAGGGGAACCCTTCTACACTGTTGGTGGGAATGCAAGCTGGTGCAACCACTCTGGAAAACAGCATGGAGGTTCCTCAAAATATTGAAAATAGAACTACCCTATGACCCAGCAATTGCACTACCCTAAAGATACAAACGTAGTGATCTGAAGGGGCATGTGCACCCGAATGTTTATAGCAGCAATGTCCACAATAGCTAAACTATGGAAAGAACCTAGATGTCCATCAAGAGATGAATGGATAAAGAAGAGGGGGTATATATATACAATAGAATACTATGCAGCCATGAAAAGAAATGAAATCTTGCCATTTGCGACAACGTGGATGGAACTAGAGGGTATTATGCTTAGCAAAATAAGTCAATCGGAGTAAGACAACAATCATATGGTCTCCCTGATATGAGGAAGTAGAGATGCAACATGGGGGGTTTGGGGGGCAGGAAAATAATAAATGAAACAAGATGGGATTGGGACGGAGACAAACCATAAGAGACTCTTAATGTCACAAAACAAACTGAGGGTGGCCAGGGGGAGGGGGGTAGGGAGAGGGTGGTGGGGTTATGGACACTGGGGAGGGTATATGCTATGGTGAGTGCTGTGAAGTGTGTAAACCTGGCAATTCACAGACCTCTACCTCTGGGGCTAATAATACATTATATGTTTATTAAAAAAAATAAAAATGTTTTTGAAAGAATCAAAAAATGAATAAATAAATAAAATCTTTTAGAAAAAGATTCAAGCAAAAAGGAGTTTTTGATACCACGTGAATTCTTGATTCATGCAGGTCACTAAAGTGTATGTGTGTGTTTTTTTGTTTTTTGTTTTTTATATACTGTTTTTAAAAACAACCTCACGAACTTGTATAATAGTTTGGGGATAATCACTAGAACATGGAATTCTAGAGCTGGAAGGGAATTTATGGATTAAATGAAGATTAACCTCTCATTTTATAGATGATGATATCAACTTAGAGAAGAGAATTAACTTATCGTAAATACTCTGCACAATGAAGATATGGAGCTAAAAAGCTAACAGTAGGGAAAGGGATGTAAGATAATGAACCATATAATCATAATTATTCTACCATTCATTTATTGGATAATACAAAATGACACTTTTATAAAATATGTAATCATGAAGAAAGATATTATGACAGATCTTCTGATGATCTTGTATGATAACCACTCTAAAGAAAGTAATTAGGGAGTAACAGTAAGTTTAAAACTTTGTAATTTTGTAGCACAACATTCAGTATTTCAGTTCTCTGGTAAGGAAAAGTCCATTGGATCCTAGATATAAATCTGATAATGGCAATGTTTTATATATTTATTTTATATATATGTGTGTGTGTATATATATACATATATATGTATATATGTAAATAAATTTATATATATCCTATATATTCTATAATTTGCATTTTGATGGCCCTAAAACATATTTATATCATGTATTGCCCACAAAGTCCTTAAAGTACACATTTATAGAAAAACCTGAGAAGAAAAGAACAAAGTTGTCTGGGCTAGTGTCTTGGTCAGATACACTTTGGGATGGGTACACACAAACATACGTAAATATATCTACATATGTATATATATGTTTGGCACCACATCTTTATTAAAAAGGCACTAGATAATCTGTATAGTTTAGACTGAAAAGTTGAAAGCTCATCTACTTGCAAATTTAAGTTAGAAAAGTCACTGCACTGCCCTCTCTGGCAATTTCAACATGTTCCACATTGCTGATGAAAGGAGCTCAGAGCTCCTGGTATCACGTTAATGTTACTGTCATTGCTTTTATCAATTTTTATCAATGTTACTTACATAGAATATGTGTTTTAGTATTTCAGATACTGTTTGTATGGTCTTGCTGTGAGCTGGGTATTTCAATTTAGGTTGAATGGTGATAAAATATAATTCAAAGCCCACTGTTAGGTGAACAAGTTAAAGGAGAAGTTTGTTTCACAGTCTCTATTTCCAATTATTCTCTGGAATCTGAGTGAGTTGTACATTATCAACAGAAGTATTTAGAATTCAACTAGAAAGCAATACCTTTTTTGCAAGCATTCTTTATGTCACTTACTTTTGTAAGTGTTACTGTTTTAAAATGCTGTTCCTTTCACTGATTTTAACTCAAATTATTTTTCTGTACAACCACCTTCTCATCAAGGTTTTTTACTCCTGTGAGCCATAAACATAGTGTGACTAAGAGCAAAAGGAGATAGAAGTCTGTGTACACATGGTTTACGTATATGAATCTCATTACATTATAGTCACATTTCCTATTTCTATAATATTTACCTTTTCTCCAAGACTCTTCCTTTTTTAGTCAAACAAGACAGTTTTTCAATTCATCTATGTGCTTCATACATACCCCCTTTCACCCACCTTAAAATGTGGGCTATCATCTCATGTACATTTCCAATCTGAGTAACATTCCGGCAGTCATATAGATGCTAGTATTGCAATCACTCCAATATGGCCTTAATAATATTATATGACGGGTCAGAAAACATCCTCATAGTTAGTATACTTTATTTTATGGTCCTATTTAGTCCTTATAGCTTGTTATTTATGGTTTCCCACACCTTTTCAAAAGTTTCCTTGTTTGCCTTATGCGCTATATTATGTAATGCTATGTTAATTTTGTACTGTAATTAGTCAGCATGTCAAGATCATATACCAATTTAAATAAAACGTTAAATTTTTTTATCAGCTTATAAGTTTTATTTAATTGAAATCATTAAGTACATAATCTTGCTTCATGTTTGGATTCCACTTAAATTGCTTACATAATTTTGAATTGCTTTGTAGCAAATTTTCTATATTCCCTTGTAATAATTTTTATAGCAACAGTATACATTAAATAAGGAAAAATAGCACACTTTAAAAAAAGTTTTTTTAAAATATGCAGCTTTCTAAAAAATTATTGTATATGTTAAAAACTATACTATAAGCCATAACACACAGTGTGCCTTCTTTTCCTTGGGAACTTGCCCCATGAAAAACACCATGGCAGAAAATAGCAATGTCCTAGGATCTGAAGAGAACTGCTTGCTGAACTGATGCCTAGTTTTTGTCAAACAAGGATAGGGATATTTCAGACCTCACATGGTTACTGTTAAGATCAAATAAAATCTTCTCTGTAGAATGCCAGGGAACATGTGCCACATAGTAGGCATTCAATTCATCCAGTGTTAGCTGTTTATAAATCTGGACCTTACTGTGTATGCCAATCTGGGGGAAGGGAGAACAAATATCAACTGACAGGTAAAGTTCAAGAATGACATACTGAGTATTCAGAAAAAGGTAGAGAACATAAGCAATAATAAGCTTACACTTTGTGTATTTATATAGTGGGGGCAAATAATTTATACTGAGGAAAGATTTAAAATGCAGCTTGTCAGGATTTACGAGGAAAAAAGATTTCCTCTTTTCTCATTACGATAATAAACAGTGATCAAAAAATGCCTCATCAGACTTATGGAAGATAATGAAGGGAAGTAAAACTTCAATTACATCCCTGATTTATAGATAATGTTGCAACATCTCAAACACTGAACATCATATTTTACCACAATCTATTTGCAAAGATGTGTGTATGTATATGTGTTTTAGAGGTATGATGGGGAATCATTTTTCATTTCATTCTTTTCAAATTAGAATGCAGTTAAATAACTCTTCCAGAAAGAAAATGCTAATGAACAGAAACAACATTCCTTCAAATTCTCTTCTAATATGTCTCAACATTAAAGATATATAATCAGTGTTTATATACTCTCTTGTGATCTAATTCTTTCTCTTAACATTGTTTTGTGTATACATTTCCATGAATTGTCATGCAATGGAACCACCATCAAACATTACCTGTTTCCCTACAGCTCTTCTAATACCTCATGTTGTGCTTAGACATTCTAATAGATATATATTTCTACCCTAATATTATTTTATCTTTGAGAGAGAGCAAGAAAGAGTGCATATGACTGGGCAGGGTGGAAGGAGTAGAGAGAGGGGGAGAGAGAGAGAGAATCTTAAGCAGGCTCCACACCCAGCACCGAGCCTGACATGGGGCTTGAACCCAGGCCCCTGAGATCATCACCCAACCCAAAATCAAGAGTTGGACACTTAACCAACTGAGTCACCCAGGTACTCCTCTACCTTACTGTTATTTTCATTTGAGTTTCTTTACTTGATGGTGGAAGTGTGTTTTTCCCTGTGGTGACGTACTGTGTATGTTCTTTCCCTGCAGACTTCCTCTCTTCACCTCTTTCTTTCCTTATGTGAACTGCCTTCTGAACCATGTCCACAATCCCCTTACACATTATGTATAATATCAATATGGCCAAATTTGTTGATTACACCACCAAAACTGTACAACTAAATGGTATAGCTATACACCTTATCATTGCCACTTCAATGCTTTGAAATCCAATATCCAAATGGCCTCCAATTCCTCTGATAAGTCTCTAAAATTTTTCTCAATATATTCTTCTCTCCCAGATGACTCTGGTCTTTTCACAGTTTTATTTATTTTTAATTGTTTTTTAAATTATATTTGTAGTAAGAATTACTATCAAACTCCCTTCATTGGGCCAGAGACCCTTGTGGTGTTAATGAAAGACCTGTTCCTCATATAGCACACTACCTACACTTGTGGGTTCATCAGCCAGCCAGTAGCCTCAGCTCTAAGTTCTAAGGATATGCAGCCACAGCTGGTTTTTACAGTCTAGCCTAACCTCATTCACAGCCCAGTATTATATCCCCATTGTTCCCAGGAATTCTTTATTACATCTAAGTGGACTACTCATTGTTCCTGAATAATTCTTCTTGCTTTTCTTCTACCAGACCTCTGTTCATGTCATTTCATCTTCCTTATTAGGCTCTGGTCCCCTTTTTCACTACTTTACTCCAAATGCCTATCTTCCACATCCTTTACACTTCACCTCAAATATGAATGACTTCCTAAAGCTTTTTCTGATATTCCTCAACTGAATATGGCTTCACCTATCTAAGAACCCCAGAGCAGTCTGTAGCTTCTTTACTTTCCCAGGTAAGAATTACTTGTTTGTTTTATTCCCTTGGAATAGTTTGTAAACTATTGAGGACAGAGGCTGCAACTCATATTTTTCTGCAAATGCTTTGCACATAGTAGGTGTTCAATATTTTTTTCTTGAATTAAATACTCTCCAAAGTATGAAAACTCTTATGACACCAAGAACATTGTCTCATACATGTTTGGATCATCCTAGCACTTAACACATATATGGAATGTATTTTCCTATTTTCTTATAAAAATAGGAAAACATGAATGCTCTCAAGGTTATGTAATTGGATATAATTGTCAAGAAAATATATATTCCTATCTTCCTAAATATAAGGCATGTCTCCCCACTTATTATGTCTGAGGAAAAAAGGCGATAATCTTATAGTCAAGTACTTATAAATTCTTTGATTATAAGGGGCCTTCTCTAAATTATTTTATTTTAAACATTAAAGTACTCTCTAAAGGACACAGTCTGGGGCCTCGATTAATGTGAGTTTTAGGTGATTACAGAGGCAAATTTACAGAATTGGAGTGGGAGTTAAAAACTATGAAATGTAACATAGATCTAAGGATTATTTACAGGGTGTGACTTCACAGTATTAACTGTTTGATATCATTGTAAAAAAGACTTTGAAAGATCAGTTAAAATTGCAATATAGTAAGTACCTTGAGAAGATAAAAAATAAAACATTTAGAATGAATGGAATAATCAACTTACCTAGTGTTATGCAAATAGATATTTGTGACTTGAGATCAAAATTACAGTGATGTTAGCATATGCTGATTAGTGTTGTACCTTTACCTAACAACTTAGATGTACATGAATGTAGTGTCTACCAGAAAACTGTTAGGTGACTCAAAATTGGTTTTCCATGCTTATAGAAACATTGATGTCAGAGATACTTGTGAAGAATTTAAACAAAACTGTTTTACAAAATGGGATGGTGGAGGAAGAAAACAGTAATTCTTCATTAAGGTATTATTTCACACCATATGCAATTTGAATACATCTGTATAATTAAATTTGTTATAATTAGGTATTTTACTGTGTCATCTACATTTCCAAAAGGCTATGTGTACTCAAGATGGTCAAAAAACTTTAAAACAGTCATATTAGGAAAATAGAGGCACACCTTATCCATCACATCTGTTACAAGCTTTTGAATTCAGGATAACACGCATGGCTCTAAAGCCCACAATAACAGTAAGAACTGCCATTTACTTAGCATTTACTAGGTGCCATGCACTTTTTTGTTTGTTTTTTCCATTTTATTTTAGTTTATTTCTTTTCAGTGTTCCAGAATTCATTGTTTATGCACCACACCCACTGCTCAATGCAATACGTGCCCTCCATAATACCAACCACCAGGCTCACCCAACCCCCTACCACCCTCCCCTCCAAAAACCTCTGTTTGTTTTTCAGAGTCCACAGTCTCTCATGGTTTGTCTCTCTCTCCGATTTCCCCCATCTCACTTCTCTTTACTTGTGGAGCATAAGGAATAACACGGAGGACATTGGGAGATGAAGAGGAGCCATGCACTTTGTTAAGCGACTTGCTTATCAATGACTCTTCAAACAAACCTATAGGGTAGGTATTATAAAGCCATTTTACAAATGAGGAATTTGCCTCCAAGAAATTAAAAAGCTTGCTCAAGACCATGAAGTTAATAAGCAGTGGACACCAGTGAAGTTTCAAAGGCTATAACCTGAACCACTATACCATAGTGCCTCCACAAGCACTGAGCCTGAATTTCTACATCCATCATTTTGACAGGATGGTGCTTTATATAAACAGATGTGAAGCCAAAAGTAGGACAAGAACAAGGAATTTTATAATCCATAAATGCATTACTATCTACAATACTAACACTTTTAATACATTTTTACTTTTTTAATAATTTTTAAACTAAAAACCTAAAGAATACCATACTCATAATCTATTTAGCCTTCCAATTCTATTTCTTGTGAGAGTCACCTCTGTAGAAAGGAATGATTTGTCCTCTGCTTCTCTAACCTTCTATTTGCTAACAGTGTGTTTACAGTGCATGAATTGACCTGAATTACTTTACTTTTTAAAACGTGCTATTTCGGCTTTCTCAAAGATGGCGGGGAAGTAGGAGGAGGCACCATTTCAACCTGTACCCTACAGTGAGCTGATTACCTACCAAAGAACTCCGACCACCCATGAAATCAGCCTGAGATCAGAATTATACACGTCTGGATCTCTACAGGAGCAGAAGACGCCAGTGGCAGGTAAAGCAGACTGGGAACGTCCGACTGATATCAGAAGATAAACAAAAGGGGGAGGGACCCACCAGAGGTGACCGATCAGAAAGTAACACCCCAACACGAGAGTGCTCTGCATCTGGGGACCAGCATTAACTTGGAGTCTGGTTGAAAGCACTCAAAAAACAAACAGCAAAGGATCCTGGGGGGTAATAGTGGGAACCTGGGCGGTTAGGGTCAGGGACCTAAGTGCCCGGACCCAGGACAGCCTCCCCAGGTGCGGAGCCAGAGAGAGTGCGGCGGAGAAATCAGGTCTCCGTCCCTGAGCTGCCAGTGCACCTGAATGCCAGCGCGCCCCAGAACGAGTAGGGTCTGGCTCCCGTGAGGGGCTGGGAGCCTGGCCAGACGGCAATCCTGAAACGCGCGCGTCCCACACCCGCCCTTGGGAGAGGTGCTCATAGGCGCTAGCCTGGAGCTCTGGCAGCCGGAAAAACCAGACATTCCCAGCCCTGGACAGCGGGAAAATCTCAGTGTGCGATCTCTGCTCGGAAGCTCTCTGGCGGTCTGGAGCTGCCTAGACAGCCACCGCTGCCCTGGTTTTGGGTACAACGAGGAGCTCCTGCATCCCCAGGGACAGTGACTTAGAACCAACTCTGCCAGCAGCTTTTGCAAAACAGTCTGAGGCTTCTCTCTGAGAGGGAGGTTGGGGTGCTGTTTGCTCTCCTCTAAACCTCCAAAAACCATCAAAAGCTGTCAAGGCAAGAGAAAGCAGAAGAAAGAACATAAAAACCCCCAGAGAACAAAAGGCTGAAAAAAACGGTTTCCTGAAAAAAAAAAGAGCTCACCCCCTTGAGGGGAGCTGGAGGACCTCACTCAGGGAACATCATTGTCTGAAAACCCACGTGGCAGGCCCCTCCCCCAGAAAACCAACCAGGAAGGAAGAAAAAAAAAAAAAGACTACAAGAGAACAATCACCACTACTTTATAAATACAACTTTTATTTTTAACTCTTTACCAATATTCTGGTTCTTTTTTTTTATACATACAGATAATTTTTTAACCTATTTACCATCACACTGAGATGTCCAGTACATCAAATTCTTTAATAACCTTCTAACCTGAACTTTTTGATACATACACCCGTGTTTTTCTTTTGTTTTTCTATTTTTTTAATTCTTTTTAAATTTTAACTTAGTTTAGTCTAGTTTATTCTTTTTTAATTTTGATTTTCTACTATACATATAGAGTTAAACTTCAAGGTAATCCCCTTTCCCCAATCAATGCTACCCCTATAGGCAAACCAATTTCTAATCCCCCTGTAACTTAGGAAAGTTGAGTCCCTTAACAAAAACATCAAGATACCTTCAGGAAGAATCAAAATAACCTTCCTCACCCACACTGAGAATCTATAACCATTCTCCCAATTTTTCCTTCTGTCAGTGTTTCTGTGAATTTCTGTTTGTCCTGATAATATATAAACCTTATACTTGGGGTTCTTTCTGATGAGGTTCTTCCCTTTTTTTTTTTTGCTTATATATACATATTTTTTTCTCTTGTCATATACTTTTATCACTCTTTTTGTCTGTCTGTTTTTGTTTGTATACTCCACAAATCTTACCTTGTGGCGCATTTGGGATGAGCCTTCTCTTTTATCTTCCCTTTTTTTCCTATCTCTCTCTCTCTTTTTTTTTCCTTTTTTCTTTCCCCTTTTTTTCTTTCTTCTTCTCTATTTCTTTTTCTTTTCTTTTTTCTCTCATTTGGGTGGGGAATCCTGATTGCACAGAAGCGTTCCAGGGTGCACATTGACTGCACCACAATCGACAAGTCCAGCTGCATCTGTTTAGTCATCTCTTACCAAAAGGAACAGGAGGAGGAATACCCAACAGAAGAGAAATACAGAGGATGGGCCTTCTGCAACAGAGCTAATGGCTATCGACATAGACAATATGTCAGAAAAGGAATTCAGACTAACAATTATCCAGGCAATAGCTAGGTTGGAGAAAGCCATGGATGACCAAACAGAATTGATTAGGGCAGAACTGAAAGCCACCAGGGATGATGTTCACAATGTTAGGGCAGAACTGAAAGCCACCAGGGATGATGTTCAAAATGCTCTCAATGAGTTCCAATCCAATCTAAATTCTCTAAAAGCTAGGGTAACTGAGACAGAATATAGAATTAGTGATCTGGAGGACAAACAGATAGAGAGAAAGGATCAGGAGGAAGCCTGGAACAAACAGCTCAGAAGCCACGAAAACAGAAGCAGGGAAATAAACGATGCCATGAAACGTTCTAACGTCAGAATTATTGGAATCCCTGAAGGGGAAGAAAAAGAAAGAAGTCTAGAAGATATAGTGGAAGAAGTTGTCTATGAAAATTTTCCCAATCTCACGAATGGAAACAACGTTCATGTACTAGAGGCAGAAAGATTTCCTCCCAAGATTTTAGATTCTCGAAAGTCCTCACAGCACCTTATCGTTAGAATGGGGAATTATGTTTCAAGAGAGACCCTCTAAAAAGCAGTTAGGACAAAGAAGCTTCTTACATACAGAGGAAAGCCCATTAGAATAACGTCAGACCTTTCCACAGAGACCTGGAAAGCCAGGAAGGGCTGGCAAAATATATTCAGAGTACGAAATGAGAAGAACATGCAACCAAGAATACTCTATCCAGCAAGACTGACATTTAAAATGGATGGAGAGATAAAGAGTTTCCAAGACCAGCAAGGCTTAAAAGACTATGCAACCACCAAGCCGACACTGCAGGAAATATTAAGGGGGGTCCTATAAAAGAGAAAAAATCCTAAGAATATCATTGAACAGAAATATAGAAACAATCTATAGACAGAAAGACTTCAAAGGCAACACGATGTCAATAAAAACCTATCTCTCAATAATCACTCTCAATGTGAATGGCCTAAATGCGCCCATAAAACGACACAGGGTTGCAGATTGGATAAAACGACAGGACCCATCCATATGTTGTCTACAAGAGACCCATTTTGAACCTAAGGATACACCCAGACTGAAAGTGAAGGGATGGAGAAGCATCTTTCATGCCAATGGGCCTCAAAAGAAGGCCGGGGTAGCGATTCTCATACCAGATAAATTAGATTTTAAACTAAAGACTGTAGTCAGAGATACAGAAGGACACTACATAATTCTTAAAGGGACTATCCGCCAAGACGATCTAACAATTGTGAATATCTATGCCCCCAATATGGGAGCACCCAATTACATAAGAAAACTATTAATCAAGATAAAGAGTCATATTGATATGAATACAATAATAGTAGGAGATCTTAATACGCCTCTCTCAGAAATAGACAGATCATCGAACCAGAAAATTAATAAAGAAATAAGAGCATTAAATGAAACATTGGACCAGATGGACCTCATCGATGTATACAGAACATTCCACCCTAAAACAACAGAATACTCATTCTTCTCAAGTGCATATGGAACCGTCTCCAGAATAGACCACATATTGGGTCACAAAGCAGGACTCAACCGATACCAAAAGACTGACATTATTCCCTGCATATTCTCCGATCACAATGCTTTGAAACTGGAGCTCAATCACAAGGAAAAGTTCAGAAGGAACTCAAACACCTGGAAGCTAAAGATCACCTTGCTTAAGAATGCTTGGATCAACCAGGAGATCAAAGATGAACTTAAACAATTCATGGAAACCAATGAGAATGAAGACACTTCGGTCCAAAACCTATGGGATACAGCAAAGGCAGTCCTAAGGGGGAATACATAGCCATCCCAGCCTCCCTCAAAAAAATTGAAAAATCCAGAATACACCAGTTGTCTCTACACCTTAAAGAACTGGAGAATCAACAACAAATCAAACCAACTCCACATGCAAGAAGGGAAATAATCAAGATTAGAGCAGAGATCAATGAGGTAGAAACGAGAGATACAGTAGAACGTATCAATGAAACTAGAAGCTGGTTTTTTGAAAGAATCAATAAGATCGATAAACCATTGGCCACACTAATCCAAAACAAAATAGAGAAAGCCCAAATTAATAAAATTATGAATGAAAAGGGAGAGATCACAACTAACACCAAGGAAATAGAAACAATCATCAGAAATTATTACCAACAGTTAGATGCCAATAAGCTAAGCAACCTAGATGAAATGGATGCATTCCTGGAAAGCTACAAACTCCCAAAATTGAACCAGGAAGAAATTGACAACCTGAATAGACCGATATCTCGTAATGAGATTGAAGCAGTGATCAAAAACCTCCCAAGGTCAAGATGGCGGAGAAGTAGCAGCCTGAGACTACATCAGGTAGCAGGAGATCAGCTCGATAGCTTATCTAAACATTGCAAACACCTACAAATCCAACGGGAGAGTGAAGAGAAGAAGAACAGCAACTCTAGAAACAGAAAATCAACCACTTTCTGAAAGGTAGGACTGGCGGAGAAGTGAATCTAAAACGACGGGAAGATAGACCGCGGGGGGAGGGGCCGGCTCCCGGCAAGCGGCGGAGCAACGGAGCACAAAATCAGGACTTTTAAAAGTCTGTTCCACTGAGGGACATTGCTCCAGGGGCTAAACCGGGGTGAAGCCCACGCGGGGCCAGCGTGGCCCCAGGCCCCGCAGGGTCACAGAAGGATCGGGGGTGTCGGAGTGTCGGAGAGCTCGCAGGTATTAGAACGAAGAAGCCGGCTGGAGAGACAGAGCCGAGGACTAAACTCTCAGCTAGGGGTTACCTTGAACTGGTCGCGGGCTGGGTGAGCTCGGAGCGCGGCTAGAGGCTGGGGATACGGGAGTGATTGGGTGCTGTCCTCTGGGGGCGCACTGAGGAGTGGGGCCCCAGGCTCTCAGCTCCTCCGGGCCGGAGACTGGGAGGCCGCCATTTTCATTCCCGTCCTCCGGAACTCTACGGAAAGCGTTCAGGGAACAGAAGCTCCCAAAAGCGAACCCGAGCCGATTACATAGTCCTGCCGCCGGTAAGGGCGGTGCAATCCCGCCTCGGGCAAAGACACTTGAGAGTCACTACAACAGGCCCCTCCCCCAGAAGATCAACAAAATATCCAGCCAGGACGAAGTTCATCTATCAAGGAGAAAGCAGATTCAATTCCTAAGACAGCAGAGCAATTCCAGAGGAGGAGAAAGCAAAGCACGGAACTCATGGCTTTCTCTCCATGATTCTTTAGTCTTGTGGCTACTTCAATTTTTTTTTCTTTTTTCAATTTTTTTTTCTTTTTTCTTTTTTCTTCTTCTGCTAAATTTTTTTTAAACTTTTACCCTTTTTTTTTAACATTTTTTGACTAGTTCATCTAAATATATATACTTTTTCTTTCTTTTTTATATTTTTTATTTGTTTTATTTTTTAAATTTTTTTTCTTTCTTTTTTTTTTTTCTTTTTCTTTTTTTTTCAGAAGCTGTTTTTATCCCCTTTCTCCCCCCCACAATTTGGGGTCTCTTCTGATTTGGTTACAGCGCATTTTTCTGGGGTCTTTGCCACCCTTTTAGTAGTTTATTTGCTCCTTCATATTCTCTTATCTGGACAAAATGACAAGGCGGAAAAAATCACCACAAACAAAAGAACAAGAGACAGTACCGAAGGCTAGGGACCTAATCAACACAGACATGGGTAATATGTCAGATCAAGAGTTCAGAATGACGATTCTGAACATTCTAGCCGGGCTCGAAAAAGGCATGGAAGATATTAGAGAAACCCTCTCTGGAGATATTAAAGCCCTTTCTGGAGAAATTAAAGAACTAAAATCTAACCAAGTTGAAATCAAAAAAGCTATTAATGAGGTGCAATCAAAAATGGAGGCTCTCACTGCTAGGATCAATGAGGCAGAAGAAAGAATTAGTGATATAGAAGACCAAATGACAGAGAATAAGGAAGCCGAGCAAAAGAGGGACAAACAGCTACTGGACCACGAGGGGAGAATTCAAGAGATAAGTGACACCATAAGACGAAACAACATTAGAATAATTGGGATTCCAGAAGAAGAAGAAACAGAGAGGGGAGCAGAAGGTCTATTGGAGAGAATTTCCCTAATATGGCAAAGGGAACAAGCATCAAAATCCAGGAGATGCAGAGAACCCCCCTCAAAGTCAACAAGAATAGGTCCACACCCCGTCACCTAATAGTAAAATTTACAAGTCTTAGTGACAAAGACAAAATCCTGAAAGCAGCCCGAGAAAAGAAGTCTGTAACATACAATGGTAAAAATATTAGATTGGCGGCAGACTTATCCACAGAGACCTGGCAGGCCAGAAAGAGCTGGCATGATATATTCAGAGCACTCAACGAGAAAAACATGCAGCCAAGAATACTCTATCCAGCTAGGCTATCATTGAAAATAGAAGGAGAGATCAAAAGCTTCCAGGACAAACAAAAACTGAAAGAATTTGCAAACACCAAACCAGCTCTACAGGAAATATTGAAAGGGGTCCTCTAAGCAAAGAGAGAGCCTAAAAGTAGTAGATCAGAAAGGTACAGAGACAATATACAGTAACAGTCACCTTACAGGCTAATAATGGCACTAAATTCATATCTCTCAATAGTTATGTTAATGTTAATGGGCTAAATGCCCCAATCAAAAGACACAGGGTATCAGAATGGATAAAAAAACAAAACCCATCAGTATGTTGCCTACAAGAAACTCATTTTAGACGCGAAGACACCTCCAGATTTAAAGTGAGGGGGTGGAAAACAATTTACCATGCTAATGGGCATCAGAAGAAAGCTAGGGTGGCAATCCTTATATCAGATCAATTAGATTTTAAGCCAAAGACTATAATAAGAGATGAGGAAGGACACTATATCCTACTCAAAGGGTCTGTCCAACAAGAAGATCTAACCATTTTAAATATCTATGCCCCTAACGTGAGAGCAGCCAACTATATCAACCAATTAATAACAAAATCAAAGAAACACATCAATAATAATACAATAATAGTAGGGGACTTAAACACTCCCCTCACTGAAATGGACAGATCATCCAAGCAAAAGATCAACAAGGAAATAAAGGCCTTAAATGACACACTGGACCAGATGGACATCACAGATATATTCAGAACATTTCATCCCAAAGCAACAGAATACACATTCTTCTCTAGTGCACATGGAACCTTCTCCAGAATAGATCACATCCTGGGTCACAAATCAGGTCTCAACCGGTATCAAAAGATTAGGATTATTCCCTGCATATTTTCAGACCACAATGCTCTGAAGCTAGAACTCAATCACAAGAGGAAAGCTGGAAAGAACCCAAATACATGGAGACTAAACAGCATCCTTCTAAAGAATGAATGGGTTAACCAGGAAATTAAAGAAGAATTGAAAAAATTCATGGAAACAAATGATAATGAAAACACAACAGTTCAAAATCTGTGGGACACAGCAAAGGCAGTCCTGAGAGGAAAATATATAGCGGTACAAGCCTTTCTCAAGAAACAAGAAAGGTCTCAAGTACACAACCTAACCCTACACGTAAAGGAGCTGGAGAAAGAACAAGAAAGAAACCCTAAACCCAGCAGGAGAAGAGAAATCATAAAGATCAGAGCAGAAATCAATGAAATAGAAACCAAAAAAACAATAGAAAAAATCAATGAAACTAGGAGCTGGTTCTTTGAAAGAATCAATAAGATTGATAAACCCCTGGCCAGACTCTTCCAAAAGAAAAGAGAAAGGACCCAAATAAATAAAATCATGAATGAAAGAGGAGAGATCACAACTAACACCAAAGAAATACAGACAATTATAAGAACATACTATGAGCAACTCTACGCCAACAAATTGGACAATCTGGAAGAAATGGATGCATTCCTAGAGACATATAAACTACCACAACTGAACCAGGAAGAAATAGAAAACCTGAACAGGCCCATAACAAGTAAGGAGATTGAAACAGTCATCAAAAATCTCCAAACAAACAAAAGCCCAGGGCCAGACGGCTTCCCAGGGGAATTCTACCAAACATTTAAAGAAGAACTCATTCCTATTCTCTTGAAACTGTTCCAAAAAATAGAAACGGAAGGAAAACTTCCAAACTCATTTTATGAGGCCAGCATCACCTTGATCCCAAAACCAGACAAGGATCCCACCAAAAAAGAGAACTACAGACCAATATCCTTGATGAACACAGATGCAAAAATTCTCGCCAAAATACTAGCCAATAGGATTCAACAGTACATTTAAAGGATTATTCACCACGATCAAGTGGGATTTATTCCAGGGCTGCAGGGTTGGTTCAACATCCGCAAATCAATCAATGTGATACAACACATTAATAAAAGAAAGAACAAGAACCATATGATACTCTCAATAGATGCTGAAAAAGCATTTGACAAAGTACAGCATCCCTTCCTGATCAAAACTCTTCAAAGTGTGGGGATAGAGGGCACATACCTCAATATTATCAAAGCCATCTATGAAAAACCCACCGCAAATATCATTCTCAATGGAGAAAAACTGAAAGCTTTTCCGTTAAGGTCAGGAACACGGCAGGGATGTCCATTATCACCACTGCTATTCAACATAGTACTAGAAGTCCTAGCCTCAGCAATCAGAAAACAAAAAGAAATTAAAGGCATCCAAATTGGTAAAGAAGAAGTCAAACTATCACTCTTCGCAGATGATATGATACTATATGTGGAAAACCCAAAAGACTCCACTCCAAAACTGCTAGAACTTGTTCAGGAATTCAGTAAAGTGTCAGGATATAAAATCAATGCACAGAAATCAGTTGCATTTCTGTACACCAACAACAAGACTGAAGAAAGAGAAATTAAGGAGTCAATCCCATTTACAATTGTACCCAAAACTATAAGATACCTAGGAATAAACCTAACCAAAGAGACTAAGAATCTATACACAGAAAATTATAAAGTACTCATGAAAGAAATTGAGGAAGACACAAAAAAAATGGAAAAATGTTCCATGCTCCTGGATTGGAAGAATAAATATTGTGAAAATGTCTATGCTACCTAAAGCAATCTACACATTTAATGCAATCCCTATCAAAATACCATCCATTTTTTTCAAAGAAATGGAACAAATAATCCTAAAATTTATATGGAACCAGAAAAGACCTCGAATAGCCAAAGGAATATTGAAGAACAAAGCCAAAGTGGGTGGCATCACAATTCCGGACTTCAAGCTCTATTACAAAGCTGTCATCATCAAGACAGCATGGTACTGGCACAAAAACAGACACATAGATCAGTGGAACAGAATAGAGAGCCCAGAATTCGACCCTCAACTCTATGGTCAACTAATCTTCGACAAAGCAGGAAAGAATGTCCAATGGAAAAAAGACAGCCTCTTCAATAAATGGTGCTGGGAAAATTGGACAGCCACATGCAGAAAAATGAAATTGGACCACTTCCTTACACCACACACGAAAATAGACTCCAAATGGATGAAGGAACTCAATGTGAGAAAAGAATCCATCAAAATCCTTGAGGAGAATGCAGGCAGCAACCTCTTTGACCTCAGCCGTAGCAACATCTTCCTAGGAACAACGGCAAAGGCAAGGGAAGCAAGGGCAAAAATGAACTATTGGGATTTCATCAAGATCAAAAGCTTTTGCACAGCAAAGGAAACAGTTAACAAAACCAAAAGACAACTGACAGAATGGGAGAAGATATTTGCAAACGACATATCAGATAAAGGGCTAGTATCCAAAATCTATAAGGAACTTAGCAAACTCAACACCCAAAGAACAAACAATCCAATCAAGAAATGGGCAGAGGACATGAACAGACATTTCTGCAAAGAAGACATCCAGATGGCCAACAGACACATGAAAAAGTGCTCCACGTCACTCGCCATCAGGGAAATACAAATCAAAACCACAATGAGATATCACCTCACACCAGTCAGAATGGCTAAAATTAACAAGTCAGGAAATGACAGATGCTGGAGAGGATGTGGAGAAAGGGGAACCCTCCTCCACTGTTGGTGGGAATGCAAGCTGGTGCAACCACTCTGGAAAACAGCATGGAGGTTCCTCAAAATGTTGAAAATAGAACTACCCTATGACCCAGCAATTGCACAACTGGGTATTTACCCTAAAGATACAAACATAGTGATCCGAAGGGGCACGTGTACCCGAATGTTTATAGCAGCAATGTCTACAATAGCCAGACTATGGAAAGAACCTAGATGTCCATCAACAGATGAATGGATCAAGAAGATGTGGTATATATACACAATGGAATACTATGCAGCCATCAAAAGAAATGAAATCTTGCCATTTGTGACGACGTGGATGGAACTAGAGCATATCATGCTTAGTGAAATAAGTCAATCGGAGAAAGACAACTATCATATGATCTCCCTGATATGAGGACATGGAGAAGCAACATGGGGGGGTAGGGGGATAGGAGAAGAATAAATGAAACAAGATGGGATTGGGAGGGAGACAAACCATAAATGACTCTTAATCTCACAAAACAAACTGGGGGTTGCTGGGGGGAGGTGGGATTGGGAGAGGGGGAGCGGGCTATGGACATTGGGGAGGGGAGGCGAACCATAAGAGACTATGGACTCTGAAAAACAACCTGAGGGTTTTGAAGGGTCAGGGGTGGGAGGTTGGGGCAACCTGAGGGTTTTGAAGGGTCAGGGGTGGGAGGTTGGGGGAACAGGTGGTGGGTAATGGGGAGGGCACGTTTTGCATGGAGCACTGGGTGTTGTGCAAAAAGAATGAATACTGTTACACTGAAAAAATAAATAAAATGAAAGTGAAAAAAAAAAAAAAAAAAAAACCTCCCAAAAAACAAGAGCCCAGGACCTGATGGATTCCCTGGGGAATTCTACCAAACTTTCAAAGAAGAAATAACACCAATTCTCCTGAAGCTGTTCCAAAAATTGAAGCAGAAGGAAAACTTCCAGACTCTTTTTATGAAGCCAGCATTACCCTGATCCCCAAACCAGGCAAAGACCCTACCAAAAAGGAGAATTTCAGACCAATATCACTGATGAATGTGGATGCAAGATTCTCAACAAGACCCTAGCAAACAGGATCCAGCAGCACATTAAAAAGATTATCCACCATGACCAGGTGGGATTTATCTCTGGGTTGCAAGGTTGGTTCAACATTCGCAAATCAATCAGTGTGATAGAACACATCAATAAGAGAAGAGAGAAGAACCACATGGTCCTCTCAATTGATTCAGAAAAAGCATTTGACAAAATCCAGCATACGTTCCTGATGAAAACGCTTCAAAGTATAGGGATAGAGGGAACATTCCTGAACTTCATAAAATCTATCTATGAAAGACCCACAGCAAATATCATCTTCAATGGGAAAAAGCCTGCAGCCTTCTCGTTGAGATCAGGAACACGACAAGGATGCCCACTCTCACCACTCTTGTTCAACATAGTATTAGAAGTTCTAGCAACGGCAATCAGACAACAAAGAGAAATCAAAGGTATCCAAATTGGCAAGGAAGAAGTCAAACTCTCTCTCTTCGCAGATGACATGATTCTTTATATGGAAAACCCCAAAGACTCCACCCCCAAACTACTAGAACTCATACAGCAATTCAATAACATGGCAGGATACAAAGTCAATGTACAGAAATCAGTGGCTTTCTTAGACATGAACAATGAAAATACAGAAAGGGAAATTAGAGAATTGATTCCATTTACTATAGCACCAAGAACCATAAGATACCTGGGAATAAACCTAACCAAAGCGGTAAAGGACCTGTACTCGAGGAACTACAGAACACTCATGAAAGAAATTGAAGAAGACACAAAAAGATGGAAGACTGTTCCATGCTCTTGGATTGGAAGAATAAACATTGTTAAAATGTCTATACTGCCTAGAGCAATCTATACTTTTAATGCCATTCCGATCAAAATTCCACTGATATTTTTCAAAGAGCTGGAGCAAATAATCCTAAAATTTGTATGGAGCCAGAAGAGACCCCGAATTGCTAAGGAAATGTTGAAAAACAAAAACAAAACTGGCGGCATCACGTTACCTGATTTCAAGCTTTACTACAAAGCTGTGATCACCAAGACAGCGTGGTACTGGCATAAAAACAGACACATAGACCAGTGGAACAGAGTGGAGAGCCCAGATATGGACCCTCAACTCTATGGTGAAATAATCTTCGACAAAACAGGAAAAAATATTCAGTGGAAAAAAGACAGTCTCTTCAATAAATGGTGCTGGGAAAACAGGACAGCGATATGTAGAAGAATGAAACTCGACCATTCTCTTACACCGTTCACAAAGATAAACTTGAAATGGATAAAAGACCTCAACGTGAGACAGGAATCTATCAGAATCCTAGAGGAGAACATAGGCAGTAACCTCTTCGATATCAGCCACAGCAACTTCTTTCAAGATATGTCTCCAAAGGCCAAGGAAACAAAAGCAAAAATGAACTTTTGGGACTTCATCAAGATCAAAAGCTTCTGCACAGCAAAGGAAACAGTCAACAAAACAAAGAGGCAACCCACGGAATGGGAGAAGATATTTGCAAATGACAGTACAGACAAAGGTTGATATCTAGGATCTATAAAGAACTTCTCAAACTCAACACACACAAAACAGATAATCATATCAAAAAATGGGCAGAAGATATGAACAGACACTTCTCCAACGAAGACATACAAATGGCTATCAGACACATGAAAAATGTTCATCATCACTAGCCATCAGGGAGATTCAAATTAAAACAACATTGAGATACCACCTAACACCAGTTAGAATGGCCAAAATTAGCAAGACAGGAAACAACGTGTGTTGGAGAGGATGTGGAGAAAGGGGAACCCTCTTACACTGTTGGTGGGATTGCAAGTTAGTGCAGCCACTTTGGAGAACAGTGTGGAGATTCCTGAAGAAATTAAAAATAGAGCTTCCCTATGACCCTGCAATTGCACTGCTGGGTATTTACCCCAAAGATACAGATGTAGTGAAAAGAAGGGCCATCTCTACCCCAATGTTTATTGCAGCAATGGCTACGGTCGCCAAACTGTGGAAAGAACCAAGATGCCCTTCAACGGATGAATGGATAAGGAAGATGTGGTCCATATACACAATGGAGTATTATGCCTCCATCAGAAAGGACGAATACCCAACTTTTGTAGCAACATGGACGGGACTGGAAGAAATTATGCTGAGCGAAATAAGTCAAGCAGAGAGAGTCAAGTATCATATGGTCTCACTTATTTGTGGAGCATAACAAATAACATGGAGGACATGGGGAGATGGAGAGGAGAGGGAGTTGAGGGAAACTGGAAGGGGAGATGAACCATGAGAGACTATGGACTCTGAAAAACAACCAGAGGGTTATGAAGGGGTGGTGGGGGGCGTGGGGGGGGTGGGAGGTTGAGGAACCAGGTGGTGGGTAATAGGGAGGGCACGTACTGCATGGAGCACTGGGTGTGATGCCAAAACAATGAACACTGTTATGCTGTAAATAAACAAATACAAATAAATAAATTAAAAAAACAAACAAACAAGCAAACAAACAAACAAAAAACCGTGCTATTTCATTACAACTTCAGGGATAACTTATTCCATAAGGCACCGATAACACATCCCCTTCCCCACTGTTTACCTCTGCAATGTTTCAAGGATACTCCTTAGTTCCAATACTCTTGGGTTTGGTAAACAGGGTTGTGTCTATCCTACCCAAACCTTTCATGATGTTATGATTTGATGGACTCTGAGCATAGCCTCACTCAACCATTATCTTTCCCAATAGAAGAGCCCTAATTTTTTAGCCTTTCTTAACAGGAAATCCTCACTATTTGCTGGTTCATTGCAAATGCGTTCCCTTATCTGTTACAGCTTTTTAAAAAGAAGGAACAACCAGAATTGTATGAAGTATGGAGGATCTTAATCCTGTACTAAGGAAGTAGGATGTCTTCTGTTCGGATGCCAATCTCTTTCCAGGTGTTGACCAGCAGAATGTTGACCTTTGTGGGTACAGTACCTTCCTGAAATAATTTTTTCATGGAACAGTTACCAGTCAACTGTTAGATCTGTTAGATCCCTTTTTCAAGATAGGAACTGAGAAGTAGGAGCCTGCCAGCCTGTGAATGCAGCCTGGTTTATTTAACCTTCTTTTTTTTCCCCCCCTAAATGCATTCCCTTACCTACAGGTAACCTCATCTGCCCCTTCTCAGCCCACTCAGGAACCTCAAGAGAGGTTCCTGCAGTTCATTCCTGACAGTTTGGCATTTCACTTTCAGTGAACCCAGAACAGTTCAGTGTCAACTGGAAACTTCTACTTCAGTTTCCTTAACTTTTTGATAGAATAAACTACTTCCTTGACGTAATTAAAGTGAAAATGTTTGAAAGTGAAGGGGAAATATTAAATATAAAATTATCCCTCAATTAAAAAGATGCTCTGCACATTGATAATTTTTTTAACTTTACACTTCTTTGCAGTGTTGATGAAAAATAGATGGTAGGAGAAGCCTAGATTTAGATAT
Organism: Meles meles; assembly: GCF_922984935.1. NCBI lineage: Eukaryota > Metazoa > Chordata > Mammalia > Carnivora > Mustelidae > Meles > Meles meles. The sequence continues at coordinate 78,663,840 of NC_060087.1, read as the reverse complement.
GCTATTGGTCTCATATCATTGAAGGCATATAAGTAAAGGACTGATCTGCCAAGTATCCTAAAATGCATTTACTTTCATTGTCATCAATCCTTCCAATTGGTGCCCCCTAGGTTGCTTTCTAATTCTATATTCCTCTTACATATTTAAAGAGTTTAATGTTTATTGTTACTTCATTTTTAAAACTTTTATTTCCTACTCTAGGAAGCCTTATTAATTTTAATAATACTCCCTTTACAGATTGTAAGATAAATAAAATAGATTTCTAGTCTTTTCATATATGCTTCAATTGTAGGAGAGTTTATTATGAATTAAGAACAAATTAATTAGTGGAATTATAATTTTCCTGTAGACATTTCAACATAAAATAATGAATACAAGATTTTGAAATTTTGTTGTAAATAATTTAGTATGTTAAGGAAATATAATTCTAAGGTTTGAGGTATTTTGGGGTCAATGCAAAATTAATTTGCACAATTCAATTATACTTATTTTTGGGTAGGTCTGTGTGAATGTATACCACCAAGTGGTTATGTCGGAGTAGGTAATTATAACCTAGGTATTCCCCTTGCCTACAGCCTAGACTAACATGAATTGACTAACTACAGTGTTGCTTTAATATCTACCTTAGTTTTTTTTTTAATTTATTTTCAGCATAACAGTGTTCATTGTTTTTGCACCACACCCAGTGCTCCATGCAGTACATGCTCTCCCTATTACCCACCACCTGGTTCCTCAACCTCCCACCCCCCGCCCCTTCAAAACCCTCTGGTTGTTTTTCAGAGTCCATAGTCTCTCATGGTTCATCTCCCCTTCCAGTTTCCCTCAACTCCCTCTCCTCTCCATCTCCCCATGTCCACCGTGTTCTTTGTCATGCTCCACAAATAAGTGAGACCATATGATACTTGACTTTCTCTGCTTGACTTATTTCGCTCAGCATAATCTCTTCCAGTCCTGTCCATGTTGCTACAAAAGTTGGGTATTCATCCTTTCTGATGGAGGCATAATACTCCATTGTGTATATGTACCACATCAACCCACGGAATGGGAGAAGATATTTGCAAATGACAGTACAGACAAAAGGTTGATATCCAGGATCTACCTTAGTTTTAAGTTCTGTTCTGAATACAGGCTGCTTTGCCAATTAAACTTCCTGAAGGATCTGCCTTAAATTTCATGTCATAAGTAGATGCAGCATGATACAGTGGGAAGAACACAGAATGGGGACTCAGAGACCCTAGGTTCAAATTTTGCTTAGCATCATTCAAGCCAGGAAACTAAGAACGAGTCATTTAACCTTTCTAATCCTCAGTCTCCTCACCTGCAAAATGAGGAGAAAAGCCTTATCTTACTATATTCACAAGTTTCTTCGGAGGATGAAAAAAGATACTGTGAAATTAGTAAAGAACAGCGTATCAGGTAATCATAAAGTTTTATTCTAATTGGTATTATTAACTGCAAAGCTTATCCAAAGATAAACCCTCTTTCAAATGAGCCACTTTGTATCTTTTCAACACTGTTGGTGCTCTCTTTTATACTGTGATCACTTGAAAACATATTTATGATTTTATGGTTGCATTCATAATAAAAAATATTTTTTCCATGCCATCTTAATAAGCACAGAAGAAATAGCCTTGTTCTTTTACCTTACCACTTTCTTTTTAGTTCAGATTCTTCAGCACAATCCACTCTGATGATGTTTAAAACCAAGATATCAAATGACACTGTCATGATCTGGAAATGTCTGCAAAGTCCAATGTGAACTCTTAGCAAATGTCAGAGTACCTCTAAGGCAAGGCAGATCTTCAGGATGGATAATGAGTCAAGAGTTTAGTACTAAATATACAGCAGGGTGCTGGGGAAAGGCCTGCTTGAGGCTCAAAGGTCAAAACTATAAGATACCTAGGAATAAACCTAACCAAAGAGACTAAGAATCTATACACAGAAAATTATAAAGTACTCATGAAAGAAATTGAGGCAGACACAAAAAAATGGAAAAATGTTCCATGCTCCTGGATTGGAAGAATAAATATTGTGAAAATGTCTATGCTACCTAAAGCAATCTACACATTTAATGCAATCCCTATCAAAATACCATCCATTTTTTTCAAAGAAATGGAACAAATAATCCCAAAATTTATATGGAACCAGAAAAGACCTCGAATAGCCAAAGGAATATTGAAGAACAAAGCCAAAGTTGGTGGCATCACAATTCCGGACCTCAAAGGTCAAGCAGTACAAGCTTAATGTTGAGTAAAGTAAAAGGTCACTTAGCATTATGATTAGCGTTGTTGAATGGATGCAGGGTGATGTAACAGATATAGTCAACTAACACTTCCATTTCAGGAGATGTCAGGATAGATATTTTCATCCTTTCCCCTTCCTTTCTGGCAAGTAATTACTTAGAAAAGCCAACAACTGAAAACATATCCAGGTTCAGTAGTCAGTAGTCTACCATTGTTGAGTAGTTTTTAAGGTGTTGTAGTGGAGATAACTCACAGACTCTAAGGGAAGAGAAATTATCTCTCCATATTTCTTACAAATGGTCCTACTGATATGTCTATCACTGGTAATTTAATTTTTGATTTTTGTTTTAAAACAAAACAAATAAATACACGCAGAAACCTGAAAAAGAAATTGATCCAAGTAGGTAACACTAAATCAAATAATACACGAATAATATATGACAGTTATATAATGATAAGCACTGCACCAAAGAATCCCCAATAACACTATCTCAATACTATCACCACCAATAACAAAATATTCCTCAAAATAGAAAATTAAAGGTTCCCCCATCTGCCTCAAATAATTATAAAGAATGCTGAGATATATGGTAATATATGAAAGTTAGCCCTATATAGTCATAATATGAAGGACTTGTTGCAATGGTTAGCATAATAATCTACTTGCGGGTGTAATGGTATACTTAAAGTATAATTAGAGTTGGACCTAAGGGTTCTTCATGTGGCATCATCAAGGGTTGAAGAAAGTGAAATAAAAAATGACACATTTGAGAAAGAGAATATATATTTTAATCTCCATTTAATCTAGTCAGAGCTTCCAAGGATTTGCTCTCACAGCCAACTGGCTGTTCATGTATATACTGTAGTACACTGCTGGAGTTTATACAGGTTAGACTGCTAAGCTACTTGAGGACATCTTTCTATCCTTAACACCTAACATAGGCCCTGCCACAAAGTTTGTGGCCAGTAAAACTATGCTGAATTAAACTTATAGAAATTTTGCTGTCATTAGGACTTACAGTCTTATATGTAGATGGAAAAAATGATTTGATATCAAGTGAGTAAAAATAGATGCTAGGAATTTAGATTAGTGATTCTCTTTTTCATGTTTGTATCTCTGACATCTAGTGCTGTTCCTGGCACATGGGCAACCCTCATAAATATTGAGATATCAGTGTGTCACATAGAGAAGGTAAAATTTGATCTGGGTCCTGAGAGGTAGGTAGGATTTGAGGAGATTTGTTTCCAACACTACTTAGCAGCATTTTCTAATGAAACTAGAGAGGCTGGGTGGCTCCATCATTAGGTGTCTGCCTTCTTCTTGGGTTATGATCCCAGCCCCTTGTCAGGCTTCCTGCTCCATGCTCCATGGGGAGCCTGCTTCTCCCTCTCCCACTCCCCCTGCTTATGTTCCCTATCTTGCTGTATCTCTTTCTGTCAAATTAATAAATAAAATCTTTAAAAAAAAAGAAGAGAGATTAGAGAGGAACATCCCTCCTCTAACCCCATACAGATTTATGAGTCTCTTCTTGAAAACTGTTTTTGTTTTGTTAAACATGACCTCTTCTACTATGATGTGATACCTATCCTAATTTTCTGGTAGGTCAGGTTTATATACATCAGAGTTGGACACTGGGCTACAGGACAAATGTCAGTGAATATCTGTCTTGCTCTAGAATAGGGCTACTTTTGACTTCAAATCGTCATGGTTTCATATAACATAAGTATTATTTTGTTGCTTAAATTTTTACTTTGTTCTTGATAATTTTAATTCAGAAGATATTTGCTGTGTCTACTCTGCACATGGAAACAAAAAGTGAGGACATAAAATAGAGATGAATTACAACAGTACAGATGATTTTAGCATTTTAAAAAAGCTTTGAATGTCTCTATTTATGTAAATTATGTGAGCTGTTCTCATTGTTGCCAGGGATTTTCTCCCCCTGGATCTTTCCTTTTTATTTCTAGATCATTTCAACATAAGAGTCCCTTGACATGGCATGGAGAGTTGCTTAAAACTTATTATTTACAACTTATCACTGCAAATCAGAATTGTCTCAATATGGTGCAATGCTATATCAGATGCATTTGATGCTGAATCTAACGTAACACAGGAGCTGTAATCTGTAACCCCCAATTGTACACACTTTAGTATGAAGCAGTCTGTTTTCATTAACCACTGTTTTCATTGGCTTCATAGTAAATAAAAGTTTTCTATTTGAATATATTTATTTTTTCTAATAAAATACCATTCTTATCTTTTCTCTATCTTAGTTAAATGTAAGATTTATTTGGAAAAGTTTTCTCTGCATAAAAGAAAACATGTTTGAAAACTACTGCTCTAGTCTTTTCCTCCAAATTGCTTCCAGAGATCTCTCACTAAAACCTGAATTTGACCATGACCCTCTTCTGTTTAAAACCTGTAAACAGATCCTATGCCATATAAAAGTCAAACTCCTTGATAACAGAACTCTTCTGGGCTATTGTCTAATCCCCCAACCCTATCTCTCTCCTTGCCCATTCACATGTCTACCATAAACCATATACTTTTGAAGTTCTAGGGTCATGGCATAGCTTCATTTCTCCCAACTTTTTATTTATTTTGAGAGAGATCCTGCAAGTGAGGGAGGGGAAAAAGGGGAAGAGAAGGAGAGAGAGAGAACCTTAAGCAGGCTCCATGCCCAGTACAGAGCTCAATGCTGGGTTTGATCTCATGACCCTGAGATAATGACCTGAGCCAAAATTAAGAGCTGAATACGTAACTGACTGAACCACCCAGGCACCCCTCTCCTAGCTTTTTAAAAACCTGTGCACAATACCTAGGAAACTGACTACACAGTCTGGCATCCTTATCTACTAGGGAAACCACTTTTGATCCTATAAATTCCAACCTAAATATAAAGCCTTCCCTTATAATCTGCTCCCTTTTGCCATAAAGAGTTAGTTTATTTTGACATTGGCCACAGCAACTTCTTTCAAGACAATGTGTCCAAAGGCAAAGGAAACAAAAGTGAAAATGAACTCTTGGGACTTCATCAAGATCACAGCCAAGGAAACAATCAACAAAACAAAGAGGCAACCCACGGAATGGGAGAAGATATTCGCAAATGACACTACAGACAAAGGGCTGATATCCAAGATCTATAAAGAAATCCTCAAACTCAATGCTCAAAAAACAGATTATCGCACTTAAAAAATGGGCAGAAAACCCATTTTGAACCTAAGGATACTTCCAGACTGAAAGGGAAAGGATGAAGAAGGATCTTTCATCCCAACAGGCCTCAAAAGAAGGCTGGGGTAGCAATTCTTATATCAGATAAATTAGATTTTAAACTAAATACTGTAGTCAGAGATACAGAAGGACACTACATAATTCTTAAAGGGACTATCCACCAAGATGATTAAACAATTGTAAATATTTATTCCCCCAATACAGGAGCAGCCAACTGCATAAGAAAACTGTTAATCAATATAAAGAGTCATATGATATGAGTACATTAATAGTAGGAGATCGTAACACACCACTCTCAGTAATAGACAGATCATCCAAGCAGAAAATCAATAAAGAAATAAGAGCATTGAACCACACATTGGACCAGATGGACCTCATAGATATATACAGAACATTCCACCCTAAAACAACAGAATACTCATTCTTCTTGAGTGTACATGGAACCTTCTCCAGAATAGACCACATACTGGGTCACAAATCAAGGCTCAACCAATACCAAAGACCGAGATTATTCCCTGCATATTCTCAGATCAAAATGCTTTGAAGCTGGAGCTCAACCACAAGGAAAAGTTTGGAAGGAATTCAAACACCTGGAAGCTAAAGACCACCTTGCTTAAGAATGGATCAACCAGGAAACTGAAGAAGAACTTAAACAATTCATGGAAACCAATGAGAATGAAAACACATTGGTCCAAAACCTATGGGATATAGCAAAAGCAGTCCTAAGGGGGAAATACATAGCCATTCAAGCCTCCCTCAAAAAAAATCGAAAAATCCAGAATACACCAGCTGTCTCTACAACTTAAAAAACTGGAGAATCAACAACAAATTAAGCCAACTCCACACACAAGAAGGGAAAAAATCAAGATTAGAGCAGAGCTCAATGAGGTAGAAATGAGAGATACAGTAGAACGTATCAATGAAACTAGAAGCTGGTTTTTTGAAAGAATCAATAAGATCAATAAACCATTGGCCACACTAATCCAAAAGAAAAGAGAAAAGGCCCCAATTAATAAAATTATGAATGAAAAGGGAGAGATCACAACTAACACCAAGGAAATAGAAACAATCATCAGAAATTATTATCAACAGTTATATGCCAGTAAATTAAGCAACCTGCATGAAATGGATGCATTCCTGGAAAACTATAAACTTCCAAAACTGAACCAGGAAGAAAATGACAACCTCAATAGGCTGATATCTAGTAACGATATTGAAGCAGTGATCAAAAACCTCCCAAAAAACAAGAGCCCAGGACTTGACAGATTCCCTGGGCAATTCTACCAAACATTCAAAGAAGAAATAATACCTGTTCTCCTGAAGCTGTTTTCAAAAATTGAAGCAGAAGGAAAACTTCCAGACTCTTTTTAGGAAGCCAGCATTACCTGATCCCCAAACCAGGCAAAGACTCCACCAAAAAGCAGAATTTCAGACCAATATCACTAATGAATATGGATGCTAAGATTCTCAACAAGATCCTAACTAATAGGATCCAAAAGCACATTAAAAAGGTTATCCACAATGACCAGGTGGGATTTATCCATGGGTTGCAAGTGTGGTTCAACATTCGCAAATCCATCAATATGATAGAACAAATCAATAAGTGAAGAGAGGAACCACATGGTGCTCTCAATTGATGCTGGAAAAGCATTTGACAAGATACACATCCGTTCCTGATTAAAATGCTTCAGAGTATAGGGACAGAGGGAACATTCCTCAACTTCATAAAATCTACCTATGAAAAACCCACAACAAATATCATCCTCAACGGGAAAGAGCTGACAGCCTTTCCTTTGAGATCAGGAACACAACAATGATGTCCACTCTCACCACTCTTATTCAACATAGTATTAGAAGTCCTAGCAACAGGACTGTGCCAGGATACAAAATCAATGTACAGAAATCAGTTGCTTTCTTACACATTAACAATAAAATTACAGAAAGGGAAATTCCATTTACTATAGCACCAAGAACCGTAAGATACCTGGGAATAAACCTAACCAAAGAGGGAAAGAATCTGTACTCGAGGAACTACAGAACACTCATGAAAGAAACTGAAGAAGACACAAAAAGATGGAAGACCATTCCATGCTCATGGATCAGAAAAGTAAACATTGTTAGAATGTCTGTACTGCCTAGAGCAAGCTATACTTTCAAGGCCATTCCAATCAAAATCCCACTGGCATTTTTCCAAGAGCTGGAGCAAACAATCCTAAAATTTATATGGAATCAGAATAGATCCTGAATTGGTAGGGAAATGTTGAAAAAGAAAAAGAAAACTGGCGGCACCACGTTGCCTGATTTCAAACTCTACTTCAAAGTTGTGATCACCAAGACATCATGGTTGTGGCACAAAAACAGACACATTGACCAGTGGAATAGAGTAGAGAGCCCAGATATGGACCCTCAACTCTAGGGTCAAATATCTTCAACAAAGCAGGAAAGAATGTACAGTGGAAAAAAGACAGTCTCTTCAATAAATGGTGCTGGGAAAATTGGACAGCTATATGTAGAAGAATGAAACTCGACCATTCTCTTACACCGTACACAAAGATAAACGTGAAATGGATGAAAGACCTCAATGTGAGACAGGAATCCATCAGAATCCTAGAGGAGAACATAGGTAGTAACCTCTTCGATATCAGCCACAGCAACTTCTTTCAAGATATGTATCCAAAGGCAAAGGAAACAAAAGCCAAAATGAACTTTTGGGACTTCATCAAGATCAAAAGCTTCTGCACAGCAAAGGAAACACTCAGCAAAACAAAGAGGCAACCTACGGAATGGGAGAAGATATTTGCAAATGATAGTACAGACAAAAGGTTGATATCTAGGATCTATAAAGAACTTCTCAAACTTAATACAGACAAAATAGATAATCATGTAAAAAAATGGGCAGAAGAAATGAACAGACACTTCTCCAATGAAGACATACAAATGGCTCACAGACACATGAATAAATGATTATTATCACTAGCCATCAGGGAGATTCAAATGAAAACCACATTGAGATACCACCTTATACCAGTTAGAATGGCCAAAATTAACAAGACAGTAAACAACGTCTGCTGGAGAGGGTGTGGAGAAAGAGGAACCCTCCTACAGTGTTGGTGGGAATGTAGGTTGGTGCAGCCACTTTGGAAAACAGTGTGGATATTCCTTAAGAAATTAAAAATAGAGATTCTCTATGACCATGCAATTGCACTACTGGGTATTCACCCCAAAGATACAGATGTAGTGAAAAGAAGGGCCATCTGTACCCCAATGTTCATAGCAGCAATGGCCACAGTCACCAAACTGAGGAAAGAGCCAAGATGCCCTTAAACAGACGAATGGAGAAAGAAGATATGGTCCATATATACAATGGATTATTATGCCTCCATCAGAAAGGATGAATACCCAACATTTGTATCATCCTAGACGGGACTGGAAGAGATTATGCTGAGTGAAATTAGTCAAGCAGAGAGAATCAATTATCATATGGTTTCACTTACTTATGGAGCTTAAGGAATAACATGGAGGAGATTGGAAGAAGGAGAGGAGAAGTGAGTCATGGGAAATTGGAGGGAGAGGAACCATGAGAGACTGTGGACTCTGAGAAATAAACTGAGGGTTTTGGAGGGGAGAGGGGTGTGCAGTTGGGTGAGAAACAGACAGGGTTTTAGAGGGCAGGGGGGTGGGTGGTTGTGTGAGTATTAAGGAGGGCACATATTGCATGGAGCACTGGGTATGGTACATAAACAATGAATCTTGGAACACTGAAAAAATTTAAATTAATTTTTTAAAAAAAGAGAGTTTCTTTCTTCCACTGCATTCACCCAGCAACCTGTATACACCACCATTATCCAACTCAACAAATTTAATATGACCATTTGTTTCCACCCTGATTTCCTCAACTAAACCAGGAATTATATAGGGATAGTGATGTATCCTATCATATCTTTGAATCCCTGCTACTTAGGACAGAGTCTAGTTCCTTGATGTTGAGTAATATATACTTGCTACATAAATAAAAAGTGGCTAACTTAGAATTCATCCATTGCCCTGGGACTAGGATTGATGTTTACCTTTGTCTAGCAAACTCCTTCCTTGCAGTATAAAATTAATAGTATAAATAAGATTATAAGGAAAATATTTAAAATGCTTAAGAGAACAAACTTTTCAAATTCCTTCAAGTACTTTATAAGCATTCATTTACATATAATTGATATGCTAATTGCAATTTAGCCATATTTGCCCCTTAATATTGGGTTCTTAAGGACCTCTACTAGATAATGGTTTGAATAACTGAACATGTTAACTTAAAGCTCCTGAACATACTAGAGATAAGTAAAAATGCATTCTTTAAAAATTATTCTATAATTCAAATAATTTTCTCTAAATCAAAATGGCCATTCCAATTTTGCAAGATGCTTTATTAACTAATATTCATTTCTTTCTATACTACTTAAATCCATTCATTGTTACTTTAAGGATAAGAAATATTCACAAGGGTATTGATAGAGGTTTTCTATTTTATATTACAAAACCCAAATTCTTTGGCATGAAATAGAAGGCCCTCTACCATCTACTGCCTGTTCAGTCTCTCATATGTATTCTATTTGTGTATCCTACCACTCTCTACAACTAACCCTATAGTCCAGCTACACCAACTCCCTGCTTTTCTTTTCTTTTCTTTTCTTTTTTTTAAGATTTTATTTATTTACTTCACAGAGAGAGATCACAAGTAGGCAGAGAGGCAGGCAGAGAGAGAGAGAGGAGGAAGCAGGCTCTCTGCCGAGCAGAGAGCCCGATGCAGGACTCGATCCCAGGACCCTGAGATCATGACCTGAGCCGAAGGCAGAGGCTTAACCCACTGAGCCACCCAGGCACCCCAACTCCTTGCTTTTCTTAAAGGATAGTAGGTCTTTCCATGACATCATATTTTTACACATATTCTTGCTTTTCTCTGGAATGTCCTTTGTACACTCATGGCCATGAATTCACCAAAGAACTCCAATACCCTTCATCTCGTGCCTCAGAAGACAGTTCCATAACAAAAAATTTTGGTCACCTAAGACAGTATTAGTCACCCTTTTCTCTGTGTTCCCACAGCATTTTGTTGAGACACTCACCTTATTTACAACTATAGTCCAACACATTTAGCATAATGGTGTCTCTATAAAAATATTTCAACTCTCACCTTTGCTGCTAGCTCTCTTTTCTTTTCTCCTTAACTTCAAAACTATAGAGTGAAATAAAACATAAAGCTGAAGGTAAAGGCAGACTGAATTTCAAAGATGGCCATATAACTACTTTCTTCAGGAATGTGGATCTGGTTTGCAGCCAATGGTCACACAAATATTTCTTTTTTGGCAGTATAGCTATCACCATAAAGAAGCATTATAACTCAATGAGACCCACATTTTTCCTCTCTTCCACTGACCAGTTTAAGTCAAAATAGACACAGATAATATGACAGAATGTAATTCAGGAAAGAGACATACATTAATAATAATAGTGCAGACACTAGACACAGATTGTAAAGCATCGAAGAAACATATACCAAATGTCCCACCAGTCTGATTTTTTTAAAGCCTCTTTAGGAAGGGCTTGGCTAACCAATTTATAATATGCTGTCTACTGAAGAACCCCAACACAAATGCTGAGAGATCTATAGCTGCCACGTTTGGAGATCTCTACTAGGTTTAGAGAGGCTTTTGGTCTAAGACCTGTGTGGAACAGACTAGTTTTGGGGTCACTGTTTTAAGTGGCTAGGAGATGCCAGGTATTATTTGATTTTATGTTGCACACACCTATAGTAAGTCCTGTAACTTACTTTGTGCCAGGAGCTAATTTAAGCATGTTACGAATATAAATTTACTTCATCACTCTATGAAGTATTTAATCAGATTGTCTCCATTTTATACATGAGGAAAATGTGGCACTGAGAAGCCAAACAACTTGCCTGAATCATACAAATATTAAGTTGTGGAGCTAGCATTCAAATCCAGATTGTTTGTACTCTATAATCCAGGCACTAATTACTAATTCTATCCTGGCTTCCAGTGATTAATATGGATCCAGAGTAGGGAATGGCTTTAGCATTTCCCAATTTCTTGGATTATAGGTTAGTTTCAGGATCTCATCAGACTTCATGATTTATTTAATGTCTAAAGTGTAAGAAGGCTTATAGGAGGTATTGTTGAAGTTGTATGAGGGACGCATGTGGTCTCTGAATGAGTTAAGCATAAAGGCCATATGTAGACCGAAGAAAAATTTAAGGACATTTAAAAAGCTTTATATGTATCAAGAGGTTTCTTAAACACTGAAAGGAATGGAAGGTAGGGCTTTGGATTCTGTGCAACCATTCTCCTGTAGGTTAGAAGTAGCATCTGTGTGGCAATCACTAGACATGCTGCTATGGATAGTCTTGGCTAGTCTATGCACCACAAGAGGACTAAGCATTAGTTGATCTATATATATTCTAGTAGTATACCAAAGGAAGGCTGAAGAATATAAAAATCAAGTTTAGTATGTGTCTACTATGTATGTGAATATATAACATATATACAAGTAAATGTATATACAAGCACATTAACTAACATACAACTAGAAATATATAACTAGAAATTGTTGAGAATTTACTATATGCCAGACTCTGTGCTAAATGCTTTATGTAAATTATTAGTCAACACACCAAGCCTATCATATAGGTATCATTATTTACCCCCTTTTACAGATGAGAAAAATGAAGTACAAATAAGTATAGTAAGTTAGTAAGTGGGAATTTTCAGGATACAAACCCAGGCTGTCTAGCACAAAAGCCACATAATCTATCGCATATAATTTGAATTAGGCTTTATGATTTCTAATATTTTCTTAAAATTTTTTATCTTTATATTTTATCAATTTTTTTTTTAACCTACTTATTACAAAATGTCTTTTAAAGTTGGCCAGAAAATAGAATTAAGAATTTGGTGTAATGTCAAAAGTTGCAATTTTGTGTTTCAGCTCTGTGTTATGCTGAGTATTTTCCCTCTTAGTATTTCCATTTCAAGTTTTAAAAACTGTTACATATACAATCCCTAGTAAAATGTCCACTGTGTCTGTAATTAAGGGAGTCTTAGAAGTTAAAGGCATAAAGTCTATCCTTGCCATGCCAAAAAACAAAACAAAACAGAACAAAATCCTTAACATAGAGAATGGTCAAAATGTCTGGCTTATTGGCTAATATGTGATATGTGAATGGCATCCAATTCTCTGTCACATTTAACAGAAAAAAAAATCAAATGCCATAAAAATGTGAATATTTAATTATTATAATTAAGATGTATTTTAAAGCGATATATTCCTTTGGCACACTGTGACAAGCTGATACATGTACAAGGCAATTGTAAATCAAAATTAAACACATTTAGTGCACAAAACAGTAGTAAGAATAACATAAATTATGTTTATTATTATAGAAATAAACATGGTATTATGAGCTGAATTTGTCTCGCCAAATTCCTATATTGAAACCCTAATCTGCAGTACCCTAGAATGTGATTGTATGTGGAGATAGGGCCTTTAAAGAGGCAATTAAAGTAGGTTTGTTAGGGTGGCTTTAGTCCAATATGAATTGTGCCTTAATAAGAAAAGAAAATCACGGCACAGACCACAAAGAGAAAGGAACGACCATATAAAAACACAATGAGATGGCAGCTACCTGCAAGCCAAGGAAAGAGGCCACAGAAGAAATTGAGCCTGCAATACCTTGATTGATCTTGGACTTCTACTTCCAGAATTGTAAGGAAGAAATTTTCTGTTATTTAAGCCACCCAGTCTGTAGTATTTGTTAAGCAACCCTAGAAAACTGATACACATAGTAATAAATCAGTAACTACTCCCAGCCCTGCAAATATCTTTTGAGTTGGAAGTTTTTTTTTTATTTGGGCTGTTTAGATAGGAGCATATATATTATTTTCCATTCAGAATTGTATTATCATTAAAACAAAGTCTAGCCATCCCGAGATTTTCTTTTTACTTCATTTTATAGGAAAGAAATCTATATTTTCAAAAAGAAAATCGTAATAAGTGAAGAGTGAAATGGAATACATCTGTATATTGGGGTGATGGTTCCAGAGCATAAAAACTTATTCCTCAAAGTAGGTATTCTCAAATATAATTTAGCCCCAAATGTTATGATTCCATACATTGGGAAGTCCATTATTTAATTGAGGTTGCATTAACTACTGATTTGATTTAGTTACAAAACTGACTTCCTGATTTTTCATGCAAACTTTTCACATTCTCTTCTCTAAATAGGTATAAGCAAAATAACTTAGATGGGTTAAGATATTTAGTTTTATTTCTAAGAAATATGGTATATAGGGGTGCCTGGGTGGCTCGGTGGGTTAAAGCCTCTGCCTTCGGCTCGGGTCATGATCCCAGAGTCCTGGGATCAAGCCCCACATCGGGCTCTCTGCTTAGCGGGGAGCCTGCTTCCTCCTCTCTCTCTGCCTGCTTGTGTTCTCTGTCTGTCAAATAAATAGATAAGTCTTAAAAAAAAAAGAAAAAAAAGAAATATGGTATATAGTAGCTCAATAAATATTTCATTAATAAATGAATAGAAAATTTTGCTCCCTTAAATGGCTTTGTAGGTTTCTATATTCAAAATCACTGAGTTTATAGCTAGGGAGAAAATACCAAATACCATCTAGTTCAACATCCTCATTTCATGCAAGGGGAGATTCCTGAGACCTAGAGGGCCTTAATGACCAGATCAAGGTCACACAGTTGTAGACTAAAATCAATCTTTTGACTCAAGTCTATACTCTTACCATGATCAGTAGGCTGAGTCAGTGCTACTTTAGCAAATCACTAAGTCTGAAATCTTTCATACACAACTATGGGAAATTTATCTCATTTTCTAGTTCATGGAATAATTTCTTTGCCTTTCCCTTCACATTGCCATTTCTGTAGCATGGGGAGAAGGAAAACAAGATATTTTAAAAATGTCTTAGGAAGGAAATTATATGAAGAATTACCAGCATGGGAAACTTCATTCTTTGGAAATAACCAGAGTGAGAAATCTACCTAGGCCTTCTAAAAATAGCCATTGGATAAAACAAGTTATGAGGAAAAAATATTTAAAGAAAATAAACAACCATGACATAACTGTTTTTACTGAATCATAACAATGCAGATATTAGTTTCAAAATTCATACAATCAGACAACACCCAGGAAGTGTTACTGATATCATTTACCATCTCCTGCAGCTATGACAAACTCAAAATCAGATTTGGGCTACACAGATTAGTGTTACCAGGCAAAACTGCAAAGTAGGAGGCTTCCACCTATTTTGTAGCACTCTTCCACTGCCTCTTAGTGGATGCATAGGGCTTCTTGCTATCATAATTCCCTAGTAAAACAACCCAAAGAGGTCCTCTCACCAAGTTCTCCCTTTTCTATATTACTTCTTCCATTATTCCTGTTCCTCAATGATACATTGCATTCACTCAAAATCCATAAAGAAGTCAGAGTGGAGTAATTAATATGAAGGTGTAAAATACTGATAGCATTAGATGCTCTCATTTTATTTTTAAGGAAGATTTTCTTTTATTTTTAAGGAAGATTTTCTTTAATTAAATGCAGCATGGGGGCACCTGGGTGGCTCAGTTGGTGAAGCATCTGCCTTTGGCTCAGGTCATGATCTCAGGTTCCTGGGCTCGAGTCCCATGTCAGGCTCCCTGCTCAGTGGGGAGTCTGCTTCTCCCTCTCCCTCTGCTTGTTTGTGCTCACTCTTTTCACACATAAATAAAATCTTTAAAAAAAATGAAATGCAGCCTGAATTGGTAGTTATATGTGGAGGATCTTTTTGGGCAGATGAATTTTCATAATTCTGCTTATTTATCCCTCTTTAGAAGAAAGGGGCACCTGGGTGGCTCAGTGGGTTAAGCCACTGCCTTCAGCTCAGGTCATGATCTCAGGGTCCTGGGATCGAGTCCCACATCGGGCTCTCTGCTCAGCAGGGAGCCTGCTTCCCTCTCTCTTTCTCTCTCTGTCTGCCTCTCTGCTACTTGTGATCTCTCCCTGTCAAATAAATAATAAATAAAATCTTTAAAAAAAAAAAGAAGAAAGGTTCTAAGAATTTCTCATGCTATTTAGATCTCTCTTCTAGATTTTTGGGCTCAGAGTTAAGTGTTGTTGTCCTATGCATGGTAGTAGGAGACAGTTGGAAGAGAGAAGATAAGAAACAAAAGTAACTCTTCCTAACCAATTTGAGTGACTTTCATTTCTTTTTCTTATCTGAAAGCTGTGGCCAGGACTTCCATAAGTATGTTGAATAAAAGTGATGAGAATGGACATCCTTGTCTTGTTCCTGATTTTAGAGGAAAAGCTCTCTTTATCACCACTGAGTATGATGTTGTGGGTTTTCACTTCTTGAGAGTTTTTAACATGAATGGATGTTGCACTCTGTCAAATGTCTTCTCTATATCTATTGAGGCGGCTGTATGGTTTTTATCCTTTCTCTTATTAATGTGATATATCGTGTTAATTGATTTGCAAATATTAAACCACCTTGCATCCCTGGAATAAATTCTACTTAATTGTCATGAATGATTTTTTAATGTATTGTTGGATTTGGTTTGGTAATATTTTATTGAGGACTTTTACATCTACATTCACCAAAGATATTGGCCTGTACTTCTCTTTTACTATGGTGTCTTTATCTGGTTTTAGTATCAGGGTAATGCTGGCTTCATAGAATGAATTTCAAAGATTTCCTACCTCTTCTATTTTCTGAAATAGTTTGAGAAGAATAGTTATTAACTTTTCTTTAAACATTTGGTAGAGTTCACTTGTCAAGCCATCTGGTCCTAGAATTTTTTTGGGCGGATTGACTACTGATTCTATTTCATTTCTGTAACTGGTCTGTTCAAATTTTGTATTTCTGCCTAATTGTGTTTTGGTAGGTTATATATATCTAGGAATTTATCCATTTCTTCCAGGTTGTACGATTTGTTGGCATATAATTTTTCATAATATTCTCTTATAATCCTTTGTAATTCTGTGGTGTCAGCTATTACTTTTGTTCTTTCAGTTCTGATTTTTTTTTTGAGTCCTCTTCTTTTTTTGATGAGTTAGGCTAAAGGTTGATCAATTTTGTTGATCTTTGCAAAGAACCAGCTCCTGGCTTCATTGATCTATTCTATTGTTTTGTTTGTCTCTATTTCATTTACTTCCTGCCTAACCTTTATCATTTCCTTTGGGCTTTGGGCTTTGTTAGTTCTTTTTCAAGCTCCTTTAAGTATAAGGTTAAACATTTGAGATTTTTTTCTTGTTTCTTGAGATAGGCCTGTATTGCTATAATCTTCTCTCTTAGAACAGCTTATGCTGAATCCCAAAGATTTCAGGTCATTGTGTTTTCATTTTCATTTGTTTCCATGTATTTTTTTACTTCCTCTTGGATATCTTGGCTGACTCATTCATTGTTTAGTAGTGTGTCATTTAGCTTCCATGTATTTGTGTTTTTTCCACTGGTAAGGAAGGAGTAAACTTTTTAGTATGTGTAGATGACATGACAGGATATATTTTAAAAACCCTAAAGACTCCACCAAAAAACTACTAGAACTGATAAATAATTCAGTAAAGATGTAGGATACAGCCCGGGCACCTGGGTGGCTCAGTTGGTTGGGCAACTGCCTTCAGCTCAGGTCATGATCCTAGAGTCCCAGGATCGAGTCCCGCATCGGGCTCCCAGCTCCATGGGGCATCTGCTTCTCCCTCTGACCTTCTCCCCTCTCACATTCTGTCTCATGCTCTCTCTCAAATAAATAAATAAAATCTTTAAAAAATAAGATGCAGGATACAAAATTAATATATTGAAATCTGTTGCATTTCTATATAGGAATAATGAAGTACTAGAAAGAAAAATTAAGATAACAACCCCACTGACAACTGTACCAGAAAGAATAAAGTATCTAGGAATAAACTTAACCAAGTAAATGAAAGACCTGTACTGTGAAAACTATAAATCACTAATAAAAGGAACTGAAGAAGATACAAAGAAATGGAGGAACATTTCATGCTCATGGATTGGAAGAACAAATACTATTAAAATGTCCATACTACTCAGAGCAATCTACAGAATTAATGCAATCCTTATATATCAACATTTTCCATGGAACTAGAACTAATAGTCCTAAAATACATATGGAACCACAAAAGACCCCAAATAGCCAAAGCAGTCTTAAAAAGAAGAATAAAACTGGAGGTATCACAATCTCAAATCTC
Organism: Meles meles; assembly: GCF_922984935.1. Classification (NCBI taxonomy): domain Eukaryota; kingdom Metazoa; phylum Chordata; class Mammalia; order Carnivora; family Mustelidae; genus Meles; species Meles meles. The sequence goes on along the minus strand of NC_060087.1, from coordinate 78,646,103 downwards.
AAAGTACACTATAAAAATAGTAATCAGATCAGTATGATACTGGCACATAAGCAAACACCTAGAAAAGTGGAACAGAACAGAGTCCAAAGATAATCCCACACCAGTATGGTCAATTAATCTACAACAAAGGAGGCAAGAATATAAAACAGGGAAAAGACAGTCTCTTCAACAAATGGTGCTGAGAAAACTGGATAGCTATGTGCAAAAGAATCAAACTGGACCACTTTTTTACACCACACACAAAAATAAATGGTTTTACTTAAGAGTAAATTAAACCCAAATACTGAAGTCACTTAGCAAGCCAGGCTATCTACAAACTGAATCATAGTAACATGAATAAAAGCAAACAAACTGAACAAAAAGCAAGTTAAGCATATAAAACATGTTAGAAATGTTTTAAAATTAGTTTCTTTTCTTTTTCTCCTAAGAGTTTAGATAAAATATTTTCTCAGCACTTGGGAAAATCTCTACCTATCACTTTATTATAAATGGGCATGTTTCTCAATATGGGCTTTAACATACAATAACTCGGCAAAATGCCAAAATAGATTCTCTTTAAAAATAACAAAGATATGAATTCCTTTTATTTCAGTTGCAGGTAAGTTAGTACTCTGTGTGTACAAGCAAATTCTTATTATGAGAAGAACAAACTTTCAAAGCAACATAAAAGTTTACGGTCATCTTGGCCAATTAATTAAATCAAACCATATTTCAGAAGACCAAGTTACATGAATGCTTTTACAGATTTTTTTCTTTTTTAAGGTATCATCTTGCACAGAGAATACAAACGAAATTATATATGGCATATACAAAAAAATTCACAAGCAATGAGAAAATTATTATGTTTTGCTTTAAAGGCACTATGAGCTTTGGGTAGAAATGGGCTTGTATTTAATCCCCAATGCCCATAACCTTGTACATTCAATTAAATTGGATTAGAAAACTGGGCCATGCCACTAAATAATAGTGACTTTCCATGATTAAGAAAAGCAATATGGCTCACAGAGCCCTCTTGGCATGCCATTCTCTCTGGCCAAAGGCCATCCCTGCTCTTTAGAGCATATCCAGAAATGAGGCAGAGTGAGAACTCACAACAGAAGGCCACAAGGAGAGTCAGAGTGAGTCACACTGTTGTGTATAGGTTGTATGACCATGTAATCAGGAAAGAAGAAAACAAATTCTCCAAGTTAAAAACAACCTTAAAATTGTGTGTCCATGAAAAACTGTTGTGTGGGTGGGGGGGCATTCAAGAGAGAATATGAATTAATAAAGGACTAGAGAAATGACTAGACAATTTAGCTTTGGATTTCACAGAGTATTCTGGCATCCTCGGGTCTATTCTTTTTCCTAGAAGAGAGTGGTTTCTGCTGGTCAAGTATTAGAGCATGGGTTTGAACTCAGACCTATTACAGTGGTCACTTGAGCACTTCTATCAGCAGTTCAGCCCAGACCAGTTCAAAAGAATTGATGCTAAATTCATTGCAACTTAGTATCGATATAACAGATATCTGTGGAAGGCGAATATAAACAAGATTCTTAATAGGGAGAAATATGGAACAACACAAAGACCAAAGGATTCAGAATTGGGCAAATATGGGGTCAGTTTTTAACTATCATTCAGCAGATGTGTGACCTTAGGCAACTTACTTAACTTTTCTGGAATTCAATTACTTCACCTATAAAATGGGGATAATGATATCTATCCTGTAAAGATTCTTTGAGGATTAGATGAGTGATAGTTCTTGCCCCACGTTGGTACAGAAACATGGAGTTGTATTGGAGCAAAGGTTGGAATGCTTAAACTGAAATGAGGCATGGAAAAACTGAAGCCCCCTCAAAGGAAATGCTGGGGCTAGAGTTACTTCTAAGAAAAAAAAAGGGGGGGCGGTTATCAGCATCTAATCAGATTGATTTTAAGCACAGACTTGGGTAGAAATTCAAATAGCACCTATGCAAAGTAAAAGGTATGCTGGTCATGCTTCAATATCTTTAGAAGAAAAAGCTTAGGGATTTGCTGAAAACTCTGGGTTATCCACAGGTGATTATCTAGACCTTGGCTTTTAGCCCTGGTGTCTTTCTACTTCTTATTATATTCATCTTGTTCTACTTATTGACATTTATACTTTTTTTGTTCTAGGACAGCAAAAGCTGGAAGAGTAGTTGTATTCAGTTTCACCAGAGAAAATCCTCCATACCCTAAGTGGAATTTGAGCTAGAAAAGTAAAGTATCTGAGCTAGACAGAAGACAATTTCTTACGAAGTTTGACCATTGGTCTGAGAGGTGATACCACTGATCCCTAGAAAGCAGGGAGAAAGGATGAGGCATCCATGGGTATTCAGATCTTTCTGACTGGAGTTGTCACAATTTGACTTCATTTTTTCTTGTGAAGTATAGTGACTGTCATGAACATAAGCCACATCTATATTCAAACAGTATAGAATGGAGTTGTGAGTGGAAAAAATTTGGAGTTGTGTATGTTACTACTTCTTCTTGACTTTCATGAAAGAACAGTTAACTTCAAGCAAAGTGCTGCCTGGTATTTGAAAAAAAAAAAAGTGAAAACAAAAAGGTGAGTGGCACACACAGGGACATGCTACACAGATAGCAATACACTCTTCACCTTATTGCCTCACTGACAATGTGATTGCAATTCTGTATTGCCTAGTGAATGTACATCTTCTATCAGTAGCCTTATAACAGCTGGATGGATGGTACTGCTGGAGGGTACATGACACAACCTTGGTTAGAAAAATACAAAAAGAAAATAAAATCCACAAGGTTTTAAGTTTATTTATCAATGTCTCTCAACCTTTTATAATTTTAATGGACTTTCTCTGTTTTTAAGATTTATTTATGTATTTTAGAGAGAGAGAGAGAGAAAGCACAATCAGGGGAGGGGTAGAAGGAGAGGAAAAGAACCTTTAAGCCAACTCCCCTCACTAAACACAGAGCCCAACACAGGGTCGTCTCACAACATTGAGATTGTGACCTGAGTTGAAATTAAGAGCTGGAGGCTTAACCTACTGAGCCACCCAGGCGCCCCAGTTTTAATGGACTTCCGATCTAAGGTCAAGTACAGACATATGTAGCTAAAACTGAAAATTAAGAGCTACACTTTATTGGGGTGCCTGGGTAGCTCAGTGGGTTAAAGCCTCTGCCTTCAGCTCAGGTCATGATCCCAGTCTCCTGGGATCGAGCCCCACATCAGGTTCTGTGCTCAGCGGGGAGCCTGCTTCCTCCTCTTTCTCTGCCTGCCTCTCTGCCTACGTATCTCTGTCTGTCAAATAAATAAATAACAATCTTAAAAAAAATGAGCTACACTTTATTAGTTTGATGTAAGTTAATATCTTTTGGCAATAATATGTCAGTTTGCTTTTAGACTGAGTTGTGATTTTAATTCTTTGCCAAGAATTGGCACTTTGTCAAGTGCCAGCATTTGACAATAAAATTCATTTTGGGAGGAAGGAGGAGAGAGAAGATTTGCTGGTAGGAAAAAAAAACAGTATTTAAATCTCACACAAATCAATTTCTGTGTTACTATGACAAATTTGTCTTTGATTTCCAAAGGATTACCTTATAAACTTAGCTATATGGATTATCCATATATCAAGTCTCATTCAAATTAGAGAAACCTCTTAAAGTGAATGAAAATAGATTTTCTCCCCACCACTGAGAAAAAAACTATATCCTTCTATTTTCACTCAGTTAAAGGGGGGATGGGAAGTATTAAAAAGGAAAGAAAAGCTTCTGAATTGAATTCATTCTTTTTTTCCTATTAAGACTAAGTTGAGGGGCACCTGGGTGGCTCAGTGGATTAAAGCCTCTGCCTTCGGCTCAGGTCATGATCTTGGGGTCCTGGGATCGAGCCCCACATTGGGCTCTCTGCTCAGCGGGGAGCCTGCTTCCTCCTCTCTCTCTCTGCCTGCCTCTCTGCCTACTTGTGATCTCTGTCAAATAAATAAATAAAATATTTTTAAAAAAGACTAAAAAAAAAAAGACGAAGTTGAACACTGGGTATCCAATTTACCACAGAGAGGTTATTCAAATATTTCTGCTCACTCCTTCATTGCTTCTAAATTCAAAGTCAAGATTATAAATTCTTCGTGATTAAAAAAGTCAAGATTTAATGAGCAGCTGACAGCCCTTGGCAATTACTAGGGAAATTTAATATGATAGTTTAAAAAAAAAAAGATTTATTTATTTATTTATTTATTGGGGGGGTGGGGGCAGAGGGAGAGAATCTTCAAGCAGACTCCCTGCTGAGGGTGGAGCCTGACACAGGGCTCCATCACACAAGACAGAGATTATGACTGGAGTAGAAACTAGAGTCAGATACTCAGCTGACTGAGCTACCCAGGCACCTCTGACAGTTCTGACTAAATAATGAGATGTACATATATAAGGAACACATTATGTATATTAATTAGAGTAATGAATATACAATAAATGTTAGTTTAGCTATTAAATTTTGGACAAGTGATTAATTTTATGGGAACATATATTTTTATCAAACTTCCAAGGAAAAAAAAATGCTACCTCTTCTCCTACATTGCTACCAGATTATACATTTTACATTTTGGCAGATGGCCATACAATTTTTTTGCATTCATTTTTAATTCAATTAAACAGCTATTTTGCCTCATAATAAGTGGCAATGATAGAGTGAAACAGTATTTCTACTTTCGGGATTTCAAGTCTACTGGGTGACAGAGATAAGATATAAAGACAACTATAATACAAATAAGAATTAAGTGCAATGGCAGAAAGACAAAGAGAAATAACATTTGATTTGGGGAAAAGTGGTGATGGTGGTATGTATGTTCACGAGACAAGTTTTTTTTTTTTTTTTTTTTCTCATTTTATTTATTTTTTCAGCGTAACAGTATTCATTCTTTTTGCACAACACCCAGTGCTCCATGCAAAACGTGCCCTCTCCATTACCCACCACCTGTTCCCCCAACCTCCCACCCCTGACCCTTCAAAACCCTCAGGTTGCCCCAACCTCCCACCCTTGACCCTTCAAAACCCTCAGGTTGTTTTTCAGAGTCCATAGTCTCTTATGGTTCGCTTCCCCTCCCCAATGTCCATAGCCCGCTCCCCCTCCCCCAATCCCACCTCCCCGCAGCAACCCCCAGTTTGTTTTGTGAGATTAAGAGTCATTTATGGTTTGTCTCCCTCCCAATCCCATCTTGTTTCATTTATTCTTCTCCTATCTCCTACCCCCCCATGTTGCTTCTCCATGTCCTCATATCAGGGAGATCATATGATAGTTGTCTTTCTCCGATTGACTTATTTCACTAAGCATGATACGCTCTAGTTCCATCCACGTCGTCGCAAAGGGCAAGATTTCATTTCTTTTGATGGCTGCATAGTATTCCATTGTGTATATATACCACATCTTCTTTATCCATTCATCTGTTGATGGACATCTAGGTTCTTTCCATAGTCTGGCTATTGTAGACATTGCTGCTATAAACATTCGGGTACACGTGCCCCTTCGGATCACTATGTTTGTATCTTTAGGGTAAATACCCAGTAGTGCAATTGCTGGGTCATAGGGTAGTTCTATTTTCAACATTTTGAGGAACCTCCATGTTGTTTTCCAGAGTGGTTGCACCAGCTTGCATTCCCACCAACAGTGGAGGAGGGTTCCCCTTTCTCCACATCCTCTCCAGCATCTGTCATTTCCTGACTTGTTAATTTTAGCCATTCTGACTGGTGTGAGGTGATATCTCATTGTGGTTTTGATTTGTATTTCCCTGATGGCGAGTGACGTGGAGCACTTTTTCATGTGTCTGTTGGCCATCTGGATGTCTTCTTTGCAGAAATGTCTGTTCATGTCCTCTGCCCATTTCTTGATTGGATTGTTTGTTCTTTGGGTGTTGAGTTTGCTAAGTTCCTTATAGATTTTGGATACTAGCCCTTTATCTGATATGTCGTTTGCAAATATCTTCTCCCATTCTGTCAGTTGTCTTTTGGTTTTGTTAACTGTTTCCTTTGCTGTGCAAAAGCTTTTGATCTTGATGAAATCCCAACAGTTCATTTTTGCCCTTGCTTCCCTTGCCTTTGCCGTTGTTCCTAGGAAGATGTTGCTACGGCTGAGGTCGAAGAGGTTGCTGCCTGCATTCTCCTCAAGGATTTTGATGGATTCCTTTCTCACATTGAGGTCCTTCATCCAAGCATTTGACAAAGTACAGCATCCCTTCCTGATCAAAACTCTTCAAAGTGTAGGGATAGAGGGCACATACCTCAATATTATCAAAGCCATCTATGAAAAACCCACCGCAAATATCATTCTCAATGGAGAAAAACTGAAAGCTTTTCCGTTAAGGTCAGGAACACGGCAGGGATGTCCATTATCACCACTGCTATTCAACATAGTACTAGAAGTCCTAGCCTCAGCAATCAGACAACAAAAAGAAATTAAAGGCATCCAAATTGGTAAAGAAGAAGTCAAACTATCACTCTTCGCAGATGATATGATACTATATGTGGAAAACCCAAAAGACTCCACTCCAAAACTGCTAGAACTTGTTCAGGAATTCAGTAAAGTGTCAGGATATAAAATCAATGCACAGAAATCAGTTGCATTTCTGTACACCAACAACAAGACTGAAGAAAGAGAAATTAAGGAGTCAATCCCATTTACAATTGTACCCAAAACTATAAGATACCTAGGAATAAACCTAACCAAAGAGACTAAGAATCTATACACAGAAAATTATAAAGTACTCATGAAAGAAATTGAGGAAGACACAAAAAAATGGAAAAATGTTCCATGCTCCTGGATTGGAAGAATAAATATTGTGAAAATGTCTATGCTACCTAAAGCAATCTACACATTTAATGCAATCCCTATCAAAATACCATCCACTTTTTTCAAAGAAATGGAACAAATAATCCTAAAATTTATATGGAACCAGAAAAGACCTCGAATAGCCAAAGGAATATTGAAGAACAAAGCCAAAGTGGGTGGCATCACAATTCCGGACTTCAAGCTCTATTACAAAGCTGTCATCATCAAGACAGCATGGTACTGGCACAAAAACAGACACATAGATCAGTGGAACAGAATAGAGAGCCCAGAAATCGACCCTCAACTCTATGGTCAACTAATCTTCGACAAAGCAGGAAAGAATGTCCAATGGAAAAAAGACAGCCTCTTCAATAAATGGTGCTAGGAAAATTGGACAGCCACATGCAGAAAAATGAAGTTGGACCACTTCCTTACACCACACACAAAAAAAGAGACAAGTTTTCATAAAAGAATTTGTATTTGAAGAGAGGATAGGGTGACAATGATGAGGAAAGTCACAGAGGTAGTAAAGGTAAGGTATAGTCAGGGAAAAGGTAATCATTCAGTTAGGCTGGAGCACAGGGTAAAGAAGGGAAACAGAGGAGGCAGAAAAGGTCTAATGAAGGCAGTACAATGGAAGGCCTTGAATACCAAATTGGTGAGTACATAATTAAGTGTCTAAGTACCTTGGGCACAGAGACTGTTTCTTTTCTATGACAGAGAGACAGCAAGAGAGGGAACACAAGCAGGGGGAATGGGAGAGGGAGAAGCAGATGTCCCACTGAGCAGGGAGCCCGGTGCAGGGCTCGATCCCGGGACCCTGGGATCATGACCTGAGCCAAAGGCAGACACTTAGCAACTAAACCATTCAGGCACCCCAGAGAGACTGTTTCAATATGTCTTCACTATTCCCATAGCAGTTAGGTGCAGTGTGCTTGGTTACAAATTAGGTCTGCAAAGTAGGTCAGGGAATTTAATGGGTTATACAATTACTCTTCAGTTAATTTTTAAATTTTTGGTTTAAAAAAAAAGATTTTACTTATTTATTTGAGAGAGAGAAAGAATGAGAGGGGGGTGAGGGGCAGAGGGAGAAGCAAACACCCGCTTGGCAGGAAGCCTGACTTGGGGCTTGATCTCAGGACCCCAGGATCATGACCTGAGCTGAAGGCAGACATTTAACCAACTGAGTCACCCAAGTGCCCTAAAATTTTGCCTTTGCTTACACCCTTATTTTCCAGTTTTACTAGGAAATAATTGACATACATCATTGTATAAGCTTAAGGCACACAGTGAATGGTTTGATTTACATATATTGTGAAATGAGTACCACAATAGGTTTTGCGGACATCCATGCTCTCATACATGTAAATTAAAAAAAAATTATCTTTGTGAGGAGAACTCTTAGAATTTACTCTCTTAACTTTCCTATATATTGTATAACAGTATTAACCATACTCATCATGACCTACATTATATCTCCAATACGTATCTATCTTACAACTGGAAGTCTGTACCTTTGACTACCTTCCTCCAAATTCTCCTCTCTCTACACTTTGCATCTGGTAACCACAAGTCTAATCTATTTTTTTGGAGTTTTTCATCTGTTTTTAAATTCCACAAATGAGATTACATAGCATTTATCTTTATCTCTCTGACATGCTTCACTTAGCATTATGCTTTCAAGGTCCATCCATGTTGTCACAAATGGTGGGATTTGCTTTTTTCTGGCCAAATAATATTCTATTGTATGTATATATGTATGTGCTATATATATACACCATATCTTCTTTATTCATTCATCAATGTCTTGGCTATTACAAATAATGTGCAATAAATATAGGGGTGCATATATCATTTTAAATTACTATTTTTATTTTTTTGGGTAAACACACAGTAGTAGAATTACTAGATCATATGGTCATTCTATTCTTAATTTTTTGAGGATCTTTATACTGTTTTTCATAGTGGTTGTACCAATTTACATTTCTACCAATAGTGCACAAGAGTTCCCTTTGCTCCACAACCACCCCAGCACTTGTTATCTCTTGTCTTTTCCATAATAGCTATTTTAACAGGCATAAGGTGATATCTCATTGTGGTTTTAATTTGCACTTCCTAATAACTAGTGATGTTGAGCATCTTTTCATGTGCCTCTTGGCCTTTCATATATTTCTGGAGAAATGTCTTTTCAGGTTCTTTGCCCATTTTTTAATCGGCTTGTTTCTTCTGCTATTGAGTTATGGGAGTTTTAAAAAATATATTGTGGCTATTAACCCCTTATCAGGTATATGGTTTGCAAATATTTTTTCCCATGCTGTAGGCTGTCTTTTTACTTTGTTGATGACTTCTTCTACTGTGCAGAAGTTGTTTAGTTTAATTTAGCTCCACTTGTTTATTTTTTATTTTGTTGCTTGTGCTTTAGGTGTTATATCCAAAACATCATTACCAAGACCAATGTCAAGGAGCTTTAGTGCTGTTTTTTTTTTCCCCTAAGAGTTTCATGGTTTCTGGTCTTACATTTAAATATTTAATCTCTTTTGAGTCAATTTTGTGAGTGGTGTAAGATATGGGTCCAGTTGGGCGCCTGGGTGGCTCAGTGGGTTAAAGCCTCTGCCTTCAGCTCAGGTCATGATCCCAGGGTCCTGGGATTGAGCCCCACTTTTGGCTTTCTGCTCTACAGGGAGCCTGCTTCCTCCTCTACCTCTGCCTGCCTCTCTGCCTAGTTGTGATTTCTCTCTGTCAAATAAATAAAATATTAAAAAAGAAAAAAAGATATGGGTCCAGTTTCATACTCTTACATGTAAATATCCAATTATCCCACCACCATTTATTGAAGAGACTCTTTTCTTCATTGAGTATTCTTGGCTCCACAGTCAAATATTGCCTAACCATATATCCTTGAGTCTACTTTTGTGCTTTTGATTCTGTTCCATTGGTCTATTTGTCTGTTTTTATGCCAGAACCATACTATTTTGATGATTGTAGTGTTATAGTATAGCTTAAAATCAGGAGGCATGATGCTTCCTGCTTTTCCTTTCTCAGGATTTCTTTGGCTCTTTAGGATCTTTTGTGTAAACCTCCTTTAAAAAATATACTTTGGGACACCTGGGTGGCTCAGTGGGTTAAGCCTCTGCCTTGGGCTCAAGTCATGATCTCAAAGTCTTGGGATTGAGCCCCGCATCAGGGCTCTCTGCTCAGCAGGGAGCCTGCTTCCCCCACTCTCGCTCTTCCTGCCTCTCTGCCTACTTGTGATCTCTGTCTGTCAAATACATAAATAAAATCTTTTAATAAATAAATAAAAATAAAAAAATAGACTTTAAGTTGCATTTCTAAGATGAAAACATGAACAGAATGTTAGCCCAACAGTTCAGACAACATCAGAGTTTCATTTACAAGAATGTAGTTACTGAAGCTCAGCTGTCTGTACAGATGTCCCTTGAACCAAAACCATTCAAATCCTGTATTATGGTACATTTCATCAGAGAACTGACTTCTAGTCAGTAAAAATGGCATGGTTTAGGTGATTTTTTTTTTTTTTTTTTTTTTTTTTTTTTTTTTTTTTTTTTTTTTTTTTTTTTTTTATTTTATTTATTTAACAGAGAGAAATCACAACTAGGCAGAGAGGCAGGCAGAGAGAGAGGAGGAAGCAGGCTCTCTGCTCCGCAGGGAGCCCGACGTGGGGCTCGATCCCAGGACCCTGAGATCACGACCCGAGCCGAAGGCAGTGGCCCAATCCACTGAGCCACCCAGGTGCCCCTAGGTGATTTTTATATAGGATTTCAGCTTTCAGATAGTCTTCATAGGGAAATAACATCAAGACTAAAACTGGTGCGAAAAAATAGAGATGCAGAAACATTGTATCTTCTGAATTGATTTTATTTCTGGACTTTGCTTTCTTTTGAACAATACAACAAATTAAAAAGAAGCTAGTAACAATCCATTTATAAATTTCATTTTGTTCACCGTAATGACAATTGAATCACTTTGGTTTTAGACACACTACATAATGGTTAACTACTGTATAAAATAATAATTAAGTATGTATATTATTGATTTAACATTCTACTAGCTTTCATTTCTAGAGAAGAGGATATGTTTTATATTCCTTGGAATGCAATTTAAATAAGCCCTATTAGTTTTCCCCTTCCCTTCTAGCTACAATCTTATATGATACTGTCTGCATCTCTGGGATAGTAGAAGAGTGACAACTGAAGGAGTCTGATAGGGAAGGATACCTTCTTATATTTTCAATGAATAAATATAATATGAATTAATCTTTTTTTCTATCAAGAGTCAGTAATGCACCTCCAAAGACAGTTCAACAATCATTATAATAAAGCAGCAAAGAATCAATTTACATCTATTGCTGGTGATAGACCTGAGAGTGATAGATAAATTACAGTGTCTGACACCAACAGGCACTCAATGTTTATTGAATGAGTAAAATATAAATATCTCTTCTTACTAATACCTTTCAAGAGATTCAAGAATAAAACAGGTATAGACATTTAAAAAACTTTTAAATACAGACTCCATGAGGAGTACTAGAAAATGGGGGATATTAAAAATGATTCCACTTAAGAATACGCAAGACTTGCTGTGACTTTTTTCAGACTCCTTTAAATTCTGTGATAGATTAAATATGAACACGTATTAATGTGTACCTTCTCCCATCTAGAGGTAGAATCTATTTCCCCATCCCTTTAATGTGGGATGGCTTTGTGACTTTCTTTGTCAATAGAATACAGTAAAAGTGACACTCTGTGGCTTCTGACCCAGGCCTCAAGAGACTGTGCAGCTTTCATCTTTGACCTCCTGAACACTGGACTGGCCACATAAAAAGTCTGAACTTCCTTCTGGAGAGGCCATGAGATTGGAAGTGCCAGGAATAACAGTCCCAACTAACTACCAAGGCATGTGAGTGAGTCTACCCTAGACCACCTGGCCTCAGCAGAGCCTCAAAATCACTGTAGCTGCATGAGTGACCTTAGGTGAGACTAGTAGCAGAACTGTTCAGCTAAGACCACTCCAAATTTCAGAATTGTGAATAACTGTTTTAAGCCATTAAATTTTGTGCATGCACGCACGTGCGCACATGTGCGCGCGCGCACACACACACACACACACACACACACACACACACGCATGCAAGCATGTATGGACACCAAGAAAGAGAACCATCACTCTGGTTTTGTCTTCTCCTTCCCAGCTCAAGTGTATCATGGCATAGCAATGTAGAAATATTTGCATTCCCTTGGGATATGGCAAGAATAGATAAAGTCACAAAAGAATTATTATAGAGCATTATGTCTTTGTGTTGAGTATGTCAGTAATCTGCCCCCCGTTTTCATTGCTTATGATATACAGGCAATGTTGACTGGAAAGATGATTTAAGAGAATAAAAACTTGCTTTCATCTAGGATACGAATTTGCCTTCCTTTTCCGTGGCTTTAGTTACAATATTACAATACTTTTTTGTGACCTTGTGATTCCACTAGTATCTGTAAAACTCATTTCATCCCAATTTTAAGAGTGCTAAAAGCAAATGCCACCCTGAAAAATCACTGAATACCCTGGTAAGTATCTAGGTGAATTGGGACCCTTTCTAAATGTAATTAACTCCTTTCCTTAACTTTTTGACTCAATTTTTCTTTAATTTCCTTTGCTTCTGAAACAGAATTCTAGTTTGCCATTTAAATTTGAGAGGAAATGTCATGGTCAGTTGGGGAGGTAAGTTACCCATGAGGAATAGGCAATTTTTATTATGCCTATATGTAGTAAATGGTTTTATTTTTCTTATTTCCCTGTTCACACTCTTTCACTTTCTCACTCTCTTTTGATCACTTGTTGCTCTCTCTTTCCTGAGAGCTCAAGAGAGACACATGGACATATCTTCTCTAGAAAGTTCAATGTAGTTGTATGAATAATTAGTGGAAAAGTTAGACTTATTACAAATATAAAATTTTAAGTATGCTGCTAAACCACTGTTTTGCTTCTAGAGTATTTTCACAGCTAATTATTATTTGTCAAGGGCTTGTCTTCATATTCTTAACATTCCGCAGGACCTACCATTTTATATATGACAGATTTATATATTTATATCTTACAATTGTTACATAATGATGCTCAACTATCTATTAACTTGGTGATATTAAGTTATTTAAGATTTTCTTTGTATTTTTAATCTACAACCTAGGTTTTCAAAACATGTAAAATAACTGCATATGTTTTAAGTCTGTTTGACCATTCTGCAGTTAAGTATTACTCCACTTAATCTCAGCAAGATGCTAATTACTAGAAAATTCTACCATACATTTTGCAAATCAATTAAAAACCTTTAGAATCTGGTTTGAATTTGTGCATAACAATTATCTCAACTCCTGGGGTGGCTCAGTGGGTTAAAGCCTCTGCCTTCAGCTCAGGTCATGATCCCAGGGTTGTGGGATTGAGCCCCACATTGGGCTCTCTGCCCGGCAGGGAGCCTGCTTCCTCCTCTCTCTCTGCCTGCCTCTCTGCCTACTTGTGATCTTTCTCTGTCAAATAAATAAATAAAAATCTTAAAAAAAAAAGAATTATCTCAATTCCTGTGAAAGTGTCCCTTTTCAACTGATATTTCCAACTTATAGAACTCCTCTTTGTTTGGGGCACCTGGGTGGCTCAGTCAGTTAAGTGTCTGCCTTCGGCTCGGGTCATAATCTCAGGGTCCTGGGATCAAGCTCTGAGTTGTGAGTTGTAGCTTGAGTCCTGGGACTGAGTCCTACAAAAGCACAGGGCTCCCTGCTCGGTGGGGAATGTGATTCTCCCCTTCCCTGCCCCACCCCTCGCTCGTGCTCTCCCTACCTCTCTCTCTCAAATAAATAATCTTTAAAAAAAACCCTGATTCTGGGGCGCCTGGGTGGTTCAGTGGGTTAAAGCCTCTGCCTTCGGCTCAGGTCATGATCCCAGGATCCTGGGATCGAGCCCCGCATCGGGTTCTCTGCTCAGCAGGGAGCCTGCTTCCTCCTCTCTCTCTCTGCCTGCCTCTCTGCCTACTTGAAATCTCTGTCTGTCAAATAAATAAATAAGTAAAATCTTTTAAAAAAAAAACAAAACCCTGATTCTTTGTTTAATGAAACACACATACACACACACACACACACACACACCCCTTTGCTTAGAGTGGGAAAGAGGACAATGATAAAAAAAAACAAAAGGAAATTGCGTCCATTCACCTGATTTTTCACTCAGATCTTATCAATGATACACTCTCTTCTGGATCCTGACTTGAGCCATTTTGGGTAAATATTTGCTAATGCCAAGAGTGTACTGAGGATGACAAGGATAGAAGACAAGCATTTTCTTTAGGGATCATTCACTGTTAGAGCAGATGGATAATCATGAGCCAACTGCTTAAATTAATGCTTTTGGAAAGCAAACCACATTATATACAGTGGTATTTCTTCACCCATCTTTTTTCATCTGTAAATTCAGCATAATCCTAAATAACCTATAATGGAGTAAACATGTAATCCACTTAATAAATGGGTATAGTATCCTTATAATGTGATGGGGTATATGAAGTATAAATTTATGTATATTTTCCTCTGTTTTTTTTTTTTTTTTTTTTTTTTAACAGAGGAAATGGTACCACCCAGCAGGATAGGGTCTCCAGATAGAATTAAGTTCTGCTACAAAAAATAAACAAAATTAAATTTATGTATCTGAGTTTGTGAATTTCAGACTCATACCTATTATATACGTCAAGAGTCTAATATTCCTGAGTTCTTTTAAACGTGAAAACCAAAATTAAAGGAATAAACAAATAAAATAGTATGTCAAAAGAAGTTATCATATACATCTCTCCATACCAAGGAGGTCAATACAATTGCCAGGTCACCTGTGTCCTCTTCTTAGGCTATTATTTAAATATAAATTATTCTGCTTTCAGAAAATAACACAGGCTATGGTCTGGCTAGTATCTAATGAAATTCAAGTGAATTCTAATTTTGAACCTGCAAATTCTTCTAGTATTTGGCTTTTTTAAAAACCCAATGCATTTGAAAGTCGGTATCAAGAAAGGAAAGGAAGTACTATATTGTTTTAAGTCAGAATTTAGTAACCCCTTTTACCCTTTAGAGAACTTTGGACCTTTTGTAGAGACCTCTTTGGAAGATCTACTCTAATCATAATTGAAAATCTGACTACATTTTTCCAGGCTACAATGCCTTATTGCCATGGTTATAGGTAAGGAAACATAGAAAGTAGAAAGGACTGGAATAATTCTGACTGCTGACAAATATTTTTGTCCACTGATAGATTTTTTTGGTAACCTACATATAAGGTTCTTAAATCCTTTTGGTTGGGTTAAAAAACCAGTTGTCTTAATGCAGCAAGCAAGGTGTTACTAGTTTCTCTTTCTTCTAAGTATATGTACTATTCAGAAAATGAAAAGAGTCAGTGGGTTATAAATGCAAACAAAGCATAAAGCAAAAACTAAAAGCAAACTGATTAAACATATTTTAATCTTGTAGTACCAAGGAACTATAAGTATAGAATCTTAGTGGAGGCTTGAATCTATACATAGATGCAACTTTCTTTATTCAGTGTTTTGGAGATAGATCTACTTAGATAGAAATCAACCACAAAGGAAAAGTCAATTTAGTTTATCTTTACTTTTGACTTTGAGAGAGAGTTTCTGGCTAGCACAGCATCTTTTTCAATTTGTTTCAGTACAATGTGTAACAGATACACTTGATTAATGAACTGATTAGCAACTTCTTTAATTGCTTTCCAGTACTTTTTTTACATTATCAAAGCTGCAGCAAATTTTTATAGTTACTATTCTTTAACTATGGTACTCTAAAAACTTTAAAAACAAAGTATGAGAAATGCATAATTTCAAAATAGGTTCCTAAGACTTCTATCACATATAAATCCTGTATCTTTCATTTCTCTAAAAGATGTACATGTTAAGGGATCATGAAGGTGTATGTGAATGAGCACTTTACACACAGCTATAACAACCAGAATTATTACCAGGGGAGAAAAACTTCTACAAAAACATAATAGTTAAAATTACACAAAACAATACAAAGAATATTCTGGGTGTTATTTATAACCCAGTAATCTTTAAGCCATTATTATATACAGAAATGAAATATTGAATAATTTAATACAAAGACAAGCCAGGATAGATACTGGATTTGACCATCTACATTAGTTAGCTATTGCTGCCTAACAATTTACCCTAAAATTCAGTGTTTAAAAATAAACATTTATATGGAGCACTGGGTGTGGTGCAAAAACAATGAACACTGTTACGCTGACAATAAACAAATAAAAAAATAAACATTTATTATCACACAGTTTCTACATGGCACAAGGTCTTCTATGTGGTTGCAGTCAAGCCATTGGCCAAGGCTTTGATTTTATCTAAAGGCTCAACCACCCTGAGAGAGTGAGGCAGGATATTCTCCCAATCTCACATCCTTGCTGGCAGTCATCAATTCCTGGGCACATGGGCCTTTCTGTAGATTGCCTAAGTGTCCTCACAATATGGCAGTTGGTAATCCATGAGAGAGAGAACACACGTGATAGAAGCCAGATGTTTTTGTAACCTAATCTCAGAAGTGACATCCCATCAGATTTTCTGTATTCTCTTGTAGAAGCAAATCATTAAGGCTGAGCTCACATTCAAAAGACATAAATACCAGGAGGTAGGGATCACAAGTGACCACCGTAGAGGCTTTTTATCACAAACACTAACCTTTTCAAATTAAGCTAAGAAATCAACTTACATAAACTTGAGTCTTACAATTGCATAACCTAAGTGGTCTCAGTACCTTCCATTTATCCATTTATGATTGCTCAATAGATCATTCAATATCAAGTGTGTTTCTGAAATTCTACTGCTCAAAAAGCTTTAATCCTATATCCCCACTGCATATAGGATGCTGTTTAAACTCCCCAGACAATTTTCTGGTCTTTCATGGTCTGACTTCTTACTCTAGTTGCATTGTACTACTTGTAAACATTGCACATTTTTCCACCTTCACGTTGCCTCTCTCTGAAATATATTCCACCCCACATCTACTTTCCTCTCCTCCTATTCCATTTTACCTGTCCAAGTTAAACCCATTCATTTGGGGCTGGGTTCAAATACTTTTTCTGCCACGAATGCTTCTAAGAGGTCCCTAGTAAAATTCAATCCCTCCTTCTTCCATATTTCCATATAATTTAATTTTTACTTCTATTATAGACTCAAGAATATGCATCATATTAAAATTATTTGCATGTATATTTGTCTCCTCCAATGAACTGTATGCTCCTTGAACACAGGGATCATGACTTATTCAACTTTATTTTTCAAATGTTACAGCACCTAGCACAGTGCCTTGCTTATAATTCAGCAGTAAATTTATTTTATCCTTAATCACTTGTGTATAATTTTTTATAATTTTTGTATAATGAAGGTCTCTTTTGGATTCCACTCAATCTGATGACATATTCCTTGGCAGCAGTGTTTTATAAGGTTGCAGGATATGTGATTTTCAATCCAATATTTAAACATCCTTGAAAAATGTGAAAGAGTGGGCTACTGGATTTATGGGGAAAAGAATGTAAAGCAAGATGCCACTGAAAAAAGAGTAAATGATCTAGTGTAAAAATTCTACAAACAGGTATTCCTAGTGTAGAATATTTGAAGGCCTTGTTAATTTAATATACTCTGGTATAAGTATCAAATGGCTACTTGTCTTTTAGGATATTTGTCATACCTCCACAATATTTTATTTAAAAAATAGCTGACCAAAATGTTGAGAATAATTTTCACTTAATTATATTAAGATCAGACCAATAGAATTTTTTTTTAATTAAAAAGCCAACTCGGGGGCACCTGGGTGGCCTCTGCCTTCGGCTCAGGTCATGGTCTCAGGGTCCTGGGATCGAGCCCCGCATCGGGCTCTCTGCTCAGCAGGGAGCCTGCTTCCTCCCTCTCTCTCTGCCTGCCTCTCTGCCTGCTTGTGATCTCTGTCTGTCAAATAAATAAAAATAAAATATTTAAAAAAAAAGCCAACTCAATATTTTTATTCTAAAGAGCCAGAAGTGCTTATGTAACTTCATAAATTGATAACACATATGAGTATTTTGATGACTGGCATTCTTATTTGTGAAAAGTTTTATATTGATTTCTCCCAACTCACTTCTCCTCTCCTTCTTCCAATGTCCTCCATGTTATTCCTTATGCTCCACAAATAGGCAAAACCATATGATAACTGACTCTCTCGGCTTGACTTATTTTACTCAGCGTAATCTCCTCCAGTCCTATCCATGTTGATAAAAAAGTTGGGCATTCATCCTTTCTGATGGAGGCATAATACTCCATTGTATATATGGACCATATCTTCTTTCTCTATTCATCTGCTGAAGGGCATCTTGGCTCTTTCCACAGTTTGGTGACTGTGGTCATTGCTGCTATGAACATTGGGGTACAGATGACCCTACTTTTCACTACATCTGTATCTTTGGGGTAAATACCCAGTAGTGCAATTGCAGGGTCATTTTTTTTTATTTTTAAGTTATTTTTAAGTTCTTAAGGAATCTCCACACTGTTCTCCAAAGTGGCTGCACCAACTTGCATGCCCACCAACAGTGTAAGAGGGTTCCCCTTTCTCCACATCCTCTCCAGCACACGTTGTTTCCTGTCTTGCTAATTTTGGCCATTCTAACTGGTGTCAGGTGGTATCTCAATGTGGTTTTGATTTGAATTTCCCTGATGGCTAATGATGATGAACATAAACTTGAAAAAAAAAAGTTTTATATTGAGTATCAAGGTAAAAATTGTATCAAGTTTTCAAAGCAATTTGTTTTGTCTCTGTCCCTAAAATGCCACATATTGTAATAGCTAAGCCTTAGTTTCCATTGGTACATTTTAAAACTTATCCTCTTTATAATCCATTTAGCTGTATTTTCCTAATTCCTCATTTACTAAACTTGAATTTCTTGGTAGTACAAGTTTTTTATTTGCATGGCAGCTATATGAAATGTAAAGCAATGATCTCATTTAGATAGTGCTTTCCCTAAAGATGCAAAAGAAATTAGAATGAATATTCTATTCTCTGCTGTTTGTGTAAATTATGTTTACCTACATTATCATGTATAGAGACCATAGCCTTTTAATCATTTTCTACTATTTTCTTATTTTTGGTAACATAAAGTACTGGAAGTGCTAATTAACAGTAATCAATATATCAGTAAATATCAAATTATATTGTATACTTTGTTTTTTAAAGATATAAAGCTAGATAATAGTGACCTTGGGCATTATCCATTCCTTATGGACTGCCAACTAGGAAAAAGTATTACATTAATGATAAATTTCCTGAATTTGATTATTTTACTGTGGTTACCTAAGAGAATAGTCTTGTTCTTAGAAAAGAGCCACTGAAGTACTAAGGAGTAAAGGGGCATAACAAAACAAATGTGGCCAAAATTTTAAATCAGTGAATCTCAGTAGAGTATACAGGAATTTTCAGTATTATTCTTGCAAAATTTCTTTTTTACATTTTTACATTACATTTTTACAACTTTACATTTGAAGTTACTGCAAATACAAAATTAGGGGGAAAAAGATGTGTTTGGGGAACCAAATCTATATGACTTGTCCACTAAACATAAAAATTTACTAATTACATATTTAATATGGTAGGTCAAACCAAACATTTCCATGTCTTGCCTCAATCGCTGGACTAGCTCACTCTACAGTCAGTCAACTGTCATGTCCTCAGGACAACTGCACAGTCTATGGAGAGGCTCCTCCTCCTCCTCATGAGTAGGAACTAATACCTTAAGATAGATGTTATTTATGCTAAGTGGGGTGGGGGGATATTGACCAGTTTGTTTCTATAGTATGCTAGTGAATTTTACTTTACTTATAATGATTATATACATTTCTTCAAAGAGGACCACAAGAGAAAAACAGTACAGTTAAAGTTGCCTGTACTTTGGATTTTAGATTTGCTTTTTGCATTTTGTTGACTTAATTCTAACATTTCCAGATTTTTCATATTTGCCTGCTAGCAGAGCCACTTCATTTGCTTCAAATCACCAACTGGCCCAGTGTAGGGGAAAAGCCTCTTTCTGGGTATGACACTTGGCCATGATTCAAGACAGAATTAGATTTAGTGACAGCTACGATTTGGCCCAGACTAGAATGCAAAATTAAATGTAGGAGTTTTGAAACTTACCAAACTGCCTCTGCCTACACCCAGAAAAAATGTTCCAAAGTGTTCAGGCTAGCTTTTCAGAAATATTGCAGTTGTAAAATCTGTGACACTAGTAATAGCTGTGCCCAACATAGGTTTTATTTTAGTAAGTTGTTTACCTATGCCAATGTTTAAGTGTACTGTGCAAAAAGATGTGGATAATAGTTCTCTTTATAGAAAAATCAATGCACCCAAATAGTCATAAAATATAACAGTGTGTACACGTAATGCATTATGCAAGTACAAATAGATCTACATTGGGCCAGATGTGATCTAATCATTCTGGACATTCTGTTTAGCTATATGATATTAAAACATGCCGAACAGGCTATTTTCCTCAGACTAAAGCCATACATTTCATATTACTACTAGCAAATGATATTTGACATGTAATTTTAAAATGAAGTTACTCTAATCTAAAGTAATTGTACAACAACAGAGATAAGTACTGAAACCTTTCATAAGACAAAACAGATTTTAAAATTCTAGAGAGTTTTAGTTAAAAGTAATTAGAAATGCAATTTAGAACACTTAAAATGTATTTTTTCAATGGTTAATTACATTAGAACAGCTATTGTTCCAAACGGTGATGGACTAATAAATTGTGATAATTACTGCTCTAAAAATTAGACTGCAACATTTTAATAAGCAGTCTATATGACTAGAGAAGCCTAGTTTTTCAAACCTTGGTAGTTTATTTCAGTAAAGTACTGTGTTGGTATATACATGGATGCATATAGATACACTCATATAAATAAATAAACATTATGTGTATGTATGCATATATGCATTTAATAGTGGTCTTGTAAAACAGAATGGAACTCTAAAAAGAATTTTAGGGGCACCTAGGTGGCTCAACCAAATAGCCACCCAGGTGCCCCAGGTATTACTCTTTAAATAATTGGTAGAATTTGCCTATGAAGCTGTCTGGTCCAAGACTTTTGTTTGTTGAGAGGATTTGTTTTGTTTTGTTATGGATTCAATTTCTTTGTTGCTTATCACTGTGTCCAAGTTTTCTATTTCTTCCTGCTTCAGTTTTGGTAGTTTATATGTCTCCAAGAATTTAACCATTTTTTCCAGATTAGCCAGTTTGTTGGCATATAGTTTTTTTGTAATATTCTCTTATAGTTGTTTGCATTTCTATAGTGGTTATTTCTCCTCTCCCATCTGTGATTTTGTATATTTGAGTCCTTTTTCCTTTTTTCTTGCAGAGTCTGGCTAGAGATTTATCAATTTTGTTGATTTTTTTCAAAGAACTAGCTCCTGTTTCTATCCATCCGTTCTATTGTTTTTTGTTTTGTTCTAGTTTTTTTTTAATATTTTATTTATTTATTTGACAGAGAGAGGTCACAAGTAGGCAGAGAGGCAGGCAGAGAGAGAGGGAGAAACAGGCTCCCCACTGAGCAGAGAGCCCGATGCGGGGCTCGATCCCAGGACCCTGAGACCATGACCTGAGCCGAAGGCAGAGGCTTAAACCACTGAGCCACCCAGGTGCCCCTTGTTTTAGTTTTTATGTCATTTATTTCCACTCTCATCTTTATTATTTCCTTCCTTGAGCTGGTTTGAGATTTTGTTTTTCTTTTTACAGCTCCTTTAGGTGTAAGGACAGGCTGTGTATTTGAGATTTTTCTTGCTTCTTGAGGTAGGCCTCTATTTCTATAAACTTCCCTCTTAGAACTGCTTTTGCTGCATCCCAAAGGTTTTAGACCACTGTGGTTCCATTTTTGTTTGTCTCCATGTATTTTTAATTTCTTCTTTGATTTCTTGGTTGACCCAAGCAGTGATTAGCAGCATGTCATTTAACCTCCATGTATTTGTGGTCTTCTCTAACTTTTTCTTGCGATTGATTTCTAGTTTCATAGTGTTGGGATAAAAAAAGATGCATAGTATGATTTTGATCTTTCTGAGTCTGATTCTTGTCTTGTGGCCTAATACATGATGTATTCTACAGAATGTTCCATGTGCACTTGAAAAAAATGTGTTTTCTGCTGTATTATGATCAATGTTCTTAATATAGCTGTTAAATCCATCTTATCCAGTTTGTCATTCAAAGCCACTCTTTCCTTGTTGATTTTCTGCTTGGATGATCTTCCCATTGATGTAAATGGGGTGTTAAAGTCCACTATTACCATTGTATTATCTTTGATCAGTTCCTTTATGCTTGTTAACAACTGTTGTATGCATTTTGGTGCTCCCATGTTGGGTACATAAATATTTGCAATTGTTATATCTTCTTGTTCAACTGTACAGTTTATGATTATATAGTGTCCTTGTCTCTTTCTATAACCATTGTTTTAAAGTCTATATTGTCCAATATAAGTATGGCTATGCAGCATTCTTTTGACATTCATTTGCATAACTTTTTCTTTATTCCCTCACTTTCAATCAGCAGGTATCTTTAGGTCTGAAATGAGCCTCTTGTAGGCAGCATATAGATGGGTCTTGTTTTTTCATACACCCTGTCACCCTATGTCTTTTGATTGGAGCATTTAGTCTACTCACATTCAAAGTAATTATTGATAGATATGTATTTATTGACTTTTTTAACTTGTTTTGTGGTTGTTTCTATATTTTTTCTGTGATCTTTTCTTCTTTTACTCTCTTTCATGGTTTGCTGGTTTTCTTTAGTGATATACTTGGGATTCTTTACACTTTATTCTTTGTTTTTCTCTTACTGGCTTTTGATTTGTGGTTACCATTAAGTTTATATATAACATCCTCTGCATATAGCACTCTATAAAAAGTTGTGATTGCTTAAGCTTGACCACATTCTTTACCTCTCTCCCCTGCCATGTTTTAGGTATATGGTGTCATATTTTACATCATTTTATTTTATGAATCCCTTGACTTATTTTTACATACTTAGTTTTCATATTGTCACTTCTGGTCTTTCCTTTCCACAGGGCTCCCTTTAATATTTCTTCCAGGGCTGGCTTAGTGGTCATGAACTCCTTGTCTAAGGAACTCTTTATCTTTCCTTCTATTCTGAATGATAGCCTTGTTGGATAGTCTTCTTGACTGCAGATTTTCCTCTCAGTACTTTGACTATATCATGCCACTCCCTCCTGATCTGCAACGGTTCTGCTAAAAAACCTACTGATAGCTGTATGGAGCTTCCCTTGTATGTAACTATCTTCTTTCCTCTTATTGATTTTTTTTTTCTTTATCACTACTTCTTGCCATTTTTATTACTATGTATCTTGGTGTGGAACTCCTTGAGTTAATTTTTTGAGGGAATCCCTGTACTTCCTAGGTCTGGATATTCCTTCCTTTCCCAGGTAAGGGAAGTTTTCATGTAGCATTTATTAAATAAATTTTCTTCCCCTTCTTTTTCTGGGATCCCTATAGTGTGAATGTTATTACACTTGATGGAATTGCTGAGTTCCCTATGACTATCCTAGATTTGCATAATTATTTGTCCTCTCATTTGCTCAGCTTGGTCATTTTCCATTAATCTGACTTCCAGGTTATTAATTCATTCCTTTGCTTCATCTAGACTGCGATTTATTCCATCAAGTGTATTTTTAATTGCATTTATTATGTTCTTCATCTCTGATTGGTTCTTTTTTCTCTCTTTGTTAAGGGTCTCACTGATGTCCTCTACTCTTCTCAAGTCCAGTGAGTATCTTTAAATTACTTTAAATTCCCTACTAGGCATATTACTTTTATCTGTTCCATTTAGGTCACTTTCTTCCTGTGGTTTGGGATCTATTTCTCTGTCTCCTTATTTTGTCTTACTCTCTCTGTCTGTTTCTATGTGTTAGGAAAGTCAGCTGCATCTCCTGCCCATGAAGGTAACGGCCTTATGAAGAAGAGGTTCTGAGATTCAGTGCACACTGCATCTGTACTGCACTGCACTGCAGGAACACTTGCAGTGCAGTGTCCCCTGTTTCTCAGGATCTGGCCTTGCAGGGAGTAACTCCTGTTAAGTTGTGTGTGCCCTATTTTGTTTTTGTCACTCTTCCCTTCAGTCCAGTTGTCTGCAGTGGCTCTCTTTGCCTATTGAGGGCAGTGCTTGGTCCCTGGCAGGGGTAGGGTGTGTTTTATCAAGGTACATGCTGGTAGGCTTGCTAATGAGGCCTGCAACAGCTGCTCTAGGGATGGGGGCCATCCTAAAAGGATCCCCAAAAAGCATGTGTGCTGTACTTTAAAGGCATACTTCAGGCTTCTGAAGCACCCAACACTGCCACCAGGGCTGAGGCCCCACAAAAGACATGGGTTAAGAGACAGTGCTGGTAAGGTTTTAGCTGGTCTTCAGGGGTAGGGGCCCTGTAGCACTGGGACTGAAACAAGTATGACTAGGGATAGGAGCTCCAGTGATGGGAGGGGAGGGTGCTTCTTGCAAGCAAGTTCATTAGTGAGTGTAGGTGCTCTTCTGGCTACCCATGTTTATGCTGGGGGGTGGGGGAGGGAAATAGTGCCTGCCAGCTCCTTTGTTCCTGGAGGGGTCTCTCTGAGATCCCAGTCTTTCTGGGACATGCTCTGTGATAAGTAAATCACTCTCATCCTGTGTGCCCCAGGCATTTTTCAAACTGCTAGCTCTAAGCTATACCTGCAGGGGTTCTGCTCTCTCCTTAAGGCCAGGGACTTTGCTTCCTAATGGCCTCAGAGCTCTCCCAGAGCACAGCCAGATAATTTTTAGAATTTCAGGTTTTAAGTTCCACTATTTGTAAGAACTCATGAAATTCAGTCCCTCTTGCTTTCAAAGCCAAATGTTATGGTTGTTCATCCTCCCTGTGTGGGGTCCCTAACTTGGTCATCTGTTTCTTGCCCTTCATTGCATCCTCTGCTCTCTCCAATCTGTGGATGGCACAGTTTGTTTGGGTCTCAAATTGTGTCTCTACCTTTCCTACCTTCTTTGATGCAGCCTCTACCTTTCATTGTGGAGTTCATTCTGCCAGTCTTTGTGTCATTTTCTGGGTTATTTATGCTGATGTGTTATCTAGTTGTATCTGTGGGATGAGGTGAGCTTACCGTCCTCCTACTCCACCATTTCCCCTTCCAGAAATTCCATATGATTGAGTCTCAAATATTACTTCTTCTGCTGGGAACATTTGCCTTTCATCTCCTCTCTTCCTGTTTCACTCTATTGTTCTTTTACATATCAATTTAGAACATTCTAGGAAGTACTTTCTAATGGCTAAAGTCAGAGTTAGGTGACATTTCTTTGTATTTCGTTAATACTCAATAGTACTTCCACGTCAAGCACTTAACACAATTCTTTTTAATTTCCAATTTACTTATCTATACCTGCCTCCCATGTAAAGGCAGAGATAATATATTTAACCACTATTTCTCAGAACTTTTTCTGCTTTATCTCTAAGCACTTAGCCCAGTGCTTAGCACATAGCCCAATAAATATTTTTTGAATGACTCAACCTCCTTCCTGTGACACCTTTCTCTTCTCTCTTCCAAGTAAGCATGCTATGAGCAGTTCCTTATCTTCTTTTCCTCACTGATAGTTCAATTAGTGTGATTTTGGGAAATGTATCACACCTGTATAACTTGAATAAAGCCCAGTTACTCCTGTAGTTCCCTACTGGCATGGAGCTGCATGCAAGTAAAAATCAATCCAAATAAAACATGATTGGAAAACCATGTTACTGAATTCTCTCTGAGGACACCAAAGAAGGGCTCCATTTCTAATGTGCAACAAAATTGAAAAAAAAAATCCATTATTTTTCTGACTCAACCTTTCATATTCAAGGTAGCACATTCCTAGTGTTTCTTCCCCCTTTGCAGTGTCTACCCTATACAACAACAAAAAGCAAATAAATAGCTGTCTTCCTGCCAAAACTAATTCAAGCTCTGTAGTTTACTATTTTCTCACTATATCTTCTTTTTATAGTGTGACTCAGCTTAGCCTAACATATTTCAACTTTCCTATTTAGTACACACACACACACATATATGTATATGTATATGTATATGTATATGGGTATGTATATGTATATAGGATAGCCTGGGAACTCAAGAAACCGACAAGAACCCCCTTTCCTTTGGAAGAGATATGTATACACACACTCTCATATATACATATATTTATTCATCTACCTTTCATATTTGTATGTCTCCTCTTTTCAAAATTTTTTCTGGCAGCATATCTCCATCCTCCCTCTCTTGTTTTCTTTTGATCTCTAGTCAATAACTGACCTCAATTATAATATAGTAATCCCATTATAAAACTCCACTGACAAAAAATAAGGGAACCAAAAGTTCACAAGTTTTAAAATTCAATTAGGTTTGATGAAGAACGTGTGTTTAAAAATGCTTATGAGTCAACAAAATGTTTGAGTCCTAGTCTGAGACTTCACAATCTCAATCTACTTCTTCATCCTCTTATAATTAAACCTGTTTTTCCTTAGGTTCCACCATTCATGCCAACAATACTCTTATTCAATGTTATTGTTTTAATTATTAGTATCACAATGTGTTTGCTACTATTCCTCTGCAAATGTATAGGATTTTAGGGACATTATTGGCTATCCTGGGGGAAGCCCAAGAACCATTTTTAATATTGCTTTTGTGGCAAAACACTTTCTGGATTCCAAACAACTGACATCTGAACAAAGTTTTCCTACTTGAATAATCAGGATTCAAATAGTAATATACCCTACATCTGCCTACAAGCCATTTGTAAGATGGGGACTGCCTGTATTTGAAAGACACATGCTTGTATGTGGTCTTAAACATGGAAATGTACATATATTAAGATAATGAGGTTCCACACCTGAATTTTCCTTCCTAGTTTTCAATTACATTCTTCCATTCAAACAGATTAGACTCATGTAAATCCTTAAGAAAATTTTGTCACCATAACAGATGTTCTATTTTTTTTTATCTTTTTAGAAAATTTTCAACATGTGAACCAACAGTTAAGCATTCAGCTTACAGAAACCTCTCAGTAATTACAGAACCAAGTGGATATACAGGAACAGGTATTTTGTTTCCAAAATTCTATCTAATACATTAAATTTTTTTTCTTTCACTAGCAATGGACCTAATCAACATACTACTTTTGACTGTCACTATGATGAGGGAGCAGAAGGCTGGCTGAGGACAAAGCAAAAGGCTGACACCCCGCAATCCCCCCTCATCCCCACCACTCCTGGGTGGGACAAATGTGACATTCCTTAGGAACTCCCAAACTATCTTGATGTTAATGGCTTGCTAAAAGGGAAAGACTGACTACCTTGATCAAGCTGCAAGACCTCTGGTATCTCAGCACCTTGTAGGTCCTCTTTAGCATATGAAAGCTCTGTTGAAACCTCCCTTTCCCTCACCTTCCCCCAACTGCAGGTTACATAACCTGCCATCCTTTACAACCCCGGGCAGCATCTCTTCCTGCCCATAGGTCCTGTCCACGTGCTTTTAATAAACCACCTTTTTGCACCAGAGATGTCTTAAGAATTCTTTCTTAGCCGTCGGCTCCGGACCTCACCCCACCGAGCCTCACCTATGTTCTAGAACTTCATCAACTACCTAACAGCACAAATTAGTGTAGAGGCAATAGAGGGCAAAATTGTTAGTGACTATTTCCAGGGTTAGTGATTTTAAAGCCAAGAGTAACTGAAGAATTGGTCAATCAGTGAATGAGGAGTATTCTTGGGTATAGTGTTAAAGTGACTGACAGCAGAGGGGTGCCTGGGTGGCTTAGTTGGTTGTGTCCAACTCTTGATTTTGGCTCAGGTCATGACTTCAGGGCTGTGAGATCAAGTTGTGCATTGGGCTGTGTGATAAGTGGGGAGTCTGCTTGAGATTCTCTCTCTCCTTCTCCTACTGACCCCGCCCTGGCCTCTCAAATAAATACATAAATAAATAAATATTTTAAAAAATGACTGATAGTAGAGTCATGATTGGATAGGGATAGAAATGAGAGCAAGAGGGAAAACAAATGGGACAAAGCCTTGTAGAACACCACATGGAAAAACACAAGTACAGTGGGTATGATGGGCTATGAAAGATGGAAGGAGAGGTGGCTGTGTTCAAGTATGAGAATTTTATAGAGTACTTAGAGGTACAGCAGTTTTAACTGGTAAAATCTAAATAGGTGGTCACTAGATCTAGGGGATCAATGAAAGGCTTGAGTCAAAGTTGGCTTCAAGGGTTTTTAAACTAGGTGATGAGGTGCTTTAGTAAGAGACAGAGGATGAAGAAGGAGTAACATGCTTTGGAGGGAAGACTACTCAACACTGTGCTGGAATGGACACTAAAGATGGTATAAGATTCAATGTCGAGGGCACCTGGGTGGCTCAGTGGATTAAAGCCTCTGCCTTCGGCTCGGGTCATGATCCCAAGGTCCTGGGATCGAACCCCACATCGGGCTCTCTGCTAGGCAGGGAGCCTGCTTCCCTTCCTCTCTCTGCCTACTTGTGATCTCTCTCTCTGTCAAATAAATAAATAAAATCTTTAAAAAAAAAGATTCAATGTCGATTTTTAGCTTTTTGTTAATAAGTGAAAAATGGATGTGATAATATTGGTTTTTGTTTTGCATTCTTCTTCTCAAGTGGCCTACTCAACTTTTCCATTCCCATGAATTCAATGAGAAGGTATTGTTATTTTAAAATCTCAACAGAGGCATTTACCCTTTTGTTTGATGTGTTACTTTAACCATTCAAATCCCTCATGTTCAAGGTCACAGTCATCTATATAAAGTAACCTCTGCATGACTGTTTCAGAGACATTTGTGGAGTCTCTGATCTGCTCAAAGGAATAAAAGTTTTCTCACAGAAAACTACACTTGAGGTCATTTTTATTAGGAAACAGGTCTGATAAGACTCCACTGAAACTAAGTTAACCTACCATACCTGGGGACAGTTGTGAAAAGATGATGATGAACTTTTTTGGGCAAAGGGATTTCTAGAGGCCTGGGGTTTGATGACACTGATCAAAATCAGTTTTATATATTTGAAAGAGGAAATAAGAAGCATTTTTCATGTATAGCAGTCGTGCAAATTAGGCCTACAGTCAAGGGACATACATGAAACCAAGCCATGGGCAAAAGTTTCTTTCTTTCTTTCTTTTTTTTAAAAGATATTATTTATTTATTTGACAGACAGAGAGAGATCACAAGTAGGCACAGAGGCAGGCAGAGGCAGAGGGGGAAGCAGGCTCCCTGCTGAGCAGAGAGCCTGATGTGGAACTAGATCCTAGGACCCTGAGATCATGACCTGAGCCAAAGGCAGAGGCTTAACCAACTGAGCCACCCAGGCACCCTGGCAAAAGAGTTTCTAACAAAATATTCAACATGTATTCCAGAGCACTGGGAGTTTGCCTAAGCCCAGACACTCTCTGTAACATCATTGTCAAATGGGCAAAAGCTGATGAAACAGTAGTGGAACATAATATGTGAGCTGGAATATTATAGCTCTTTCATATGTTTGTTTTTCCTAATCAATTTGTAAGACTGATATCTAAAGTAGAAAGAATATAATTTTATATTCTTTGATATCCTGATATTACACTTTAACACCACCTTTGTTTGCCTGTTTGTTTCTTTTGTTCATTTACCTATTAATTTATTCAAACATTTCTGAGGGGCCTATGAATTTTCAAGTGACATACTTAATGCGTTATCTACAAACTTGAATAAGACATTGTGACCCTGGAGAATTCATTGTGTAATATGAGAGACAAGTAGGTAAAGAAACCAACATAAAGCACTGTGGGAATTCAATGAAGGCAATGAGCTGAAAGTATCCTGGGAAGACTGAGGAGGTATATTCAGTGCTTCTGGTTCTAGGGACAAAATGAGTTTAAAAGGATGAGCAGGAGTAAATCAAGTGAAAATAATAAGGGAAAGCAGTCCATGAAGAATGCCACAGTGAACAAAATTATGAAACTTGGGTGGGTGTGTTGGTAAACAAGACTGGAAGTTCGAAGTACTGTTTAAAAGACTGCTGTAGTAGTTTTGATTTATAGAAAAATAAGAATCAAGATTCATGCTCAGTTCCAAGCCAAAGTGACTGGCTAGATAGTGGTACTGCCTATGAAGAATCAAAAAATGAAGAGATTTTAGAGAAAAAAAGCAGAGTTAAGATTTGGACAAGTTGAATTGAAGATGCCTGTGAGATATCCAAGTAGAAATGTCTAGCAGTCATTTGACTATGCAAGTCTGAAGTTCCAGATAGAACTGTGGGCTTCAGCTACAGAGTTGGGAAGATCTGCATGATAGTTAAAAACATAAGAGTGGGTAAGTTCACACAAAGAGAATCTTAAGTAGAGTGAGCAGAGCAAGGGCTAAGGGTGAAAGCTGGTCAATGAGAACATTTCACACGCAGGGAGAAAAGGAAACATCAATGACAGATGAGAAACAAGAGGGTAACAGAAAAAGGGTGGTGTCACAAAAACAAGTCTGAAGTACAATTTTGTAAAGAAATACAAAAACAACTATGAAGATGGTAGAGATTCTGAATTTTTTTTCTGGAATAATGTTCTAATGGAATTATGGCAATCATACATTATCTTAATTATCTCTACGTCTCTCTTTCCAGATCAGTATCTGGATCACTGTAAATTCTCAGTGGATATTTATTGAATGAATGAATGAATTTTGTTAATGGAAGACTGCATATTGTTAAGTAAAATATAAAGGCATGTGGACACAGAAATCACTTAAGCCTTTTTATTATGGCACCTAGGATACTGTCATGTTGGCAGTCAAATGGCCAATGAAGATAATGGTAATTATCCAATCTGGGGGAGATTTCTCAGGTATGCAAAATATTCATCACAGCACTTGAAATGGGCAAATTGTAGAGTTCATGCATATTAATCATTAATTCAACAAATACTGAACAATTACTGTTAATATTTGCCAGACTATTCAAGGCACTGGGGAGTCTTTGGATGATTAGAAGAGTCAAAACTTTCTTCTTTCATGGAGTTTATATTTCAGTGGGGGAGGAAGACACAGACAATAAATGAGTAATTAGACAGCAGGTAGTGATAAATGCTATGAGGAAAATGAAGTAGGATAAAGGGGCAAAAGTGGAGGTAGGTACTAGTTTATGGTTTACACTAAGATACAGTTATTTATTATTTTTAACATAAAGAAGATTAGAAATTTTATGAAAAATAATATAGAAAATGAATTTAAGAACTAAATAATATTGTATAAATTATAATATTAGTAATAGCTTAAAATATTTTTAAGTAACTTAGAAAACAGAAATGAAATGGGTAAAAAAAAGCAAAAGGAAGCATTAGCAAGTATATTTTGAATGAATAAATATGGATTGATAATTGCTTCAAATTTATTTGAATGAGTTCTGCCTCTAGATCTTTTTCTTTCTTTCTTCCTTTCTTTTTGTTTTTTTTAAAATATTGCCCAAACGGGGAGTGTAGCTATTGGACAAGAGAAACTATGTCCACAGAACTTTCACGAAGTGAACTCTGGGAGTAGGAGAAGTAGCGGAAATAATTTCCCTTGGCAGTGTGTATTATTATCATTACTGTCATCCTTTGGCTAATTGGAATTCCAAAGGACAAACATAACCACTTAAATAAAATTATGAATTGGAATTGATATGAATGAGATGTTCAGTCCACTTAATCTTGGTCATTATCTTGGGCCTGTATCCAAGGTTAGTTAGAATTCTTTCAAATGCATTTAAAATTTATTTTATTTAAATTCAACTTAAGTAACATACTGTATTATTAGTTTCAGAGGTAGTCTTTAGTGATTCATCACTTGCATACAACACCCGGTGCTCATCACTTCAAGTGCTCTCCTCAATTCCCATCATCCATTATCCCATCTTCCCAACCACCTCCTCTCGAGCAACCCTCAGTTTGTTTCCTGGAGTTAGAGTCTCTTATGATTTGCCTCCCTCTTTGTTTTCATTTTATTTTATTTTTCCTTCCCTTCACCTATGTTCATCCTTTTTTTTCTTAAATTTCACATGAGTGAAATCATATGATATTTGTATTTATCTAACTTATTTCACTTAGTATAATACCCTCTAGTTCCATCCATGTCGTTACAAATGGCAAGATTCCATTCTTTTTGATGGAGAAGTAAAATTTCATTGTGTGTGTATGTATGTGTGCACATCTGTGTGTACAAATCACATCTTCTAATGCATGTTTATACATATTAGGAATGGACAGAGCATTCTAGATAGAAGCAAGGAACAAAGGAATCCTCCATCAATCTATATGCCACTATCTGGTCTAAAAAATATGGGGGAGGGGTTGGGATGCAGGTACAGAGGGACAGAGGGAGGAGAATATCCAAATTTTCCACTATTTGATTTCAGTTTATAGGCAACAAAAACGAAAGTCCTATAAGAATAGACATCCACTTTTCCTCTAGGCTGAAATGAACTGCCCTTGTCTGTGAAATCTCTCTGAGACAGCGGTTTTACTCAACTAACTGCCCTTTCCCTGGGATCTCCAAAGGCATGAAAGGAAAATGGCAACACTTTAGATAATAAAGCAGGTACGCCGTGCCTGGATCTGCCCTGTAAAAGATTTAAAAGCCTTCCATTCTGGGGGGAGGAGTCAAGATGGTGGAGAAGTAGCAGGCTGAGACTACATCAGGTAGCAGGAGATTCCCTAGATAGCTTATCTAAACATTGCAAACACCTACAAATCCAATGGGAGATCGAAGAGAAGAAGAACAGCAATTCTAGACACAGAAAATCAACCACTTTCTGAAAGGTAGGACTGGCGGAAAAGTGAATCTAAAACGAAGGGAAGATAGACCACGGGGGGAGGGGCTGGCTCGCGGCAAGCGGCAGAGCAATGGAGCACAAAATCAGGACTTTTAAAAGTCTGTTCCACGGAGGGACATTGCTCCAGAGGCTGAACCGGGGTGAAGTCCACGCGGGGTCAGTGTAGCCCCAGGTCCCGCAGGGTCATAGAAGGATCGGGGGTGTCGGAGTGTCGCAGAACTCGCAGGTGTTAGGAGGGAGAAGCCGGCTACAGAGACAGAGCCGAGGACTGAACTCTCAGCTCGGGGTTACCTTGAACTGGTCGCGGGCTGGGTGAGCTCGGAGCGCGGCTGGAGGCTGGGGATACGGGAGTGATTGGGTGCAGTCCTCTGGGGGCGCACTGAGGAGTGGGGCCCCGGGCTCTCAGCTCCTCCGAGCTGGAGACTAGGAGGCCGCCATTTTCATTCCTGTCCTCCGGAACTCTACGGAAAGCATTTAGGGAACAGAAGCTCCCAAAAGTGAACCTAAGCGGATTACTTTAGTCCGGCCCCCGGTAAGGGCAGTGCAATTCCACCTCAGGCAAAGACACTTGAGAGTCACTACAACAGGCCCCTCCCCCAGAAGATTCACAAAATGTCCAGCCAGGACGAAGTTCATCTATCAAGGAAAGCAGGTTCAATAACTAAGACAGCAGCGGAATTCCAGAGGAGGAGAAAGGAAAGCACAGAACTCATGGCTTTCTCCCCATGATTCTTTAGTCTTCCGGTTAATTCAACTTTTTTTTCTTTCTTTTTTCTTCTGCTAAATTTTTTAAAACTTTTACCCTTTTCTTTTTTAACGTTTTTTGACTAGTTCATCTAAAATATTTATTTTATCTTCCTTTTTATATTTTTTCTTCCTTTGTTTTATTTTTTAAATCTTTTTCTCTTTTTTTTTCTGAACCTCTTTTTATCCCCTTTTTCGCCCCCAATTAGGGGTCTCTTCTGATTTGGTTACAGGACATTTTTCTGGAGTCTTGCCACACTTTTAGTATTTTATTTGATCCTTCATATCCTCTTATCTGGACAAAATGACAAGGCGGAAAAAATCACCACAAAAAAGAGAACAAGAGGCAGTACCGAAGGATAGGGACCTAATCAACACAGACATTGGTAATATGTCAGATCAAGAGTTCAGAATAACGATTCTGAACGTTCTAGCTGGGCTCGAAAAAGTAATGGAAGATATTAGAGAAACCCTCTCTGGAGAGATAAAAGCCTTTTCTGGAGAAATTAAGGAACTAAAATCTAACCAAGTTGAAATCAAAAAAGCTATTAATGAGGTGCAATCAAAAATGGAGGCTCTCGGGGCGCCTGGGTGGCTCAGTGGTTTAGGCCTCTGCCTTCAGCTCAGGTCATGGTCTCAGGGTCCTGGGATCGAGCCCCACATCGGGCTCTCTGCTCCGTGGGGAGCCTGCTTCCTCCTCTCTCTCTGCCTGCCTCTCTGCCTAGTTGTGACCTCTCTCTCTGTCAAATAAATAAATAAAATATTAAAAAAAATGGAGGCTCTCACTGCTAAGATCAATGAGGCAGAAGAAAGAATTAGTGATATAGAAGACCAAATGACAGAGAATAAAGAAGCCGAGCAAAAGAGGGACAAACAGCTACTGGACCACGAGGGGAGAATTCGAGAGATAAGTGACACCATAAGACAAAACAACATTAGAATAATTGGGATTCCAGAAGAAGAAGAAAGAGAGAGGGGAGCAGAAGGTCTATTGGAGAGAATTATTGGAGAATTTTCCTAATATGGCAAAGGAAACAAGTATCAAAATCCAGGAGGTGCAGAGAACCCCCTTCAAAGTCAACAAGAATATGTCCACACCCCGTCACCTAATAGTAAAACTTATAAGTCTTAGTGACAAAGAGAAAATCCTGAAAGCAGCCCGGGAAAAGAAGTCTGTAACATACAATGGTAAAAATATTAGATTGGCAGCAGACTTATCCACAGAGACCTGGCAGGCCAGAAAGAGCTGGCATGATATATTCAGAGCACTAAATGAGAAAAACATGCAGCCAAGAATACTCTATCCAACTAGGCTATCATTGAAAATAGAAGGAGAGATAAAAAGCTTCCAGGACAAACAAAAATTGAAAGAATTTGCAAACACCAAACCAGCTCTACAGGAAATATTGAAAGGGGTCCTCTAAGCAAAGAGAGAGCCTAAAAGTAGTAGATCAGAAAGGTACAGAGAAAATGTACAGTAACAGTCACCTTACAGGCTGATAATGGCACTAAATTCATATCTCTCAATAGTTACCCAGAAGGTTAATGGGCTAAATGCCCCAAACAAAAGACACAGGGTATCAGAATGGATAAAAAAACAAAACCCATCAATATGTTGCCTACAAGAAACTCATTTTAGATGCGAAGACACCTCCAGATTTAAAGTGAGGTTGTGGAAAACAATTTATCATGCTAATGGACATCAGAAGAAAGCTGGGGTGGCAATCCTTATATCAGATCAATTAGATTTTAAGCCAAAGACTATAATAAGAGATGAGGAACTACACTATATCCTACTCAAAGGGTCTGTCCAACAAGAAGATCTAACAATTTTAAATATCTATGCCCCTAATGTGGGAGCAGCCAACTATATCAACCAATTAATAACAAAATCAAAGAAACACATCAATAATAATACAATAATAGTAGGGGACTTGAACACTCCCCTCACTGAAATGGACAGATCATCCAAGCAAAAGATCAACAAGGAAATAAAGGCCTGAAATGACACACTGGACCAGATGGACATCACAGATATATTCAGAACATTTCATCCCAAAGCAACAGAATACACATTCTTCTCTAGTGCACATGGAACATTCTCCAGAATAGACTACATCCTGGGTCAAAAATCAGGTCTCAACTGGTATCAAAAGATAGGATCATTCCCTGCATATTTTCAGACCACAATGCTCTTAAGCTAGAACTCAATCACAAGAGGAAAGCTGGAAAGAACCCAAATACATGGAGACTAAACAGCATCCTTCTAAAGAATGAATGGGTCAACCAGGAAATTTAAGAACAATTGAAAAAAATTCATGGAAACAAATGATAATGAAAACAGAACGGTTCAAAATCTGTGGGACACAGCAAAGGCAGTCCTGAGAGGAAAATATATAGCGGTACAAGCCTTTCTCAAGAAACAAGAAAGGTCTCAAGTATACAACCTAACCCTACACCTAAAGGAGCGGGAGAAAGAACAAGAAAGAAACCCTAAACCCAGCAGGAGAAGAGACATCTTAAAGATAAGAGCAGAAATCAATGAAATAGAAACCAAAAAAACAATACAAAAAAAATCAATGAAACTAGGAGCTGGTTCTTTGAAAGAATCAATAAGATTGATAAACCCCTGGCCAGACTCATCAAAAAGAAAAGAGAAAGGACCCAAATCAATAAAATCATGAATGAAAGAGGAGAGATCACAACTAACACCAAAGAAATACAGACAATTATAAGAACATACTATGAGCAACTCTACGCCAACAAATCTGACAATCGGGAAGAAATGGATGCATTCCTAAAGACATATAAACTACCACAACTGAACCAGGAAGAAATAAAAAACCTGAACAGGCCCATAACCAGTAAGGAGATTGAAACAGTCATCAAAAATCTCTAAACATACATATACACAATGGAGTATTATGCCTCCATCAGAAAGGATGAATACCCAACTTTTGTAGCAATGTGGACGGGACTGGAAGAGATTATGCTGAGTTAAATAAGTCAAGCAGAGAGAGTCAAGTATCATATGGTCTCACTTATTTGTGGAGCATAACAAATAACATGGAGGACATGGGGAGATGGAGAGGAGAGGGAGTTGAGGGAAACTGGAAGGGGAGATGAACCATGAGAGACTATGGACTCTGAAAAACAACCAGAGGGTTTTGAAGGGGTGGGGGGGGGGGTGGGAGGTTGAGGAACCAGGTGGTGGGTAATAGGGAGGGCACATACTACATGGAGCACTGGGTGTGATCCCAAAACAATGAACACTGTTATGCTGTAAGTAAATAACAAAAAATTAAAAAAAAAAATCTCCAAACAAAAACCCAGGGCCTGACGGCTTCCAAGGGGAATTCTACCAAACATTTAAAGAAGAACTAATTCCTATTCTCCTGAAACTGTTCCAAAAAATAGAAATGGAAGGAAAACTTCCAAACTCATTCTATGAGGCCAGCATCACCTTGATCCCAAAACCAGACAAGGATCCCACCAAAAAAGAGAACTACAGACCAATATCCTTGATGAACACAGATGCAAAAATTCTCACCAATATACTAGCCAATAGGATTCAACAGTACATTAAAAGAATTATTCACCACGACCAAGTGGGATTTATTCCAGGCTGCAAGGTTGATTCAACATGTGCAAATCAATCAATGTGATACTATACATTAATAAAAGAAAGAATGAGAACCATATGATACTCTCAATAGATGCTGAAAAAGCATTTGACAAAGTACAGCATCCCTTCCTGATCAAAACTCTTCAAAGTGTAGCGATAGAGGGCACATACCTCAATATTATCAAAGCCATCTATGAAAAACCCACTGCAAATATCATTCTCAATGGAGAAAAACTGAAAGCTTTTCCGTTAAGGTCAGGAACACGGCAGGGATGTCCATTATCACCACTGCTATTCAACATAGTACTAGAAGTCCTAGCCTCAGCAATCAGACAACAATAAGAAATTAACGTCATCCAAATCGGCAAAGAAGAAGTCAAACTATCACTCTTCGCAGATGATATGATACTATATGTGGAAAACCCAAAAAACTCCACTCCATAACTTCTAGAACTTGTACAGGAATTCAGTAATGTGTCAGGATATAAAATCAATGCACAGAAATCAGTTGCATTTCTGTACACCAATGACAAGACAGAAGAAAGAGAAATTAAGGAGTCAATCCCATTTACAATTGCACCCAAAACTATAAGATACCTAGGAATAAACCTAACCAAAGAGGCTAAGAATCTATATGCAGAAAACTATAAAGTACTCATGAAAGAAATTGAGGAAGACACGAAGAAATGGAAAATTGTTCCATGCTCCTGGATTGGAAGAATAAATATTGTGAAAATGTCTATGCTACCTAAAGCAATCTACACATTTAATGCAATCCCTATCAAAATACCATCCATTTTTTTCAAAGAAATGGAACAAATAATCCTAAAATTTATATGGAACCAGAAAAGACCTCGAATAGCCAAAGGAATATTGAAAAAGAAAGCCAAAGTTGGTGGCATCACAATTCCAGACTTCAAGCTCTATTACAAAGCTATCATCAAGACAGTATGGTACTGGCACAAAAGCAGACACATAGATCAATGCATCAGAATAGAGAGCCCAGAAATAGACCCTCAACTCTATGGTCAACTAATCTTTGACAAAGCAGGAAAGAATGTCCAATGGAGAAAAGACAGCCTCTTCAATAAATGGTGCTGGGAAAATTGGACAACCACATGCAGAAAAATGAAATTGGACCACTTCCTTACACCACACAGGAAAATAGACTCAAAATGGATGAAGGACCTCAATGTGAGAAAGGAATCCATCAAAATCCTTGAGGAGAACGCAGGTAGCAACCTCTTCGACCTCAGCCGCAGCAACATCTTCCTAGGAACATCGGCAAAGCCAAGGGAAACAAGGGCAAAAATGAACTTTTGGGATTTCATCAAGATCAAAAGCTTTTGCACAGCAAAGGAAAGAGTTAACAAAACCAAAAGACAACTGACAGAATGGGAGAAGATATTTGCAAATGACATATCAGATAAAGGGCTAGTATCCAAAATCTATAAGGAACTTAGCAAACTCAACACCCAAAGAACAAACAATCCAATCAAGAAATGGGCAGAGGACATGAACAGACATTTCTGCAAAGAAGACATCCAGATGGCCAACGGACACATGAAAAAGTGCTCCACATCACTCGGGATCAGGGATATACAAATCAAAACCACAATGAAATACCATCTCACACCAGTCAGAATGGCTAAAATTAACAAGTCAGGAAATGACAGATGCTGGTGAGGATGCAGAGAAAGGGGAACCCTCCTCCACTGTTGGTGGGAATGCAAGCTGGTGCAACCACTCTGGAAAACAGCATGTAGGTTCCTCAAAATGTTGAAAATAGAACTACCTTATGACCCAGCAATTGCACTACTTGGTATTTACCCTAAAGATACAAACATAGTGATCCAAAGGGGAATGTGTACCCGAATGTTTATAGCAGCAATGTCTCCAATAGCCAATCTATGGAAAGAAGCTAGATGTCCATCAACAGATGAATGGATCAAGAAGATGTGGTATATATACACAATGGAATACTATGCAGCCATCAAAAGAAATGAAATCTTGCCATTTGCGACGACGTGGATGGAACTACAGGGTATCATGGTTAGTGAAATAAGTCAATTGGAGAAAGACAACTATCATATGATCACCCTGATATGAGGACGTGGAGATGCAAGATTGGGGGTTAGGGGGATAGGAGAAGAATAAATGAAACAAGATGCGATTGGGAGGGAGACAAACCATAAATGACTCTTAATCTCACAAAACAAACTGGGGGTTGCTGGGGGGACGTGGGGTTGGGAGAGGGGGAGGGGGTTATGGACATTGGGGAGGGTATGTGCTATTGTGAGTACTGTTAAGTGTGTAAACCTGATGATTCACAGACCTGTACCCCTGGGGATAAAAATACATTATATGTTTATAAAAAAAAAAGAAAAGAAAGAATGAATACCCAACTTTTGTAGTAACATGGACGGGACTGGAAAGTGATTATGCTGAGTGAAAGAAGTCACGCAGAGAGAGTCAAGTATCATATGGTTTCACTTATTTGTGGAGCATAACAAATGACATGGAAGACATTGGGAGATGGAGAGGAGAAGGAAGTTGAGGGAAATTGGAAGGGGAGGCGAACCATAAGAGACTATGGACTCTGAAAAAAACCTGAGGGTTTTGAAGGGTCGGGGGTTGGAGGTTGGGGGAACCAGGTGGTGGGTAATAGGGAGGGCACGTATTGCATGGAGCACTGGGTGTTGTGCGAAAACAATGAATACTGTTACGCTGAAAAAATAAATAAATAAATATCAAAAAATGTTAAAAAAAATTAAAAGCCTTCCATTCTTTTCTTGAGATCACTAGCTTTACTTTCTTGTGTCCTCAGTTCAGGACTGCTGCTGGTGAATAGATAGGCCACTAGGGAGGCCATTAAGCAGTGAACAATCAAATGAACAATCAAAATCTTCATGTAGTTCCCCAAGTAGAGAAAAGAGTGGTGAGGGCAGGAGAGATATATATTTACTATTTGTGGAAATGCAGTGATAAATACTGCTTTTAGTAAAATGCAAGCGCACACAGAATATTAAAAATAAAAATAAGGGCAAAAAAGGCAAGGTTTCATTTGACTAAGAGGTATACTATTACCTCAATTATCAGTAAAACCCGGTTCCTGGTTTTGCTTCCCTAAAATACAGAATTAGGGTAATTTAAGTGTAATGAAAGCAGCCATGAGTTTTAACCAAATGGGCCTCAAATTATTAACTATATTTTTCACAAATATTTGTTGACTGAATGCATCAAAGATCATTAATCTGTCATATTGACAATTTCATTATGGAACTTAAAAACTGAGAGTCTACATAGTAATCAGGAATGCAAATTTTGTATAGAGAGGGAAAAGACATTATGAGGTTTGGTTTTGTCACAGATGGGGATGCAAGAGCAAACTGAATGCATATATAATCCTACAAATCTATAATACGGTATAGTGGAAAAAGTGCTAGAATGGTCATCAGAGGACATGAGTCCAGCATCAACTCCTTTACTAACAAGGTAATTGAACCTGCACAAGTCCTTAACCTTTATGTAAAGGCAAGAGTTTATAAGTGTATACTAAGATTATCTTCCTCTTTAAATTTTTATGGTTCTAGCACCGATATACAAATAACGTCTATTGGCAGATATGGCAATAGTTATTAATCACAAACTCCTTCTAATAAGGTTTTCTGGTTAAATAGCTGCAGGGTTCACATTTCCTCTACATTTGAAATCATTTATAATTTGAAAAAAGAGAGATGCACAAAGTTGGTGATTGGCATGCTTGCAAGTAGAATTACGATTTTATAACTTATAAATAAATGATATTTTTCCAGTTCCCAAACTTTCACCAGGCACTTAACTTTCGGGGTAGGAAAAGGAAAGAAATGTGTATATGGGGAAAGGGGAGTGCGGAGTGGGAAGGGAACTTATTCCAGAATGAATATTGTTTTCTACAACATCTTATACATGTATTCCATAAGTGCAGTTATATTTAATTGTGCTTCATAAATGAACAAACACAGTCAAGGTAATATGAAAGTGGCTTGTTGATGAAACAAATGACCATGAAGAATAATTTTGTATCATTTGTATTTTAGAGATGAATTTGTATCATCTCTCTCTAGCTTGTACCTCAAACTGCTATTAAAGAAAATGCTGTTCTTTGTCTTCCATTTTAAACTGCCTTCATTTTGTCATAATGACAGCTATAAAATATATCTTGTTTTTCTTTCTTTCTTCACTTCTAGGAAGCTCATAGCTATATTTCATGCTCAACAGTATAGGGAATATAGTCAGTGATATTGTAATAGTTTGTATGGTGACAGATGATAACTACACTAGTGGTGAGCACAGGATAATGTATAGAGTAGCTGAATCACTATGTTTTACACCTGAAACTAATGCAACGTTGTATGTCAACTATACTCAAAAAATTTTTAGAAAATAAACAGGGAAAAATAAACTTACCACTTAATAATAGTAACTATCCTTAATTTCAGTATTTGGAATAATTGCCTAAAATTTTTCCTCTTTTTTTTTCAAGA
Organism: Meles meles; assembly: GCF_922984935.1. Classification (NCBI taxonomy): domain Eukaryota; kingdom Metazoa; phylum Chordata; class Mammalia; order Carnivora; family Mustelidae; genus Meles; species Meles meles. The sequence continues at coordinate 78,604,493 of NC_060087.1, read as the reverse complement.
TTTATTTATTTGAGAGAGAGCATTACTTCAAAATGCATTATTTAGTCATATGACCACACATAGCTGCAAGAGAGGTTGGGAAATGTTGTCTTTACTGTGAGGATCCAGGTTCACTGCTAAATCTCAGGGATCCAAAGGGGTGCCTGGCTGATTTAGTCGGTGGAGCATGTGACTCTTGATCTCGGGGTTGTGAGTGCAAACTCCATGTTGGGTATAAAGATTTCTTAAAAATAAAATCTTTGTTTTTAAAGATTTTGCTTATTTATTTGACAGAACAAGCAGGGGGAGCAGCAGGCAGAGGGAGAGGGAGAAGCAGGCTCTCTGCTCAGACACAGGACTTGATCCCAGGGCCCGGGGATAATGACCTGAGCTGATGGTTGAGGCTTAATCTATTGAGCCACGCAGGTGCCCCCCTAATTTTTAATCTCATTTTAATAGCTTTGGTTGTAAACTATCTGAAATCTTTCTAGGAAACAGGTGAAGAATAAATACATTAATGCATATGTTAGGCAGGAAGCTAGATATGAGAGACAGGAAGATGGACCTTAGATGTCCTGGTGGAGAGCCCTAACCTAGGACCGCCCAGGGACCACCCCATTCTATCCAACTAGTAGTATGTCTGTGGTTACAACATTTGGGAAGAGAAGAATTGAGTTTTTTGTGCTTGTTTCACTTGTGTAGAAAGCAGCTCCCAGTCCTTATTTGACCTAGAACAGAAATAATGTTGCAGTTTCCTACCCCTTGCAGGCATTTGGAATGCATTTGGGGAAAGGACATGTGTAGCTGGCTAATAACTATATACTCCAGACTGTCACTCAAATGTTGCAACACTAGGACCCACCCAAAAGAATAAAACTGATTTTAAGTCCACACCCCAGATTTGTCTCTCTTGACTGGCCCAATCCTCCCTTCGAATGTACTTCAATAAAATTTTGCTCTGTTTTACTTTCATTTTACTGTCCTATAATCCTTTACCGCAGAAGTGAAAAGAACTGAGCCTTTTCTTTTCCATTTAACTCCCCTTAACACATACAGAAAAGAAAGGGAGGAAAAAAGAAAGGGAAGGAAGGGGAGTGGGAGGCAGGCAGGCAGGCAAGCCAGCTTAGATGGGAGGAGGAAGGTTGAGTAGCCAGCCCTTCTAGAATTTAAATCTTGGCAAAATGGACCCAAGGTAGCTATATGGTTAGAATGCAGTCAACATGTATCCATGTTCTATCTAGAGGGGGAAAACATACATGTGGAAATTAGAATACTTTAAAATCATGGTCTAAAACAAATTCATTAGAAATAAGCCAGCTTTGGGTAAAGAATTCCATAAAAGCATTGCTATTTGTGGGAAAATTATAACTGCTTACAAGATGTGGAACACAGAGGCCAATACAGAGTATAAAATTCAGTGTCTTCACCCATCACTGGGACTACATAGAACAACAGAAGTTTAAAGGAAAACAAGATAAAACATATTTGAAAATGCAACATTTGGAAATTCTTTTAAGTTGTACAATTTTAAGTTTCCCTAAAAACAAAACAAAACAAAAAAAACATAGTCTCTGCATACATCAAAAATCTTTTTTATTTAAGTTGGAAAAAGAAGTAAAAAGAAGGTCTAAGGATAGCTAAGATTAAAGTAAAACTAAGTAACATTCTTGTTATGCAGATTGGGTAGGTGAATTTCTTGATCAACGTTTAGAATGCAACACTGGGAAAAGGGGGAGGATGAACGTGTGGAAAGAATAAAAGCTCTCTAAGGGCTACAGGACAAATGAATAACAAGCTATTTGACAAAGATTGATGGGTAGATATCTGGGTCACTGTTTAAACTGTGACCTCTGTTGAAAATTACAGGCATCTTTATCAATCACAAGTCATAAGTACACTCCATCTTCTTGGGTTCACAGAGGGCTTTGTAGGGACTACTGTTCCTCAAACATTTAAAAACTGCTTTAAAGGCATCTACATACTTTTAAAGAAAAGACAGAATATTCAGCCAGTGAATGACAGGCAGTAACTATTTTCTAGCCCATCCTTGGAGATCCAGGTGACACACACTATATTTGTTCCAGTGAAGTTATCCATAAATTTGATTTTTTTTTCCTTTAAAACAGAGATGTCTTAAAAATGTAAAAAGGTAAGTGACTAACTAAAGTAACCCTACAGTGAATTTCTTTTTAAAGTAAGAGCTCCCTGAAAGGGAATAAAATCACCTTCCTTGCTTCTCAGTTTTGTAAAATAATATTTTCATTTACTGAATTTGCTTAAATAGGGGTATATCTATATACCACTGTGAGCAAAAATGAGGTAGCATGGCCTGGCCTGGCTATGTGTATCTGAAATTGCAGCCATTAAAATGTACTATTCAGAATGTTCATTTCTTTTTATAGATATCAGATAATATATAGCCAACTCTCAATTATTGAGGCTAATGGAGAGAAACAGTGGCATAGATAATTTAAACTAGCAAATAATCTAGAAATTATTCATGTAGATTTGGAAAGCCATTTTAAATCCAAAATTATCTTTGAGGTATGAGCCATTATTCAGGAAGATTAGAAATTGCGCTGGTATCAGGAATCCTGAGGGCTGAGCAAACGTCCTTTATGAACTCTCAGGACTTCTATTCCTGCTTTTATAAGAGGAGGAGTTAGAAAGTACAGAGCTGTTATCCTTAGCTAGAGAAAAAGCTTAAGAAATGGAAGGGCAGGAAGGGTGCTGGAAGATAATAACAAAAAATGTTTCTAGGAAAATCCCATATTTTTTCATTTGGGAGTTTCCTAGCTCATTTTAAGATTGAAGCTTCATTCACTAGTGCTCTAATAAACAGAATCTAATTCACAGTAAAATCAATGATTTAAGCATCATCCAGATTTAATGGACACTACTAAAAGAAAACGCAATGTGAGAAATTTTATATATATATATATATACGTATATATATGTATATGTGTATATATATATATATAGAGAGAGAGAGAGAGAGAGAGAAACAAAAGGAAGGACGTGAAAACTTTTTTTGCAACATGTTTTCCAGCAGGGATTAATAAAATGTCAAGCAGTTCTGGATATTCTTCCCCATCCTGAATTTTTCAACACTGTCATATGTTATTCCTTTATCTCCTTTAGTTTTACAGCTACATGTGAATGAATAAGCTACTGATTTTAGATCTATATGAGAAATAAATATAAAAATCAAGAACTCACTGTTCATGTAGGTTTATCTCATACAGCCAGTTCTGCTCACCAAAAATAAGATAGAATAGAATAAAACAAAATAAAATTGCCTACTGGGCACTTAGAATCCATGCCAGTTTCCATAGCAGTAAACAGGTCTTTCCAACCATTTAAAGTTTAGGAAGGGCTTGGTAGCATTCTGACCCCAAGACTTCAACTTATTTGATTTACCATACAAGATTGCATTCTCAGTGCCAGGGTCAGCAGGATTTGGCCCAACACTATAGTGCCATTCATTTTCAGAGGTACCTGATTTTGCAGGTGAGCAGTTCTATCTCCACAGAGTTCCACTTCTGTGGCTAACATCTTGATTACCCTGCAAGAGACACCTAGTCTGGGGTCTGATGAGCATCAACACTGGGAGTCTTAACTCAGCATTTGGCTCTCTATAACATTATTTTACTGGCTCTGACATCAGCCATATGTCCAACCTTGGAAAAATTATATTTTTGCCTGTAGGGTTCCTTTTTCATAAAAACAGGGCTAAAGGAATGTGGAGATGATGTTTGTAAATAGATCTGAAAAAATAAGCCTTAGCTGCTCAAATTTTTACTGGCAATACATTTTAATAACAATTTACAAAAATGCTACTTCTCTCATCCTTGCATATAATTTTTTTTTGAAAGCTGAGGAAAACTACCATCATTTTATCTAGAAAGATACCCTTCCCCCTGCACCCCCTCATCCCTTTTGGTCCTGTCACTGATCTTCAGTCTTACGATGAAAGATACATAAATTATACATTACTGTCGTGCTTTGTGAAAGTTGTGAGAGAGATGGTTTGAACTGCTCATTTTTATTATTTTATTGATAAGAAAAAAGAAACAAGAATCAAGGTAGACTGTTGAGAGTTCCTAAATAATTTTTTATGTTCTTTTTAATTTTATTTTTTAAAAGATTTTATTTATTTATTTGAGAGAGAGAGAGAGTGAGAGAGAGTGAGCACAAAGGGAGAGGGAGAAGCAGACTCCCCACTGAGCAAAGAGCCCAAAGTGGGGCTCGATGCCAGGATCCTGAGATCATCACCTGAGCTGAAGGCAGACACTTAGCCAATTGATCCACCCAGGCACCAATAATTTTTTTTTCTTTAAACCATGGAACAAGTGTTTATAAAATGACAACAGAATTAGACTTGCTGCCTGATCATGATGAATTAGTTCAAATGTTGGGTTTACTGAGTTCAAATGGTCTACAATAATTTATTCCCTATTACTTTAAACTAGCATAATGAAATGTGTTTGGATGAGGACTCTGGTAGAAGCAGTGTTAAACAATATAAACATTAATCCAAAAGATGTGGAATTTCTTCCAACTCTGGGTTATGATAAATGAGTGAAAAAGGAAGACAAAAGAAAAAAATCAAGTAGTAAGAACTTTAAGGGGAAAGAGAAAAAAGTATAATTAGAAAATTATCTTTAAAGTGATGATATAATATTTATAAGATGAGCAAACTGCCCTCCTGCTTCTGTGAAGCCTTCTCATAGTATTTCAAGCTGCAGTGATCTTGTCCTTCCCTGAGGTCACAGAGGCTATTTTTTTTTAAATAAAATGTAAACATACAATGTGATAACGAATTAGATGATTTTGGAAAAATCTAGGACATATCAGAACTTATAAACATTTTAGTCCATGTTTATTATTGTATATAATTGTTTTGTTTTTGTAAGTCTTGATTTCCCCAAGGAAAGGGAAAGTGCTTTCTACTTTTATACTTTGCACCACACTATGCTCATAATATTTCCTCAATAAATGCTACTGAGTACATTCATGGCCTGATGGGTTATTTTATATGCATGAGTATGATCCTTTAGAAATAGAGTTCAAAGATCTAGAACCTTTCAGGAGTGAGAAGTCTTTTCTTTGCTACATAAGAGAAACTGATTCAAACTGATTTTATGAAAGACTGTTTTTCATAGAGGTAAGTCCTATGCAAAAATTGGATTTAACAAAACGTTGCTTTTCTATCATTATCCAGAATTCTAGGGAAGTTTAACCAGTAAATTTAATTAAACTTTGCTGGGTATGAGTTATCTACATTTAGAGAACAAACCCATGATTTTCTTTGTTTGCTACTCCATAATGTTATGACTTCGTATCTATTAACCATAGATAGGAGAGGATGGGATGGATTGGTGATGGGGAGCAATAGGTGCAATTAAAGGGATAGCACATCCAGATTTGCTGGTATTATTCCCCATTTTACAAAATTCCTAGCAATATAACTTAGGCAAGTGTATTAAAATTTTTATCCATTCCCTATACTAGATATGTGATCTTATTACTCTTCACAAAGGTCAAGAATCTGAAAGTAGATCAGTACATACAATAGTATGGTGCAATTTCCTTCATTTACAATTAAGATTCTCCATTACTGCATTTTAAACTTTCATTTTGTCAACTCTAAATCTATGCAAGGAATGTAGAATGAGCAATTTCTTAATAAACAAAGTATGTAGATTAACAGTTGTATGGTATTTAAATGGAAGTGTGCAGTATACTAGGAGCAGGGCAGTTCAGATTAAAGGACCAGTGGAAATAAAGATTTCAATAGAACATTATGTGATTTTTCTTTTTAGATATGCTGCCTCATCTACTTCCAGTTTTGAATGTTTGAAAGACAGGAGAGTATAGGAAATTCCTCTGTTGTAGGGATGGTTTGGGGCGGGGATAAGTAGGTGTAACAATAGTTAACTGGGTGGGTGTGCTGGGAGTAATGGCTCTGAGTAGGGAACTCTGCCACTTAGGGGGTGGAAAAGTTAATTACATATTCCTCTTTGTCACCACCATAATCTGCTGGGTTCTACAAATCCCACCCTTTCCACTTCTGGCATCCTTTCACTTGCCCTTCAATCCCTTCCACTCTCCTCCCAGCACTCAACTCATCCCTAGTATCCAACCATCAGTTTCTAAGAGCTGTACACTCTTTTGGGGAATTAGTGGCTAGTCTATAGCCCAACATCTCAAAAATTTGTGAGTCTAAAGCAAAGACTGTCTTTTCTAATGTGGAATAAAATGTTATCTTTCAGCTCTTCAACACCATACACTTGTAGAATTCAAGGATAGAGACTCCTGGAAGACTAACTCATCGTTTTAACTATGACATATCCAAAATGATCTCTTATGAAACACCCACCATCTTAGAAGGCTTTCAGAATCAAGTGCAATTATGATTACCTCTCATAAGGAGGCTAGATAATCAGGACCTCATTAAGAACAAAAGTTACATTAAGATGGGAGACCATTTCATTAAGTACCAGAATAAAATGTCTTTGACAAATAAGTAGAGTTTTACTTTTTTTTTCTTATGTAAACTATCTAGGAAAATACTCCTAAAATGAAACTTTAAAAAATACATTTAATTACGTTACATAGAAATGTTTTTCTATATTGTGTATTATTAGAGAATGGAATGCATGTATATCTTCATTTCACAAATATTTGTTGATCACATATTATATGTAAGTACTATGGAGATGACTAAGATGGATTCTTATTCTGTGGAAAATAAATGTATAAATAGAATTTAGGGTCCAAAAAAGTGGGATATTTTTTTTGGTCTGTTTTGTTCATTGTATCCCCAGCAACTAGAACAAGGGCTGGCAATCTTTACCTTCTAAAGGGCCAGATGATAAATATTTTAAGCTTTGCTAGACACATATGGTCTCTATCACACATTCTTGTTTGTTTTTATGACCCTTTGAAAATGGGTCATAAAATATAAAAGTACAAAAAAAATTCTTATTTCCAGCCCTGTAGACTAGATCTGGCCCACTAACTATAGTTTGCCAACCTCTTGTCTAGATCATTGCCCAATAGTAGGAAGAGCACATTGAGTATTTGTTAACTAAAAAAAAAAAAAGAAAGAAAAAAAGAATGAATATATTCAATGAAGACTGTATAAGCAATAAAAGATAGCATGGTTGATGTCCTCAAAAAGCTAATGGCTAAGGAAAGGAGACAACTGGACAGAAGTATATACAGAACTAATGATAGCCAAAGTTAGAAGACTCGGAGGAAGAAAGTTAAAATGACCGAAGAATGTGTTATTCAAGCTAATCTTGGACAGGACTTTGAGTAAAAAAAGAGTTCAAGTGACTTTCAGTGAAATTCAACTTCAATGACTTGAATTAGAGAGGCAATTTTGAACTCATGGGTGAATATATGTAGTTATTTCTATACCTCTCGGGAACTGTAAACCAAGAGTTACAGCACATGCTGAGGTTACAATTTTATTTCTTATTCACCATCTGCAAAAATACCATTATATATCCAGAAGCATTACACTGAAAACCAAGGAAACTACTTTTCTTTGGCTAGGGATGATGAATCCAGTGGTCTATTCTGGGAACCATACAAATGCCACTGCTACGAAGTTAACAAAGCATTGTAGCCACAACAAATCTTGTCAGGCTGGTTGTTAACTATAATTGAAGCAGTACATTCCATAAAATAAGAGACAACTGGCATATATACTGAGTTATACCAATTAATCTGTTTAGAGGCTAATAAATAGGAAGGGCAATGAAAAATCAGAGACCCTGTTACTGAAACCACACAACTCTATTTACATACAAATTACTTTATGTTTCTAATATGTTCCTGCAGGTGTGGAGTTGGCTTTAAAGTGCTGTTAAAGATGCCCTTCAATGGATGAATGGATAAGGAAGATGTGGTACATATACACGATGGAGTAGTATGCGTCCATCAGAAAGGATGAATACCCAACTTTTGTAGCAACATGGACGGGACTGGAAGAGATTATGCTGAGCGAAATAAGTCAAGCAGAGAAAGTCAAGTATCATATGGTCTCACTTATTTGTGGAGCATAACAAAGAACATGGAGGACATGGGAGGAGAAGGGAGTTGAGGGAAACTGGAAGGGGAGATGAACCATGAGAGACTATGGACTCTGAAAAACAACCAGAGGGTTTTGAAGGGGCGGGGGGTGGGAGGTTGAGGAACCAGGTGGTGGGTAATAGGGAGGGCATGTAATGCATGGAGCACTGGGTGTAGTGCAAAAACAATGAATACTGTTATGCTGAAAATAAACAACAACAACAAAAAAATAAACTGCTGTTAATCTGGGTTACAACGGATGCAGGAGATTTTTTTTAAAGCCCACAACTTCCTGAAAAGGTAAGTTTAAATGTTCTAGAACTGATGAGTTGGAAGAAGAAAAAAAAAAAAAAAAAAAAACACAACCCAGCCTGCTACATTATGCTTCAGTGATCACTATGGCAGAATTGACCTTTCTTTCTTAAGTACTGGATATGTTCATTATTTATATGACATCCAAATAGATTCAAAACACAGTGAGGCTATTGGCTCCATTCTACAAACTCTAGGATGCTCATTTACACAAAGGGGGTTGGTTAATTCTTGATTTCCTTTAATCCTGAGCTAATCCACACACTCTAGGATGTTTGTAATCCTACTCAAATGGTTTCCTGCATTCAGTTCTTTGCTGATACTCCTTCTGAGTCTCAGGTGTTTCTCCTTATTTTACTTGATGATGGATGTCCTTTCCCTGGTTATTTCTCCCTGTTGAAAGTTACCATTGTCAGCAGCATGGCCTAACATGACTAGTGTCAGGCCCATAATGGTGGTGATTCCAATGCAGACACGACACAGTAAAGAAAAAGTATCATTGGAGCAGCCTGAGACTACATCAGGTAGCAGGAGATCAGCTCGATAGCTTATCTAAACATTGCAAACACCTACAAATCCAACGGGAGAGCGAAGAGAAGAAGAACAGCAACTCTAGAAACAGAAAATCAACCACTTTCTGAAAGGTAGGACTGGCGGAGAAGTGAATCTAAAACGATGGGAAGATAGACCGCGGGGGGAGGGGCCGGCTCCCGGCAAGCGGCGGAGCAACGGAGCACAAAATCAGGACTTTTAAAAGTCTATTCCACTGAGGGACATTGCTCCAGAGGCTAAACCAGGGTGAAGCCCACGCGGGGTCAGCGTGGCCCCAGGCCCCGCAGGGTCACAGAAGGATCGGGGGTGTCAGAGTGTCGGAGAGCTCGCAGGTATTAGAACGGAGAAGCCGGCTGCAGAGACAGAGACGAGGACTGAACTCTCAGCTCGGGGTTACCTTGAACTGGTCCCGGCCTGGGTGAGCTCGGAGCGCGGCTAGAGGCTGGGGATACGGGAGTGATTGGGTGCTGTCCTCTGGGGGCGCACTGAGGAGTGGGGCCCCAGGCTCTCGGCTCCTCCGGGCCAGAGACTGGGAGGCCGCCATTTTCATTCCCGTCCTCCGGAACTCTACGGAAAGCGTTCAGGGAACAGAAGCTCCCAAAAGCGAACCCGAGCCGATTACTTAGTCCGGCTGCCGGTAAGGGCGGTGCAATCCCGCCTCGGGCAAAGACACTTGAGAGTCACTACAACAGGCCCCTCCCCCAGAAGATCAACAAAATATCCAGCCAGGACGAAGTTCATCTATCAAGGAGAAAGCAGGTTCAATTCCTAAGACAGCAGAGCAATTCCAGAGGAGGAGAAAGCAAAGCACGGAACTCATGGCTTTCTCCCCATGATTCTTTAGTCTTGCGGCTACTTCAATTTTTTTTTCTTTTTTCAATTTTTTTTTCTTTTTTCTTTTTTCTTCTTCTGCTAAATTTTTTAAAACTTTTACCCTTTTCTTTTATAACGTTTTTTGACTAGTTAATCTAAATATATATATTTTTTCTTTCTTTTTTATTTTTTTATTTGTTTTATTTTTTAAATTTTTTTCTTTTTTTTTCAGAACCTGTTTTTATCCCCTTTCTCCCCCCCACAATTTGGGGTCTCTTCTCATTTGGTTACAGTGCATTTTTCTGGGGTCTTTGCCACACTTTTAGTAGTTTATTTGCTCCTTCATATCCTCTTATCTGGACAAAATGACAAGGCAGAAAAAATCACCACAAACAAAAGAACAAGAGACAGTACTGAAGGCTAGGGACCTAATCAGCACAGACATGGGTAATATGTCAGATCAAGAGTTCAGAATGACGATTCTGAACATTCTAGCCGGGCTCGAAAAAGGCATGGAAGATATTAGAGAAACCCTCTCTGGAGATATTAAAGCCCTTTCTGGAGAAATTAAAGAACTAAAATCTAACCAAGTTGAAATCAAAAAAGCTATTAATGAGGTGCAATCAAAAATGGAGGCTCTCACTGCTAGGATCAATGAGGCAGAAGAAAGAATTAGTGATATAGAAGACCAAATGACAGAGAATAAGGAAGCCGAGCAAAAGAGGGACAAACAGCTACTGGACCATGAGGGGAGAATTCGAGAGATAAGTGACACCATAAGACGAAACAACATTAGAATAATTGGGATTCCAGAAGAAGAAGAAACAGAGAGGGGAGCAGAAGGTCTATTGGAGAGAATCATTGGAGAGAATTTCCCTAATATGGCAAAGGGAACAAGCATTAAAATCCAGGAGATGCAGAGAACCCCCCTCAAAGTCAACAAGAATAGGTCCACACCCCGTCACCTAATAGTAAAATTTACAAGTCTTAGTGACAAAGAGAAAATCCTGGAAGCAGCCCGAGAAAAGAAGTCTGTAACATACAATGGTAAAAATATTAGATTGGCTGCAGACTTATCCACAGAGACCTGGCAGGCCAGGAAGAGCTGGCATGATATATTCAGAGCACTAAACGAGAAAAACATGCAGCCAAGAATACTCTATCCAGCTAGGCTATCATTGAAAATAGAAGGAGAGATCAAAAGCTTCCAGGACAAACAAAAACTGAAAGAATTTGCAAACACCAAACCAGCTCTACAGGAAATATTGAAAGGGGTCCTCTAAGCAAAGAGAGAGCCTAAAAGTAGTAGATCAGAAAGGTACAGAGACAATATACAGTAACAGTCACCTTACAGGCTAATAATGGCACTAAATTCATATCTCTCAATAGTTACCTTGAATGTTAATGGGCTAAATGCCCCAATCAAAAGACACAGGGTATCAGAATGGATAAAAAAACAAAACCCATCAGTATGTTGCCTACAAGAAACTCATTTTAGATGCGAAGACACCTCCAGATTTAAAGTGAGGGGGTGGAAAACAATTTACCATGCTAATGGGCATCAGAAGAAAGCTGGGGTGGCAATCCTTATATCAGATCAATTAGATTTTAAGCCAAAGACTATAATAAGAGATGAGGAAGGACACTATATCCTACTCAAAGGGTCTGTCCAACAAGAAGATCTAACCATTTTAAATATCTATGCCCCTAACGTGGGAGCAGCCAACTATATCAACCAATTAATAACAAAATCAAAGAAACACATCAATAACAATACTATAATAGTAGGGGACTTGAACACTCCCCTCACTGAAATGGACAGATCATCCAAGCAAAAGATCAACAAGGAAATAAAGGCCTGAAATGACACCCTGGACCAGATGGACATCACAGATATATTCAGAACATTTCATGCCAAAGCAACAGAATACACATTCTTCTCTAGTGCACATGGAACCTTCTCCAGAATAGATCACATCCTGGGTCACAAATCAGGTTTCAACCAGTATCAAAAGATTAGGATCATTTCCTGCATATTTTCAGACCACAATGCTCTGAAGCTAGAACTCAATCCCAAGAGGAAAGCTGGAAAGAACCCAAATACATGGAGACTAAACAGCATCCTTCTAAAGAATGAATGGGTTAACCAGGAAATTAAAGAAGAATTGAAAAAATTCATGGAAACAAATGATAATGAAAACACAACAGTTCAAAATCTGTGGGACACAGCAAAGGCAGTCCTGAGAGGAAAATATATAGCAGTACAAGCCTTTCTCAAGAAACAAGAAAGGTCTCAAGTACACAACCTAACCCTACGCGTAAAGGAGCTGGAGAAAGAACAAGAAAGAAACCCTAAACCCAGCAGGAGAAGAGAAATCATAAAGATCAGAGCAGAAATCAATGAAATAGAAATCAAAAAAACAATAGAAAAAAATCAATGAAACTAGGAGCTGGTTCTTTGAAAGAATCAATAAGATTGATAAACCCCTGGCCAGACTCATCAAAAAGAAAAGAGAAAGGACCCAAATCAATAAAATCATGAATGAAAGAGGAGAGATCACAACTAACACCAAAGAAATACAGACAATTATAAGAACATACTATGAGCAACTCTACGCCAACAAATTGGACAATCTGGAAGAAATGGATGCATTCCTAGAGACATATAAACTACCACAACTGAACCAGGAAGAAATAGAAAACCTGAACAGGCCCATAACAAGTAAGGAGATTGAAACAGTCATCAAAAATCTCCAAACAAACAAAAGCCCAGGGCCAGACGGCTTCCCAGGGGAATTCTACCAAACATTTAAAGAAGAACTAATTCCTATTCACCTGAAACTGTTGCAAAAAATAGAAATGGAAGGAAAACTTCCAAACTCATTTTATGAGGCCAGCATCACCTTGATCCCAAAACCAGACAAGGATCCCACCAAAAAAGAGAACTACAGACCAATATCCTTGATGAACACAGATGCAAAAATTCTCGCCAAAATACTAGCCAATAGGATTCAACAGTACATTAAAAGGATTATTCACCACGATCAAGTGGGATTTATTCCAGGGCTACAGGGTTGGTTCAACATCCGCAAATCAATCAATGTGATACAACACATTAATAAAAGAAAGAACAAGAACCATATGATACTCTCAATAGATGCTGAAAAAGCATTTGACAAAGTACAGCATCCCTTCCTGATCAAAACTCTTCAAAGTGTAGGGATAGAGGGCACATACCTCAATATTATCAAAGCCATCTATGAAAAACCCAGCGCAAATATCATTCTCAATGGAGAAAAACTGAAAGCTTTTCCACTAAGGTCAGGAACACGGCAGGGATGTCCATTATCACCACTGCTATTCAACATAGTACTAGAAGTCCTAGCCTCAGCAATCAGACAACAAAAAGAAATTAAAGGCATCCAAATTGGTAAAGAAGAAGCCAAACTATCACTCTTTGCAGATGATATGATACTATATGTGGAAAACCCAAAAGACTCCACTCCAAAACTGCTAGAACTTGTACAGGAATTCAGTAAAGTGTCAGGATATAAAATCAATGCACAGAAATCAGTTGCATTTCTGTACACCAACAACAAGACTGAAGAAAGAGAAATTAAGGAGTCAATCCCATTTACAATTGTACCCAAAACTATAAGATACCTAGGAATAAACCTAACCAAAGAGACTAAGAATCTATACACAGAAAATTATAAAGTACTCATGAAAGAAATTGAGGAAGACACAAAAAAATGGAAAAATGTTCCATGCTCCTGGATTGGAAGAATAAATATTGTGAAAATGTCTATGCTACCTAAAGCAATCTACACATTTAATGCAATCCCTATCAAAATACCATCCATTTTTTTCAAAGAAATGGAACAAATAATCCTAAAATTTATATGGAACCAGAAAAGACCTCGAATAGCCAAAGGAATATTGAAGAACAAAGCCAAAGTTGGTGGCATCACAATTCCGGACTTCAAGCTCTATTACAAAGCTGTCATCATCAAGACAGCATGGTACTGGCACAAAAACAGACACATAGATAAGTGGAACAGAATAGAGAGCCCAGAAATTGACCCTCAACTCTATGGTCAACTAATCTTCGACAAAGCAGGAAAGAATGTCCAATGGAAAAAAGACAGCCTCTTCAATAAATGGTGCTGGGAAAATTGGACAGCCACATGCAGAAAAATGAAATTGGACCACTTCCTTACACCACACACGAAAATAGACTCCAAATGGATGAAGGACCTCAATGTGAGAAAGGAATCCATCAAAATCCTTGAGGAGAACGCAGGCAGCAACCTCTTCGACCTCAGCCGTAGCAACATCTTCCTAGGAACAACGGCAAAGGCAAGGGAAGCAAGGGCAAAAATGAACTATTGGGATTTCATCAAGATCAAAAGCTTTTGCACAGCAAAGGAAACAGTTAACAAAACCAAAAGACAACTGACAGAATGGGAGAAGATATTTGCAAACGACATATCAGATAAAGGGCTAGTATCCAAAATCTATAAGGAACTTAGCAAACTCAACACCCAAAGAACAAACAATCCAATCAAGAAATGGGCAGAGGACATGAACAGACATTTCTGCAAAGAAGACATCCAGATGGCCAACAGACACATGAAAAAGTGCTCCACGTCACTCGCCATCAGGGAAATACAAATCAAAACCACAATGAGATATCACCTCACACCAGTCAGAATGGCTAAAATTAACAAGTCAGGAAATGACAGATGCTGGCGAGGATGTGGAGAAAGGGGAACCCTCCTCCACTGTTTGTGGGAATGCAAGCTGGTGTAACCACTCTGGAAAACAGCATGGAGGTTCCTCAAAATGTTGAAAATAGAACTACCCTATGACCCAGCAATTGCACAACTGGGTATTTACCCTAAAGATACAAACATAGTGATCCGAAGGGGCACGTGTACCCGAATGTTTATAGCAGCAATGTCTACAATAGCCAAACTATGGAAAGAAGCTAGATGTCCATCAACAGATGAATGGATCAAGAAGATGTGGTATATATACACAATGGAATACTATGCAGCCATCAAAAGAAATGAAATCTTGCCATTTGTGACGACGTGGATGGAACTAGAGCGTATCATGCTTAGTGAAATAAGTCAATCGGAGAAAGACAACTATCATATGATCTCCCTGATATGAGGACATGGAGAAGCAACATGGGGGGGTAGGGGGATAGGAGAAGAATAAATGAAACAAGATGGGATTGGGAGGGAGACAAACCATAAATGACTCTTAATCTCACAAAACAAACTGGGGGTTGCTGGGGGGAGGTGGGATTGGGAGAGGGGGAGCGGGCTATGGACATTGGGGAGGGGAGGCGAACCATAAGAGACTATGGACTCTGAAAAACAACCTGAGGGTTTTGAAGGGTCAGGGGTGGGAGGTTGGGGCAACCTGAGGGTTTTGAAGGGTCAGGGGTGGGAGGTTGGGGGAACAGGTGGTGAGTAATGGGGAGGGCACGTTTTGCATGGAGCACTGGGTGTTGTGCAAAAAGAATGAATACTGTTACACTGAAAAAATAAATAAAATGGAAAAAAAAACAGTGTATTATCATAAAAACAAATATATAGACCAATGGAATAAAATAGCCCAGAAATAAACCATCACATACATGGACACATGATTTCCGGAAAAAAAAAAAAAGTATCACTGGCCACAGAAGAGGAGGGCTGCTCTGCAATGGGGGCATTACAGACAGTTTAATACTTTAATTGCAAAGTATAACTGCTAGATATTTAAAGACACAATTGTCTACCAATGTTTGAGCTGATAAAGATGCTCATTTTGTACCTGATTTCCTTGATCTCCAATTAGGAAAGACAATATATGAAAAGAGTTTCCTGGCGTTTGACTAAATGAACCACATTTCTGACCTATCTTTATTACAGCCAAGTAGCTTCTACTGATATATGTTTACTACAGCCATGTGATACCTTTTATAATATGTCAGTGTGCCTATTAGCAATTTAATCTTAGAGGCCCACATAACAATCCGGTTTAGGTTGTGAGAAAGAATTTCATGGTTTAAGCTCCTCCTTTGGGAACACAAATCCCAGAAAAACTTCACATTAGTGTATTTTTTTTCTATTATGAAATCTTTCTGGGTTTCAACAGAAACACACTGAATTTGGATTTTTTCTTCTCTATTTTACCTGGCACCACTTCCAACACAGAAACTGACCAAGTAATAGTCAATTAGGATGACTGCTGTCATCATGCATGTGAAACAGTAAGTGCAAAATCTGCTTCACAAAAGGCAGCTCCAATAAGCAATGACTTATTTATCACAGACACTCATATAGATGCTAAAAAATAGATCCAGGATGCTTGGCTGGCATCTGACTTACACATGAGAGCCACTGAAAACATTATAATCTTCTTTTACCATCATAAAAAAGACTTGTAAAGTGGCAGAAGGCAAAATAATCTATTTAGACAACATATACTTTCAAAAGTATCATTAGATTGAGATGGTCAACAATCAGGCTGGACAGCCTAAAATTGTGTAAGGATATCTATTCCACATTTCATCAGACAAGAAAGTCCAAAAAGCATACGAAAGGAAACATCTGGAAAGATAAGTAGGATGACACAGTATATTCCTCATTCTTCAGTAGTAAAATCTCTACTATGTGGCTTAGCTAAGATGAAGTCCTGCTATGATTTCATAGTTAATTATCAGAAGTATTATAAACATACTCCCCATTTTCTAAGAACTTGAATATAAAACATATTTAACAACAAAAGTAGACTGAACATTTTTTTTTTTTTTTTTGCTGGTTCAAAAGGCACTTTGGGGCATTACATACACTGCCTCAGGGTCGGTCATCATTATGCACATCAGTCATCACGACTATGCAGTTGTACAAATGTTCTAGGTAACAGAGTTCTTCACTTTAATATGAGGCTACCTAACACAGCTGGTTCTTTTTATTTTGAAAAAGAAACATTTTAAAGCAGAGTGAAGGTATATATTAGACCGAAGACATTTTAGTCTGTTTTCCATAAAAATAAGTGCTAATGGATAATTATTTCAGTCTTTTCCCTTTTTGTGTGTAATTTTCTCATTCTTGCTATTGGGTTTCTGTTAATTTTTTTCCTAGACTCTATTTGTTCTCTAATTCCCTATAACCATATTTTGCCCTCTTTCAGTTTCTTTATTGACCCCATGAGCATTCTATTCAGGGCTTCTTTTCCTTATTGGGGAGTTTCATCTTTTCATAGACCTTGTGCCACTGTTTTCACTATTCAAGTAAAGGGGAGAATGGGGAGAGAGCTTAAAGACAAAGCTTTGTGTTTGTGCTTCCTGGAAAGACTGGACTGAGAATCAAGAGGCTTGAGTTCTAGTTCCCACTATCATTAATTCGCTGTATGATGTGGAGTAAAATACTTAATCTTCTCTGGGCCAAGATTTCACCCTCTGGAAAAATGAAAGATTTGGGCCAGATGATCTGTGAGAGCCTTTCTCGCGCTAACATTTCCCATCTATAATTTTGTCAGCAATCACAAAGGATGACAGTTATGCAGGGAAGTTCAAATACATATAACCTTTGCCTGTATACCTTAGTCTGTGAATAGACCTTTTTGGTCCATAATATGTCAATTCATTGTGAATTCCTTTGCTGTTGGCCTTTGTAATGTTTATATGCAATGTATGATTTTAGAAGAAAGGGACAATTTCCCACTTCTTTATGTACCCCCAGTACTTAGAATAGTGCTGGACATTTAGTAGGTAATAAAGCTCCTTCCACTTTGTATTTGCTTCATCTTTTTTTTTTTTAAAGATTTTACTTATGTGACAGAGAGATAGAGAGAGGGAACGCACAAGCAGTGTTTCCCTCATCTTTTTTTTTCATTTCATTTTATTCTATTTCTTTTCAGTGTTCCAGAATTCACTGTTTATACACCACACCCAGTGCTCCATACAATATGTGCCCTCCATAATACCAAATGCTTCATGCAATATGTGCCCTCCATAATACCCACCACCAAACTCACCTAACTCCCCACCCCCCTCAAAACCCTCACTTTGTTTCTCAGAGTCCACAGACTTTCATGGTTTGTCTCCCCCTCCAATTTCCCCCAACTGACTTCTCCTTTCCATCTCCCAATGTCCTCTGTGTTATTCCTTATGCTCCACAAGTCAGTGAAACCATATGGGAGAAGATATTCGCAAATGACACTACAGACAAAGAGCTGATATCCAAGGTCTATAAAGAAATCTTCAGACTCAACACACACAAAACAGATAATCACGTCAAAAAATGGGCAGAAGACATGAACAGACACTTCTCCAAAGAAGACATACAAATGGCTAACAGACACATGAAAAAATGTTCATCCTCATTAGCAATCAGGGAGATTCAAATCCAGACCACACTGAGATACTACCTTACACCAGTGAGAATGGCCAAAATTAACAAGACAGTAAACAAGTGCTGGAGAGGATGTGGAGAAAGGGGAACCCTCCTACACCGATGGTGGGAATACAAGTTGGTGTAGCCACTTTGGAAAACAGTGTGGAGATTCCTTAAGAAATTAAAAATAGAGCTTCCCTATGACCCTGCAATTGCACTACTGGGTATTTACTCCAAAGATATAGCTGTAGTGAAAAGAAGGGCCATCTGTACCCCAATGTTCCTAGCAGCAATGGCCACAGTTAAACATTGGAAAGAACCAAGATGCCCTTCAATGGACGAAAGGATAAAGAAGATAAGGTCCATATATACAATGGAGTATTATGTCTCCATCAGAAAGGATGAATACCCAACTTTTGTATCAACCTGGACAGGACTGGAATAGATTATGTCCTTCCCTCATCTTACAGCATTTTCTGTCTATAAATGTTTGTACTATAGAAGCTAATCACATTTCTTTTCCTTTTTTTAAGATTTTATTTATTTATTTGACAGAGAGAGACAGAGATCACAAGTAGGCAGAGAGGCAGGCAGAAGCAGGCTCCCTGCTGAGCAGAGAGCCTGATGTAGGGCTTGATCTCAGGACCCTGAGATCATGACCTGAGCCCAACGCAGAGGCTTAACCCACTTAGCCACCCAGGCGCCCCAGAAACTAATTACATTTAACTTAAACTATTCAATGTCTATGATTTCTGCCTTCTTAGTTACCAGTATTATCCAGTTCTTTGGAATATAATCTTTTCCTATAAAATGGTAGGGCTGATAGGAACATTATTTTCAGAGAGAGACAGACTCATAAGAGAATCAATGTTCACCTCCTACATAATTCACTGAAATTTACTGTGAGAACTCTGTACTGGTATACTATTTGCATTACTAGAATTTCAGTTCCTACTTGAAACTGTGACTTTCAGAGTAAAAAGCTTAAGAACTTTATGGAAATGCATTTGAAAAGGCAGCTATAGAAATAATAAAAAAAAGTTTTAATAACATGTTTCTGGTGCTCAAATTCCAGAAGTAAGCCTAAAGTGTATAATAAAAATTACTGTCACAGGGATGTGCACTCTCACCAATGTTATTTAACATAGTACTGGAAGTCCTAGCCACAACAATCAGACAACAATGAAAAGAAATAAAAGGCACCCAAAGTGTCAAGGAAGAAGTCAAACTTCCACCATTTGCAGGTGACGTGATACTCCATGTAGAAAACCTTAAAGATTCCAACAAAAAACTGTTAGAACTGATAAATGAGTTTAGAAAAATCACAGCATACAAAATCAACATACAGAAATCTGTTGCATTTCTGTACACCAATAATCAAGCAGGAGAAAGGAAAATTAAGGAATCAATCCCATTTACAATTATGCCAAAAGCATTAAGATACCTAGGAATAAATCTAACCAAAGAGGTGAAAGACCTGTAGTTTGAAAACTACAGAACACTGATCAAGGAAATTGAAGATGACATGAAGAAATGAAAAAGTATTTCATGTCACAGACTAGAAGACCAAATATTGTCAAAATGTCTGTATACCCAAAGCAACCTTTACATTTAATGCAATCTCTATCAAAATACTAACAGCACTCCTCACAGAGCTAGAATAAACAATCCTAAAATTTATATGGAACCCTAATAGCTAAAGCAGCCTCAAATAAGAAAAGCAAAGCTGGAAGCATCACAATTCCAGACTTTAAGTTACATTACAAAGCTGTAGAGATTAAGACAGTATAGTACTGGCACAAAAAGAGATGCATAGATCAATCAGAAGAGAATAGAAAACGCTTAAGTGAACCACAACTAGATGGTGAATTAACCTTTGACAAAGCAGAGAAGAATATCCAATGGAAAAAACACATTCTCTTCAACAAATGGTGTTGGGAAAACTGGACAGCAACATACAAAAGAAAGAAACTGTACTACTTTTTATACCACACACAAAAATAAATTCAAAATGGATGAGAGACCTAAATGTGACATAGGAAGCCATTAAAATCCTACAGGAGAACATAGGCAGTAAGCTCTCTGACACAGGCAGCAGCAACTTCTTTCTAGATATGTCTCCTGAAGTAAGGGAAACAAAAGCAAAAATAAACTATGGGGACTTCATCAAAATAAAAGCTTCTGGGCAGTGAAGGAAACAGTAAAACTAAAAGGCAACATATGGAATAGGAGATGTATTTGCAAATGACACATCTGATAAAGGGTTAGTATTTAAAACATAGAAAGAACTTACAAGACTCAATACCCCAAAACTGAATAATCCAATTAAAAATGGGCAGAAGACATGAATTGACATTTTCTAAAAGTAGACATACAGATGGCCAACAGACACATGAAATGATGCTCAACATCACTGATCATCAAGTAAATACAAATCAACACTTTGATGAGATAAGACCTCACACTTGTCAGAATGGTGAAAATCAACAATACAAGACACAACAGGTTTTGGCAAAGATGTGGAGAGAGTAAAACCCTCTTGCACTGCTGGTGGGAATGCAAACTACCACAGCCACTGTGGAAAACAAAATGGAAGTTCCTCAGAAAGTTAAAAATAGAACTACTCTATGATTCAACAATTTCACCCTTCTAGGTAGTTATCCAAAGAATGAAGATACTTATTCAAAGGGATACATGCACCTTGATGTTTACAGCAGCATTATCTACAATAGCCAAAGTATAGAAACAGCCCAAGCATCCACTGATTAATGATTGGATGAAGAAGAAGTGATATATATAATGGAATATTACTCAGCCATAAAAAAGAATGAAAGCTTGCCATTTACAAAGTCATGGATAGAGCTAAAGAGTATTATGCTAAGTGAAATAAGTAAGTCAGAGAAAGACAAATACTATATGATTTCACTCACATGTGGAATCTAAGAAACAAAACTAGTGATAATGAAGGAAAAAAGGAGAGAAGCAAGCCAGGAAACACCCTTAACTATAGAGAACAAACTAAATATTATTGAAGGGGAGACAGGTGGGGGGATGGTTTAAATAGGTGATAGGAATTAAGGAGTGAACTTGTGATGAACAACGAGTGTTGAATGGAAGTACTGAATCACTATATTGCACATCTGTAACTATTATTACACTATATGTTAACTAACTGGAGTTTAAATTGCAACTTAAAAAAAGTAAATGGAAAAAATTACTGTTACAGCTTTATACTTACATCAATAATAGAATTTTAGTAAGGGAACTCTATTAAAAGAAGTTCTCAGATTCATACTTTGAGCTTACAAAAATAGGAAAAGAAACTCTATAGACCAGTTACAGATTTCAAATTAAAATACCGGTATTTATTTAGACTTCTTTGTTTAAAAAATATGCTTTCTTTGCATCTTAAATTTTACATTTCTAACATTTGACAATGCTTAATTGTAAAGGACACATGTAAGACTATAATGCAGCTAAATGATGCATTTGTAATTCATGTGAAACAACATAATTAGTTCTCCAAGGGTTCATCAATGTATTATTCTACTAAACAGAATACTTGAAAGTCCCACTTGAGTTTTGAATGCAATACGAAGCTTTCATTTTAAGCATGGCTTCCTCTGTGTAATATTCTCATAATTATTTTCCAGCAACAAAAAAATATTAGGTTGATTATTTTTATTCTAGCTGTTAGCTTCTCATGCTGCAAAGAAAGCAACTTCACAAATTCATTTATCTTAATACAAAACTGACGTATTTGGGGAGCTATGCTTAAAATTAAAAGAAGAAATGATATAGATTTTAAAAATTTCTTTTTTTTTTAAAGATTTTATTTATTTATTTGACAGAGAGAGACACAGTGACAGAGGGAACACAAGCAGGGAGTGTGGGTGAGGGAGAAGCAGACTCCCTGCCAAGAGGGAGCTTGATGTGGGGCTGGATCCCAGGACCCTGGGATCATGACCTGAGCCAAAGCCAGATGCTTAACGACTGAGCCACCCAGGTGCTCCTAAAGTAATTATTTTTATTTTATTTTTTATTTTTTTTCTTAAAGATTTTATTTATTTGACAGATAGAGATCACAAGTAGGCAGAGAGGCAGGCAGAGAGAGAGAGAGAGGAGGAAGCAGGCTTCCAGCCGAGCAGAGAGCCCAATGTGGGGCTGGATCCCAGGACCCTGGGATCATGACCTGAGCCAAAGGCAGAGGCTTTAACCCACTAAGCCACCCAGATGCCCCTAAAGTAATTATTTTTAAAGCCCACATTTACTAAAAGCCATTACTCCATACCCTTACAAAATATCTCTACCACAACAATATGTATCAAAAATAGACATTAGCTTTGGGGCGCCTGGGTGGCTCAGTGGATTAAGCCGCTGCCTTCGGCTCAGGTCATGATCTCAGGGTCCTGGGATCGAGCCCCGCATCGGGCCCTCTGCTCTGCAGGGAACCTGCTTCCTCCTCTCTCTGCCTGCCTCTCTGCCTACTTGTGATCTCTCTCTCTGTCAAATAAATAAAAAAAATCTTAAAAAAAATAGACATTAGCTTTAAGCACAAAATTTGATTCATGAAAATAAATTGCCATCTTTCAACATAGAACAACATTTTAGCATATATTTAAGAAAAAAGTCCATATTCTTCATTTTGAAACATTTCCTTATATAAAAGACAAACTCCTTAACAGATATTTGTCTTTGAAAATAATACTAGCATATGTCGGCTAAACTTTTAGATATGAGTTAAGTTATATAAGTTACACATCTCATGAAAGTTCTCCTTTTTCTTGCAACTACTGTCTGCTAATTTTCTCTAGAAACTCTAAAACTTGAAGAATACATAGTATTTTTGAAAAGAGGCTGAATGAGATCATTCAATGCCTTTTCGTCTGAGACTTCGCAGTCTGATTTTTAGCCACTATTCTCAGTTTATTTAGAAACTCCATGACCCTGAAGAATAGTATTTTCTTTGTACAACAGTTGGTCAATGCACCTCGCTTTATAGAAGGAGAACCCAAATTAGCAGGCTAGCAGGTATGAAGCCAGCGGGGAGCAGTCACTTAAGTATTGACAAAAGAACTTATAAAACTTTCATTCCTGATGCTGGATTTGGGGAGGGTGCTCAGTGGGGAAGTACATGCTAAATCAGTTACAGGCAACAGCTGCCTATAGTATTTCCTGCACATTTGCTGTCTTCTTCTTCTTCTTTTTTTTTTAAAGATTTTATTTATTTACCTGACAGACAGAGATCACAAGTAGGCAGAGAGGCAGGCAGAGAGAAAGGAGGAAGCAGGCTCCCTGCTATGCAAAGAGCCCGATGCAGGGCTCAATCCCAGGACCCTGGGATCATGACCTGAGCTGAAGGCAGAGGCTTTAACCCACTGAGCCACCCAAGTGCCCCCATTTGCTGTCTTCTTTATGAGGAGTGGAAAATAGAAGGTGGGAGTAAAAAGCAAAAGAAAGGAGGAAATAGAAAAGTGGATTCAAGAAGACCTGGCATATGTACAGGAGACAAAGGGGGAGGATTTAAGACCACATTGTCTCAAGATCCCTTGAAGGCACTTCCAAGGAGTAAGACTTACATATATCACCAAAGGACCAATGCAGATTATTTCAGTTACTTGGAAACTGATCAATACTTATCCTATTCTGTTGGGATACATATATGGAAAGGAATCCATATTGTAGAATCCAAGTGAATTTACATTGTTACCTTAGACATATTGTTACCAATATGTATAACAAGTGGTACTGACATTTTAACAATGTTTATTCTTCAGATCCAAGAGCATGGAATGGTCTTCCATCTTTTTGTGTCTTCTTCAATTTCTATACTTTTAATGCCATTCTGATCAAAATTCCACCGGAATTTTTCAAAGAGATGGAGCAAATAATCCTAAAATTTGTATGGAATCAGAAGAGACCCTGAATTGCTAAGGAGCACTGGGTGTGGTGCAAAAGCAATGAATACTGTTATGCTGAAAAGAAATTAAAAAAAAGTGGTACTGAAATAATAGAAAAATACTGTGTATAAAAGAAAATTTCATTTTTTAAAAGATTTTATTTATTTAATTGAGAGAGAGCTAGAGAGAGTACACAAGCAGTGAGGAGGGGCAGAGGGTATGGGACTCGATCTGAGACCCTGGGAACAGGACCAAGGCCAAAGGCAGGTGCTTAATTGACTGAGTCACCCAGGTGTCCAGGAAGTTTTTATTATTAAAGCTTAGCTCATTCTTAGGATATCTAAGGTTTAGGATCATCAGTCTTGCCCTTCAGATATGCTCTAAGGACAATACTGGAGACTTGAATTCCATCCCCCATAGCATAACTCATAGTTTAATTTAGTCACAAAGACCTAAGATTTCACACTGAATGTAGACACCATGACCTGAGCTAAAACCAAGAGTCAGATGCTCAACTGACTAAGCCCCCAGGCACCCTGACACCACAGTAATCTTGAAGCATATAGGAAAATATTAGTTGTCTTTGGTACTGGGGTCTTAGAAGGTGAAAGGGCCCCAAGAGACCAACTTGTAAATCATACTAGTTGTGTTGGACTATAATAGCTGTGGAATCAATGAGCAGTACCCAGAGGTTTGGCAAGAGAGAGTTCTCAGAGACATTTGTTTTACCCAATTTTATTTTATCCAGTATTTTTACCCAACCCATTTTACACAAGACATGTAGTAACATCTGAAAAAAAAAAAACTTTTAGTGGAAACACACTAGGAAATGTGGTCCTGATAAACAACTTCTCATATCTCCTATCTATAGACTTGGAGTAAATCTATCCCTGAATGCTATGGAGACCAGCCGGGACTGTTCTCCTTAGATAATCACCCACACCATGCCCAGCTAGTTGGCAAATAACAAGGGAAATTTGGTAAGAATATTCTTCCACACTAATCACAATGTGGGACTTTACTCTATCAACACAATGGAGACTAAAAGATAGCCATGTTCAAGAACATACATACAATGGGGAAAAGACACTCTCTTCAAAAAATGGTGCTGGAAGCAATGGCCATGGTCGCCAAACTGTGGAAAGAACCAAGATGCCCTTCAATGGACGAATGGATAAGGAAGATGTGATCCATATACACTATGGAGTATTATGCCTCCATCAGAAAGGATGAATACCCAACTTTTGTACCAACATGGACGGGACTGGAAGAGATTATGCTGAGTGAAATAAGTCAAGCAGAGAGAGTCAATTATATGGCTTCACTTATTTGTGGAGCATAAAAAATAACACGGAGGACATAGGGAGATGGAGAGCAGAAGAGAGTTGAGGGAAACTGGAAGGGGAGATGAACCATG
This sequence comes from Meles meles, assembly GCF_922984935.1. Lineage (NCBI taxonomy): Eukaryota > Metazoa > Chordata > Mammalia > Carnivora > Mustelidae > Meles > Meles meles. Next base: position 78,579,039 of record NC_060087.1, on the reverse strand, counting down.
AGACTATGGACTCTGAAAAACAACCTGAGGGTTTGAGGGGGCAGGAGGTAGGAGGTTGGGGGAGCCAGGTGGTGGGTATTATGAAGGGCACGTATTGCATGGGGCACTGGATGTGGTGCATAAACAATGAATTCTGTTACGGTGAAAAGAAATAAAAGAAAAATGGTGCTGGAAAAACTGGAGCTATGCACAAAAGAATGAGACCTGACCACTTCCTTACACCATATACAAAAATAAATTCAAGATGGATTAAAGACCTAAATATAATACCTGAAACCATAAAAATCCTAGAAGAGAGCACAGGCAGTAATTTCTCTGACATCAGCCATAGCAACATTTTTTTCCAGAAATGTCTCAAGGCAAGGGAAACAAAAGCAAGCAAACTACTGGGATCACATCATAATCAAAAAGCTTTTGCACGACAAAGGAAACAGTTAACAAAACTAAAAGGCAGCCTACAGAATGGCAGAAAATATTTGCAAATGATGTATCTGATTAAGGGTTAATACCTAAAATATATAAAGAACTCATATAACTCAATATCAAAACAACAAACAATCTGATTAAAACATGAACAGCAAAACTGAATAGACATTTTTCCAAAGAAGACATACACATGGCAAATTAACACACGAAAAGATGCTCAACACCACTGCTCATCACTGCTCATCACATGCACATCAAAAGTCAGATATCACCTGACACCTGTCCGAATGGCTAAAATAAGAAACACAAGAAATAACTAGTGTTGGTAAGGATGTGGAGAAACAGGAAAACTCATGCACTGTTGGTGGAAATTTAAACTGGTGACAGCCACTATGAAAAACAGTATGGAGGTTCCTCAAACAATTAAAAATTAAAATTAAAAATAGAAATACCATATGATTCAATAATTCCAATGCTGGGTATTTATCCAGACAAAACAAAGACATTAATCTGAAAAGATATGTGCACCCCTAAGTTTACTGTAGCACTATTTACTATAGCCAAGATATGGAAGTTACCTAAGTGTTCATGACAGAAAAATGGATACAGAAGATGTGTGTGTGTGTGTGTGTGTGTGTGTATCTATATATACATCTATATCTATATATACATATATATAATGGAATATCACACACAATAAAAAAGGATAAGACTGTGCCATGTGACAATATGAATCAAACCTAGAGGGTGTTATGCTAAATGAAATAGGTCAGACCGACAAAGACAATACCATATGATTTCACTCATATTCAGAATCTTAAAAAAAAAAAAGTGAATAAACAAACAAAAAATCAGACCTGTAAAAACAGAGAACTGATGGCTGTCAGAGGGAAGGGGGATAAAGTTTTGGGCAAAATGGGTAAAGAGGAGTGGGTGATAAAGGCTTCCAGTTATGGAATGAGTAAGTCATAGGAAGAAAAAGCACAGCACAGGGAATACAGTCAACAATACTGTACTAGCACTGCACGATAACAGACGGTAGCTACACTTATGGTGAGCACAGCATAACATAGAGAAGTTGAATCACTATACTTGTATACCTAAAACAAATATAACATTTGATGTCAATTGTACACAAGTAAAAAAACAAAATCAGGAGTATTACATGAAAACATTCAATCTTTCAGATAAAAAACACATTTAAAATTTGTCTATAAAATGATTAAATGACGAATTTTATGGCATATGAATTTTACTATAATAAACTTTTCATGGATGAAAAAATAAAAGATTGCCATACTGATTCATCACTATAATTAAAGCTCTCTTACCCTCCTAACAACAATAACAAAACAGTCAACTGCTAGAGATTTTTCAGTAATGTATCACAATTCTGTGCTTAACTCTCTGTGGCCATGACATTTTCAGCACCTCGCAGATGAAATACAACATTTGTTTTATGAAACGACCCTACTTCCAGAGATACAGTTCATGTATTAGTAACAAAAAAAGAGAACTGCTTTAGGAGTCAAAAGAAACCACTGAACTGATCCTAGAGTGTAAGTGGGGATTAACAGAAGCAGACCAACCTGATCTACCTCCCCTTGGATCCACTTTCTTGTATTTGTCAGTTCCTTGACCCAACCACACTCTGGACCAGTGACCAGCCTCCTCCTCTCTTGTAGATGGATACCCAGCTATCTATTCGCTAGATACTACTTTCTGCTCTCCCTGATTTATGATCTGGCTTCTAGCCTTTAGTGCGTACCCCATTCTCTATAGGTCAATCCTTACAGACTTTCTCTAGAGGCTCACTTGACCCACTGATCCCATGATGATCTCAGATATATGGGAGACATACTGATTCACCTTTTCTAAAATGCATATTTTTTCACACATAACATCTCTGAGACTGGGAGAACAGAGAGTACACTTATGGTTAGGGAGTACGAAGAAGGATTAGATAGAAAAACAAAAACAGAGCAGCTGAGTCACCATAATGGCAAAGCATGAGAATGGACAGATTAGTAAGGTACAAGTGGAGCTTGGCAGAACAGACACCTGCTCCTAAAGGAAGACTACCAGCAGAGTGGTCATTGTGTCACCAGATATGCTGTCAGACTGTCAGAACACTGTTGTAACTGGGATAGTCTAGTTTTGGTGAGGTATGTCAAGGCAGCCACTGTGTATTTCTTCTCCATTTGTCCTTAACACTATCTTATCTAAGAAAATCTCAGTAATCCCCTGTTCCTTGTAATAGAAAAAAAGTCATATTAAACAATTGCAAGAGGGGTGCCTGGGTGGCTCAGTGGGTTAAAGCCTCTGCCTTTGGCTCAGGTCGTGATCCCAGGGTCCTGGGATTGAGCCCCGCATCTGGCTCTCTGCTCAGCAGGGAGCCTGCTTCCTCCTCTCTCTCTAACTGCTTCTCTGTGATCTCCGTCTGTCAAATAAATAAAATCTTTAAAAAACAAACAAACAAACAAAAACAACTGCAAGAAAGCAAAAGATAATGTACAAAGAGAATGTGGTAATAGTTACAAAGTGGCTATGCTAGAGAAAGGAGGAGAAGGTTAGCATGGATGAGCTCAAAAAATTGGAGGAGGGTGGACAGGCCACAGGTGGAGGGCCAACTCTGTTCTATTTCTTCTTTTCACTGTCTGAAAGAGCATTACCATGTATCAGTTTCTTCTCAGTGACAGTATCTTTTTGGGCCCTGGCCAAATACTAAACTTTGGCTCTCATTCTCCTCCTCAGCAATAACACTCAGAGCAGAGAATGCTATGCTCCCCTCCCTTCCTCAAATCACATTGAACAAATCAAACTCGGTCAGGCTTTTTCTGGCCAACAGATCTGATACTATTCCCACAACTATGTGAATGAATTCTGTTAAGCCAACATTTATTAGAGTACCATCTCCCTGTCCAATATACCTTAAATGGGCTCAACCTCTTCAGACTGAGGACTGAAAAAATCACAACTCAAGTTGTATTTTTCTCTTTATTTTGGAGGTTTTAAATATGAAAAAAGTATCAGTTTTAAAATTTCATTGATGAAATAGAATATTATGAGAATAATTTTTTCTCTAGATAAAACTATAAACAAAAAAATTTCTCCTAATCCATGGTCACAAGGAACTACTTACCCACAGAATGTATCAATTTTTAAGAGGGTCTTACAAGAGAACTAATTTCATTCATTATAATATCTCCTGTGAAGACTGTAAACTGAAACATGGTTAAGCTTTCTTTTCAACATTTGAATGAATTTGAAACAAAAAATGGTAGTAATTCCTCTTTGTAAAGGTATAATTCTATTACTCTCTTTGGTATCTGAATTCTAGCAATAACCTTCTGGAATAGTTTCTGCCCTTAAATTCAATGCTTTTCTTACACTTCTTTGTTTTTGAGAAAAAAAAAAAAACAGAGCTTGTTTCATTTGGGTATCTTTGTTGCTGTTTCTATGGCTTGACAATAAGGAGTGAGCTGTAATTCTCTTACATTTTAGCTACCTAATAGGCAATGATTTCCTAACACAACAGAATAACACTCTTTAGGACTAGTCATCATTATGGATATTAGTGTGTAAGGGAAGGAATAAAATGAAACAAAATAGTAATTTGGGCTCAGATATGTATTTGTCACCAGGACAAGACCAAGTTCAAACTATTTATTATTTTACAGCAATCCTTTAAAAACATGCTCTAAAAAACTTTTATCACCTCTTTCTCACCCTGTCATCACTAATACATTTTTAGTCACCTTCTATGATCTTCCTTTTCATCAAATTTATTAATAAGACTTAATTGGGGAAATTCTTGATTCTTATCCTTTAGGCTGGTACTTATAAGGAGTATTCGGTTTCATACTAGGTCTTGAACTGCCTGTAAGAATCCCATCAGTTACCTAGGTTTCACTAAACACTTTTTTGCTTTAACAGTGCTGAAGTGGAAAGGGAATTACAGATGGCCTTTTGTAATTTAGTAATTCAAGGGGAAATGCATAGATCAACCTGCATTAAATTGTATTGCTCACTTAAGTAAAGGAAACTGCCCATTTATTTTTTTTTAAAGATTTTATTTATTTGACAGACAGAGATCACAAGTAGGCAGAGAGGCAGCAGAGAGAGATAGAGGACAAAGCAGGCTCCCCGCTGAGCAGAAAGCCGGATGTGGGGCTCTATCCCAGGACCCTGAGATCATGACCTGAGCCGAAAGCAGAGGCTTTAACCCACTGAGCCACCCAGGCACCCCGGTAACTGCCCATTTAAATAATAGTCTGCTATTTCTGAGGGTAACAAAAAAAAATGGCTGCCTACTGGCACTGGGCTAGGTACATGTGTAGTCTATGAGTAGGCCAGGCTAAGTAATATGTGTGTGTATGTATGTATATGTATGTGGTATGCATATAAATCATATATATACAAATATATAAAGTATATATAAATACAAGATATAAATAAAACATAAATATAAATATATAAAGTATATATAAATCACTAGAAGAATAAAATCAAGTTCTACAAATAACTTCCAGGCAATACTTGGAATGGCCACAAAGAATATACCAAGAAATAGCTAGGAAGTTTTCCTGTAGCCTAGATAATTTTATGAGCCAATGGCAACATACATACTCTTTAGGTAACAAATAAGCCCTACACTGAGTTTGGCTTCATTTCTTATAGCTCTCATTTTCTCTAGCTCTAGAATCCAAAAATGACCCAGAGATTACTGGTGCAAAGAAGGGCGTATTCAAAGCAAATGTTACTCTCTTGGTCTAAAGTAAACTCAGAGGATACAGTTTCAGGCAACTAAAACTATAGGTGTATTGTAAGTTCCATAACTGGCTCTCAAAAGCTATTATTCAATAGCCAAAGCTACTCATTTGCTTAAGTGTTATATTATCTTGCAGCAAAATGATAACGGTGAAAGACATCAGCATTTCCATTAACTTTCTATTGTAAATTACTCAGTATCTCATGTGTTTCTTGTTTTAGAAAAGAAACATAAATTATATGCAGTTTATTTTTCTTGAGAAGAAATGTTGACCTCTATTCAGAGCTTAGTAATAGCATTATTTCTCCTTTTCTTCCTGTACACAGAGGAAGGGAGAGGAGGGTTATTGGGGGAAGAGGGTGTTATAAAGACCTTTTTGTAGAAGTGTTTTTTGCACCTTCAATTACCTCATGTCAGGTGCGATGACCAATTTGTGCTCTCTTGAGGACAAAAGTGGCAATTTGTACTTACAAATATATAACAGTATCAGTTAAAATGAGGCCGTGCTGAAAATCTGCCTCAAGATGTTTAAAGGACACTGAGTTTTGACTCAAATTAACACGTAAGTCAATGCCAAATGATAAATTTCAAGCTTCACAAGTTTAGACATTGATCAGGGAATTGGAACTTCAAAGCCACAAAGCTGAAAGCTTTTGGATCAAGGAATATTCAGCAAAAGCTATATAAAAATGCATCAATGAAATCTGGTCACCTCAAGCAAAAATCAGCAAGGCACAAACAAGGATTTGATAAATGAGGAATTCTAACTTCATCTATTTTTTTGGACTTCTCAGAAAATGAAAAAGAATGCAATCACTGCCGGAAGTTGGTAACTACATTTTCAAGGTGGACTTTCAGTCCATTTGAAAAGATTTGAAATACTATACATTTTTGTAGAACTTGGTTTACAAATGGTTGCTACATACATTAGCACATTTCCTTCTTAATTCAAGGCTCTGAAGTGGGGCAAATAGGATTTATCCTCATTTTACATGGAGGCGCTAAAAATAAGAGGTTTATCTGAAGTAATGAGTATTATAGACTGCATGTTTGTGTCTCCCCACCCAAATTCATATGTTGAAATATAATAACCAATGTGATAGTATTTGGAGGTAGGGACTTTGGACAGTAATTAGGTATTACATAAGTGGGGAGCCCTCACAAATGGGACATGAGGGAGATAACCTCTCTCTCTCTTCTCAGTCATATGAGTACACAGCAAGATGAATAGCTGTCTATAAGCCAGGAAGTGAGCCCTCACTGGACATGGGATCTGCTGGCATCTTGACCTTGGTTGGATTTCTTAGCCTCCAGAACCGTGAGAAATAAATGTTTGTTGTTCAGGCTAGTCAGTCTGTGGTATTTTTGCTATAGCAGCCTGAACTGTTTAAGATACAGAGCTTGGAAGCATTGAAATTAGATATAAAAAGATTCTAGTGATCTTTTCTCTATTCCAGGTATGAGGACAAAGGCTTTCCCTGTTCAGCCATGATAATATTTGATTATCTTTGGTTATAAGGCAGGTGGTACTGCTGGTCACATTATGAGTTGCTTTTGGTATTTATAGCATGACATTTGCATCCTAGGTGTTCTTCCCTCCCTCATTCAATACGTTCAGCATCTTAATGCTCCCTAACTACATTCACATATGAATAATGTGTACATCCAGTGGCCTATATACAGTTAATAAGAAGATTCTATGAGAGTAAGAATGTGTCACAGTATTTTAGTCTAAGATATTTTTGTTTCCCAACTGGGTAAGATGAAATGATAGGTATGATTAATCTTGTAAACTCTTTGAGGCATGAAAAGTACTACACAGGTTAATATAGCATTGAAGTAGAACCCAATACTTACTTTAAATGGAGGCAATATGAATGACTCATAGTAAAGAATCTGTTTCTAAATCATGAAAGCTAAACAATATCAACAGTACTGGCTATATCTTGGTATTGTAATTATTGGCTACTATGCTAAGCATTTATTATCATATTTAATCCTGAGAACAATCCTGATAAATACACAGTGTTATGTACATTTGATGGGTGAGGAAACTGAGTTTCAGAGAAACTAGGTAATTTGCCCAAGTTTATACAACTAATAGTGGTGGAAAATGTATCAGAATCCAGTTTATCTGACTAACCATTATGTCCCTGGAGTCCCAAATTCAGTAGTATATAGCAGATTAATGTGCAGCACTTGTTAAAATGTAGATTCCTGGATGCCATTTACTATGATTCAGTAGATCTGTGGCGGGATTTAAGAGTCTAAATTTTAATAAGCTTCCCAGGTAATTCTCATACTGATGATTTTTTAAATTTGAGAAATACTGCCATGCATTATAATGACACAGCTAACATTGCTTTCTCTGTATTAATTTCATATGAGTCTTTTAAAAATAAGTCATATATTTGAGTTTTTTCTTTTTTTTAAAAAACTCCTAATGCTCAATGTCTCACTGTAATGGAGAAAACTTTTCAGGAGAGCAGAAAATGTGATGTGATGTGATGTGATGTGAGGGTATTGATATTTGCATAATGGCTGCATATGTATAAAACAGATCTGCTCTGTTTCAATGTGGCCAGACAACAGACATTCCCTGTTGGTTTAAGTAAAGGCATGTACATAGGTAAGTAGAAGAGAGAAAGAAGAAACAAAGGTAAAAGGGAGACAGGCAAGAAAAGAGAGGGAATTAAGTAAAGGGTTGAGCTATTTTAAAACATAAATAACTACATTTCCCTCAAAAGACAAACAGGTTCTGATGAAAATTTGTGTTTTGACAGCTGTATCTTTTATCTGGTTTTGTTTAGGCCCTTAAATTGATGACAGGGCACACAATTCAACTGGCAGTTGTGATAAAGAGGTCAAACAGTGAATTCAGTACTTCAAAAAAAAAAAAAAACTCACTCTTTTTTTCCCTCCTTCAACTGGCACTTTAGTCTCCTCACTTATTCATATCAGCAGGAAGTAATGGCTGAACACCACCCTCCACTCACAAATCTAAGGACAAGCTTCATTATTACCTTTTGCTTCATGGAAATAAATTCAATGACGTTTAGATAATACAAGCACATATACAGCTTTTCGGTTTCAATTTTGTTTTCTTTTTCTCCTTCTCAACTATTAATCTAGTTTGAAAAGCCTAAAAAATTAAAAAGGCTTTTAGAAAAGGGATCACTTTTGTCCCTATACAAAAGAACAGTTAAAAAAAAAAGGTAAAAAAGGTATTCTTAAGAACTGAGTCCGTTAAAAATCAGATTATTTCCACCATGCTCCTCTATTATTCACCTGTCAGTAAAATATGTCCTTTTATTGTCTCTGTTTGAGACAATTTTTATCTGACTAGAGCTATATGGTCATTTTTGTATTTATTACTAAGTTCTTTAGGTTTCCTCCCCATTCTACTCTCCCTATCCCAGAGCATGTTTTTCTGTTCTTAAAAACTGGGCCACATGCCTCTGAGGAGAAAGTAGTGCATTATTTCATTCCCACCTTTTCTTCTTTTTTGGCATCTCTGAGGCCTGCTATGCCCAGAAGTGCTTCCAGTCAAGCTGGAGCATCAAATCAATTATCACAGCAGTCTGCTTTCTAAATATGAATGGCAATGAATGACAACAGCCATGGCAAACTTTCAGCTTTGATTTGTCATTGGTAATGTAAATCTTCTTTTTTTCTTTTTGTCTCCTCCCCTACTCCTTTTCTATCTTTCAATTTCTCCCAGTCTTTCCCTCGAAAACTCTCTCTCTCTCTCATAGATGTTTGAGAGTCCAGCCTTTTGGCCAAATTCCCCCCTCCCCCTGCTGTCTGCAGCTGCATTGTATCAAATCTTCAAATAAAAGCTTTACCTTTGTAAGTCAAAGTCACAAGAAAAAAATGGTACTGGGAGCCATTATTGCTATAAAATCTCTTCCTGCTAACCTCTGAGCCTAATTATTACTGCATCTGAAGAAGCACAACAATGTTGTCTCCTTATCCATTTGGGCTCTTTAAAATTCTTGCCTGCTCCAGTATCTGAAGCTTCAATTGTTTTGAGCTTAACGTTGCTCATTTCATACATGTTCTTGGTTATCTGAAGTACTTTAATTTTTAAAATGTTATTATATCCTAGCTGTTTAGAAAGATTGAGAATGCCATAAAGAGAGAGACTGGCTTAAACAAACTACAACCAGCTTTCATCATGCTGTATGTGTTCGTTAATTCATCACTTTTGTGAGTAGGTCAGCAATTTCTAGTAAACTATAGTTTCTTCTCTAAAACTGGCAGCAATTCTTTTCATTGACCAATGACACCATACTTTTATGAATTATATTTATAAATATTGCTTTTAAAAATGAGATCAAAGCAATAGCATAACTTGAAAATAGCAAGCAAGAGAATGAATTATGCCAACCACTATGAACCAGAAATTCTGTGCTGGAGTCTTAGAATATAGATTGTCTTGATTTTTTTCAAATAATGATGAGTTCTATAAGGCTATGCCTAGAACCAGTTAACTGTTGAATTAAGTTGTCAATTCTGTCATAATCTGTCCACCATAATTGAAAAAGACTCATCACAATGTACTTAATGATGTGCATACACTGCTCTTTGTGTATTGCAGGTACAGGGTAGAGATACAAAACAGCATGAATTATAATTCTCATCCTCTAAGAGCAATCTAGTCAAGGAGATGAGTCACATAGATACCAAAATAAAACTATAATGAAGGGTACTATTTGCTAGGCATCAAGGGAAATTACACAGCATAAATTATGTAATTATGGAAAACAGATTATTTCAAAATAGGGTGGTCAATGGTGCCTTCATGAGGTAGATGAGATCTGAGCTGTGCATGGTGGAGGAATGGATGAGGTTTTTGTAGAGTAGGAGAGAGTTTTTTTCCCAATGGGCAAATAAACAGATTAAATGGATATATTCACTGTTCATTCTTTGAAAAATTATTTTCAAGCTCAAAGATCCTTAGTATCTAACTGTATAAATGGTTAAGTAAAATCAGAGGAAGGAAACCTGCATAAGGTAGAAAAAGGTTTACCAATAAATGGCCAATAACTCTAAGGAATAGTCTTCCTGTAGAAGACTACAGGAAGTAGTCTTGTGTAGTCTTGTGTAGTCTTCACAAGCCTTGAGGCTTGTGAGTATGAAATGCTGGGTCAAAGGTGGCTTTCAAGGGACCAGTAATAGTTATAACAAATAGGATACTAGTTTAGGCTGATTAGAGTTTTTATTAGATAGTTCCTAATCTCTTACAGAATTCTGGGTTGCTTCCAAAGAAATCATAGTTTCTTTCAGTTTTCATCACGATTTATAAAGATGTTCTAGGCTAAAGGTAGATATCCTACAGTGGTTGCACTCTATAACTGATCTAGTCTAGAGCCATATCCCTTGGGGACTTTCCCTAGGCCAGTGTCCAAGCCTTCTGTATTAGTTTCCTAAGGCTATCGTAATGAATTACCACAAACTGGGTGGCTTAAAACCACAGAAATGTATTCTCTCACAGCTCTGGAGCCTAGAAGTATGAAGTAAGTGTTGGTAACATTGGTTCTTTCTGGAGGCTGTGAGGGAGAATCTGTTCTGTGCCTCTTTCCTCATTTCTGGTGGTTGCCATTAGTCCCTGGTGTCCCTTGACTTGGAGCTGCATCACGGCAATCTCTCCTTCCATCATCACACAACCTTCAACCTGTGGGTCCCTTGATCCCTGTGTCTCCACATGGTCTTCCTCTAAAGACACTAGTCACTGATTTTAGGGCTTACCCTAATTCAGTATGATCTTATCTCAACTTTTATTATTTTTTAAGATTTTACTTATTTATTTGACAGAGAGAGATCACAAGTAGGCAGAGAGGCAGGCAGAGAGAGAGGGGGAAGCATCCTTTCTGCTGAGCAGAGAGCCTGATGCGGGGCTCGATCCCAGGACGCTAAGATCATGACCTGAGCTGAAGGCAGAGGCTTAACCCACTGAGTCACCCAGGCGCCCCTTATCTCAACTTTATTACATCTACAAAGACCCTATTTTCAAATAAGATCATGTTCACAGGTACCAGGGAATGAGGACATCAATAATCTTTCTTGAGGGATTAGAAGGGACACAATTCAACCCACAATCCTTTAACAGCCAAATATTAAAGTATTATTCTTCTAAATGGGGTTACATAATCTCATCCCAATGATTCATTTCCCACAATGTTTTTACTATTGAAACATGCAAGTTCCTATGACATCTATACCTGATAAATAGCCTGGTCTGCAATTAAAACAGAATGTCCAATTTCTAATCTAGTTTAGTACATGTTAGAGTTGTCTTCAAAAATCTATTCTCTACTTCAAATAGCAGAAGCAAGGTAGTAAACTCAAAGTTACATTAGGGCCTGTTGGAGGGATTAAAAATACTTTAAAAAATTGGCTCTTACTCTCATATAGTTTATAGCTTTGAGGTTTCACAGCACAGAATGTTTGCAATGGAAAGGATCATAAAGATCATTTATTCTAAATCACTCATTTTACAGATGAGGCCTTTGGGGCTCAGAAAGGTTAACTAACTTGCCCAGGGCTCACAAAGTTAATCAGGGAAATGGAACATGCAAAGGGCATGGAACAAATAAAGGGCACAATTTTAAAGAAAACCTGCAACTTCTGGTATTTTGCTTTCATGTACGAGATATACACAGAATGTTGATAATGTACCTATGATTGAGAGATTAGATCAAAGTTTAACAATCAAGGACAATTCTGGAGTAGATGCCAAGGCTTTCCCTCTTCTTTTCCCTGATCTCTGAAGCCTCCCAATAAGCAAAATGACTTCCTGGCCTTTCTTTTTTGGGGCATAGGTTTAGCTCAAGCTGCAGTGGTCTAAGGTAGACAACACCTTTCCAGTAGAAAGGTAAGATATACTTTCTGTCTGTTGTAATTCTCTGATGACCACATACTAATCAGAGAGAAGTAGCCTCCAATGAGGGTGGAGGCCAAAAATAAGGACTCAGGAATTATAAATTTGCCAGAGATGAGAGAACTGTGATATATGGTTCGTTCTTTCCTGTTTCAGAAAAGAAATAGGCAGTATTACTGATTTTGAGGGACAAAGAAAGGGGTGCATTGCCTTTCTCAAATACAACCAATCACTGGAATAGCTTATAAGTCACTTTGTAAGTCAAAATTCTCCTTTCTCTTTTACAGAAAAAGTTTGATATTTTAAAAATGGCTATCAGGAAGGGAATTAAAAACAACCAATCATGAGATTCAAAGAACAGTGTGGTCCCATGGCATTCTATCATAATCTAAGTGTAGATTAAACAAAATCAGAAAACTGTTGGGAAAAGATAGGAAATTACAGGAAGGAACCAAGAATTTCCTTATCTTGTTATTTTTTAACAGCATTAAGTCATCATCAAATGAGCCTGGTTTCTTTGCATTAATAGAACTAGCATTTAATCTGACTTGCCTAAAATAGGGATAAACTTGCTTCTTGCCCATAAAATGTACATAATTTAAAATTAAAGTAAAAAGCACCACTTTCCAAACCTACTATTTGGGGATGCATTGAAAAATTAACTATGTTTCTACTAATTTATTCAATATTTCACTCAAATTATTCTTTACCTAATTACATTTCTTAAAGCTAACTCTAAGAAATACAATTTCAAATTAGGTGATTTCAAATATACCCATATGCCTAGATGTGAATTAACACAAAATTGAGCATCATCAGCTTGAAAACAGAGCTGCAGAGAAACAAAATAATGTGTTACAAACAAATTTACATAATCAGAGATTCAAAGACATAGCAGAATGCCACGTTTTCTTTGAGATTTTATAAAAAGAATAAAATTCAACAAATAATGCATTGTAATTACCATCTCTAGGAGTTTAATAACTGTGGAATTGAAATTTTGGCTTTACTAGCAATAAGATTTATGAAACAAATGCTTTAAGTGCATGCACATTGCCCTTCTTTGGGGATTGTTACATAATTGTGGCAACACCAAAAGATTCTCATGAAATCTTTCTCCTTATGAGAAAGTTATGATGCAAGCTAACTTTGGAAAATTCCACAAATAAGTAACTAACTGTAAGAGTCACTCTTCCACTTATCACCAAATTATGCCTAGGTTGCCGAGGTTTTGTCATTTATGATGTAGCTGCGATGAGGAAGTCCTTAGTGTTGTTTCACTGTAAACTTACTGAAGGTCTGTAACTGGAAAAGTACCCAATTACCTAGGCAATAAATCTATATTCTTTAAATAGTCCCCATACTTCACTTCAGGGTTCAAATACACACAGAAATCAATGGGAGATTTCAATAAGACATAGGGAAATGTAATTTCACATGTACTTGAAGTCCATTTAGTAATTATTTGATTCACATCCTGAAAACTACGGAGATGATTCACTTGCCTAACTTTTTCTTTCTAGCACAATGGATTATTTAATCTGAAGAAGACAAAATTTTAAAAAATAGTACTACTCATTCAATTAAAAAAATTCTATAGCTCTGATATTTTAAAAGTTATATTTCACAGTACAACTTCTGTACAAAAGTAGTTTTTTAAGTTCTTAAATATTGGTTGAAGGACGCCTGGGTGGCTCATTGGGTTGAAGCCTCTGCCTTTGGCTCAGGTCATGATCTCAGGGTCCTGGGATCGAGCCCCACATCGGGCTCTCTGCTCGCCAGGAGGCCTGCTTCCCCATCTCTCTCTCTGCCTGCCTCTCTGCCTACTTGTGATCTCTGTCTGTCAAATAAATAAATAAAAATCTTTTTAAAAATAATAAATAAATATTGGTTTAATTTCAGACTTTCAGTCCTCAGACACAGGAGACATACAATTTACTTAAGATTAGGGAAGATGCAGACATGGTGACAGAAGGGAACCTTAGCTTGGAGTGGTTATAATGTTGCTATTTCACTTCTATCACAAGCCCAAGCTGAACTTGGCCAGCTTATGCAAATCCTTGGCTAAGCAGAGTGGCTTAAGTATAAATGTATACTTTTACTATACTAATGTGTTAAACCACTACTTTTCTTGGCTCCACATGAATAGTATAGCTACATTATATAACCAAATCAAAACACCACAGTGAATTACAGGTATATATTTCATTAAACCAAAATTTGAACATGACTTTCTCAATCTTTTTTTTTTTTTTTTTTGAGATTTTACTTATTCATTTGACAGACAGAGATCACAAGTAGGCAGAGAGGCAGGCAGAGAGAGAGGGGGAAGCAGGCTCCTGGCTGAGCAGAGAGCCCAATCTGGAGCTCGATCCCAGGACCCTGAGATCATGACCTGAGCTGAATACAGAGGCTTAACCCACTGAGCCACCCAGGCTCCCTGCGCCTTTCTCAATCTTTATGTTAACGTGACATGAATTATCTCTAACGGACTGAAATTAATTAAGAAAATATGAACATTTCACTTAGAATGAAAGACTTAGATAACAGGAAATTTGTCTTAAGTTTTAATGTATTGGGTTCTAAGGACACAAAGCTGCAATTGAGCTGAATTTTACATAATATGGTGCATGTGGGTAGATTTTAACATCTTCCTGATGACTCATGTACAATGTCTTAACTTTTTAAAAATGGGTCATGTTGTTCACCTTAGGCTTACAATACTAATGCTATTTTGTAATCAGTTCAGGAAGCCCTACAACCTTTCCTGAAATGACCAAGAGATGCAGCTTGACAACTGTATTTACTTAGCTAACATGGTAGTTAGAATCTAAAACTTGCATTTCAAATGGCGTATCACCTAGATAGCACTGACAAGCCATTTTCTTGGCAAATGGCTGATTGATAGTTCACTCTTAACATGCTTGGAGAAACACATTAATAAGATAACCCATGGCTTTTTTTACTCTATAATATCTACAAATGATCTCTATTTCAGATGACTCTAAGTAGCTTAAATGAGAATAAAAAAAGAATACCTTTGGGGCACCTGGGTGGCTCAGTGGTTAAAGCCTCTGCCTTCAGCTCAGGTCATGATCTCAGGGTCCTGAGATCGAGCTCCGCATTGGGCTCTCTGCTTGGCAGGGAGCCTGCTTCCCCCCTCTCTCTCTGCCTGCTTCTCTGCCTATTGTGATCTTTGTCTGTCAAATAAATAAATAAAATCTTAAAAAAAAAAAAAGAATACCTTTCTGGCTCATTAAGGCAATTGTTCAAGCTGTCATTAGCATTACCTCTCTGAAAATGCAGTATAGGATGAAGTAGGCCTTGCCTGCTACAGAAACTAATGGCACAGAGCTACCTTTTGACAGCAGGACTAAATTTACATACTTTACATATTCAGTGAGTAAAAGAGTAATTTACATTAATCAAATAAGCTATGTTTAGAGGATCCCCCCTCCCTTATTTGAAATATACCTATACATATTGTAGGCCTAATCACCAGCAACTGTATACTAAATGAATTAATTGTGCCAAGGCAAATAAGGGCCTTTATACTTATTTAACCCTATTCATTTTCTATAGAGCAATAGCAAATTTTGCTTCAGAAGATAAATAGCAAGTCATGCCTGAAAGGATGAAATGCTCCGGTTTTCATCCTCAGACCTGCTAGGCTGACTACCTATCAGATAAGGTTGAAGTCAGGATTATGCCTTGAAAAGTTTACAAACCACAGATTTTTTAATCACTAAATCAAACATATTGGTTTAAATGTTGTGAACTTTAATTATCTCCTACTTAATTAAAATAATTAGATTAAACCAAAAGTAGAGATGGGTAGGCATTCTGGCAAAAGAGACTACGGGAGTTTTGAGGGATGAGAAGACTTTGTTTTCATAAATTAATTTTCTCATTTTTAATAAAGCAAGGTTTAAATATAGAAGAGATCCCAGGAATCATTGAGCTGCACAATACTCGTGGTTATCCAGTCCATCCCAGAATGATAATCATCTACCCTGTTCTTAAGAATCTCTAAGGAAGAGGTTCTGCATAGGTTGAGAAGGCTTCAAACTGCTAAGGGCACTACAGTTTACCACAGATGGAGAAAACAGAAACTTCTGTATCTCATCAGCTAAAAGACAAGAATTACCTAAGCTCTAAGGCTTGCTTTTATTATTTTTTTGTTATTTAAGGTAAAATTATATAATCGAGTCCTTTTAGAGTATCTTGTTTCATAATGGAATAGTCATAAGATATTGAATTATTTAACCAGTAAGTACTCATTTTTGGTTTAGTCCAGAAGTTGGCAAATTTTCTCTGTAAAGGGCCAGGTAGTGTTCTGTGCTTTGTGGGCCACAGGGTCTCTGTCACAAGTACTCAACTCTGCTGTAGTAGTACCAAAGCCACCACAGATAATATATAAATGAACGTTCTAGAAAGCTTTACTAATGGGAAGTTAAATTTAATTTAATTTTCATGTCACAAAATATTCTTGTGATTGTTTTCAATAATTTAAAATGTAAAATCTTTCTTAGAATATGGGCCAGATTTGGCCTGTAAGCCACAGTTTGTCATCTCTTAGTCTAGTCTATGCTTAGGTCATTATCAAAGGGAGAGAAACAGTGTAAATAACATGGGCACTTTTCATAATGGTTGGGGAGACAAGGTCAAAAACAATAAAAATTTGACAAATAATATAATAAAGGGCTAAAGTGTATGGGACAGCTCATGGGGGCTAAAGGAGTATGGGCAGGGGGGACATGACTCTGTGCTAGCTAGAATAACCAGAACAGTACTCATGGATCGACTAACTGCACGAGGAAGAACTAGCTGGATTTATTTAGGTGAAGATGAAAAGGAAAGATAACTCCAGATAAGAGAAATAATATGAGCCAAGACAGAAAAACAGCAGTAAATTAGCAGGATGCCTTTGTGGGAAAGTATGAGAAAGGCTCGTCTAAGCAGTATCAATTGGAGAAATAAATTCACTTATTCAACAGATAATTACTGAACTCCTCTATGTCAAGCACTATGCTAAATACTAGAGACACTGTGATGAGTAAGACATAATTCTTGCCCTCCAATTGCTCACAGTCTTGTTAAAAGGACAAACAAGCAACCAGTTACAAAATAGGATAGGATACTTAAACCGAAGACTAAAGCTACCTGAAAACTGTGATAATTTTTAAAGTTATATCAATTGTCAACATTCCATGCATTTACATTTAAGGTAGAGATATTTGATTTAGATTGTAGGGAGTCCAGGAGTGCCTGGGTGGCTCAGTTGGTTATATGTGCGACTCTTGATTTTGGCTCAGGTCACGATCCCAGGGTCGTGAAATTGAGCCCCACAGTGGCAGGCTCCAAGTCTGCTTGAGATAATCTCTCTCCCTCTGCCCCTCCTCCTAACTCATACTCTCCCCCCACCCTCAAAAAAAAAAAAGCATAAAGAAAATCCAAATGCAAAATAAAATCTTGTGACCTACTCAAGGCTTGCTCATTTTAAAAGTTCAGACTTCACTGCCTTTCCTAGAGAAATGGCAAAATCACATAAACTTCCTCTAGGTAATTTCCAGAGGCCCTTTGAAGATTTTAACTTTAAAAAAGGATTATTACTTTATTGGCTTGATTCACTGGAACTGGGCATTATGTCATCAGTCTTAACCTATCTGTAAGCCTTTACAGGCAAGGTAAATTACCATGGAAAAGCCTGAACTGTTTTTCATCAGAGATCTTTAAGAAAAAGATTTATATCTACCTGCATGAGATGGCTTGGGATCAATAATGCCTGGAGCACAGCATGAATTTTCAACTCTCTGATTTGAAAACTCTTAAAAGTATTCCATCAAATATTTCCACAAATGAATCACTCACTCTTTTAAAATGTGGTGATGTTACCAGTCTTAGTTGAGGCAAGAACTAAAAATTCAGGTCCAAGTATTTCTAGGAGTGTGACAGAAGAAAATCTGAGTCATCTCATAAATCTTTTGCATAAACCCCCAAGTGAAAGGCAACACTGCAAGGAAATACCAGAGCATGTGGTTTGAAATTAGACAAACTGGTGTTCAGATACAGATTCACCTGCTTCCTAGCTGTGACCTTTGCCAACCAACTTAACTTCTCGATTCTTCCATTCTTCTATAAGCTTGGGGAAAATGAAACCCGATGTTCAGGAATGACAGGAAGATGTAGTAATATGGTCACACATGGCACCCAGTGCAGAGTGCCTAGGCAGAAAGTAAGGGGGGACTGGTTGAAATGAATATTTTGTTTCTACTAGAAACGCTGGCATTTGATTTTCTTAAAAAGTCATGTTGTACAATTACCCATTCTTGTTTAAAACAGCACTTGGACCATTTATGTGGCTGATCTTGGATTAGCCCATGTTGCACAAGGGTGATTTATTACTGCAGAAAAGAAGAAATAAACAGAAAATTCTTTGAAATGTGCAAACGGATAAATAGGTATTTATCCTGAACCACAGGACCGAGTAAGACAAAATCACAAGTAGTACATTTTAAATATTGGTTCAGGATAAATATTAGACTACAGATTAGATACATATTACACTTTTATTTCACTGGTTATTATTATAAAGGCCATGATGAATGTGTCACACAATAAATGAACTGGTTATTACTAGCATTCCATTCCAAGCTGAATTTTTGCTTCTTTCTTTGGAAAGAACTAAGTTAATGAATAAATGCTACTTTTTATGATACAAATGTCCTTCACTATTAGAATCTATTGAATTTGGCAATGAATACATATTCATGAATGTGCACTCTTCTCAAAACAGGGATTTAGACAGTCTACTCCATTAAACATAAGTTGATTTTTCTTCCAGGAGTCAGTCAGGGAATCAACATTTTGGGCAGTGGCCTTTCATGATGTTTGTCCTAATGGATGCCCCCTGGAAATAAAATCAACTTATGCTTAATGGAATAGGTTTTCTAAATCTCTATTCTGAGAAGGGTATTGTTTCACAAATTAATTTTAAATATTAGACATGAACATAGATTTATAAATACAGCTCTAGCTTAATTTGGTGCTGATTAAGAAAGAGTTAAAAACTATATAATGTACATTACATATTCACATTATATTGGTGATCCTAATAATTAGAGCCTGCCATGCCATCATCAACCTGTCATTTTCTTAGCTGAACTATTTGTTCTGTTAAGCCTACCAGGGTTTCTTACATATTTGATGAGGTGAACTGTACCATCTGTCAGTCTGTTCAAGTTATAACAGGTATACATAACATATTACCTTTGTTGGGATTTGTCACATGGATATACTATCAGTATCATAATCATCTATATAGTTAACAAATTAAGGAACATGTAGTATTACATAAAATGTGCACACAAAACTTAATATATTGTAGGGGTGCCTAGCTGGTTCAGTCAATAGAGCATGCAACTGTCGATCTCAGGGTTGTGAGCTCGAGCCCCACACTGGGTGTAGAGAGTACTTAAATTAAAAAAAAAAAAAACTTTAAAAAAACCCCAATAAATTGCTTATTCAAACTTTCTTCATTTTCTTTACAATAGTCCATTAAAAAAAAAAAAAGTCCTTTGACACAAAACAAACTGAGGGTTGCTGGGGGGAGGGGGGTTGGGAGAGGGTTGTGGGGTTATGGACATTGGGGAGGGTATGTACTATGGTGAGTGCTGTGAAGTGTGTAAACGATTCACAGACCTGTGCCCCTGGGGCTAATAATACATTATATACTAATTTTAAAAAAGTCCTTTGAAATATTCTATTTATCTTAACAAGCAGATGTTCCAAAATCAACTTAAATAACACAGGTTTGCTAAATATAAAATAATACACATTTGACATATGGAAGAAATGTAAGAAATGATTTTCTCAAATTCTGTTAGACCAAGAGGGATGGGGAATGGGGTGGTAAAGGCCAAATATAAGCTAGATTCACACAATGGTTTCTATTCTTGGTGTTAAGATCAATAAACAACTGAGAACATTCTATGTGTATCACTGTGGTAAGATACTGGGGCTAATGAATATGAGACAAGCCCCTATCCGGATCCTCACAGTCTTGTGTACTTTGAGAACCATTCTATCCTATGTACCCTAAGTGATGATGGTGATTATAAAGAGGATTGCAGTAGACATGCTCATAAGTGACAGTGGTCAGTGGCTGACATTAGGAACATTATAATGGCCTAGTATTCTATTTCCTCAGTGGACAATGTAATGGCAGTAGGGATAAAATGTGGAAAAATCCTAAGTGGGAAAATTGTGCTTCTATTTTTTTTTAAACTATTCCCCTGCCAGCTTGCTCTGATTGATAGCTCTTACAGACTGACTTAATGAACCTTCAGCTTGGGAGCCTTCACTCATTCCCTGATAAGCAGTGAACTCTAGTTTTACTGTTTGCATCATCTCCTAGTGATGCCACTAAAGTGGCATGGACTCCAAATACTACCACAAACATTTATGAAAGGCCAATCCCAGCAGGAATGTTGTCAAGCTGATTTTTCAGCTTTTATAGTTCCTCTACAAATCAGCTCAAATCGTATTTTTTGAGGCTTAGATTAAGCAGCTAATTGTGTACCCCCATATTAAATACATGGTCTCTGCTAGGATTTTCTAAAGGGATAAATTATGGTATCTGAATACACCAGACACCAGTTATATATCCCCTTGCAGACTATGAAATATATATTAAAGTTATTTTCAACTGAAAAAAAAAACTGAAAAAAATACTTATTTTATTTTTCTTTCCTCCCCATCCATTAAAGCCAGCTTATAAATGTAGAACAGAGAAGATGAGACATATGGCCAGGACAGAAATGAGTCAGGACTGTGATTAACATCAAAAATATATCCTGTACAAAGGTAGCTCCTGGGTCACATTTATTTTATTATTTTTTAAGATTTATTTATTTATTTGGGGGGTGGAGAGAGCTCATGCATGCATGAGTGGGTAGGAGGGGTAGAAAGAAAGGGAGAGAGAGAATCTTGAGCAGACTCCCCACTGAGCATGGAGCCAATGATGCAGGGCTTAATCTCACAACCCTGAGATCATGACTTGAGCTAAAACAAAGACGTTCATCTGACTGAGCTACTCAGGTGCCCCCAGTCTCTGGTCACATTTAGAAGGATTCTTCTACACTGTATCTTAGGACCTAAAGTATAATTCCACAGGAAAAGTGTAGAAACTAGTATACTAGTTTAGAAAGAAGCCTATTAGAAAGAAGGAACAATAGTTTAGAAAGAAGCCTATTAGAAAGAAGGAAGATTGTATAGGTTTTAAATCTTTGTGTCATAACAACAAAAATAAATTAGTGTAACTATTAGTAGATTTTTAGAAATAACTTACCTTGGAATTAAATGAGAAACACAGGGCTTTAGATTATGGAAATGGTGATTAACATCTGAAACTTCTGAAATCATTTTTATGATAGACTTTTCATATCAGTTATTCTTGATTAAGTAAAGCATTTATTGTTCTAAGCCTTAGAAAAAGGGTGGCTTCGGCTCAGGTCATGATCCCGGAGTGCTGGGATCGAGTCCCGCATCGGGCTCTCTGCTTGGCGGGGAGCCTGCTTCCTCCTCTCTCTCTCTGCCTACTTGTGATCTCTCTCCTTCAAATATATAAATAAAATCTTTTAAAAAAAAAAAAAGGGTGTGTTCATGAGATTATACTGCTTAGAATGCTTATTTTAGCTTTAAAGTTGTCTTCCATTCCTCTTAGAAATTAGAAGAACTAATCTAGATAGATTAATTTAAAGGGAGAAATTAAGATATTTTAATCTACAGAAAAAGAAAAAAATATATACAGTACTTTTCTCAAACCACTTCTTAAATAAAGCATATTTAACCCGATGATTTTGAAGTTGTCAGAACTATATTCATACATACCTACACACACACACACACACACATACTCAAGCTACATAGCCATCACAGTAAGACAGTGCCTAACACCAACACAAAACCAGGCAAATACCAACAGATTTGGTAAACCTACTTGATTGGCTTTTGCCTGTATTTGCAGCGCTGACTCTGCACAACTATGGTGAAACAACAACAACAAACAAGGATTAATGAAATTGGCTGGTTTGGGGAGAGGTCTATGATAGGGCGGTGTTCCCAGTCTTCTAAAAGCTCTAAATTCACCTACTTAGTTTTCAGTGTGTCCATAGCATTTCAATCTTATTTTTTCTATGTGGGCATAAGAAAAGAAATGTATACTGATCATAGTTATAGTAGTTTAAGTAAATGGGAGATAGAATTTTTTATTTAACATTTCAGTAAAGAACCCAACCAAATTATTTTTTAAGTCACATAACTGGCTAACTAGCTTGAATTGGGCATTTTTATTTCCTATACTTTCTTATAATTCTGATGCTATAAGTAATGTGAATGACTTTTTAAAATAACCTACATGTATAGCAAATGAGATCTACCCTCATCAATGTGGTTGCTGTGGGACTTAGAGAACCGTTGCTTGATTCTATCATTGTGCGAGCCGTTTGTGAAGTGTCTCTTTGGAAAATATTTAGAGTCAGCCTCACATTCTTTTCAATAGTTTCAATGACAACACATCTTGGATCTTTTATAGTAGGCCTGAGTTTTGGAAAATAAGACAAGTATTTCAGAGCTAAGCAGAATAAATAAGGTGGGTAATTAGGCCATGTAATACTAAAATTTGGTTAAAAACTACAAAGAATATGATATTGAATTTCTTCTTTAGCTCAAATCATGGCACTTTGAAGAACATTTATTTGGATAAATAAATTCTTGTTGGGCTGGTGTTAAGAACAATATATTCATTAAAATATAAATAAATGCATAAATGTGTGTGTGTCCAGAATTGTAAAGCTGGACGGCATTGTTCATTTTACAAGTAAGGAAATGGAGTCCCAGCACCTAATACATTCCTAGTAAAGTACTTGGTATGTGGCAAGTGCTTATTAAATGGAAAAAATATTATCTATGTAGCCCAAACGATGATCTGTGGAGAAATACACAATATATTTAAAACAGTGTTATAGTACTAGAATTAGGGGTAGAGCAAACATCTGTCCATTTGCTTACCCTTCCTGTATTTCATTCTCAGAGAATATGCTCTTCCGTATAGTTCCTGGAAGAGGCAGCAATCTGATGAACCATGTGATCTTATTCCTGCCCTGTATGATTGAAACAGGTTGGACACCTGACCCAAGGGAACAAATCCATAGGCTAGGCTGTGCCAGTTAGATTATGTCACAAGAATTTGGTCAAAGAGACCAGTATGTAAATATTAGCACTTGAAGTAAGGGTCAAGCTTTATTCCCATCTATGGCAGTCATGCTTAAACAAAGGAAACCAATAGAGAAAAAGAGGAGACAGAGATGAATGAGAATATGGAAGGACAGAGAAAACAACTTGTATTTCAAACTTTTTTCAGCTTTGTTTCCAGTCCAAGGAATTCTATGGTCTGACTGCTGTTTCCTGTCCTTGCAGGTCCAAAAGGTTGCCTATTATGTCCTTGAATAAATTCCACTTAGTTCAAGCGAGTTTGATTTCTATACCTTATAACCAAAAGAGCCTGAACACAATGTGTTATTGGGCTTCCATTTCCTGCTTTAGCTTTTTAATAACAAAAATTAGAAAAATAATTTTTTAAAGATTTTATTTATTTATTTAATAGATATCACAAGTAGGCAGAGAGGCAGGCAGAGAGAGAAGGGGAAGCAGGCTCCCTGCTGAGCAGAGAGCCAGATGCAGGGCTCGAACCCAGGACCCTGGGATCATGACCTGAGCCGAAGGCAGAGGCTTAACCCACTGAGCCACCCAGGCACCCCGAAAAATAATTTTTAAAGTGTTTGTGGAATGACCAAATGCCCAGGGATATTAAGTGATTTCCTCTAAGTCATTCACACAGTGGCAGGGGAAGGATGAGAAACCAGATTTTCTAACTCAGCATATAGCACCTATTAGTACAAAATGCTGGTTTAGGGCACAGACCCTCGAGATACATAACCTTGGAAATGCTACTGAACCTCTTCTTGCCTTGCCCCCCCCCCCAATAAAAGGAATAATAGGACTTAACTCATCCAATAGGATTGTTGTAAGAATTAAATAAATTTTTATATAACATGAATAGTAAGTAATAGCTGATTGAACCTGGGAAGGAATCTGACCTAAAGGGCAGCCATCCTAGGCTCTAATGCAAAAAGGGGGGGGGGGGCATCAAATAACATTCCTCTCACAAAAATGTGGAACTGGGACCAAGAGTCCTTGTCAGGAGCTTGAAGGGGGCAGTTAGACCAGGATAAGCAGAGTTTCCCTCCAAGCACACGATAATCAAAGTACTCTTTTTAAAAAGGCCCATGAGGGGCGCCTGGGTGGCTCAGTGGATTAAGCTGCTGCCTTCGGCTCAGGTCATGATCTCAGGGTCCTGGGATCGAGCCCCATCGGGCTCTCTGCTCCGCGGGGAGCCTGCTTCCTCCTCTCTCTCTGCCTGCCTCTCTGCCTACTTGTGGTCTCTCTCTCTGTCAAATAAATAAATAAAATCTTTAAAAAAAAAAAAAAAGGCCCATGAACTTGTGCTGTGTGGCATCCCAGAGACAACTTGCATGTAGAATGAAGATCCCATTTCCAGGGATCTAGGTCTAGATGTAGGATATTTCCTGTCCTGAATTCCCTTGAGCCTTTCTTTATCTCTCCAATAAATGCTTAATTTATATAGCTTCCAGTTATAAAATAAATAAGACAAAAAGATATATTATGCAGCATAGGGAATATAGTCAACAATACTGTAACAAGTTTATCTGATGACATATAGTAACTAGACTTACCTTGGTGACCATTTTGTAATGTATATAAATATCAAATCACTGTTATACACATGAAAATAATATAATTATTATATGTCAATTACTTTTCAATTTAAAAAATAGCTTTTTGTTCCTTACAATCAACAAACACATAATTAAGTAAAATACTTATTAATATTACCTCAAGCTTTAGTATGAAAAGAAAAAGTAATTACATATGCAGGGCATAGGCAGTAAGCCTATGCCTACTTCTCGTTTCCCATCTCAAACATATTTCTCCAGTGTTTTCATACTCTTTCACAGCATCATCAATCCAATACTCTCATTTCTCTCTTTCTGTGTAAAAGTGCTTTATCACCATCTTAGCACCAAGAACTAAATGACAAAGGTCTTAAGAATGAGTAATTAATCATTCTATACCCATTTAGCGTTATTGGATTAATTTTGTTTAACATGACAGATAATAGTTTAAGCCTAAATTCTTCCAATGAAAATGTGAAAATGGTCTTTACTGATGTCCTTCACCCTTAGAAGGCTAGCCAAACTTCAAAGCTTGTCTATAATTAGTACATTGCAAAAAAATTTTAAAAACAGCAAAACAGCAACCTGAGCACAAACCAGAAGAAAAAGAAGACTACTGCAAATTGTAAACAAGTTCAGATGATTTATAGGAATAGAATTCTACAAAGCTCCCTTAATGCCAGGATATAAACAGTTTTTAGTGCTATTTAATTAAATGATAATTATAAAACTTATTGAACTGAACGAGAATTAGGACTGTCAGACAAATGCTTGTAAGGGGTTAATTAATTCACATGAACCACAGAGCTCAGCTGAAAATGGCCTCATTATTCTAAACCACCAACTTATCTGCTTCTTACTACTATTCTTTCTCCATCACATTTACCCTGTTACACCCTCACCCCCAACAACAAATGTCAGGAGGTAGAAATATTTAAAAAGAAATGTGAACTGAAGGCATTTTGCAAGGGTACATCAGGGGTACAAAGATGTCTGCTGGAACACTGAAATGAAAAGAGCATTTATTAGCACACCATGGCTCGTAACATTCCAAAGGGCTCAATACTTTCACTATGTACACAAACATATCCCTTTCTCCTTTTCAAATGCCTCATTAGAGCTAAGCCTGAAGCTTTTCTCTTAAAAAGCTTTCTTCTGAAATTATTACTAATCTGAAGTTCCCTACAGGCCAAAAGTATTACTACAGTCAAAATGCATCAATATGTATATATACTTACGTATTCTCTTTTACACTCTTTTAAAAAACAAAGCATTTAGTCGGGACAGTAAAGAATTTATAAACTCTATATAGAAAAGCCTAGGGGAAGATGGCAATATCCCAGACTCTAAGGAAACAGTTCTTAAAGCTTATTAGGTGGGTGTAGGAAGCTGTAATAGGATTATGAGTTTTGGTTTAGCCTGTCCATCATTTCAAAATCCCCATAACTAAAGGGAGTATCTTCACAGGGGTCTGAGTTTAATATTGAAGCTGCTTTATTTAATTCTTCCTATTTTATAATGCTTGAGTGCTAATTAGTTCCATCTACTTTCTTCAGGCTTGTCAATAAGGCAACTTGGAAGCCAAGAACCTACTGAATTATGGATTAACCAGTTCTGTAACAGCATGTTCAAGCAACCTAGTTAGCTACTCCGAAATGTAATATGATTATGGGCACAGGAAAGCATAAAATACTCTTCTGTTATCTTCTACTTAAAAGCAGGAAAATAAACCCCTATAAGTAAACTGTTTATTTTTGATGTGTTAATGAACATTTTAGATATGAAAACTAAAATAAATAACTTTTACTTTTGTGTGTGTCAAACACAGCCTATTAAATTCACAATATCCAAAATATCTGCTACAAAAAGTGGGAACTAGTTTAAAATTTTTTTGGAACACAGATACAAATTTTAAGGATGGAAAAGACTGAAATTGAGCCTGACTAACATGAGTCCCCTCTACCTTCCCTTTTACTGAACCTGCATCCCAACCTCCCTGAGCTTTCCATCACTTTATTACTTTGGGCATTTCAATTGACTCCTTTCTCCTACAGCTAGACTCTAGAATCAGTCCCTTAGGGTTACAAATTGTGGAGTTAGAAGGGAAGTTAGAGATAAAATTATGAAGCCCTCTCATTTCATAAGGGAATTAACTGAGATCCAGAGGTGACCTATTTCATAGGTGATAGCATAACTAGAAAAAGATTCCACGTTTCCTGATTCCCTGTTCAATGCACCTTCACTTCTACTTACCATCATAACCATCCCACTCAACCATGTCCAGACTTGCTGGCTTCAGTAGGCTGCTGAGGCACCCCTCCCTGAGACATTAGTTTCCTTAGCCTCAGGGAATCAAGCTGCGATTGAGTACTAACAAGACTTAACTTGGCTATGTCTATTACTATTACGTGCTCCCTGGCTTACTCCTCAAGTGTATCCAAACTCCTCTTGACTCCACAGGCTTCCAATTCTACACTCCTTTACTCATTCCTAAAAGATGATCTTGTCTTCTAAATTGTAAGAATGAGTCTATCCCCCAAGTTTCATCATCTGCCTTCATCTAGCCATCAATTATCTTCTGTCCTGTCCATCTTTGTGGTAGAAACACCTCTCTTTTTTTTCTACCCCTGAAAGTTAATGCTATGTTTCTTCCCTTCCTATGAATACCTTCAATCTCCCCCTCTTAACTGTAGCCTTCTTTAAACCAGAGCTAAAAAAATTAATTGATAATGATTAATAATAGCAGTAACAACAACAAGCTAATACATACAAAGTGCTTATGATGTACTAGGCACCATTTTAGGCACTTTGCAAGTATTAATTCATTTAATCCTCAGAATAACCTATGAGGTAAGTATTTCTATTATGCTTATTTTACAAAAAAAGGAGACTGAAATAGAGGCTGAGTACCTTGCCCAAGATACACAAATAAGTAGTGGTAGCGGCAGGATGTGAACCCAGACAGCTAAGCTCCATAGTCTGTATTCCTAATCCTCACACAGCTTCTTTTATATTTGCCATATCTACACCATCACTTGTTAGCTTATTATGTTGGACAACTTACTGAACTACTCAGTACCCTTATATGTAAAATAAGAATAATGTTACTAATCTTAAAAGACTGATATGAAGATTAAGTGAACTAGAAAACATGTGAGCCACCATGCCTGGTATATTAAATGTCAGTTTAAAAAAATACTACACAGCAGTACAAAAGAATAAGGAAGATAACTACACATTCATATAGAAGAATGTGCAAAATACATTGTTAAATAACCAGAACAAGGTGGCAAATAAATAAATGCCAGTTAATATAATGGTAATAATGATTATATTATATATAATGTTATATATAATATAAATATGGGAAAACCCAAAAGACTCCACCCCCAAACTATTAGAACTCATACAGCCATTCAGTAATACTTGTGGCAGGAACAACTAAGTCTAGCTTTTACTACCTAAATATTCAGGGATAACCCTTCCAGAGGGAGATAAACTTTATTATGTGTTGAAGAAATGCTTACCAAGCACTGTTCTAAGTACTTTACCAATGTTAACTCATTTAGTCCCCAAAACAACCATGAGGAGAATCCTACTATTATTTTAATTTTTTGAGGAATCTCCACACTATTTTCCAAAGTGGCTGCACCAACTTGCATTCCCATCAACAGTGTAAGAGTGTTCCCCTTTCTCCACATCCTCTCCAGCACTTGTTGTTTACTCTCTTGTTGATTTTGGCCATTCTAACTGGTGTAAGGTGGTATCTCAATGTGGTTTTGATTTGAATCTCCCTGATGGTTAATGATGATGAACATTTTTTCATGTGGCTGTTAGTCATTTGTATGTCTTCCTTGGAGAAGTGTCTATTCATGTCTTCTGCCCATTATTTGACATGATTATCTGTTTTTTCAGCATTGAGTTTGAGGATTTCTTTATAGATCTCAGATATCAGTCCTTTGTCTGTAGTGTCATTTGCGCATATTTTCTCCCATTCCATGGGTTGCCTCTTTGTTTTGTTGACTGTTTCCTTTGCTGTGCAGATGCTTTTGATCTTGATGAAGTCCCAAAAGTTCATTTTCACTTTTGTTTCCTTTGCCTTTGGAGACATGTCTTGAAAGAAGTTGCTGTGGCCGGTGTTGAAGGTATTCAAATTGGCAAAGAAGTCAAACACTCTCTCTTAGCAGATGACATGATATTTTATATGGAAAACCCAAAAGACTCCACCCCCAAACTACTAGAACTCATACAGCCATTCAGTAATGTGGCAGGATACAAAATCAATGCACAGAAATCAGTTGCTTTCTTATACTCTAACAACAAAAATATAGAAAGGGAAATTAGAGACTTGATTCCATTTACTATAGCACCAAAAAACACAAGATACCTTGGAATAAACCTAACCAAAGAGGTAAAGGATCTGTACTTGAGGACTACAGAACAGTCATGAAAGAAAGTAAAGAAGACACACAAAGATGGAAAAGCATTCCATGCTAATTGATCAGAAGAACAAATATTCTTAAAATGTATAAACTGTCCAGAGCAATCTATACTTTCAATGCCATCTGATCAAAATTCCACTGGCATTCTTCAAAGTGCTGGAACAAACAACCCTAAAATTTGTATGGAACCAGAAAGGATCCCAAATCACTCAGGAAATGTTGAAAAGAAAAAAAAAAACAAAGCTGGGGGCATCACGTTGCCTGATTTCAACCTTTACTACTCAGCTGTGATCACCAAGACAGTATGGTACTGGCACAAAAAGAGACACACAGACCAGTGGAACACAGTAGAGAGCCCATAAATGGATCTACAACTCTATGGTCAAATAATCTTCAACAAAGCAGAAAAATATACAGCAGGAAAAAGTCTCTTCAATAAATGGTGCTGGGAAACTTGGACAGTTATGCATAGAAGAATGAAACTTGACCATTCTCTTAACCATACACAAAGATAAACTTGAAATGGATAAAAGACCTCAGTGGAATCCATCAGAATCCTAGAGGAGAACATAAGATATGTTTATCCATATGAAATGGATTAAAGACCTCAAAAAGAATCCATCAGAATCCTAGAGGAGAACATAGGCAATAACATAATAATAAATAAATTTTAGTGAGTTCCTGATTTAAACTGGGGCCAGGAGGCAGGGAGGGGCACAGTAGGCCATGAAATGTGAACACTGGATATTTGTTAGTAAGGAAAAATTTTTTATAAGATATGATAGAATTATTTGGTTATGTTAGAAATAATACTATATATACTAATATAAAATAATATTTTATGAATACACATAGAATTATTTACTGATGAAAAAATACAATGTCTAGGACATACTTGAAAATATCCAAGGGTGGGAGTATAGACAGAACAAGATTGACAATGAACTGATCATTGTTGAAGCTAGATGCTGGGTTAATTCTATTTTGCTGGGTTAATTCTATTTTGTATATATTTGGAAATTTCACAATAAAGATTAAGGGGAAGATAGGACTGACTGACCCTCAAGGCCTCATAACAGATGAAGCAATTCCAATTAAACCAACCTCTCAGGAGAGGCAAGTTCTCAGTAAGTCACATAAGGTTCTTCTATGGGTGTCATTGCATATAAATTCATACATTGTATATACACACAGATATATACGTATCTCTTCTTTGGTGTGGGCATGTCATTTCTCCCCAGCTGGACATAAGGTAGTAGCTTGGAGACCTATTTTCATTTATTTATTTTTTGGTTTATTTATCATTGAACTTGGATTTTAAAGTACAAGAAAGACCTCAGCATTTCTGTAAGAAAAAGAAATAAAGCAAGACATTAAGAAAAAAAGAAACAGAGGATAACTCATGATGCATGATTCTGAAGGGTATAAGAGGAGTGAAAGGACTAGTACAACGTGGGCCTCAGGAAGGGGTACAGAAAGAAAACGAGGGAGCTTGGAACATAAGGTAATTTACTGAGCCTGTTCAGAATGAGTTTTAGTTTGAGGGACTGGAGAGGATAGAACAAATCTGGAACAACTACCAAGGCATGTGATTTGGTGAACAATGGATAAGGAGATTGCTAAGCAGTAATGAAGACTCAATTAATGCTACAAGCATACTTCATACATAAAAGATGAATATATAATACTTTAGATTTTTCCATAAGGAAATGAATTCACTGTTAGCATTTATTTTGTTTTGTTGTTATTGTGTGATTTTATCTTTAAGAGGAGAGGATTGAATAGCAACCGTGTGCATCAACTGTAACAAAACTAGCAAGGATATATGATTCTAAATATTGTATTCCTTATGTTCTATACTTTTTCTCAGGAAGCTTTCAAAATAGCTTGAATAATTTATGATTTGATTTTCATAAACTGCAACAGTTGGGAAATATGTAAATATTTCTTCTCTTACTTTGTGCAAAGTAAGTCCAAAAAAGCAAGGGTCAATCTACAAACACAATATTGAACAGTAAAAGCCTCACATCTGAGGAAAATAAGATATATTTTAACATCTAACTGGGCCATTTACAGAAGAATAAAGACAGTCACTTAAACATTTGTTGCCATGGGCATTTGAGAATAATATCTCAATAAATAGCTATGGACACTTACTTAGGAGAGGAAGCTTAGATATAATAATATTGCATAATTTAATAGGACACATAGCTACAGAACAATTTCATTTTAAGATAGAAAAAGCTAAAATAAGATTTCTACTATCCAGAAACCTCAGAGAATGAGTTGATTTGGATAGCTGAGTGTTTATAAATTTTAAATACTAACACTTTTTATCTCAGCCATTTGTATAGAAATGTTTCACACATACACATTTTGCTGCATACAAAAAGAAAATCTACAGAAAATTCGTCATTGCTGATTTACATAATTATCATTAACATCAAATACTGTGCTGTTCTCTAAATCCAACAAGGTCCTCAGGGCATACTTGAGGTGTGTCTATTTTTTCTTTAAATAGAGCAGAACTACTCTGTGTTTAAAGTTCCTTTTCATCTTAAAAATGTTTTTAAATCCTATTTTATTTATTCTGATGATATAAATGGTCATGAAAGAGAGTTATGAAACACTGGAAGAAACTAAAAAGCACCCACAGTACTATGAGGACTTAATATTTTGATGTATTTCATTTTGATTTTTTCAACAACTACATACATAGTTTTACTTGGCTGAGACCAGTTGCAATTAATTTTGAATCCTATGTTTTTTCTTTGTAAGATGTTATCTGTTTTGATGATTAGTTAATCTCCTCCACTGGAATCAGCATATTAGCAATCACTTTTTATTGCTGTGGGTGGGTCTCAACATACCCACCACCTCAATATTACTATGTTGTGTCATATTTACTGAGGGTGAAAAACAAACAAAACAAACAAACAAACAAAAAAACAAACAATAAAACACCAGAAAACCAGGATGGCAATAGAGTGGGATAATCCTAGGCTTGTCTTGTCCCATGAACACAGCTAGATAACTATCAAATAATGCTAAATATCCCAGAAATCAACCTGAAGACTGACAGAACAAATTCCACAACTAAAGGGAGAGAAGAGCACATCGAAGGACTGCAGAGATAACTGGATTTTCTAACAAAAAGAAGGCAGAGACTTATATAAAACACCAGGGTAAGAGGAATTTACCCAAGATGAAAGAAGACTATAAGCCCACAGCCAGAGATCTAAGTGAAACGGATATAAGTAATATGCCTGATGGAGAATTTAAAGTAACAATCATAAGGATACTCAATAGGCTTGAGAAAAGAATAGAAGATATCAGTGAGGGATGCCTGGATGGCTCAGTCATTAAGTGTCTGCCTTCGGCTCAGGTCATGGTCCCAGGGTCCTGGGATTAAGCCTTCACTGGGATCCCTGCTTGGCGGGAAGCCTGCTTCTCCCTTCCCCCTACCTCCACTTGTATTCCCTCTCTCACTGTCAAATAAATAAATAAAATCTAAAAAAAAAAAAAAAAAAGACATCAGTGAGACCCTTACCACAGAGACAAAAGAAATAAAAAAGAATCAATCAAAGATGAGAAATGAAATAAACAAGACAGGAAACAGGTTTGATGCAATGAATACTAGGCTGGAAGAAGCAAAGGAATGAATTAGTGACCTAGAAGACAAAATAATGGAAATTATGAAGCCGAAAAAAAGAGAGAAAGAAGAACTATGAAACAGGAGGACAGACTTAGGGAACTCAGTGACTCCACCAAATGTAAAACAACAACAACAACCAAACCACACAAAAGCATTTGCATTATAGGAGTCCCAGAATAAGAGAGAGAGAGGGGTAGAAAACTTATTTGGAGAAATGACAGCTGAAAACTTCCCAAATCTGGGGAAAGAAACAGACATTTAGATCTGGGAGGCACAGAGAACTCCCATCAAAACCAACAAATGCAGGCCACACCAAGATATATTATAATTAAATTTGCAAAATATAGTGATAAAGAAAAAAAATCTTAAAGGAGAAAAACAAAAGAAGCCCCTAACTTATATGAGAAGACCCGTAAGGCTAGCTGCAGATACTCTTACAGAAAGTTGGCAAGCCGGAGACAGTGGCATGATTTATTCAAAGTGCTGAATGGGAAAAATATGCAGCCAAGAATACTCTACCTAGCAAGGCTGTCATTTAGAATAGAAGGACAGATAGAATCTCCCAGACAAACAAAAACTAAAGGAGTTTGTGACCACTAAACTAGCCCTCCAAGAAATATTAAAGGGGACTCCTTGGGTGCAAAGGAGTGACCAAAATGACAAAGATTAGAAAGGATCAGAGAAAATCTCCAGAACCAATGACAAAACAAAAAAAATGGCAATAAATACATATCTATCAATAATTACTCTGAATGTAAATGACTAGACATTCCAATCAAAAGGCATAGGCTGTCAGAATGGAAAAAAAAAAAAAGACCCATCTCCATGCTGCTTACAAGAGACTCTTTTTAGACCCAAAGACACCTGCAGATTGAAAATGAAGGGCTGGAGAAATATTTATCACACAAATGGATGTCAAAAGAAAGCTGAAATAGCAATACTTACATCAGATAAACTAGACTTGAAAATGAAGACTGTAAAAAGAAGGGCACTATATTAATAATAAAGGGGACAATCCAATAAGAAGATCTAACAATTATAACTATTTATGCACCCAGCCTGGGATCACCCAATATATAAAATAACTACAAACATAAAGGAACTCATTGATAATAATAGAAGAGTAGGGGACTTTAACACCCCACTTACATCAATGGACAGATCATCTAAATAGATAATTAACAAGGGTGGGGAGCTGGGTGGTGCAGGGTATTAAGCACCTGACTCTTGGGTTTCAGCTCAGGTTGTGATCTTAGTGTTGTGAAATTAAGCCCTGAGTCAGGCTCCATCACTAGCAGATGATTTCTCTCTTCCTCCGTCCCTCCCCCCACTTGCTCTCTCTGTTTCTCTCAAATGAATAAATAAATCTTAAAAACAGGAAAGAAAGAAGGAAACAATAGCTTTGAATAACACACTTGACCAGATAGAATTAACAGAAACTTTAAAAACATTCCATCCTAAAACAGCAGAATACACAGGTTTTTCAAGTGCACATGGGACATTATTCAGAGTAGATCACATATTAGGTCACAAGTAACCCTCAACAAACACAAAGAGATTGAAATAATGCCATGCACCTTTTCTGACCACAATGCTATGAAACCAAAAGTTAAGCACAAGAAAAAATTTGGAAAGACCACAAATATAGGGAAGTTAAACAATATGCTACTAAACAATGGATAGGTCAACCAGAAAATCACAGAAAAATAAAAGAATATACGGGAACAATTGAAATTGAAAACACAATGGTCCACAATGTTTTGGAAGCAACAGAAGCAGTCCTAAGAGGGCAGTATATAGCAATACAGGCCTATCTCAAGAAAAATCTCAAATAAACAACCTAACCCCACATCTGAAGGAGCTAGAAAAGATAAACAAAAGAAGCCTAAAGACAGCAGGAAGAAGGGAATAATAAAGAATGGGGCAGAAATAAATGATATAGAAATTTAAAAAACAATAGAGCAGATCAATGAAAGCGGGAGCTGTTTCATACAACACAGTTCATTTTACCAAGTCTAATTTTCAGAGGTTTTTATAATTAATATTCATCCTCCAGACCTCTACCAAGAAAGAAACCAACCAAGTTTATACTTCTAAAGCCATTTTTAAGGGTGTTGTAGGTTAAAAATTGTATACATACTAATTCATGGCATAAACAAATGCCCCCATATTTGAACCATTGTAAAAACTGAGCTACACAACATGATTTTATAATATCTTAGAAGATTTTTACTTCTTGATACCCATGTGCAACTTCTATTAACACTGAAGACAGATTTATTTTGTTCACCAATAGATATATACCCATATATATATAACCAGTTTTGATCCTGAAGAACAGCACAAAAGTCTGTTTTTTAAGCCTAAGGCTTACTATCCTTCATCTAGATGCCTCAGCACTCAAGAAACTTTAACTGGTATTTGCGCAATACAGAACATTCACTTGATATGCATACACACATACACAAAGCAGCTGCTTTATAGGCTTAACCATGCTACATAATGCTGAGGACAGAACATAATAAATACCACAGTCAATTGAAATTGCATAAGCAATTTTAGCAAGTACAATGTAAGACATACACCATTATTCAATGCCAAGTATTTTCACCAGCAATGGTGAGAAGTGCCAATGGAGGGCATAATGGGTCTCTCTAAAGAGCACCATGGGGGCACTATTCAGATATAGGTCCTCCCATCCTTTGTTCCTCTAACTATAGCCCTCAGTCCATGCTTGTCATTTGAGTGGGGATTTAGTCAGATGAAATTCTCTAGGATTATAGTAGGAATTGTTTTGTTAAAAGCCTGATCACCAATGGAAAATACTACCTTCTCCTATCCCCTAACAATCTTCCTTTTGAATGACCATCCATTGTGTCACAAGATAAAATAAATTCATATTGTGCAAAGTTGTTTACCTGCTAGTTAACCAGGAAATACTATTGAATTTTATTACTTTAATTACGAAAGCCATAAAATAAAATGCATACACAATAAAAAAGATTATTTAACAAATACCTATTTTCAAATTGCCTTGGAACTGTTTATGGAGTGGTCTGGCCTAAAGCAATTACTAAAACCAGATTTGAATGTTATTATAAATAGGTATAAGCTTTCCTTACATAACCCATATTTATATTATCAATAAAAGCTGAGACTTAAAGCTTGCAGTAATAACTTTGTGGAGAAAGTAGGGCAAATTTATTATCTATGATCCTTTCTTTATCTCCCCCTATTACATCTGGGATACCTGTGTAGTACTTAAGTGATATGACTAAATCTTATTAGTGGAGGGTTTTTCTATTTTAAGCACAAATCTGGCATTTACATTGGGCTCTCTGCTCAGCGGGAAGCCTGCTTCCTCCTCTCTCTCTCTCTCTCTCTCTCTCTGCCTGCCTCTTTGCCTACTTGTGAACTATGTATGTCAAATAAATAAATAAAATCTTAAAAAAAAAGAAAGAAAATGTCAGAAAATTAAGCAAATTAAAAGATACTGTCAATAGCATGCAGTACTGTCAAAGGACTATAACTCCAGTTAAATAGTATCAGGAATGGGTAATAGATTTTTGAAAAGTAGATACCAAGGTGAGAGAGACAGTTCATGTCAAAACATAAAAGATATTTAAAGCACAATAGCTATTATATTAAGCCATCAGTCCTTTGATTATTCTTTTATCGTTTGTACAGCTGACACAGCTGTGTACAAATAGCAGTAAAAATCTGAGGTTTTTAAATTACCAGCTTGTACCAGTGCTAACCATGAAGCATATCCAATGCTAGCATAAGTAAGAATCATCTCCAACTTAATGCATTGATATATCTTGAAATGAGCTTATTTAGGAAAATATAAATGACAAAAACTGTTAATGATATATAATTTTTTCAAAGCAGGCTTATTTCTTTTTATTTTAAAGATTTTTTTTTTTTAAGATTTTATTTATTTATGACAGAGAGAGATCACAAATAGGCAGAGAGGCAGGCAGAGAGAGTGAGAGGGAAGCAGGCTCCCCGCCGAGCAGAGAGCCCCACGCGGGACTCGATCCCAGGACCCCGAGATCATGACCCGAGCCGAAGGCAGCGGCTCAAACCACTTCCTTCCCTGAATGTTTAAGGGGCAGATAGTCAGTAATATAAATTATTCATATGAATTCTGTTTCAATTAGCCAGAGAAGAGTCATAAAAATGAGAAAAAAGAATTTTTAACTTTGTTGGTTTAGAAAGAAAAAGATTTATACCCTAAGAAAATATTAGTTTCTTTGTTCTTCTGATGTGGAATCCTGACATTAAAGGAGTCAGAAGAATAGAATACTTTGGAGTACATAATGAATTTCTCTGTTTAATAATGAAGATGTAGCTCTGTGTAATCTAAAATTAATTTAAAGTTAGTGAAAAGAAGTAATATTCTACTATCTCTGTTTTGTTCTCTCCTATTTAAATTTAACAAATAGTAGCAGCTTTCAGGAGGACAGCAGGCACAAAAGATTCAAATTAGATGTCAAAGTTGAGTAAGTCAAGTTTGCCTTCTATTATTTGAATGGGATTTAACTAATTTGTTGAATAACCTTTTTTTTTCAAATTATCATGCTCACTTTGGCAGCACATATACTGAAATTGGAATGATACAGAGAAAATTAGCATCGTCCCTGCACAAGAATGACATGCAAATTTGTGACAATTATTTTCTTCTCAGTAAAACTTAGAGCTCTACAGAATGAACTTCAAAAGCACTGACCATTTCATAAACAGCTTGACATTCAGATTGAAAACAAGATGACAAGTGGATGGAAAAGGAAAGTGGTAGAATTACATAAAAGAAATACACTGGAGGGAGCGGGCTAAACAACGCAACTCAGCTAAATCCTTTTACCCTCTGCCACAAATGCAAGTAAAATAAGAGCTTTTCATGTGAAGCAATGTAGTCCTATGACAAAGTATCATGAAAAATGTACCAGTGGCTTGTTTTCATTTTAGCTACATTTCTTTTTTTTTTTTTTTTAAGATTATTTATTTATTTATTTGACAGACAGAGATCACAAGTAGGCAGAGAGGCAGGCAGAGAGAGAGAGGAGGAAGCAGGCTGTCCCCAGAGCAGAGAGCCCGATGCGGGGCTCAATCCCAGAACCCTGGGATCATGACCTGAGCGGAAGGCAGAGGCTTTAACCCACTGAGCCACCCAGGCACCCCTATTTTAGCTACATTTCTGACATCTATGGCCTGTAGAGATATTCCCTGTATACATACACAGGTAACTGTAAGGACCTATTTAGAAACTGTTCCTGCTCCCCTTCCCCCAGGGGATTTACTTGGAGACAATTCCTGGAAACCAGCTCCAGGTAACAGCCCAGATACAAGGGTGGGTCAGGCCAGGTGGAGACATCCCACAGTGGGGGTTTGCATACTGTCTCCCTGGTTACCAAAGAGTAGGGACCCCCGCCCTTTGGGAGCCTTTTTGGTGCCAATCCTAATCAAGGTGTAATAGGCCGGTTCTAATGTCTACTAGGGTAAATTGCAATTCAATTGGTCACCTAGCATTGCTGTGGGGTTTCCTGTGTGTGTTACATTTTCATTGGCCACCTGTGCATGGCCAGGCCCAACCACATGGCCTTTGCCCTTAAAAGCTAGTCTGTGAAACAGAGAAGGGTTGCCCTCTCTTGTAAGAGGTGCGGCCCAGAACGTTCAGTTAAATTCTGGATGCTTGGCACGAAATAAAGCTTTGCTTGACCTTCGCCTTATATCAGTCTCGCTCCTTTAATCACGGACCCATTATTTGGGCATAACAGTAACAAATGCATTGTGTGTCATCTCTAAAGTCATGTTACTGTGACTATATTCATACAGCCCCTGCTTTGGGTTGTTTTCCTAATAGAAAAGATTGATTTGTAATTATTCATTTATACTTTCGCCCACTCCCCATTACTCCTACAGACTGCAGAGTCAACCAATGTAGAACAAGTGAACAAAGAAACAATGTGCTTTAGAAAATATGACTGAAGCATTCATATCATTTAAGAGAAAAATCCCAAGAATAAAAGAGCTTGGGTCTACCTTAAAGCAGGAACTTCCCTGCAGAGAGAAATGGGAAGAAATGAATGCACATAATACCACTGCAGCTGCAATATTTCTGAAGTAGGACACTCAGAAAAGGGCACAAGGTAGTCACATTTCTAGAAACACTGCCTTTAAAGCCTCTGCAAAAGACTTAGCAGCTTAGTGGGAAAAAGCAGCATGTGAAGGAAAAAGAAGAAACATGAAAGAACAGCACTGCAAGGAAATTTGCTTAAACTAATATTAGAAAGAAAATATTTCAGAAATGGTTTCCTCTAATAATCACATGCCCTAAGGCTAGAATAAAAGGTTATAGCTAATTGGTACAAAAGCAGGTTTGGACACACAGGAAATAGAATTCTGTGATGAATTCTACCCAACCACTACCTTTCTTACCTTCAACTATGCCAGGACAAGTTCCACATGTTACAGAACCCAGGAAAAAAGGCAAAGGAAGCCATACTTCAAAACTGAGCTTCTTTTCCAAGTTTTATTTAATTATTTTTAAAGATTTATTTAGTTATTTGACAGAGATAGAGCACAAGCAGGGGTAAAGGCAGGCGGAGGGAGAGGGAGAAACTGGCGCCCCACTGAGCCCAACCTGGGGCTTGATCCCAGAACCCCGGGATCATAACCCCAGCTGAAGGCAGACACTTAATTGACCGAGACACCCACAAGACAACTTTGCCATATTTAACTTTTCTGGCCAAATCAACTAGGAGAACAAAACATATCTGATGGTCAAGAATGGAAGTTGTAGTTTAAAAAGCCATGCCTAATGCATAATAAAAGAGCTTTCACATGACTTGATTAAAAGTCATGATTGAGGACACCTGCGTGGCTCAGTCGTTAAGCATCTGCCTTTGGCTCAGGTCATGGTCCCAGGGTCCTGGGAGTGAGCCTGGAATCGGGCTCCTTGCTTGGTGGGAAGCCTGCTTCTCCCTCTCCCACTCCCCCTACTTGTGTTCCCTCTCTCATTGTGTCTCTCTGTCAAGTAAATAAAATCTTTAAAAAAAAATCATGGGGCACCTGGGTGGCTCAGTCCGTTAAGCATCTGCCTTAGGCTTGGGTCATGATTCCAAAGTCCTGGGATCAAGCCCCACATGGGGGATCAAGGGGACTCCCTGCAGGGGCTCCCTGCTCTGTGGGGAGTCTGCTTCTCTCCCTCTCTCTGCTCCTCCTTTGCACTAGTGCTCTCTCTCTCTCAAATAAAATCTTATAAAAAAATGATTGATAAAAGATGCTACTTTCTAAGGGCCATGCTTTGATTTGGAAAAACCGGTAAGTATACACACTGCAGAGTCTCACTTTTACTGAAGTTAGCCTCCAAGTTAAAAAAAAAAATGAATGAACAGAGCTGCATGTTTTCAAGATGTTAGAGAAAAATTAACTTATCAATTAGTTTATAAGACAAGTGCTTTTAAAAAATATTTTATTTTATATGCCTAATTATAAAGATTTCTCCTTAGTGTAGAACTTCATTATGACCTATTAGAGTAAAATCCAATACATTATTTGAATGTATGTGGAGAGCAAAATTTTCTGTAAAGTCTTAACACTACTTAACTACCCTACTTACTGAAATCCCACTTTTTCCTTTTCATGGAATACGTTTATAACTGTCAGGCTGTAATCAACTGCCCACTGTTGTCTGAGGAACTTGTATGAAAAGGTATTTTCCCCTTTAATGTTTTTTCTTTCCAGAGTGTATACATTCTGAGAGCACAAAAATCATGCAGTCATTTCACAAATCTCTGTACTACTTGATGAAATAATTTTTATAAGTATACAAAAGGTTCATCTGCTTGATGCTTTATTCACTACCAGGAGTACTTATAAATTCCAGCAGTGATGACATTATAATCCTAAAAAGTCTGGGAAACAAGAGTCCATCCAGAAACTTTTCTCTATCCCTTTGAAATATCCTTCATTGACTCTTCCCTGACACCAAGAGCTGAACAATTTTATGTAAAGTAAGAAATAATTTATTCATTAAGTATTATCAGTCGTTTGTTTTCCTAAAAGGGATAGAATGCCGAGACTTAAGTAAGACAGACTTCAAAGAATGCTGACAGAATTATATTTCCTCATTTTTTTCTGTCAGTTTTTCTTCCTCGTGACTAATATGTGGAATATCAGATTGGGACAATGGCAGTGGGAAACAATGTTGTAAGGGAGGTAAAAAGATAAAACACAATTATAAAGCAGCAGAAAGGAAGTGAGGAAAGTGGTGTAAAAAAGGGCCCAGGACCACAAAACATGATGTGGAGATCTTGAAAATTAAGGCCATCCCACCTCAAGTTTAGCTTTAGCGTAAGTACAGCCATCTTGGCAAAGCAAAAGCTGGCACCTTGCACCCCCACTCCACCCGCTCCCCTCCCCTCGGTAGTATGTGTGACATTCCTCAGCCACCCCAGGCTGCCCTGGGGGAAAAGCAAATAGTTAACTTGCAAAGATCACAATCCTGCAAGGCAGGAGTCCCCCTTGGTTTACAAATGTCCTAGAGATTTATAACAAAGAAGCTATCTTAACAATAGCACAATTTCCAGAGGCAAATAACTCAGTTCCTCAAGCCCTAAATAAAGTTAAATTTCTCCTAACCTAAATCTCACTAACAAGGACACTTGATAGGAGAAATGTGAAACTTTATCTCTAAACCTCCAAGATAGTGTCAGCAATCATTCCCAAGCATATGACCCACTGATATACATCTAAAGGGTCTCACAAGAAGATTTTTATTATTGGTAATGAATAACCTTTCCCCCTAGACAACAGCTAGCCCCTCAAGGGCCTGGAGATCTGCTTCCAAAATTCCTTAGAGACTTACATCATCCATAACCCCCTTTGTCATCACCACCGCCAAGTCCACCCCTACT
Organism: Meles meles; assembly: GCF_922984935.1. NCBI lineage: Eukaryota > Metazoa > Chordata > Mammalia > Carnivora > Mustelidae > Meles > Meles meles. The sequence goes on along the minus strand of NC_060087.1, from coordinate 78,537,126 downwards.
CGGCCTTTAAAAACTCTGACTGTAATCTGGTTCGGGGTCCAAGTCCCTACTCCGCTGCGTCAGGTATACTTGGACCCAAGCTTAAGCATGTCACCTCGGGGTCCAAGTCCCTACTCCATTGGGTCTGGTATACTTGGGCCCAAGCTTAAGCTTGTCAAATAAACCCTCCAGTGATTGCATAGGTGCTTGGCTCCTTGGTGGTCTCTCAGATGCGAAAACTCGGGCATAACAATGGTAAGTAGGAAAGAAGTTAAGAAATTGGAAGCACAAGGATAATCTATAATGCACAGAATCTGTGTGGACAGCATTCAGCTTGACCATAATCCTTTTTCAGTGCTTTGCATCTTCCTTTGCCAGGAAGTTCTAAATGAACCATGCAAAGCAATCAATACTATTTGTGGAAACTGAAAAAAAAAATTCAAATGGCAAGATATGATGTTTTTCTTTGCATTTGTCTTTTCTAATCTAATTCTACCTGAATTCAATATTGAAAACATCCTCTAATAATTTCCTAGAAACTCATTATGATGTAACTTTATTTCTAAATTTATTCTCTGCATTGGACCATTATCCCAGTCACAAAGGTGGTCATTCTCTTGGGGCCTTCATGCTGTGGATTTTTAGGACTATTAAGTAAACTTGTTTTAATGTTCTCTACAAGTATATGAGAGTTCATTTAATTTTGGACCATAAAATGAAAACTTCATATTAGAAAATTTCTTTAGGGGTGCCTGGGTGGCTCAGTGGGTTAAAGCCTCTGCCTTCGGCTCGGGTCATGATTGCAGGGTCCTGGGATTGAGCCCTGCATCCGGCTCTCTGCTCGGCAGGGAGCCTGCTTCCTCCTCCCTGTCTCCCTGCCTGCCTCTCTGCCTACTTGTGATATCTCTCTGTCAAATAAATAAATAAAATCTTTAAAAAAAAAGAAAATTTCTTTAAAAAGAACTTTAAAAAAAAATCTTTCATTACCTCTGGCACTTAAAGAAGTACTGATATAGACAACTGAAATGATGTCACAAATATGACTAAAATAAGCAGTGGACTATCCACAAAGTCAGACTGTTTATCCTTCTTGATATAAACTTCTCTTCATAGATTACCTCCAAATACTTAAAGGTAATCAGTTCATTAACAAGATAGATATGCACATTTGATTAATAGTGATAAGTCTGCTAAAAATATAATAGCCATTATAACTTTCAATAAAGATGAAATCCATATACAATAGTATAAACTTTCCAAACAATATGAAAATCATATCCTTGTTTTTGTGTTTTTTCATTTCTTTGTGTCTAGTACATACATTGACTTTCTGAAATCACTGCAGAGTTTTGAATAATGTATGAAATAAAAAAAAACCCTGTTCATTGCCCACAGAGTACTGTATTGCTTGCTATATACTACATCTATGCCAGACAAACAATAGAACAGACCAATAACCCTGAGAAATCTCAAGCTAAAACCTTCCCAAGTGGAAAAGGGAAATATCACCCTAGATTCTAGAGGTTCCTCAAACAAACAGTTCAATCCCTTAGAATACTCATACATACTAGATAAAAATCTTAAACTTCAGAAGATCTGTTCTTCTGAGTAAATCTGTGAGAAAGCTGGAAATGCAATTAATTAGTTACATTTATTCTAAAGAAATTCACTAACTTCTACCTCCTGTCTTATAGAGCATATTTTCAAAGACTGTTGAGAAGGTATGTAAAACTTGAACAAAAGTCTCTGTTTTTCTTGTATTTTCTCTGGTAGTACTTGGGTATTTTGCCCTTTAAACATAAGGAGTAGAACAAATTGTGATTTGGGTTGAGAATGATAAAAAGGCGGCAGTTAGGGGTGCCTGGGTGGCTCAGTGGGTTAAGCTGCTGCCTTCGGCTCGGGTCATGATCTCAGGGTCCTGGGATCGAGTCCCGCATCGGGCTCTCTGCTCAGCAGCGAGCCTGCTTCCCTCTCTCTCTGCCTGCCTCTCTGTCTACTTGTGATCTCTCTCTGTCAAATAAATAAATTAAAAAAAAGGCGGCAGTTAAATGCAAGCACAATGGATGTAAGAATAAAAGTAATGACACAGAGTTATATTTTGTTTTTTATATAAACTTAGAATTTTTCTTTACTTGTCAAGCCTAACATTACTAGTAGAAAGGTCATGTGAAGGTAATGTGCCTAGGACATTTGAGTTTTTCCATAAAATAAACTTAGCATTAATGGAAATCCATTTACAGTGATGTAGAATGAAATTTCTATTTATTTCATCTCCTAAATTTCAAACTTGAGAGACAGCTTCAGGTATAACATACTGAAAAGAATCTAATGTAGATTCAATGTTTTTGATAATTGTGAAGTAGCCAACAAGCAGTTATCAAGAGCATGTACTATACTGAGTTATGTGCTAGGTACTAAAAATAAATCATAATCTTTTAATGGTGAAACATGGATATAATCCTTGTAGTATTTTAACACTTTGTATCATTTATATTTTTAAGAACGTTGACACTGAGCATAACCTTACAAGGTTTTCTGGAATAGGTGAGACAGTATATTAGGTTCAAGGTTTCACAGCTCATGTTTTTGCAAATGCAATGAATACCGACAAATAATAGAATCTCAGAAGAGTACTAAGGAGCTTAAGATACCCACAGCTCTTTTCCTTTCTTCCTTTACCTTCTACTCTTCTCGTTTTAATGGACACAAGGAAAAGAACTACCAGGAGTTAGGTTGAAATTATAATACACAAAAGAGATGTGTCCAAAGGTTTCACAAAAATTGAAAGATGGGTAGGGAGTACATTCATTTCCAGGTGAATCTAGCTGCCTTTGGCCACTGGGGCAGCAGATGGAATTTAGCTGGACAGTTTACGGAATCTTATCCCTGTTTAGGAAAATACATAGTAATGTACTCCTGAGTCCATATGAGAGAAATGAGCCCATAATCATAACCACCAATAAAAACAACTATTCCCTTTTCATTTTGAAAGCAGTTAGTTTTCCAGAAAATTTAAGGTACTATTACAGTCTGATGAATACCTTGTCAGTTAATGTAGTTACAAATGCACAATGTCTGCTCATATTATAGTGGTCTCATGCACCTGACATATAGGGTCCCAACCATGTATTCCCAAAATGAGAGTTTGTAAATAAGCAGGTAATTATGTTGAGTTTAACTACTAACATCAGCATGTCTGTAAATTTTTGACATGGAATTAAAACTACTAAGAAAAACATATTGCTGTCTAATAATCATTTATCCAAACTTATCCCACACCCCAGTATATAAAGGAAGCCTGCTAAATTCATATTCTCATTAAAAAAATCAACTGAAATTGATCTTATCTCCCATTGGGCTGCAGATATCACCGATGAAGAAATGTGCAGCAGAGCTGATTATATTACGTAGGAGAAAAGACAAGCAACAGTGATTGAAATTTTTTTTTTAATATTTTATTTATTTGACAGAGAGAAATCACAACTAGGCAGAGAGGCAGACAGAGAGAGAGGAGGAAGAAGGCTCCCCGCGGAGCAGAGAGCCTGATGTGGGGCTCGATCCCAGAACCCTGGGATCATGACCTGAGCCGAAGGCAGAGGCTTTAACCCACTGAGCCACCCAGGCGCCCCCAGTGATTGAAATTTCTATAGAGAACATCATCAGTGCTTGCTTGGAATGATTTTGCATATAAATAGAGCACAAGTGGTCTGTGTTCACTTTGTTCTCTAGTTGTCAAAGAATAATCAAAAGTAGACCACATAGTAATTTTCTGTTTCCAGCTTCCCTAAAGCAAACTTAGATCTTAATCAATACATCCATGTCTGTCCCAAAAGCAAAATTTAATTTTCACAAATAAAGAGAAAACAAAATCCCCAAATTATGTAACTAATATAGGTATATGCTTCATCATAAAATTCATATTTAGTGATGAAAAAGAAGACAATACTAAATTAAATAGTTTTAAAAATTAACAGTATTCTAGAACTCAATGCAATCTGGCTTCTATCCTTTCTCACCTCAACCCCCTAAACACACTCCTAAAACTAGTTTTATAAAGTTACCAATGAATTCCTAATAGTTAAATCCAATGGATCCTTTCCAATCCTTATTTTATTGGTTCTCTTGGCTACATCTGATGCTATTTGTGGAGGTCAAGAAAAACAAGGCTGTACCCACTTCAAGTCTAGCCCTGACATAAATGCAGCCATCTTGGTGTTCCAGATTATCACAAAATATTTCTTGGGTTCTGACCTACTCAAGTTAGCACTTTAAAAGTCTCTCTCTCCTTTAATGATTGATTTAAACCCCTGGACTGGAAAAGGGTTTTTTTATCAAATAGCAAAAAAAAACAAACAAACAAACAAACAAAAAAAAAACCCAAAAAACAAACAAACAAACAAAACTTATTTGAGCTTCATTTTCTTTTTGTAACACTAATCGTATTTTGCTATTTTCTCCCATGTCTCCTCACCTGACTTCAACTCCTTTGCTGTCATAACTTCCACAGATGATCCTTTCCACTTGGGAAGATCACCTGAGCAGTCTCCCCTGGACTCAGCTGCCTCTGTCTTTCATACCTCCCCTACACATTCCCCAACTGACCAGTGTTGACCCAAGTAGGTAGGGACAACTCTATGCCCCTATTCAGCATTACACAAGATGAGACCTTCCACCTTCAACAACCTTAAAGATATAAGGGTCAAAATTGTTCAGGGGGGAATGATGTGGGAAACAGAGGCAGAAAAAAAATCATTAAAATTCCTTACCTACTGATAAGCCCTTGAAACAGACAGAGTGGCTCTCCCCTGGGGACTCAACTGCCCTCACCTTGAGGTTTTGCTAAGGACAATCCTAGCCTGACTGACTCCCTACTCCAACAGGTCCAACCAGGATCCTGTAAGTCTACTTTAATAATTCCTTTAGGAAACTTTATCTCTAAACCTCCAAGATAGTGTCAGCAATCATTCCCAAGCATATGACCCACTGATATACATCTAAAGGGTCTCACAAGAAGATTTTTATTACTGGTAATAAATAACCTTTCTTCCACCAATAGCTAGCCCCTCAAGGTCCAGGAGACCTTGCTTCCAAAATTCCTTAGAGACTTACATCATCCATAACCCCCTTTGTCCTCACCTATTGCCGAGTACACCCCTACTCTGCCTTTAAAAACTCTGACTGTAATCTGGTTCGGGGTCCAAGTCCCTATTCCGCTGTGTCTGGTATACTTGGGCCCAAGCTTAAGCTTGTCAAATAAACCCTTGTGTGATTGCATCGGTGTTGGCTCCTTGGTGGTCTCTCGGTCGTGAAAACTCAGGCGTAACACTATTTGGCACTTTCTCTTTGAAAAGTAATACCACAATTGCTTTTTTTCTCCTCACAGCTCCATAACCAACTTCTTCCTGCTCTTTTTCATGTGTTCCAGCTTCCAAGCTAGTCCCATAAATTGGTGGTTTTCGACTTTTGTGGCATGTTAAAATAGCCTTGATAACTTTTAAAACATACTACCGCCCAGGCTCTGACTCTACAGAACTGGATTTAATTGGTTCAGAGAGGAACTGGATGTAGCTATATTTTATAAGTCTCTCAAAGTGAGTCCACTGTGTAGCCAGGGGTTAGAACCAGTGCCACAAATGTTTATTCTCTCCAGGGATCTTTCTGTCTTTTGCTCCCTGCTCTATTTTCCCCGGATTATCTTACCCATCATTGTATTTTTTTTTAATTTTTTAAGATTTTTATTTATTTATTTGACAGAGACCACAGGTAGGCAGAGAGGCAGAGAGAGAAGAAAGGAAGCAGGCTCCCTGCTGAGCAGAAAGCCCGATGTGGGGCTCGATCCCAGTACCCTGGGATGACCTGAGCCAAAGGTAGAGACCTTAATCCACTGAGCTACCCAGGTGTCCCCTCCCCCATTGTTGTATTTTTATTTTATTATTTTTTTTAATATTCTATTTATTTGACAGAGAGAAATCACAACTAGGAGAGAGGCAGGTAGAGAGAGAGGGGGAAGCAGGCTCCCTGCAGAGCAGAGAGCCTGATGCGGGGCTGGATCCCAGGACCCTGGGATCATGACCTGAGCCGAAGGCAGAGACTTTAACCCACTGAGCCACCCAGGCGCCCCCATTGTTGTATTTTTAGATGTGACTTGAATGTTTATCAGTTCTCCAAGATTCCTAGTATTTACCTTTTAGTTATCACCAAGAGGTAACCAACTAACTAGCATTACTGAGAACACTAAGGATTTTTGATTTGCTACTTCCTCACCACTTCCTTTCCTTATCTCAAGAAAATCACACATAGATCATGACCCATCCATTCCTGACTTTCACCACTTGAAAACCAATTAATTTCAAAAGTTGAAAAAGCTTTTCTGAAGAAGGTCTCATCCTTTTTGTCTCCTTCCCCATGTCTCCCCCAGCTTCTACCCAGTTAACTCAAGAGTATCTTTCTTTAATGCCCAATCTATTCTCTCTGTATGAGGCCACAAATGTCTGTCATTTTAACTTATGAGACTATTTTCTCTGTATTAGATGACTATGAATCATATCACACAATAGATGAGAAAGTGTTTTGTTAACTTTCTAAAGCATTGGCATGCTGAAGTATTTTAACTATGTCACATAGTATATGCTCAATAAATACAGCTGAATTAAGAGGGAAAGGGCCACATATTTATAAGTGAAACTGGACATATTAATTTATGATTGGCAACTCCATTCAAGATCCTTGTAAGTGTCTAGAGTTTCCTGTCAGAGTCTGTAGAAGAGACACAATTTATCTTTTCACTCTTTACTTTTCCTTTCTTTAAGCCCCAGGATTTAAGGTACACAGGATATTCTTCATTTTTTAATCCATTAGAACTTTGCTCTTGACTTCACTGTTCTACTGAAACTGCTTGGGAAAAGGTCAACTGTCACCTGCTAGCTGACAACCCCACTGTTCTATTTTCAGTTACTTAACTTCCTACAGAATATGACCCTGCTGACTTTCTCCATTCTGAAATTCTCCCCACCCTCAGTCTTCCAGGTGTTGCTTTTTGCTGCTTCTCTTCTTCCCTTTCAAACCATTTTCCCCTCAGTGCCCTTTGCTGAGTCCTCTATTTGCCTCTTAAATACTGTAATTCCCAAATACTCTATTCTTGGCCTATTTACCTCTAACTGGACCTACTCTTCCTGGGTAATCCCAAGGTTTCTATAACCCTATATATACAGATGCCTCCCAAATCTGTTATTTCCAGCCTCAACCCCTTTTGCTTATGTGTGTGTGTGTGTGTGTGTGTGTGTGTGTGTGTGTGTAGTCATGTAATTTTCTACTTAAAAACCTCCACTAGCTCTTCGTTGCAACAAACTTTGCATTATTGCCACTGTACCCTTCCCTACTTCCATTGCATGTATTTACCATTCCCTTTAACTGAAATGTTTATTCCTCCTGTTCTCCTCTAAGTATCCTCTAAGTTAACTACTGTTCATCAAAACATAACTCAAATGCCACGTTCACTACAAAAAATTTCTCAAATTCTCTAGGCAGCTAGTTGTTCTTTCAGCATTTTCTACACAGATATATCATTGCATTTATATTGTGTATATATCTGCCTTCCCCATGAAGCTGTGAATACTTAAAGGTAGCACCCATACTTTATCCATTTTTACACTCCAGGGCCCTAGCACTGTTGCTTGGCCCCTAGTATTTGATCAATAAATGTCATTTGGGTGAATACCATAATTTTGTTTATTTGCTTGCACTATGTCATATTTTACTAGATTTCAAGTGGACATTACAATATAATAACTCTACTATAGACAAAATGGGGTTTAGTTTGCTAGTCCAAGAATCTAACACAAAACAGAAGACTAGGGAACCTCATGAGAAAGAACTCATCCTAAGGGAGAAAGAAGTAAGCAGCTTGGATGAATGACCAGCTTGACCTAGTAATAATAACAAACAAACAAACAAAAAACTCCAACAGAACTTGGTCGTCAAAAGATGAGGATGATACTGAGTGCTAGGGATCTCTTGTGGGCTAGTCTTTGGGCCTCACTATATGGGACCAAATGCTACAGAGAACAAGAGGGCTATAACTTAAAACTGAAAGCTGTTTCTCTAAAAATGTAAGACTTTAAGGTATAAGTAGTGCTGCTTGATACATTGGTGAAGTGCCACACTAAAGAAGAGGGAGGTGTTTCCCCCCACTTTGCCACTGACAACTGTCAAACTCTGTATCATGAAGGCATGAGAGTGCCCATTGCTATAGCAAACAGCAGGCATGGAAATACATGGTACTATGTAGAACAGTGGTGGGTGACTGTGTTTGTGAAATGCCCCCTGAGATCTTCCAGAAATTTCAGAGAATCCTTATAGGCATTTGAGGTCCTGAATGTGTACGTGGAGACAAGAACCAGGAAAACTGGGGTTTTGTTATTTATGTGAAGTAGAGAGGCCTAGGAAAACATGGGTTTGGGGTGTTGTTGTAAAGATATTTTCCCTAATACTCAGAGTTTAGTTCCTCTCCCTTCATATTTTTATCATTGTTTCTTGCCCCATATATTCTCACATGACAAATTAGAACTTCTCATTTTTTTTAAATTTAAATTCAATTAGCCAACATATAGTACCTAATTTTTTAATTTCTTAAAAATTTTAAAAAGATTTTATTTATTTATTTAACAGACAGAGATGACAAGTAGGCAGAGAGGCAGGTAGAGAGAGAGGAAGGGAAGCAGGCTCCCTTCTGAGCAGAGAGCCTGATGTGGGGCTCGATCCCAGGACCCTGGGATCATGACCTGAGCTGAAGGCAGAGGCTTTAACACACTGAGCCACCCAGGTGCCTCTCATTTTTTAAATTTAAATTCAATTAGCCAACATACAGTACCTCATTAGTTTTAGATGTAGAGTTCAAGAAATCATCAGTTGTGTATAACACTCAGTGCTCATCTCATCACATGCCCTCCTTAATGCCCATCACCCAGTTAAAACCCATCCCACCTCTTTTCCAACAACCCTCAGTTTATTTCCTGTAGTTAAGAGTCTCTTATGGTTTATCTCCCTCTCTGATGACTTCCCATTCAGTTTTCCCTCCCTTCCCCTATGATCCTCTGTGCTGTTTCTTATATTCCACATATGAGTGAAACCATACGATAATTATCTTTCTCTGATGGACTCATTTCACTCAGAACCCTCCAGTTCCATCCATGTCTATGTAAATGCTAGGTATTCATTCTTTCTGATGGCTCAGTAATATTTCATTGTATATATGAACCACATCTTCTTTATCCATTCATCCATCCATGGACATCTCAGCTCTTTCTATAGTTTGGTTATTGTGGATATTTAGGACTACAGAGTTTCTCATTTATATTGTCATCTTGCTGTTCCATAAAACTACAATTTTGTGCCCCTGGAATTTTTTCTGTCTTTTTTCAAATTTAGTTTTCTTGGTTGCCCCATTTAGTTCTACAACCAAATTACATTTATTCTGTTTCCTGGTTTCATTTCTTCATAATGCTTCTCCTGTACATTTTTAAAAATGTCTGGAATTATATGCCAAAATCTAGTAATAGCCAAAATAGCTAAGTTAGATATCTATTGCTAAGAAGACTATTTATATTTACTTGTAGTGGGCAAAGAATGAAGAAGTCAAGTTGGTTGGGAGAGGAAAAGCAAGTTCTTCTAAGTATCTATGATATTCAGTAATGAAACAGATGTAGCATTGTGTACTTATATTTTAAGTGTGGTTTTCACTTCTGCAAAGTTTTATTCCACCTGTTTCTTTTTCTTCCAAAGATTACCTTTGATCTTATAATGATAAAGTTAGGAGTAATTATGTGTATTTCTTTCCAAGCAGATTTTAAACATATGGAACTTATTACCTTGAGAGCTAACAAAGGCTGTCACAAAGAAGGTCCAGAAAGATTCAGCAAAACTCATAGGTGGTAGACGCATACTAGGTTATTAAGGAAAAATGAGATGTTCCTTTCACTCACCAAACTCTAAGAAACCATAGTCCATATTCTAGGGATTAATAAGTGAAAGGTAAAGGGATGAGGAAAGTTACTTAAACTCCTGTGCTGCACAAGTTCATGTTTCCTATCTTGTTATAACACATATAATATCACATTGCAATTTTATCATGGCTTACATTCATGTTTTCTCATCCCAAAAGGTATGTGAGACCCTTGGAACAAATGTCCTGATTGGTGGTACATCCTCAGTACCTAAACCAGTACATGACACCCAGGAAGCAGTCAGTAAAATTGATCAATTGCTGAATGAATGCTATCAATCCCTGCAACCTCACAATCTACTCACTGCTTAGTTCCTGCATTCTGGCTCCCAGTTCTATCCAAATATTTAAAAGATGCTCTTAAAAAGTTGACAGAGGGGGGCGCCTGGGTGGCTCAGTGGGTTAAGCCTCTGCTTTCGGCTCAGATCATGATCTCAGGGTCCTGTGATGGAGCCCCGTATCGGGCTCTCTGATCAGCAGGGAGCCTGCTTCCTTTCCTCTCTCTCTGCCTGCCTCTCTGCCTACTTGTGATCTCTGTCTGTCAAATGAATAAATAAAATCTTAAAAAAAAAGTTGATAGAAAACTCCCAAATGGCAAACCATTGGTTTTTATCCTTTTTGAACCTACCACAGCATGTGTCCTTGTTGAAAATGCCCACCTTTTCTGCCTTCTTAAACTTCCCTCTTTCTTTGCTCCTAGAACTTTTTTTTTTCAAAGATTTTATTTATTTATTTGACAGAGAGAGAGATCACAAGTAGGCGGAGAGGCAGACAGAGAGGTGGGGGGAAGCAGGCTCCCTGCTGAGCAGAGAGCCCTATGTGGGGCTCAATCCCAGGACCCTGGGATCAAGACCTGAGCCGAAGAAAGAGGCTTAACCCACTGAGCCACCCAGGCACCTCTAGAACAATGTTTTGATTCTCCTCCCACCTGCCCAACTATTCCTTGTCTATCTTCTTTGCTAGTTTTACTTTTAGCCCCTAAGTGAAGGCACTTTCAAAGTTCTGTTTTTGGATCTCTTTTATCTGAATAATCACTCTAAGAATCCCTTCCATTTCCATATTACAACCAGAAATCTCAGAAACTCAACCATCTTGTGATGAAATCTACACCTATACTTTCAAGAACTTCTAGACCTCTTGACCTCAATGCTCTGCTGCCACTTTTAGTTGTACTTTCTCAAAACTTACTTAATCTTCCACCACCACTCCTTTTCCAGATCTTAATTGTTTTCTGTCATAACCCAACTGTCCTTCTACCTAATCAAATTCAAAACCCTAGGATTATCTTTGACTCCTGGCTATTCCTCCTCCTCTTGATGTAAATTATCTCCTTTGACTCAGAATATGACAGTAGAATCCTAATTCATCACTCACATTCCATAGATTAAATGTCTTAATATATAGCTTTGATCATGTTCCTCCATTGCTTAAAAACCTTCAAAAGATCCCTGTAGCCTAAAGAGTTATACATTAACACCTTAGTCTCTTATTTAAGTACTCTTATGATGTGGCACCAACCTACTTTAAAAAAAGAGTATTTAAATTCAGTTTATTTTTGTAGTTTTTTAAAGATTTTATTTATTTACTTGACAGAGAGAGACAGAGAGCACAAGCAAGGGGAGCAGCAGGCAGAGGGATAAGGAGAAGCAGGCTCCCGCTTGAGCGAGGAGCCTGATGAGGGACTCCATTCAAAGGCTGGGATCATGACCTGAGCTGAAGGCAGATGCTTAATCTACTGAGCCACCCAGGCGCCCTTAAATTCAGTTTAGTTAACATATAGTGTATTATTAGTTTCAGGGGTAGAATTTAGTGATTCATCAGTTGCATATAAGACCCAGTGCTCATCACCTACTTTTCCAGAAGTTTCTCCATACTTCTACACTTTTTATAGCTTATTTTCTTACTAGGTGGACTATTGGCCATGCTCCCAAAATGCTTCACACTTTCTTACTTCTGTATTTTTCTTAATGAGATTTCATTTACCCACCATCCCTACTTCCAATTCCAACTGCTGAAATCCATACTCATACTTCAAAACCTTCTCTTCGATGATTCTTTTTCTGATATACCCAATAAAACATGATATTTCCTTCCTCTGAGCTCACAAAGTATATTATGAATAGCTTTTGTATAATAGCTATTATTTTCTGCCTTATTCTGTAATCTTTCTGTTTATCTTTCCCACAAGACACAAGGGTCTTATAACTAAAAAATCATAATTATTTCCGCATTTTTCCTTCATGTGGCATACTGCCTTTCATGGAACAGATGTATAATAAATTAATGAATGTTTATGGGCTCATTTCCTAATCTCTGAGTTTGGTATTAACAAAGCTTGTAATCTGGGTTGATATTGAGCCAGTTTGTATTAGTACCACCATAGTGCCGACTTATTGCCTGTGAACATTCTGACTGGTTGAAGCTTGTGCTACACTAGTTATCAATATATTTTTCAGTAGCTCTCCTTATATAATAGTCTCCCTTGAAATGTCTTTTGGAGGCCTTAGCTGAAACAACACTCTCAGTATTTGGGCTACAGGCAGTATTTGGGAGCTCTGATTTGCCTTATTTGGTAGATCCTGGGGAGGGGACATAGACTCAGTGTGAAAGTTTTATAATTTAGGCAACTAATCATACTATTTACTAACATTTTTTTCTTTTTTTAAACATTTTTATTTTCTAATGAAGAATATAAATAATCACCTCACTGTTTAAATATGGAATTGAAAACACTGCAATTAAAAGCACAATTGTAGAGCTCTATATTTTATATACCATAATTTCCATCTGTAGGTGATAATAACGGAGATGGCAAGCAGAGCAGTATATCTTTGCTGTTTGTGGCTCACTGCATTTCAGATTTTTTTTTTTTTTTTGGCTATTACCTCTTACTTTACATTACTTGATAAAAATAGTCTTTTTTATAATTTGATTTTTCTGCTTCTATCATCATGTAGAAGTGGAGGTTATTGGAAAGGAGCAAGGATCCTGGTGTTGAACAGGGAAAGTATAAAAATATAAGGTCATGGGGCATTGAAGAAGAACCAAATACCTAAGAAAATGAAAACAAAAAGAGTCCCGCAGAAAAAAGATGATCTAGTTAGGAAAGTCAGAAACAAGGAAGAAATATGGGAAAATCCCCAGTTCTACTGCTTTTAGAAAGAGGCAATCAAACAGGAGAGTTTTTGGCAGACTTCTCAACTCTATGCCTACCTCTCCTCTCTCTCGCTTGAACTTTGATGCTCAAGATGTTTTACCAGTCATCACCACCATCTGCTTCTAGTTTCCTTATACTGCTGGACATTTGCATTGGTTGCTGTCACTTGGAATAACTGCCAGAACTACATGGGTTGATATTTTTGACCCTGTGTGTTCATGGAGGTACTCCAGCTACAAACCAAAGGAGGTTCCAATTTAGATTACTTGGTATCAGTACTATAAAATTATGTAGTTTGTGAATCCACTCTTGGTGTTTCACAGTTGATGACACTATATTCCCTTGAGTACCAAACTAACAGAAACGCCATTAGATGATCTCTCTCTTTCTCAGTACAATTGTTCTAGAGGCAGTATGAGTTATGAGCCTAATCAGACATGGGCCTTAGCAAATGTATTTTAAAAATAAACTTCTAGAAAGATGATGGCAGTTCTTTTATGGTACAGAATAACATGCTTATACTTATCAGCTGCTTAACAGAGAACTGAATTGACAGAAAAATTATTTCAGTTTGCTTTTCACTGTTAATACTCTGATAGTTCAAGAAAGAACAGTGAAGGTATCTATTTTCCACAGGAGGTGGAAGGGGTCTCTGATAGCACGGTAAAACATTCTTGTTTTACAGATAAAGACTAAGGGTAGATGAGACGGCTCCTTCATAGTTACAAATTAGTAGTGCTCCTAATATTGTGCTATGCAACACTACCTTAAAAATTAATATGAATATACAAATAGAGATTTTACTTTACTTTCTTCCAGTCTTCCATTCATTTTGTAGGCCATCTCCAATGTCTTCATATCCACCAAAATTCACCCAAATGTAAAAAAGATGAATATAACTTACATTGTCCTCTGCCATGAATTTCACCACTGTCAAAAGCTTTCCTGGATGACTTTACTGGGCTCCATTTCTTTCACTGGTTTGTTGGAGTACAACCGTTTTAAGAGCCACCACGTTATATCCTGATGATATATGTTAGTTTCCAGTCCAAACACAGAATATTTTTTGAATTGTAGGCTAGTCAAGGTAAATCTTATTAATCTAAATTAAGTAGAATTTACATATTTACTACTAATTTTCCCTTTTTCATTTACTCCTCCATATAGCTCCACAGCCTATGAAGGGGGCTTTTAAAATCAATATACCTAATTTGTGCCTCTTCTTTGTAGAAGAGATAAACTAAAAATACAGTAATTTCCTTAAAGGATATGGATAGCTCACCTACCTGGATTATTCTGAGAGGAACTATTATTTACCTCAGCCATAGGGTATTGAAGAGAAAAGACAGACCATTTTCTAATACCACTGTGCCTCTCCTCTCTTTAGTAATCCAGAGAATGGGATATGGATTGTACTACAAAGCCAAAATGACTTCTAGAAAGAAGCATTATTTCAGTTTCCTTACCTGTAAATAGCTAAAGTGACATCCTTAGGGCCAATTACTTTTAATGATTTAATTACATTTATGGTTTTAAAACATGTTCCACCCAAACCACATGCACATAAAACAACAATTAAAATATTTAATATTAAACGCAGCAGGAGTACTTGTTTCTGAAATTTTTTTGCGGAGTCCACAGTTATTTGAAGATATGTTTACCAAGTTGAAACTTGTGCTCACATAGACATAGAAGCCTGTTGAGACTTCTTAATACATGAACTGAGATCGACTATTAAAAAAAATTCATGAGTAAGGTTTTTTTGGGGGGTAGTAGTTGGCTATGAACATTCACATTTTATAATACCATGTAAACCAGAAGGAGTTTTACCTGGATTCCTTGGAATTCGCTTTCTGCGGTCTCGGAATGCTGCACCTGATTGTAGGGCTTCTAGAAGATTATCCATCACACCAGTCTCATCACCCTCTGGGAGGGAAGGAGAAATCAGAATTAATCTTAGAGCAATTAAAGTTAAACTACAGGAAAATAAAGGGGAAAGCTGCTGTCAGATTTACATAATATCCTTAAATTAAAGACATATATCTGTTTAAACATAATGGATCCTGTCACTTTCTGGCACCACAGACTACTTTGCTTATTATGCACCATTAAGCAAAATTCATGCCAATCCCACTGTTCTTTCAACTTAAGGACCTTGTCTTTTGTATTATTGATGACACACTCAGTATGCAAATAAATAGTAGCTGATCAGCTACTGGGCCTTCCTGTTAAGATTCTTCTAAAATATTCCTAAGCAAAAAACCAATGACCTGGCTGAATGCAATCAATGTGCAGGGCGTGATTTGATGAAGCAGAGTTATACAAGGTTAAATAGATTGTATTAATACCTTCAGCATTCAACCATCATCTGTGATTATCTCAAAAGACACTATTTGCAAAAACACATTTGCATTCAATTCCTACCTAATCCATATCCTTTACCAATTTCAAGATGCTGACATTATAGAAGGAAAAGGTGACCACATCATTTGAAAGGGTGCATTTTACATTTGAGAGACATTAACCAGAGTCTCATCATCACTTTTTTTAAAATTTTTTTTCATCATCCCTTTTAGAATGCTGTTGTGTTTCTAAATTTTTCCGATGGGAAAGAACTGTTAAGATTCCATGAGCAGAGTATTCAAAAGATGTACGTGGAAATTCCTAATGCAAATGCATTTAAAACATTTTACCCTATTCTTATCTTTGAAAATTCTGGCCATCAAAAACACTTTTAAGATTTGTTAGAACATTTGTCTCAAGGTATTTATTGTCAGAAATGCTACTATACTGTGGATAATCCAGAGAGAGCTGAGACCCATCTTCCCATCTGGTTTAGCTGATGATAAAAGTACCCTAACTAAGTGGTTAATTTGAGTGGTTGCTAAATGTGTGGGCCTAGGGTAGAGGACATTTGTAAGCAGAAGGGTTAAGAGAAGAAGAAGGCAGGAGCAAGGGAGAAAAAAAACTGTTTCTGATGCTATTCTGAAGTTAAATTTAAATCCTACTTTGTTTAAAAAATGACTATGGGGTATCATATCACACACACACCCACAAATATTCTCTCACAGGGCAAGAACAAACTAAAACCTTTTTTGATTATGCCCTTTATTTGATTTGAGATTTTTTACAATGTTATATCAATCATTTGTTCTTTTAAAATGAATTCTCTAGGACATGATATTAAATAAAAACAAAGGGAAGTACAGAGGTTCTCAGGTCCAAAATTTGGTAAAAACAGGACAGATCAAAGGGAAGTGGAGCCCCAGTGACTAACCAGGGAAGGGGGATTATAAACATTCAGGAATTATTAAAGCTGTAGAAACATCTGCACCATCACCTGCTCTCTACAGTACAAAGAGAAGAGGAACTGAAAGCAGTTTGGCATGGCTAGAATGTACATGGGAGAATTAAATTTTAGGCAGTAAGCACTTTGCATTTGTTGTATCTTTTAATCCAACTACATTGATCATGCCCTGCACATTGATAAAGGCATCATCTCTGTTTTTCAGCTGAGGATACTGAAACTTAGAGTTTAAGCATCTTGTTCCAGATCACACAGCTAGCATGTGGAGGGGCCCAGGTATGAACCCATATCAATGTGACACTAAGACCAGCCCTCTTTGCATGCAGCTAACAGAAAACAAAATGGATGAGGCATATGGTGACCAAATGATAAAAGATCATAATTCTAGGGGAGCAAGATGGCGGGGAAGTAGGAGGAGGCACCATTTCAACCTGTACCCTAAAGTGAGCTGATTACCTACCAAAGAACTCCGACCACCCATGAAATCAGCCTGAGATCAGAATTATACATGTCTGGATCTCTACTGGAGCAGAAGACGCCAGTGGCAGGTAAAGCAGACTGGGAGCATCGGACTGATATCGGAAGATAAACAAAAGGGGGAGGGAGCCACCAGAGGTGACCGATTGGAAAGTAACACCCCAACACGAGAGTGCTCTGCATCTGGGGACCAGCGTTAACTTGGAGTCTGGTTGAAAGCACTCAAAAAACAAACAGCAAAGGATCGCGGTGGGGGGGGGGGCGGTAATAGTGGGAACCTGGGCGGTTAGGGTCAGGGACCTAAGTGCCCAGACCCAGGACAGCCTCCCCTGGCGTGGAGCCAGAGAGAGTGCGGCGGAGAAATCAGGTCTTGGTCCCTGAGCCGCGAGTGCACCTGAACGCCAGCGCGCCTGAGAACGAGTGGGGTCTGTCTCCCGTGAGGGGCTGGGAGCCTGGCCTGACGGCAATCCTGAAACGCGCGCGTCCCACACCCTCCCTTGGGAAAGGTGCTCATAGGCGCTAGCCTGGAGCTCTGGCAGCAGGAAAAACCAGACATTCCCAGCCCAGGACAGCGGGAAAATTTCAGTGCGCGATCTCTGCTCGGAACCTCTCTGGCGGTCTGGAGCTGCCTAGACAGCCACAGCTGCCCTGGTTTTGGGCACAACGAGGAGCTCCTGCATCCCCAGAGACAGTGACCCAGAACCAACTCTGCCAGCAGCTTTTGCAAAACAGTCTGAGGCTTCTCTCTGAGAGGGAGGTTGGGGTGCTGTTTGCTCTCCTCTAAACCTCCAAAAACCATCAAAAGCTGTCAAGGCGAGAGAAAGCAGATGAAAGAACATAAAAACCCCCAGAGAACAAAAGGCTGAAAAAAAAAAAAACAGTTTCCTGAAAAAAAAAGAGCTCACCCCCATGAGGGGAGTGGGAGGACCTAACTCAGGGAACATCATTGTCTGAAAACCCACGTGGCAGGCCACTCCCCCAGAAAACCAACCAGGAAGGAAGGAAAAAAAAAAAAAAAAAAAGACTACAAGAGAACAACCACCACTACTTCATAAATACAACTTTTATTTTTAACTCTTTACCAATATTCTGGTTCTTTTTTTTTATACATACAGATACTTTTTTAACCTATTTACCATCACGCTGAGATGTCCAGTACATCAAATTCTTTAATAACCTTCTAACCTGAACTTTTTGATACATACACCCGTGTTTTTCTTTTGTTTTTCTATTTTTTTAATTTTAACTTAGTTTAGTCTAGTTTATTCTTTTTTTAATTTTTATTTTCTACTATACATATAGAGTTAAACTTCAAGGTAACCCCCTTTCCCCAATCAATGCTACCCCTATAGGCAAACCAGTTTCTAATCCCCCTGTAACTTAGGAAAGTTGAGTTCCTTAACAAAAACATCAAGATACCTTCAGGAAGAATCAAAATAACCTTCCTCACCCACACTGAGAATCTATAACCATTCTCCCAATTTTTCCTTCTGTCAGTGTTTCTGTGAATTTGTGTCTGTCCTGACAATATATAAATCTTATACTTGGGGTTCTTTCTGAGGAGGTTTTTCCCTTTTTTTTGCTTATATATACATATTTTTTTCTCTTGTCATATACTTTTATCACTCTTTGTCTGTCTGTTTTTGTTTGTATACTCCACAAATCTTACCTTGTGGCCCATTTGGGCTGAGCCTTCTCTTATATCTTCCCTTTTTTTCCTATCTCTCTCTCTCTTTTTTTTTTTCTTCCTTTTTTCTTTCCCCTTTTTTTTTCTTTCTTCTTCTCTATTTCTTTTTCTTTTCTTTTTTCTCTCATTTGGGTGGGGAATCCTGATTGCACAGAAGCGTTCCAGGGTACACATTGACTGCACCACAATCGATAAGTCCAGCTGCATCTGTTTAGTCATCTCTTACCAAAATGACTAGGAGGAGGAATACCCAACAGAAGAAAAATACAGAGGATGGGCCTTCTGCAACAGAACTAATGGCTATTGACATAGACAATATGTCAGAAAAGGAATTCAGACTAACAATTATCCAGGCAATAGCTAGGTTGGAGAAAGCCATGGATGACCAAACAGAATTGATTAGGGCAGAACTGAAAGCCACCAGGGATGATGTTCACAATGTTAGGGCAGAACTGAAAGCCACCAGGGATGATGTTCAAAATGCTCTCAATGAGTTCCAGTCCAATCTAAATTCTCTAAAAGCTAGGGTAACTGAGACAGAAGATAGAATTAGTGATCTGGAGGACAAACAGATAGAGAGAAAGGATCAGGAGGAAGCCTGGAACAAACAGCTCAGAAGCCACGAAAACAGAATCAGGGAAATAAACGATGCCATGAAACGTTCCAACGTCAGAATTATTGGAATCCCTGAAGGGGAAGAAAAAGAAAGAAGTCTAGAAGATATAGTGGAAGAAGTTGTCTATGAAAATTTTCCCAATCTCACGAATGGAAACAATGTTCATGTACTAGAGGCAGAAAGATCTCCTCCCAAGATTTTAGATTCTCGAAAGTCCTCACGGCACCTTATAGTTAAAATGGGAAATTATGTTTCAAGAGAGACCCTCTTAAAAGCAGCTAGGACAAAGAAGCTTCTTACATACAGAGGAAAGCCCATTAGAATAACGTCAGACCTTTCCACAGAGACCTGGAAAGCCAGGAAGGGCTGGCAAAATATATTCAGAGTACTAAATGAGAAGAACATGCAACCAAGAATACTCTATCCAGCAAGACTGACATTTAAAATGGATGGAGAGATAAAGAGTTTCCAAGACCGGCAAGGCTTAAAAGACTATGCAACCACCAAGCCGACACTGCAGGAAATATTAAGGGGGGTCCTATAAAAGAGAAAAAATCCTAAGAATATCATTGAACAGAAATATAGAAACAATCTATAGACAGAAAGACTTCAAAGGCAACACGATGTCAATAAAAACCTATCTCTCAATAATCACTCTCAATGTGAATGGCCTAAATGCGCCCATAAAACGACACAGGGTTGCAGATTGGATAAAACGACAGGACCCATCCATATGTTGTCTACAAGAGACCCATTTTGAACCTAAGGATACACCCAGACTGAAAGTGAAGGGATGGAGAAGCAGCTTTCATGCCAAGGGGCCTCAAAAGAAGGCCGGAGTAGCAATTCTCATATCAGATAAATTAGATTTTAAACTAAAGACTGTAGTCAGAGATACAGAAGGACACTACATAATTCTTAAAGGGACTATCCGCCAAGACGATCTAACAATTGTGAATATCTATGCCCCCAATATGGGAGCACCCAATTACGTAAGAAAACTATTAATCAAGATAAAGAGCCATATTGATATGAATACAATAATAGTAGGAGATCTTAATACGCCTCTCTCAGAAATAGACAGATCATCGAAGCAGAAAATTAATAAAGAAATAAGAGCATTGAATGAAACATTGGACCAGATGGACCTCATAGACATATACAGAACATTCCACCCTAAAACAACAGAATACTCATTCTTCTCAAGTGCACATGGAACCTTCTCCAGAATAGACCACATACTGGGTCACAAAGCAGGACTCAACCGATACCAAAAGACTGACATTATTCCCTGCATATTCTCCAATCACAATGCTTTGAAACTGGAGCTCAATCACAAGGAAAAGTTCAGAAGGAACTCAAACACCTGGAAGCTAAAGACCACCTTGCTTAAGAATGCTTGGATCAACCAGGAGATCAAAGATGAACTTAAACAATTCATGGAAACCAATGAGAATGAAGACACCTCGGTCCAAAACCTATGGGATACAGCAAAGGCGGTTCTAAGGGGGAAATACATAGCCATCCAAGCCTCCCTCAAAATCATTGAAAAATCCAGAATACACCAGCTGTCTCTACACCTTAAAGAACTGGAGAATCAACAACAAATCAAACCAACTCCACATGCAAGAAGGGAAATAATCAAGATTAGAGCAGAGATCAATGAGGTAGAAACGAGAGATACAGTAGAACGTATCAATGAAACTAGAAGCTGGTTTTTTGAAAGAATTAATAAGATCGATAAACCATTGGCCACACTTATCCAAAAGAAAAGAGAGAAAGCCCAAATTAATAAAATTATGAATGAAAAGGGAGAGATCACAACTAACACCAAGGAAATAGAAACAATCATCAGAAATTATTACCAACAGTTATATGCCAATAAGCTAAGCAACCTAGATGAAAGGGATGCATTCCTGGAAAGCTACAAACTCCCAAAATTGAACCAGGAAGAAATTGACAACCTGAATAGACCGATATCTAGTAATGAGATTGAAGCAGTGATCAAAAACCTCCCAAAAAACAAGAGCCCAGGACCTGACGAATTCCCTGGGGAATTCTACCAAACTTTCAAAGAAGAAATAACACCAATTCTCCTGAAGCTGTTCCAAAAAATTGAAGCAGAAGGAAAACTTCCAGACTCTTTTAATGAAGCCAGCATTACCCTGATCCCCAAACCAGGCAAAGACCTTTCCAAAAAGGAGAATTTCAGACCAATATCACTGATGAATATGGATGCAAAGATTCTCAACAAGATCCTAGCAAACAGGATCCAGCAGCACATTAAAAAGATTATCCACCATGACCAGGTGGGATTCATCCCTGGGTTGCAAGGTTGGTTCAACATTCGCAAATCAATCAGTGTGATAGAACACATCAATAAGAGAAGAGAGAAGAACCACATGGTCCTCTCAATGGATGCAGAAAAAGCATTTGACAAAATCCAGCATCCGTTCCTGATGAAAACGCTTCAAAGTATAGGGATAGAGGGAACATTCCTGAACTTCATAAAATCTATCTATGAAAGACCCACAGCAAATATCATCCTCAATGGGAAAAAGCTTGCAGCCTTCCCGTTGAGATCAGGAACACGACAAGGATGCCCACTCTCACCACTCTTGTTCAACATAGTATTAGAAGTTCTAGCAACGGCAATCAGACAACAAAGAGAAATCAAAGGTATCCAAATTGGCAAGGAAGAAGTCAAACTCTCTCTCTTCGCAGATGACATGATTCTTTATATGGAAAACCCCAAAGACTCCACCCCCAAACTATTAGAACTCATACAGCAATTCAGTAACGTGGCAGGATACAAAGTCAATGTACAGAAATCAGTGGCTTTCTTATACACTAACAATGAAAATACAGAAAGGGAAATTAGAGAATCGATTCCATTTACTATAGCACCAAAAACCATAAGATACCTGGGCATAAACCTAACCAAAGAAGTAAAGGACCTGTACTCGAGGAACTACAGAACACTCATGAAAGAAATTGAAGAAGACACAAAAAGATGGAAGACTGTTCCATGCTCTTGGATTGGAAGAATAAACATTGTTAAAATGTCTATACTGCCTAGAGCAATCTATACTTTTAATGCCATTCCGATCAAAATTCCACCGACATTTTTCAAAGAGCTGGAGCAAATAATCCTAAAATTTGTATGGAGTCAGAAGAGACCCCGAATTGCTAAGGAAATGTTGAAAAACAAAAACAAAACTGGCGGCATCACGTTACCTGATTTCAAGCTTTACTACAAAGCTGTGATCACCAAGACAGCGTGGTACTGGCATAAAAACAGACACATAGACCAGTGGAACAGAGTGGAGAGCCCAGATATGGACCCTCAACTCTATGGTCAAATAATCTTCGACAAAACAGGAAAAAATATTCAATGGAAAAAAGACAGTCTCTTCAATAAATGGTGCTGGGAAAACTGGACAGCGATATGTAGAAGAATGAAACTCGACCATTCTCTTACACCGTTCACAAAGATAAACTCGAAATGGATAAAAGACCTCAACGTGAGACAGGAATCTATCAGAATCCTAGAGGAGAACATAGGCAGTAACCTCTTCGATATCAGCCACAGCAACTTCTTTCAAGATAAGTCTCCAAAGGCCAAGGAAACAAAAGCAAAAATGAACTTTTGGGACTTCATCAAGATCAAAAGCTTCTGCACAGCAAAGGAAACAGTCAACAAAACAAAGAGGCAACCCACGGAATGGGAGAAGATATTTGTAAATGATAGTACAGACAAAAGGTTGATATCCAGGATCTACAAAGAACTTCTCAAACTCAACACACACAAAACAGATAATCATATCAAAAAATGGGCAGAAGATATGAACAGACACTTCTCCAACGAAGACATACAAATGGCTATCAGACACATGAAAAAATGTTCATCATCACTAGCCATCCGAGAGATTCAAATTAAAACTACATTGAGATACCACCTAACACCAGTTAGAATGGCCAAAATTAGCAAGACAGGAAACAACGTGTGCTGGAGAGGATGTGGAGAAAGGGGAACCCTCTTACACTGTTGGTGGGAATGCAAGTTAGTGCAGCCACTTTGGAGAACAGTGTGGAGATTCCTGAAGAAATTAAAAATACAGCTTCCCTATGACCCTGCAATTGCACTGCTGGGTATTTACCCCAAAGATACAGATGTAGTGAAAAGAAGGGCCATTTGTACCCCAATGTTTATTGCAGCAATGGCTACGGTCGCCAAACTGTGGAAAGAACCAAGATGCCCTTCAACGGACGAATGGATAAGGAAGATGTGGTCCATATACACAATGGAGTATTATGCCTCCATCAGAAAGGACGAATACCCAACTTTTGTAGCAACATGGACAGGACTGGAAGAAATTATGCTGAGCGAAATAAGTCAAGCAGAGAGAGTCAAGTATCATATGGTCTCACTTATTTGTGGAGCATAACAAATAATATGGAGGACATGGGGAGATGGAGAGGAGAGGGAGTTGAGGGAAACTGGAAGGGGAGATGAACCATGAGAGACTGTGGACTCTGAAAAACAACCAGAGGGTTATGAAGGGGCGGCGGGAGCGGGTGGGGTGTGGTGGGAGGTTGAGGAACCAGGTGGTGGGTAATAGGGAGGGCACGTACTGCATGGAGCACTGGGTGTGATGCCAAAACAATGAACACTGTTATGCTGTAAATAAGCAAATAAAAATAAATAAAGTAAAAAAAAAAAAAAAAAGATTATGCTGAGCGAAATAAGTCAAGCAGAGAGAGTCAAGTATCATATGGTTTCACTTATTTGTGGAGCATAACAAATAACATGGAGGACATGAGGAGATGGAGAGGAGAGGGAGTTGAGGGAAACTGGAAGGGGAGATGAACCATGAGAGACTATGGACTCTGAAAAACAACCAGAGGGTTTTGAACGGGCGGGGGGGTGGGAGGTTGAGGAACCAGGTGGTGGGTAATAGGGAGGGCACGTACTGCATGGAGCACTGGGTGTGATGCCAAAACAATGAACAGTTATGCTGTAAATAAACAAATAATAAAAAAAGAAACCTTATTCTGTAAAGGGCTAGGAATAAATATTTAAGTCTTTGCAGGCCACATATAAAAAAAAGTCTCTTCATTAAAAAAAAATTAAATATCATTTGGTTAACACACAGTGTAATATTAGTTTCAAGTGTACAATAAAGTGGTTCAAAACTTTCCTACTTCACCCAGTGCTCATCATCATAAGTGCCCTCCTTAATCCCCATCTCTGTTTTTATTTTAAATGAGTTGTTTGCTTTTTTTTTTTTTGGAGTTGTAAGATTTCTTTCTATATTCTATATAAAAGACTCTAGTCAGATGTAATTTACAAATACTCTCTCCCATTCTGTAGCTCTTCTTTCACTCTGTTGATAGCATGTTTTTTGCACAAAAGTGTTAATTTTGATGAAATCCAGTTTATTTTTTTTTTCATTGCTTGTGATTTTGGTGTCTGATCTCAGAAAACATTACCAAACCCAAGGACATGAGAGTTTATTCCCGTGTTCTCTTATAAGAGTTTTATAGTTTTAGCTCTTATATTTAGGTCTTTGATCCATTTTGAATTGATGTTTGTATATAGTATAAGATAAAGACCCACTTCATGCTTTTGTACATGACATTCTTTGGTCTTCAGTTGTCCTAGTGCTATTTGTTGAAGATTACACTTCCCCCATTGTATGATGTGGCACCAATACAGAGAAATCAATTGACCATAGATGTATGAATTTGTCTTTGGATTCTCAATTCTATCCTATTGATCTATATGTCTTCCTCATGCCAGTACCACACTGGTTTGATTTACTGTAGCTTTGCAGTAAGTTGCAAATAAAGAAGTGTGTGCTCACCTAAAAAAAAAAAAAAAAAAAGATCATAATTCTATGATATGGGTTTGAGCATTATTCTTTTTGTTTGTTTTTTCCATTTTATTTATTTTTTCAGCGTAACAGTATTCATTGTTTGGGTTTGAGCATTATTCTATAATGCTCAACACTCTCAATAGATATATAATGTAGGCCAAAAATGTGAGCTGCGTAAATAACTTTAAACTTCCTAGAAGTCATATTTTTAAAAAAGTAAAAATACCCCTGGGGATAAAAATACATTATATGTTTATAAAAAAAAAAAAGAAAGGATGAATACCCAACTTTTGTAGCAACATGGATGGGACTGGAAGTGATTATGCTGAGTGAAATAAGTCAAGCAGAGAGAGTCAAGTATCATATGGTTTCACTTATTTGTGGAGCATAACAAATGACATGGAGGACATTGGGAGATGGAGAGGAGAAGGAAGTTGAGGGAAATTGGAAGGGGAGGCGAACCATAAGAGACTATGGACTCCGAAAAACAACCTGAGGATTTTGAAGGGGCGGGGGTGGGAGGTTGGGGGAACCAGGTGGTGGGTAATAGGGAGGGCACGTATTGCATGGAGCACTGGGTGTTGTGCAAAAACAACGAATACTGTTACGCTGAAAAAATAAATAAATGAAAAAAAAGTAAAAATAGATGAAATCAATTTTCATATGTTTAACTCAATATATACAAAAATATTTATTTTTTAAAGTCTTTTTATCAGATTAAGTCTCAGAAAATCAGTGTGTTTTTATTTTAGCAGATTTCATTTAGACTAACTACATTTCAAGTAACTTGATTAGACTTTCATTTTAGAAAGACTTGCTGGACAGCCCTGTGGAGAATGACTCAGAGTATGGTGTAACAGAAGGCAGAAAAATGGCTAGGAGTATAGTGTAATTGTCTAAGAGATAAAGAAGTGAACTAAAAGGATAGAAGAACAAAAGGAGGGGGTGGATACTTTGAAGGTCTTAATATAGTTAATAAGACCTGGCTGAGGGGGCGATATCAAGGGTGAGGGAAGGAGTCTAGATCACCAGGGATCAACAGGTATGAGAAAATATGATTTTTTTTTTGAGGAATATTTAAGTAGACATATCTAGTAAGCAGTTAGAAATACGAGTCTGGAACCCAGGAGTGAAGTCTGGGTTGAAGCTAAAGATTTGGGTACTACTGGAAGATGGGTGAGATCACCCAGATATACCATATGAAAAGAGAAGACATTATAGGATGTAATTCCTGAGGACCCCAATTTTTATTTTTTTTTTTAAAGATTTTATTTATTTATTTGAGAGAGAGAGATCATGAGCAGGGGGGAGAGGCAGAGGGAGAAGACTCCCAGCTGAGAAGGGAATCTGATGTGAGACCCCATCCTAGGACCCTGGGATCATGACCTGAGCTGAAGGCAGATGTTTAACCAACTGAGCTACCCAGGTGCCCTGAGGATCCCAATTTTTTAGAGACAATCAGCAGAAGCAGAATTACATAGAAACATGAAAGGAATTTTTAGAGATATAGAAATACAACCAGAAGAGAACCACAGTATAACTGAATTTCATATATCCTTATAAAAAGTCATTATAAAGACTACATAGAAAAATAAATATATGTATAAAAGTAGAAAAAAAAGACTACAAAACAGTATGTATTTATTATTTTACATAAATAATATGTAATTATTAAATTTTAAGACATTAAAAATTATAACAATGACATGGATGTCATTTCATTAAAATTCTTCAATTATACTGTATAAATATTAGAAATGGAACAAATATGATATAGAGATGAATTAAAAATAAATCCCTTTACTTAATGGTTGCCATCCGAACACAACACTCATCAAAATATTATGCTAGATCACTTTTTTTAAACCATTTTTTTTTCATTAGTTTCCCCCTCCTGCTGAGGAGTCTTTTTAGACACTTTTTTCCTAATTGTCCTACCATTAAAATTTAATACAATAGATTTACTGTACAATCTGTTTATATAGTGTGGCCCTTTGGAGGGCCATTAACAATTGTAATATCCAAGATTTTTCTCTGCCCACCTCCCCAAGAACCAATATTCATCCCCTTGGGGTGATACTGTCCCTGCTGAGAAGGCATGTGTTAGATGGCTCTATTTAAAAAAAAAGGGCCAGGTCTTTGTAAATATCACTGATGTATTAAAGGAAAGTAATATAGGTTTCAGTCCACTACTACTTTATCATTTGCTTCATAACTTTTCAAAATTATTGAGAGGTTTTCATTAAATACGTAACTTGAAGGAATGAAGGTTTTACAAATACATCTTAGAACCATTTTATATTTCAGTTACTCTTCCTAAAACAAAATGGAAGCCAACATGATCATTTGAAAGATATTATCCTTCATTTTAAATGAATTTCAGTGAAATCTGGTATGTGATTGAATTGTGTGAGATTGATAATTCACTTAGAATTTGCAAGTTCACAGAGCCATTAATTCTTACTTAGATGTGGTCTGTAATGAGTAGATGTTTTTATTTTCTGTTTTTTTGGTTTATGAGGTCAAACTCAGGGGAAAAATGTGTCTTTTTTTCATTGAAAAGGAAAATAGTTTTATTGAATTGCACAGAAAACTGTGTTTTCTTATAATACTTATTTTACTCAGTGAAAGAGTATCAAGGAAAAAACTGGCAATGTTTTTAAGCCCTAAATGGTAATATATGGGCATGTCTGGGAAGTAAAAATTCAGAGGCAACTTTCTAACATTTCATCCTGAAATTAGATTAGAGATAGTATTAAAGAGGTGGGGTGGTTGCAAGCAGTCCAGTGGGGCTCTGTGTGAACTATATATATTGGGTAAAATGAAAGGGATGCGTTGTACCTTCCCTTTCATGTTTCCAATGGTGTTGGTCATTCAGTGGAATGTCTGCTGATTTCAATTCTCATCAACATTTACCTGTGTTGTGTTGACTTAATTTCCCCAGAAGAGTATGGAGATGCCATATGTTAAAATTAGGTAAATTTTAGGTAAATTAAATATCTCTGGTACACCTTTGTGCAAGACTATTCCCTAGTGGTTGCATAAACTTATTTAGAATAAATTTTAGGTAAATTAAATATCTCTGGTACACCTTTGTGCAAGACTATTCCCTAGTGGTTGCATAAACTTATTTGAATAAATTTTAGGTAAATTAAATATCTCTGGTACACCTTTGTGCAAGACTATTCCCTAGTGGTTGCAAAAACGTATTTAGAGTAAATTTTAGGTAAATTAAATATCTCTGGCACACCTTTGTGCAAGACTATTCCCTAGTGGTTGCATAAACTTATTTAGAGTAAATTTTAGGTAAATTAAATATCCCTGGTACAGCTTTGTGCAAGACTATTCCCTAGTGGTTGCATAAACTTATTTAGAGGCAATTCTCTGTGGGTTTCTCACATTTCTGCGCACTTTGTGAACACAAGCATTGACAACCTTTGTTCTGAACTATCTTTTCAAGACTGTTTTTATAGTCAACAGACTTGAAAGACACAGTGTCTCCCTTCAGAGCAGAGGATAAGTGTGATGATAGATTACATTTCCCTACAGAGTGTTCATTTCATTTCATTATAAAAGATTTGGGTTCCCTAAAACTTGGATCCTCAGCAGTAACACAAACCTACTGTGTGCATAGCATCCACCTGAACTCACCTTGGTGTTGTTCTGTGGGAGTTGGAAAGTACAGGAAAGTAGTATGAACATGAAGCTCACACTGCTGGCTGTACTGTGAATAACGAGTTCTTTGTTTCTGACCCAGGAGTCTTGTTATATAATCATCCCTGAAACTTTGGCAAGCTGACTTGTTAGCGTCTAAGTAGCGTAAAATTTCTGACCCTCCATAGTTTTTGAAAATACTATGAGATCTCCTTTCTTTTTATCTAACATTTTTAATTACAATATCCCTTATTCCTCTAAGAACCTAACATTCATGGCTCAGGCATTCCTATTAACTAAGACCTGACTCCAGTTTATTACTTCTCAAAAATGACTAAAGCCGATGATACAAAAATTATTTCCTAAGATCCTAACAACTTGGGAATAACAGCTTTAATTCACTCTTATAGGGGTGCCTGGGTGGCTCAGCTGGCTAAACATTTGCCTTTGGCTCAGGTCATGATCCCAAGGTCATGGGATCTAGCCCCACATTGGGCTCCAGGCTTGGCAGGAAGCTTGCTTTTCCCTCTCTCACTCCCCCTGCTTGTGTTCCCTCTTGCTGTCTCTCTCTCTGTGTCAAATAAATAAATAAAATCTGAAAAAAAAAAGAAAAAGTTGAGCTGTTCAAAAGTTGAAGAAATTATCAAAAACCAATCAGTTTAAGTGACCCAAAGAAGCAAAAGGCTTCTTACCGAAGGTAGGACCCTATCATGTGAGATAATACGTAGATTATATAATTAAAGAAAATAAATCTATGGTCTCTGTGGAATAGAAGATTTGGGGAAGGCTCATGGAAAAATTAGAACTTAAGTTCAGCCTCTGAAAACATTACATTGAAAAGGTTGCATAATGACTGGTTGGAGAACACTAAAATCTAGATTTATTAACTCCTAGCACACACATATGTGCTCACTTGCTTGCTCTCTGTGTGTGTATATCAATTTACAAATACTGTAAAGTATAGATCTTATGCATACATTTGATGAATTTTGACAAGTACCTACAACCATGTAAGTACTACCACAAGCAAGACATTGAAACTGTCCATCACCCCCAGTAAGATCCCTTTTGCCTCCACCACTCAGAGGCAATATTTGCTCTGATTTTTATCATCATATATTAGCTTTACCTGTTCATATCATATAATTTTAAGAGGGTAAAATATGTCAAGGTTGTTTTGAATAAGTATAGCTGCCTGAATCAAATACATACGGTCTGCATGATAAACCATGGGAAGAGAACATAGATGAAAAGTACAGGAACTGTAGTTGGATAGATCAGATTAGAGCAAAGTTCTAAAGGGCTTTGGGTATTAGAATAAGAAACCTGAACATGCTTCAAGGGACACTAAAAAGGCAGCACAACAGTGACATGAGAAAGGTAACATTTAAGCTCAGCCTCATAGTAGTATACAAAATGGACCAGAGTGAAAGAGAAATCAGTTATACAAGAATACAATTTAATTTACAGTGACAAATATTATTCTGCCTATAACCCTGGGCAAAATTTTGGCATTACTGGTGAAAGACTAAATAGAAAAGTAAAACTGGTTTTATGAGCAAGGTCATGACCAGTAGTAAATGGAAGTTGGCAGGGTAAGAAGGCGGTGATAAGTAGAGTACAAGAAAAATCAGTGTTAGATTCAATCTTTTTCACACTACATATTATGGTCCAGATTAAGACCATGCTGCAAGATGCATGGATTTGTAGATCACACAAAGTTGGAAATGGCTCACCTACCAAAAAAGAGGTAAATACCATTTCTTCTCTGGGATCTTAAAAAACAGCTCTTACAATTCAACAAAGTATAGGTAATAGACTAAGGCAAATACAATATGGTCAAAAGTAACATAATGGGCTGCAGGACCACAATATCTTATCTGTAAGAGTTAATACTAATACCATAAATGAGTCAGAAAAGAAATCAAACCATATATCAACAGATATGACAAAGCCTGGGCAACTCGTATTGCAGTCTAGAAAGCCTACACCTGATGGGAGGTTTTTGTTAATTTGTAGTTGGGAAGTTTTTGTTAGTTTACAGTTTAATTGGAAGTGAGTGAAGAATGGAGAAAATGGCGGTTTGGAAAATCAACAGATGGTAACTAAGATAATAGTCTATTAAGTTATTTATGGCAATGGAAAGTATTTAAGAAAATCAAGATACCACTCCAAAGAGATTAAAAGAGGACATACATAGAATGTATGAAGGTTTAAAGAAAATAATGAAGGCAGATGTTCCTGTTGAAAAGAAGAAAACTTTTACAAGGGAAAAAAGGACACAGGATCTCAAAAGAAATGATCAGAAACCACAGGATGAGCTAGGGGCAGTGTAGTAATTACACTACATGGCACTAGAAAATTTGTAAAACAGAAAAATGTTATGCTCCCAGGATGAAGACTAGAGCAGTAGTACCTACCAAAAAGCAAAATTAATCTGAGAGCAATTAAAGTTAAAAGTACAGGGAAAATGTTGGTTAGAGAGTTCATTCATTCTGTTATCTCATCTCCTTGCCAGAACAGGTGATTAAAAGTTTCCTATAGTGAGGTAAATTATCAGACCCTGGATAAACTTCATAGTGAATACTACTCTTCTTTAACAGTTTTAAGGTTAATGTTTTAGTACATTTTGTCATGAAATAAATACTATATTAGAAATCACAAGATAAATTGATATTCTCCTCCAAAGTGATGAATGGTGGGGGATGAGGTGATTTCTCCCCAAGTATCTACATGGTAGGTGCTACCTAAGTTTGTCAGGGTAACTGAATTGATAAGTTAACTTTCCCTGGTATATCTGTAACTTAAAGAGAGCTTGTTGGGGCGCCTGGGTGGCTCAGTGGGTTAAGCCTCTGCCTTCGGCTCAGGTCATGATCTCAGGGTCCTGGGATCGAGCCCCGCACCGGGCTCTCTGCTCGGCAGGGAGCCTGTTTCCTCCTCTCTCTCTCTGCCTGCCTCTCTGCCTACTTGTGATCTCTCTCTGTCAAATAAATAAATAAAATCTTAAAAAAAAAGAGCTTGTTAACACAAATGAATGGATTTCTAATGGTAGAGTTATAGTGAAGAAAAATTTTGGCAAGGGGCACATTTTTGGAAGTTTGCCTATGGTAAGACAGCTTGATATTAAGTGGCCATTAAAGAATAATGTTTACACATATTCATTTTTTTCCTAGTTACCTGTATGCTAGAAGATTGGGAGAAGAAAATTGCACATCCTAAAAATAAACACCCAACAAACCTGAATGCTAGTGCTTACCATAAGACTACTGTTGATGCCTCTGGTAAAATATCTCACATTCAGTATTTTAAATAATTAATATTTCACAGGAACCTTTGGAATACGGTGTGTATCTTATCAAAATCAATCATTTACTAAGGGCATGGAATACTTGTGAAGGGAAAATTATGCAAAAACAAACTTGGGAGAAGAATCAATTTAAGTCAATTCAAAACCATCCACCAAAGGAAATCTAATCTACTTTCAGGAAGGATGAAAGATGTTTTTGGAAGTAGGACTGTTATTAGTATCGGTGATTTATTGAGAACCTCTCATATGTCAGGCCTGTTTTAAGGGATTTAGGTTGAATCCCCACACCAACCTATTTTCCAGGTAAAGAAACTGAAGCATATTTAGGAGAAGTAACTCATTCAAGGTCACAGTTGGGAGCATTAGAACCTGGAGAGTATGGGGAACAAAAAAAGAACCTAGAGAGTATGTTTCTGGAGATGGTGTTGGCAAACTATAGCCCTAGAGGTCAAGTCCAATCTACCACCTGTTTTTGAACAGCCCACATGCTAACAGTGGTTTTTACATTTTAAAGGTTTTGTTTTAATGTCTAAAAACATTTTAAACGTTTAAAAAAACAAAAAACAAAAACAGAGAATACTATTTGTGCTCCATGAAAATTTCACAAAATCCAAATTTTAGTCCATAACCTTCACTGGATGATAACCATGCTCATTCAGTATGTATTGTCTATGGCCACTTTCAGGTTACAACAGCACAGTTGAGTAGTTATGACAGAGAAATTCTGGTCTATGAGGTCTAAAATGCTATCTGGTCCTTTACAAAAAATGTTTTTGACCCTTGCTCTGGAGTATGCATAGTCAATATCAACTTCATGCTGGTATAGGCACCTGTGGAGATCACAATTAGCCTCTGAGATACCAAAGTACCTTGGCAACCTCCATATCAGTTAAACAAAAGTTCATCATGGATGGAAGGTAGGAAGGAACATAAGCAGTCAATATCAGCCTTCTTTAAAATGAGATTCCTTCATGTAGAGGGCCAAAGCCAAGAATGAGACAGGATAATGAAGCAACAGTTATATATACACTTCTATGTGGATTTATATTTAAGAGTCCTTAAAGTATATTTCCAAAAGAAAAGTTACAAAAAGAGAAGGGTTTTTTCCCAAAGGTCAGTGGGAGACTTGCTTTCCATGTGCTGCTTTCATGTATGACTAACGGAGTAATTTTAGCTTCTTTACAGAAGACCTCACTCCTTATCTATGGACTTCAACCAGTCTGTCATATCAAAATACAGTACTGTACAATAAGCCTAACTGTCTTCATAAGAAATATAAACCCATGACTAGGATGGAGGAGAGGGAGAGAAATAGTTTTAGCTTCCAGAACACCATCATGAGGCAAAATATTTACTTGTATCTTCTTTAGTGCCTAGCACAGATAAAAGGTAAGTGTGGGATGAAAGTTGACTTTTCCAGAATGGTCCTTATGAGAGTACAGTCAGGCAAGTTATTTTTTTTTTTGTAGATTTTATTTATTTATTTGAGAGAGAGAATGAGAGAGAGAAAGAGAGAGCATGAGATGAGGGAGGGTCAGAGGATGAAGCAGGCTCCCCGCTGAGCAAGGAGCCCAATGCAGGACTTGATCCTCAGACTCCAGGATCATGACCTGAGCTGAAGGCAGTCGCTTAACCAACTGAACCACCCAGGCACCCAGTCAGGCAGTTTTAACAACTGTAATTCACCATAGCAATAGTGGCAGCCTACCACTGAGCATAAAAATGTTGTACGGGCTGTTATATGCAACTGATGAAACACTAAATTCTACCTCTAAAACTAATAAAATAAATGTTGTAAATGAGGGAGCAGATAGTCTTAATCACTGATGCTGGGAATATATGAAACAAGTGGACAGTTCCTCAGCTGCAAGCCCAATTTTCGAATCTGGTGTTCTCCTTCCTGTGTTTTCTATATTCTATAGAGTCAACTCTCCAGCCAGGAAGGCAGAGGAAGTTAACTGCTGCTTATCTATTTTTAAAGTACAAGTAGTTTCACCTTGTGTATTTGGGTGTATTTCTCTGACCACATATTTTTGAAAGCTCAGAGAGTATACACTGTTACAAACCCATTTGTTATTACAACTACCCCCTTTCAAATTGAGAACAATATCATATTGTTTTTTTAACATGGTGATATTTTATACTTTTGCTTTAAAAAAAAACAAAAGCAATTTGTAAAAAGGCATGTTTAACCAACTGGTTTTTGTGCAGTCTAAATTCGGTAAAGGTACACACATAAAATTGTTTTTTGTTTTTTCCATCACTGTTCCTAGACATGTAATGTCCAATCTCCCTTTCATGTCTCTTAATGATATTTTGGCAAGCTTCCATAATGGTCTGATTGTAGTTTAAATACTAATCTTATATTTGCTTCAAGGTGTTTCTGTCCCCAATTCCTGGTTAGTCTTTTGGATCCAGGTATGTGAAAGGGAGAATGGGTAGTATAATCTGTTCCCCCACTTATCCCCCACCATACTCCACTCTCATGGAGTAATTAGATCCACTAGTGGGGTGGAGCAAGGAGGAAGGAAAAGGAAAAGAGAGAATTTCTTTTATTTAACTGGCTACTGTTATAATCCTCTTGATGAACATGTTAGATGGCTTACAAAAAACAAAGGTGGGGGTTTAGTGTAAGGATGTATGCAGAAATAAAGAGAAATAGAAAAACAGCCTTTAGCAGCTACATGGTCAGGCATCATGAAGAACTGAAATACCATTCAAGATACAATCATGACTAACCTTCTAGCTACAATAATAGCCCTAGTCATCTGTTAACATTACTTTATTACCTTGATGTCCACTCACACTTACCCATGTGCATCTACTCTTATTTATTTTTATTTTCTCTTCTGCCATTTGTGAACTAATTCTCTTTCTTTGTGTCTTTGAATCCAAACTTCCCAAGAAAAAGAATCAAATAGATTCAACGAGTACATTATAGACTTTTCTGGGAAGAGTATTTATGACAGGTCATCTCTTCTGAAATAGATCAGCCTATAGATGGTTGTCCTTGAGTCAAAAATCAATTTCTGGACCAATCTGAAAGTAAGGGAGGGTCACATGGCACAAAACGTAGTTAGCAATTCTTAAGAAGCTACCTATTGCCACTTGGCTCCAAAACGGAGCTGAAGGTATGTACTTCTGATATGCATTATCCTAACTCAATAGTGTAATTTACACTGATGTTTCAAAATGGGAGAGAGACAGATTTACCTTTAAGCCCTGATCTAAATCCCTCAATAAATTCTAAAGAGGAATTCAATAATCTGCTCCAGGAGAAAAAGCCAGTCTGACTGGATACTTCCTGGATACTTTCTCAATCAACCAGAATGATTTGTCTACCCAGCAATCTCATTGCTATCTCCTGATGGAATTGAAACAAATTGCTGAAAGATATTAGAAAACATACCAAAGTGTCACTGGATAGTCTGTGGCCTTTCTGTCTTAGACAATGGGAAAGGATCAATTTCAAGGATTTTAGTTCCTTTCCATGATGGAGATGCCTTAATTCAAATCCCTGATATTAACTCTTATTTCCATTATAGGCCCAAATCATTGGCTATTTCCAAATAATGTTATTTACAAAATTTCCCATCACCTCGGAAAATGTGTACTAAGACTGCTGTAATCATCTGCAGAATTCTCCACCCAACCATATTCCTAGTGACTTCTCATTCCAATTTTCTCATTTCTGATTATTTCCCAGGCCTGGAATCTTCATCTCCAAATTCAAACAGTGACTAAGCTTTACCACTTCTTCACAGCCTATAACTCACAGTCAGAGTTTTTCTCAAAGTCTAACATTCATCTTTTAATCTGGACAACTAATAATGAATCAACTTGGTGAATTCTGTTTCTAATCTCTCCTACTACTAACTCTAACCCTAATCACACTATCCCCTTTCCCAAGATTCAATGCTCATCAGATCCAATAACTCCAATGGCCTTAATAATTATTGGCCTTATTAATATTCCAGAATAGTAGCCTTATTAATTATTTCCAGATTTTTTCTTTGTCTCCTCCAACCATACCATCCAGGCTACTTCACTTTATCATTCCTGATACATATCCTGAATGTTCACATCTGTATGTTTTCCCTCATGTACCTAATTTAAGAAATAAAAGATTAATGCAAATTCTAAAGAAAAAAGCAACAAAAAAGATAAAGATAAAAAGATTTATACTTTCAAGTTTAAATGGATAGAGCTTTTAGATAGATTATTATACAGATATACTTAAGCTCACCAGATCTATTCAAGGGATCAAGTTCACAGTGAGTGTTATAGAAATGAATGACCTAAATTCAGGTAATTTAGATAATTTTTACAAATACATATTAACAATATCCTACTCTATTAAATAATTAAAATTTAGATCTTAATTATATGCTTTACTAAATTAAAGGAAGTCTTTCTCCAATAGAAAAAAAATTAATCCCCCCCCCAAATTCCCTAAGGCAGATATTCATAGTAAATTTAACATACTGCTACTACCATTTAACTGAATTCAACCTTTAAATTAAAACAGAAGACATATTAAAAGTAATATGGTAATTATATATTAAGTGGTACTGCCTTTTGGTGTTTCAAACAATCAAGGCAACAGTGATTAACCTCTTCATTACTTTATAATGTTCATCTGGGGAAAAAAACAGCTCTTCCAAGTTCAAATTTTCTAAAATTGAAACCCACAGAGCTCCTAAAAACACAGGGCAATAATGCATAGGGCACTTCATTAGAGGAAGTCTATAATTACAGATTATTGAGTAAATAATATGGATGCCATTGAATTACATAGGAGTCAATCAGAAGAAAATGGTATAGAATTACAAATTAGGCAACAATATCACAGAGATATAATTATGTCAATTTGTGAACATTATGTGGTTCTTTTAAAATAAAGTCATTATGGATGATAACTATGCTTAAATAACTTGCTAAAAGCTGGTTTCAAAGCTTTTAAAATACCAGCATTTAAAGAATATCATTCCTTGGAGCTTAATTTCATAAGTGGTTTATTTTAAGTTGATGTGTCTACTTGACCTCTGCATTTCTTTGAGTTTTCTTTTTAAATTCAAAAACTCCCATGGTTTGTATCATATACTATTTTATGAAATAACTGTGTCACTATCAAGCTATTGTTGTGTAATTCCTATTTGTAAATATTGTTATATTTTTATTGAAAATAGACAATTTCATGCTTGGGTTTAGGTAGAAAAGATTTACATTTTCACATTTGTTTCAACCATGTCTCTTCTTGGGACAGGAGGCTCCGAAGTGGAAAGCAGGTAGGACTCAAGAACAATTCAACTGCTAAAATCATACACTCAGCACACTCCTTATTTAATTTTTACTGCTTCTGTCTAGCTTTCAACATGTAACTACTGGGCACTTACTTAGCAAATAGCACTGTGCAAAACAAACTATAAGGCATCCCCTTGAGATGCACTGCCACAAATAGGTAACCTGTGTATTTCTTCCATGTCGTCTGATTTAAAAATTAAGAGAATTTTTTTGGTAGTAAGCAATCTTGCCAGTCAAAATAAGTAAAATGAAATACTCTCTAAAAATCTCTACTTACTTGATGCATAATATAGCTGAAGAACAGAAAGGAAAATACTGTAGCTTTTTGGCTCTTAGAATAATAATTTAGTAGAACAGCCTACTTTTTCCATTACGTTTTGAGAATGGCTCAAATGTTTAAAGAAGCCAATTTTTATCATTTACAAAATCAATTTGTTTTTGTATAGTCCATATACTGATAAATTTCCTCAGATAAAGATGTTATAAAGGGAACAACTGCTGATTTTATTAAGTACAGGATTTTAAAGACTATGTGTATTTTGCCTGTCCACGAAACAGAAATAACTTTTAATATTTTTAATTATTTCCCCTCTTTTAGGTAAGTAAAAAATATTCAAAAACATATCTATTACTCTTCAAAATATGGCTAAACAGTGGTATCTGCCAAAAGGAGGGAGAGTGGTATCTGCCAAACACTCCTTGGCAAAGATTTAGGACCAGGCAATACTTTGTTCTTTTTATGATTTGTTCACCTAAACTCATCAGTAATATCTGCATATGATCAGATTTCACTCAATTCTTTATTTCCTATTTATAGCCTAGATCAACAGGGGAAAATTGCAATCCACAAAGAAATGATAAGGGCAATTTTTCACTTAGCACTTCTGAGCCAGTAATTTTTAGTATAAGAGGAATTTATCCCTGTCTTTTAGAAGGAGTACATTATTGATGCTTTATGCTGATGATGTACGGAATCCTGGTTCTTTAACAGGACTATGATTTCTATTTCAGGGAAAGGAAAAAAAATTATGATTTCTTAAAGCCATTACCTATCTTGTGAGGTTTTTACATTTGTTTTAGAAACTAAGTACTCACATTAGCACCGTCTTCAATAAAGGAAAAGTATTACTAAGAGAATCCCATTCATTGCTGAAATTTTTATATCTAGTCTAAAGGAAGCTATGTTCAGGTGTACTCTGAATTGGGAAGTAAAAGGAGGAAGAGGTCACTTCTACCTCAAAGTCAAACCTGGAGGAGTCAACATGTGCTGGATGGATTGGTCATCCTCACTTAAGAGGTGATTTGGTACCAGGTAGCTCAAGAAACCTTGTTAACATGAAGCTTTACCCAAGATATTGTACAACAATGCTTCTTAATCTCATTAGAATGACCAGGGCAGGGGTGCCTGGGTGGCTCAGTGGGTTTAAGCCTCTGCCTTCAGGTCAGGTCATGATCCCAGGATCCTGGGATCAAGCCCCGAATCGCATCGGGCTCTCTGCTCAGCAGGGAGCCTGCTTCCCTTCCTCTCTCTCTGCCTGCCTCTCTGCCTACTTATGATCTCTCTCTCTCTGTGTCAAATAAATAAATAAAATCTTAAAAAAAGGATAAACTAATTATCTTAATTATTAATTAGTTAATTATAATTAGTTAATTGTCTTATTAACTATCTGTCTGCTTCCTCCTATCTCTTTCTGCCTGCTTCTCTGCCTACTTATGATCTGTCTGTCAAATAAATAAATAAAATATTTTTAAAAAATGACCAGGGCATATTTACTTGGAACAATAATAAAGAAAATGATATAGATTAATCAACCATGCTACATTTTCTCTGAAGAAATACTATGTAAACATAAGGACTGCATCCATAGGGGACCAGACTACTGACTTTATTAAAGTCTGTCTCCCAGTGTGGCCTTGCATGAACAGGGAGTGGGTTCTCATATTTGAACTCTCCCTTTTAGTTCCAAAAATCTGTTAGAAAAGTCTCTTTAATGTCAAACTTAGCCAGTAAAGGTTCAACTAAGACAGAGTATGAGTTTCATATACAATTAAAAGTGGTTAAGTAATAGTAGGATATTTTTTCTATTTTGAGAATTATATAATTATTATTAGATTGAACCATGTGGGCCTGCTGTTTTCATAGGCAAAAAAAAAAAAAAAAAAAAAGAATGGCCAAATAGCAACAATTTCCTATGGTTCAGATTAATACTTAGCCATTTGAACTATTACCAGTTCTCTAAGAAAATATTTTAAAATAGAAGAGGGACAGACAAAAGTGAAAGATGACACAATGCAAAAGTCTATAACAATGAAAACATGCATTTAAACATATTTTCTAAAATGCATAATTTCAAAGACACAGTCTTTCTAATAGTTCCTACATTCCATAACTCCATCCTTTATGTTTTAACTTTGATTCATCGATACTAGATCAAGATAAGCCTGTGCTCTACACATAGTCAGCCCAACTTTTCAGCTATTATCCTCATGATAGAGACATTGCCAATATTTCACTGAAGTCTATAATTTCTGGTCTTTCCCTAAAGCTTAGGAATGGTTGTGTAAGATCTCCTAGAACTCTTTCCCTTGCCCCCACTCCAGCACAGGGATACAAGTCAGCTTATCTTGTCATTTTAATGAAACATCTTTGAGGTATGATTTCACTGGGGAGAGATTTAGAAATCAAAGCTTAAGTAGGGCTTGTGAAAATAAGTTATGCAGTACTAAGCAAAACACAATCTCTAAAACTCATTTTTTCTTCCTCAGCAATCATGAATGAATGTCAAGCTTTTATACATTAGTTAATATACTTGGAGATAGAGAATACATGTTTGTTTTTACAACACCTTGATACAGCCAGACCTCATTGAGAACTGAATAAATAAATCCACTCATTATAGTATTTTTCAGAAGAAAATTCAGCAGTATTTGCAAAATAAAGTCAAATTTTTTTCTATTGTGAGCAAGTGAAATAACAACTGCTTCAATATTACCTAGAATATCAATATATCTGCCACACTTATACTTTCTTATTAACTATAATTTTATTTTTGTGATTATTATTTATCAGACAGGGAAACAAATCACCCATCTCAGTTCAATCAAACATCTAAATACATTTTTCATGTTCTTGGTTATGTTAGTGAGTTTCCAGTAAGAGAATGCCAGCATGACTTTTATTAATGTCAGAGAATGCATTTTCATAAAAGAAGGACCTTTCACATTCAAATTTCAATCTTTTCTCCTAACATGTCCAATATGACACAAACATATGGTAAATAAAATTATTTCAATAAATATGAGAGCCAATGGACCACTGAGGAAAACCCGGAGCATGTTGTGAATATACTGAATACCAAAAAGGATCTGAGGGGCGCCTGGGTAGCTCAGTTGCTTGAGTGTTTGACTCTTGGTTTTGGCTCAGGTCATGATCTCAAGGTTATGACAGCGAGCCCCATGTCAGGCTCTGTGCTCTCATGGAGTCAGCTTGAGATTCTCTTTCCTTTGCTCTTTGCCCCCCACCCCGCCCCAACCCTGATGCTCTCTCTAAAATAAATAAATCTTAGAAAAATAAAGAGCTTCTGAAATATATAAACCATTGAAATTTTTTTAAAGATTTTATTTATTTTTGTGAGACACAGAGCACAAATGGCGGTGGGGGAGGAGCAGAGGGAGAAGCAG
The DNA here is from genome assembly GCF_922984935.1 of Meles meles. Lineage (NCBI taxonomy): Eukaryota > Metazoa > Chordata > Mammalia > Carnivora > Mustelidae > Meles > Meles meles. Next base: position 78,496,078 of record NC_060087.1, on the reverse strand, counting down.
ACTCCCTGCTGAATAGGGAGCTCCATGTGGAGCTGATCCCAGGACCCCGGGATCATGACCTGAGCGGAAGGCAGACGCTTAACGGATTGAATACCCAGGTGCCCAAATCATTCAACTTTTAAGAAAGTTTTTCTTTGAATTCATTCTTTCATTCTTTGATGAAATGAATTCACTGATTCATTTCATGAATTCATGAATTCAAATGAATTCATTCATTAATTCTTTCAATGAATAATTCAATAGTTTCTCATTAAAAAAGAGAGACATGTTCAATAATAATGGTTAGCCAAGATATACCTATATATCAAAATGGGCTGACAACTGGGCAAATGTGACTACATGGTGGAATATACTACTTAGAAAGTCTGCTTTCTATTTTCTCAATAATATAATTAAGATTAGGTTTAGAAATAAAATACTTTGTCTGAAGTAAAGGAATAAGACATGTCAAGTAACTTCAATAAAAATAAAGAACCATACCAGCATTCAAGTATGGAACAATGGAACTTGTGAGGAATGTAAGTGCAGCTGGTGTTTCCCTGGACATCCCTCATTCTATAAGGATTATTGGTGCTATTACACTTTTCTTCTGGGACATTTAGAAACATGCTGTCTAACCATTTGTCTTACAGAGTTATATACAGGCATACCTTGAGGCAGGGAAATGGCCCAGATAATCTAGAGAGCCTCCTAATGTTTTATGGAAACCAAATCACAGAAAACAAATTCAAAAGATTGATAATACTCTAATTGAACTTAGTACCAAGAGCAGACAGACCCAGAAATAATGTTGCAGAATGAAATACTATTAGCCTTATATATTGCTTACAGAGAACCTGGTATAAACTATCTGTAGATATGATACCTTAAGCCACTAGGGATTAAAAAAGAGAAATAGGAATCTCTTTGGCAAAACATGTGAGAAATTTAAGGCTGTTTGCTCAGAGTATGTAAAGCACTCATCAGAGAAAAATGTTCAAACCTACTTTAAGAGAGATGAGAACTGTTTCTTAATATATCAGAAGAGGGCTGAAGAAATTTTTTCTTGATAGAAGTTCTCATGGGAAAAGCTCCATTTTTTTATTTCCTACAGAGATCATGCTGTAATTGATGAGAACAGATAAATATTTTGAAATAAATAAAAGAGGTCACTTGCAGGAAGATATATTTTTTAGATAAAGATTCTTGCTGAAAGAGTCTCACTTTTATTCAGGTTAAAGTGTTCATTTGTTCCATGAACAAAAGGGTACAGATTTTGCTTCCTTCATTAACTGTATTACTTAGGCAAAACATAGGGACATGTTTGTTATCTGAAGCACACAGAGAACATCCATCGAGTGTAAACAAAAGGCTTTAAAGAACAACAAATAAGGATAATTAAAGAACAAGTATACCAATACTTCATAACTGATATAAGATATTCTTGGTCTTCAATAGATGTGTTCTTAAGCAGTTATATAATCCATTATCTATCTCCCTCCCCACAACCAAGGAATTCTATTTTAATATAACAGGGACATTGCTACTTAAGAAATTCTTTAGCAGTTCATTTTACAAACCACACACACACAATACAAAACACAAATGATCATTCTTTAGTAAATCAGTTGCTTGAGTTCATTTTGGTATGCCGTAGCTTGAAAAACATGATGATATCCATCCATCAAAACCACATTAGATGACACAAAGACACTGCTGAGTTGCCAGTAAACTTACAATGCCAAGGATATCCTCCTACCTTGTCACCAAAAACAACTTGATTCTGATTGATTCTGTCACTAACAGTAGTTTCAAAAATTACAGGCATGTAAAGCTTAGAAGATAAGCCTCTCATTTTTTTCACATATAGTAATTTATCATGACTAAATTTAAATAATTAAAAACAACCTTAAGCACTACCAATATGGAGTAGTATAGTAGAAAGAGCAGTGGGATGAGGAAGGCTCTACTCAGGCTCTCCTGGCTTTATGACCTTGAGCAAGTGCTATTTATGTCTCACGTGTCACACCTGTAAAATAAGATGAGTCAAGTCATTGGACTGTAGGGTTCTTAAATGTTAGCGTGTATCAGAATCACCTGCAGTTTGTCATAACACGGATTGCTGTCCCCATGCAATTTCCTATTCAGTAGGTCTGAGTGAGGCCAGAAAATCTGCATTTCTAATAAATCCCGGATTACACTAAAGGCGCTGGCCCAGAGATAACACTTTGAGAACCACTTCCCCAGGAGAATGTCAAGAAGTGCAAGGATCTGGCTGCCTGCTGCCATATGGTTCCTGAGGTACCTGCCAAAGTGTCACAAGGTATCTAAAAAAGCTGCAGTATTCTTTCAAATGCAGAAACTTAAGCTGTATAATGGTAGTACACTGGCCTGTCAATTAGCAACAGGAATGGGGTGGGGGGGCAGAAGGGGTGGGAGCTTTACTTAAAAGATATCTTTGCTAATGAGTTCATCCAGTAAAACCATATCCCATATTTACTTGTTAGCATATTGATGTAAAGCTTTACGGATCTCACATATTTCCACACCTATCAAAACACACAAAACAACTACGAATATATAATGTTTACAAAGCTAAGAATTAAGGTCAAGTTTTATACACTATTTCCTATCACTCCTCCTATTTAAACACTACTTTAATATCAGTAAAAATAAAGACACGCTGATCCAAGCATCTATATTACTGAGATGTTCCTAGAAAATTAGTAATTATTAGCTATTGCTGAATGGCACATTCTGGTGTGACAAAAACACACACTGTAGAAGTCTATTATAAAACTTGGAATTTCACATTTCCAAGAAGGTTTTAAATCAACCAAGTGTTTTTTAGAAATGGAGTGAAAGCAAAAGAGGCCCTCCTATTGTGCTTAATATAATTGTGAAAACACAATGTAGAGGAAAATATAAGAAAACATAAAGACACTGCTTAATTCCTTTCAAACAGAAACTAAACTGCTGAGGTAGTTCTCACCACCTTATTTATATATCACATTGCTTGCAAATCATGATGTCACCCACCAGGAAGCAATGTATCGGGAAGAGAGAGATGGTGCAACAATCCCAGAGAAGGGGAGAGATACAGCAGAATGATAAAAACTCATCATTATCTTAAAAAAAAAATCCAGTTTTGTAGATAAATATATAAAAGCATTACATGGGAATCAGCAACTAGTTTCAGAAACTGCCTATGGGCAAGAAAGAGCAAGAGTGAGATCGAGAGCAAGCAAGAGAGAAATGCTTGTAACAAAGGACTTACATTTTGTGTACTGAAACTTGGTATTTCGTATTTCTTGACTACCAGAGATTTAGAGATGCTGACTTCCACGTAAAGGTTGCCCTTGCCTACTGTATTTGTGAGACAAGCTCCTTACTCCCTGCCTCTCAACCAAGCAAACAAAACAAAACCCTGACATATGGCCCCATTTTCCATTTCAATAATAACATTTAATAATACTTTAAGACATACTACTGTCTGAATAAATGTGATGACACCTCCAGAATACAAATTTGTGGTTTTATTTTGGTATGTAAGCTCCAGTTAGTCCTTACTTACTTTGTCTTTAAAGGACCACATTCTTCAGAAGAAGTGTTAACTAGTGAAGTCCAGGGCAAATGATATCTTCTCCCAAGGTTACAATTATCTATGGTTTCAAAAGGAAGAACCCAGACATTTCCTTATAAAGATGTTTACTTTGTATCTCTGCAGTCTTAAAACGAGAGAGGGGATGAGGGAGGATAGGCTAGGAACCCTTTACAGCATCCCCTTATCTACCTCTGAGGAGAGAGGTACTTTTGGGGGGTTAGTCAGGTGAAAATAGAGTTTTCAACTTGCTTGAGCCACAGGAACTTACACTAGATTACTTAAAACAAACAAACACACAAAAATCAAGGCTACATGTACTGTGGGGGATGAAACATAGTTACACTTAAAGCTTAATGTAGCCATCATCCACTTCTATACCTTGATCTCCATGTCCTCTCAAAATATGATCAGGCAGCCCTTACAACAAAACCGCACAGACTATCTGAGTGAAGAAAAAGAGATGCAAAGAACAGGATAACAAGAGCTAACAACATAATGGATTCCAGTTACCCCAGATAGAGCTCTAACTCAGAACCAGGTGCTTCAAACAAGAAAAGCAGTTTTTAAAACATGGGGGTGAGGGGGAGAACACTGGGGAGGACACAGGGGAAGCAGTTTCATATACCATACTGAAGTTAAATAGAGCAAGGTCAGTTAAGCACTGTGTCCTGAGACACACACATCTTTCATTTTCAATTGTTTTCAAGTAAAAAGAGAGAAATCCCCTTTTCATGTTGGATTGTTTAAATGCACCTACAGCTACTCCTGTCTAGCAAAGGCCAGGAAAACTTTCTCTACTGATGCTTTTCCAATAAAAAGTTCAATTGGCAAAAGAAAGCAAGTGCAAAGGGTTTCTGACAAAAGAGGACTATAGGGAACAGATTTTCCTTTCATAGAAATATTGTTCCAGAAAATCAGAGGCACTAGAAACCCAAATCAGGAATGTGTAGACATTAGTGAGATAAACAGGGAATTTTAAAAAATTCTTCTACTTCACTCAATTGCATAAAATTATTAGCTTAAAAACTGAGATGGGGGAGGAGACAAGATGGCAGAGAAGTAGCCTGCTGAGAAAACATCAGGTAGCAGGAGATCAGCTAGATAGCTTATCAAACCATTCCAAACACCTACAAATCCAACAGGAGATCGAAGAGAAGAAGAGCAGCAATTCTAGAAACAGAAAATCGATCACTTTCTGAAAGGTAGGACCAGTGGAGAAGTGAATCCAAAGCGATGGGAAGACAGACCATGGGAGGAGGGGCTGCCTCCCAGCCAGCAGCGGAGCAAGGGAACACAAAATCAGAACTTTTAAGTCTGCTCCAATGAGGGACATCACTCCAGAGGCTAAACTGGGGTGAAGCCGACATGGAGACAGCGTGGCCTCAGGTAATGCGGGGTCACAGAAGGATCGGGGGTATCTGAGTGTCGCCGAGCTCGCAGGTATTAGAGCAGGGAAGCTAGCTACAGAGACGGATCCAAGGAGTGAGGTCTCAACTTGGGGTTACCTTGAACAGTAATCCGTGGCACAGACCACTGCTCTGTGAGTGGGGTCCCCACAAGATCTGGGGAAACCACCCAGAAGAACTGAGGGATCTGCAGGGTTCAGAGACTCCAGGTGGAGCTGTGTGCCAGAGACAGACATGCTTGGTCACAGACTAGATGAGCTCAGAGCACAGCTGGAGGCCAGGGAGACGGGAGTGATTGAGCGCTTTTCTCTGAGGGCACACTGAGGAGTGGGGCCCCGAGCTCTTGGCTCCTCCAGGCTGGAGATTGGGAGGCTGCCATTTTCATTCCCATCCTCTGGAACTCTACAGAAAGCATTCAGGGAACAAAAGCTCCCGAAAGCAAACCCAAGGGGATTACATAGCCTGCCCCTGATATGGGTGGTGCAATTTCACCTCAGGCAAGACACTCAAGAATCACTACAACAGACCCTCACCCAGAAAATCAACAAGAAATCCAGCCAAGACCAAGTTAACTTACCAAGGAGAACAGCGGAATTCCAGAGGAGGAAAAAGCAAAGCATGGAATTCATGGCTTTCTCCCCATGATTCTTTAGTCTTGAAAAGTTCATTTTTTTTTAATTTTATTTTTTCTTCTGCTATTTTTTTAACTTTTACCCTTTCCTCTTATAACATTTTTAACTAGTTTATCTTAATGCCTTTCATAAAAAAAATCTTTTTTGAACCTTCATTATTATAGTCATATTTTATCCTTCATTGTATCTAACTTTACTTTTTATATACACACAGGTTTTTTTTTTTAATTTGGGATACAACTTCTTCTAATAGATCAAAATATACCCTATATCTAGCACAGGGCTTTGTTCTTCTAGTCTCCAGCCTGAGCAAATTCTCTCCACTTTCTTTTTCTTTATTCTCTCAACCAAATAATCTTATCAATTCCTTTTTTAGAAATTAAAAAAAAATTCATCTTTATAGGCATATTCCATACTTTCATTGTGTTTACCTTTATATATAATTTAGGAAGGTAGTTTCTTCTAAGAGACCAAAATACTTCCAAAATTAAATGGGTGACCCTGTTCTATTCACAAGCCTAATATATATATATTTTTTCTTATTTTTCCTTTTTTTAAAACTTTTTTTCTGAACTTCTTTTTACCCCCATGTTTCCCCCCATGATTTGGGGTCTCTTCTGATTTGGTTACAGCACATTTTTCTGGGGTCTTTGCCACACTTTTAGTATTTGATTCATTCCTTCATATATTCTTATCTGGATAAAATGACAAGGCAGAAAAACTCACAACATAAAAAAAGAACAAGAGGCACTACTGAAGGCTAGGGACTTAATATGGACCTTGGTAATATGTCAGATCTAGAGTTCAGAATAACAGTTCTCGAGGTGCTAGCCTGGCCCAAAAAAGGCATGGAAGATATTAGAGAAACCCTGTCTGGAGAAATAAAAGCCCTTTCTGGAGAAATAAAAGAACCAAAATCTAATCAAGTTGAAATAAAAAAAGCTATTAATAAGGTGCAATAAAAAATGGAGGCTCTTACAGCTAGGATAAATGTGGCAGAAGAGAGAATTAGTGATATAAAAGACCAAATGACAGAGAATAAAGAAGCTGAGCAAAAGACAAACAAATACTGGACCACGAGGGGAGATTTCGAGAGATAAGTGATACCATAAGACAGAACAACATTAGAATAATTGGAATTCCAGAAGAAAAAGAAAGAGAGAGGGGAGTAGAAGGTATATTGGAGAGAACTATTGTAGAGAAGTTCCCTAATATGGCAAAGGGAACAAGTATCAAAATCCAGGAGGTGCAGAGAACACCCCTCAAAATCAATAAGAATAGGTCCACACCCCATCATCTAATAGTAAAATTTACAAGACTTAGCAACAAAGAGAAAATCCTGAAAGCAGTCCGAGAACAGAAGTGTGTAACATACAATGGTAAAAATATTAGATTGGCAACAGACTTATCCACAGAGACCTGGCAGGCCAGAAAGAGCTGGCATGAGCACTAAACGAGAAAAACATGCAGCCAAGAATACTGTATCCAGCTAGGCTATCACTGAAAATAGAAGGAGAGTTAAAAAGCTTCCAGGAAAAACAAAAACTAAAAGATTTTGTAAACACCAAACCAGTTCTACAGGAAATATTGAAAGGGGTCCTCTAAGCCAAGAGAGACCCTGAAAGTAGTAGATCAGAAAGGAACAGAGACAATATACAGGAACAGCCACTTTACAGGCACTACAATGGCACCAAATTCATATCTCTCAATACTTACCTTCAATGTAAATGGGCTAAATGCCCCAAATCCAAAGACACAGGGTATCAGACTGGATAAAAAAACAAAACCCATCAATATGCTGCCTACAAGAAACTCATTTTAGAACCGAAGACACCTACAGATTTAAAGTTAGAGGGTGGAAAACAATTTGCCATGCTAATGGACATCAGAAGAAAGGGGTTGGCAATCCTTATATCAGATCAATTAGATTTTAAGCCAAAGACTATAATAAGAGATGAGGAAGGACACTATATCATACTCAAAGGGTCTGTCAAACAAGACGATCTAACAATTTTAAATATCTATGCCCATAACGTGGGAGCAGCCAATTATATAAACCAATTAATACAAAATCAAAGAAACACATCGACAATAATACAACAATAGTAGGGGACTTTACCACTCCCCTCACTGAATCAGGACAGATGACACAAGCAAAAGATAAACAAGGAAACAAAGGCCTTAGATGACACACTGGACCAGATGGACATCACAGATGTATTCAGAACATTCCATCCCAGAGCAAGAGAATACACATTCTTCTCTAATGCACATGGAACATTCTCCAGAATAGATCACATCCTGGGTCATAAATCAGGTCCCAACCAGTATCAAAAGATTGGGATCATTCCCTGCATATTTTCAGACCACAATGCTCTGAAGCTAGAACTCAATCACAAGAGGAAGTTTGGAAAGAACCGAAATTCATGGAGGCTAAAGAGCATACTTCTAAAGAATGAATGGGTCAACCAGGAAATTAAAGAAGAATGTAAAAAAATTCTGGAAACAAATGCTAATGAAAACACAATGGTTCGGGGCGCCTGGGTGGCTCAGTGGATTAAGCCGCTGCCTTCGGCTCGGGTCATGATCTCAGGGTCCTGGGATCGAGCCCCGCATCGGGCTCTCTGCTCCGCGGGGAGCCTGCTTCCTCCTCTCTCTCTGCCTGCCTCTCTGCCTACTTGTGATCTCTCTCTCTGTCAAATAAATAAATAAATAAAATCTTTAAAAAAAAAAAAAAAAAAAAAAAAAGAAAACACAATGGTTCAAAATCTGTGGTACAAAACAAAGGCAGTCCTGAGAGGAAAATATATAGTCATACAAGCCTTTCTCATTATTCACCAGGACAAAGTGGGATTTATTCTGGGGCTGCAAGTTTGGTTCAACATCCACAAATCAATCAATATGATACAATACATTAATAAAAGAAAGAAAAAGAACCATATGATACTCTCAATATATGCTGAAAAAGCATTTGGCAAAGTACAGCATCCCTTCCTGATCAAAACTCTTCAAAGTGTAGGGATAGAGGGCACATACCTCAATATAATCAAAGCCATCTAAAATATCTAAAACAACAACAACAACAACAACAAAAGCCACCACAGATATCATTCTCAATGGAGAAAAACTGAGAGAATTTCTGCTAAGGTCAGGAATACGGCAGGGATGGCCATTATCACCACTGCTATTCAACATAGTACTAGAAGTCCTAGCCTCAGCAATCAGAAAACAAAAAGAAATTAAAGGCATCCAAATCGGCAAAGAAGAAGTCAAACTATCACTCTTCGCAGATGATATGATACTATATGTGGAAAGCCCAAAAGACTCCACTCCAAAACTGATAGAGCTTCTACAGGAATTCAGTAAAGTGTCAGAATATAAAATCAATGCCCAGAAATCAGTTGCATTTCTTTACACCATCAGCAAGACAGAAGAAAGAGAAATTAAGGAGTCAATCCCATTTACAATTGCACCCAAAACTATAAGATACCTAGGAATAAACCTAAACAAAGAGGCAAAGAATGTATTATCAGGAAACTATAAAGTACTCATGAAAGAAATTGAGGAAGACACAATATTGTGAAAACGTCTAAAGCACTCTACACATTTAATGCAATCCCTATCAAAATACCATCCATTTTTTTCAAAGAAATGGAACAAATAATCCTAAAATTTATATGGAACCAGAAAAGACCTCGAATAGCCAGAGGAATACTGAAAAAGAAAGCCAAAGTGGGTGGCATCACAATTCCAGACTTCAAGCTCTATTACAAAGCTGTCATCATCAAACAGTATGGTACTGGCACAAAAACAGACACATAGATCAATGGAACAGAATAGAGAGCCCAGAAATAGACCCTCAACTCTATGGTCAACTAATCTTTGACAAAGCAGGAAAGAATATCCAATGGAAAAAAGACAGCCTCTTCAACAAATGGTGTTGGGAACATTGGACAGCCACATGCAGAAAAATGATATTGGACCATTTCCTTACACCACACATGAAAATAGACTCAAAATGGATGAAGGACCTCAATGTGAGAAAGGAATCCAGCAAAACCCTTGAGGAAAACACTGGCAGCAACCTATTTGACCTCAGCTACAACCACTTCTTCCTAGGAACATCACCAAAGGCAAGGGAAGCAAGGGCAAAAATGAACTATTGGGACTTCATCAAGATCAAAAGCTTTTGCACAGCAAAGGAAAGAGTAGACAAAACCAAAAGACAACTGACAGAATGGGAGAAGATATTTTCAAACAACATATCAGATAAAGGGCTAGTATCCAAAATCTATAAAGAGCTTAGTGAATTCAGCACCCAAAGAACAAATAATCCAATCAAGAAATGGGCAGAGGACATGAATAGACATTTTTGCGAAGAAGACATCCAGATGGCCAACAGACACATGAAAAAATGCTCCACATCACTCGGCATCAGGGAAATACAAATCAAAACCACAATGAGCTACCACCTCACACCATTCAGATTGGCTAAAATTAATAAATCAGGAAATGACAGATGCTGGCGAGGATGTTAAGAAAGGGAAACCCTGGGGCACCTGGGTGGCTCAGAGGGTTAAAGCCTCTGCCTTTCGCTCAGGTCATGATCCCAGGGTCCTGGGATCGAGCCCCGCATCGGGCTCTCTGCTTGGCGGGGAGCCTGCTTCCTCCTCTCTCTCTCTCTGCCTACCTCTCTCCCTACTTGTGATCTCTATCTGTCAAAAAAATAAAAAAATAAAAATTAAATAAAAAAAAAAAAAGAAAGAAAGGGAAACCCTCCTACACTGCTGGTGGGAATGCAAGCTGGTGAAGCCACTCTGGAAAACAGCATGGAGGTTCCTCAAAATGTTGAAAATAGAGCTATCCTATGGCCCAGCAATTGCACTACTGGGTATTTACCCTAAAGATACAAACGCAGTGATCCGAAGGGACACATGCACCCGAATATTTATAGCAGCAATGTCCACAATAGCCAAACTATGGAAAGAACCTAGATGTACATCAACGGATGAATAGATAAAGAAGATGTGGAATATATACAAAATGGAATACTATGCAACCATCAAGAGAAATGAAATCCTGCCATTTGCGATGACGTGGATGGAACTAGAAGGTATTATGCTTAGCAAAATAAGTCAATCGGAGAAAGACAACTATCATATGTTCTCCCTGATATGAGGAAGTGGAGATGTAACATGGGGGTATTGGGGGTAGGAAAAGAATAAATGAAACAAGATGGGATTGGGAGGGAAACAAACCATAAGATACTCTTAATCTCACAAAACAAATTGAGGGTTGCTGGAGGAGGGGGTCAGGAGAGGATGGTGGGGTTATGGACATTGGGGAGGGTATGTGCTATGGTGAGTGCTGTGAAGTGTGTAAACCTGGTGATTCACAGACCTGTACCCCTGGGGCTAATAATACATTATATGTTAATAAAAAAATTTAAAAAAAATTTAAAAAAAACTGGGATGGGGGTTATGTTACAAAAATTTGAGACTAACCACCCAAATACAACACTTTATTATGACTTTTGTGTTACAGCATAGCCTAACCCAGCAGACTCTGAGAATATGATTCTTCTATGACAGAACCATACACGTGTGAGAAGAACCGCTGGGACCCTGTCCTTCCATGAGCAGTGCTGTGCCTCCATCTCCCTAGACTTGTATGTATCCATCCTGTTAAGTGATACTCCAAGTAGTTCCTAGGCAGCTCTATCCAGAGCTTGGCAAATAGAAAAAAGCTAAATCAAATTCAGGAGTTCTGAAATATCTCCTCTGACAAAGAGAGGTATTTTTTTAACATAATGTGCATTTAAAGTAGATTCCAATGCTGATTCCAACAAAAGTATTATGTTATCCATAGAGAACTGCACATTTACAAGGATAATCACCTTTTGCCTCCCAAGTGAATCATACCAGCATCTTCTGAACTATTATGAAATAGCTGATTTAGATGACAATCAGGTATTCTCCGTATAGGTTATGACATTATTCTAGTATCATTATATAACGAAGGCATAACTACTTTCTTAAACTAAGATGTGTTTTTTCCCCCCACAAATTAGTCAAGATATCATATACTTATTGTTCATGTCTGGAAGGAGTGACTGAGGACAGAGTACTGATTAGGCATAAAGAGGGAAAAAAATAGAATCATTCATATATAAAAATACATGAAAAAAATGAAATATATGTTATACGCTACACATGGTCCTGTGTGTGTGGATATATATATGCACGCACATTCATAAATATGCAGCAAGAGACATTATTTCTTACAAGAGAGACACACACAGAAGGAAAAAGTTTAACAGTAACCCCATTAGTGGGTTAATGGTGCTGAACTATCAGACAACAATACTATGATTAGGGTGTGTCACTCCCGCTTAGCACGCCATGGGGATTCAATAAATACTTGTAGCATTACATTAAAAACCACTGATAATAATAATAATCCTTTCGTACATGTAGTGTGACAATAGATTCTGGCCTGCGTTTGAAGAAGCCCAGGGCCTCAGGGATTCAATGTGGTTGGAACAAATATAATTAAAAAAAAATCCTTAGAGACTCAGTTGGGTTCAATGCAGTTTGTTGGTTCCATGAATCTGCTAGGTGCAATTACTTAGATGAACTAAATTTATTTGACTGAGAACAGAGCCAAGTTAATTGCAATGTTGGTATGTAACAGCTCTTATTTATTCCACACTCTATTAAGAAATAGAATATTAAAATATGGAGCCAAAGTGTACTTCTAATAAATGATTAGGCTTCCTGCAATGTGTTTTGGTCTTCCTTATGTAGTCAATTTGTTTTCACCCACTTTCATGCATGGCAACAAGCACATACTGCAAAGAAAGCCAAATTTGTAACTGCCAACATTGTGCATCTTCTACATAAGAACTGACGACATCTTGTTAAATGTTCAACATACTGAATACAGCTCTTAACGGTTTTTGCAAATCTGAGTTTCTACATTTAGAATGTAAGAATAATGAGATCTAAAGTATATTACTTATCTTTTTTCACATATTTATTTTATCTCCTACTTAAAACAATTTTTTTAGTAGATGTGGAAATTTCTTTTACTGATAAGGCACAAAGAATGTGAGTTTAACACATTTCCAGTGGACTGATGCCAGAAATGTAATTATTTTAATATAAGGTCAGAAAAAAATTACTAGTGAAAAGTGGCTAAGATAGGCTATAGGAAAAAATAACTAGCGTATTTTGGATTTAGTACAAAGGACAGTCTCTGATACCTGTGTGCATACTCACTGATGATCTAATGGTCCAGAGACAATAATAAAATCCTAAAGGTCTATCACAAACCTATATTATATCTACAGGTTATATGTACAAAATTATATGTAAGCACTATGTTCTACAATTTTCACTTGTATAAAATGGAGAGCCAAAAATAGGGGGAAGTGAGGTAGTTGAGTGGATGAGAGGAGAGTTGTGGACTAACAGAGTTTAGAAAGATTACAAGTGATAAAAACTGATCTGCAAATGGCTTTTTATATAATTACAAAATCAGATCAACCAAAACATCTCTTTCCCTAGGCATTCTAGACAACTAAAATTTTATTGTACTGACTATTGCTATTAATAGTTTATTTATTATGTTCACTAAAATAACTGCTATTATGAATGGGATAAAAACATCTAATACTTATTAAGTGCCAACCATTCCAATAAGCGCTAAGAGATTTATGTGTATTCTTTCATTTAATTCTAGGAGATAGATGCTATTCTCTTTCCTGTTTTATAGAGAAGGACGCTCAGGACCAGAGAGGTTAGGTGAATTGCCAAAGTTACACTGTTTGCAGGGAAGAGTACAAATCTGAACTCTTAACTGCCACAAACTGAACTTCTTAAACTGCCACAGGTTTGTCTGGCTCCAAAGGAAAAAAGGTTGGACTCATTTCATTTGCAGGCTAACCCAATGAAAGATCTGCCTCAGATAACATGTTATTGGGCGTCAGCTGACTCACACAGCAGGGTGCAATTTCTCACTGGATGGCTGCTACTGTGGGAGTTCCTCTTGCACCTGGATGACTTAACCCAGTGTATAAACTTACAAATTCAAGAAGTGCTTATTGAATGAATGGCAGCAATAGGACATAATGTTGCCTAAGTTGGACCTAAAGATGTTTCATTAAAATAACCAAGTTCCAAATTTATACTAAATAGCTTAGTTTGCTAAAAGCTCTAAGACCTGAGCAAACCTTTACTAAATAGTTTTATTTGGGAGAAAGTCCCACAAATTACCACTGAGAAAACAAACCTGGAGGACAAAAGGAACAAGTTCTGATTTTGAATAAACACAGATTTCTTGAAATGTTTGCTAAAGTAGAAAGCAAGACAATCAAATAAACAGAGTATCTGCCAGATACCTTCTTTTCCTCCATGGATAAGGCTTTCTTAGGTCAATGATTCTTTTCTAAGTCCACCAAGTATAACCACTTCTTTAGCATTGCATTATCATTTATGAGCTGTTCATTAACATTTGTAGAATATACCACAATGATGGTACCTATATTTTCTCAGTAATTTATATTATTGGGAGACTTTAATACTACTGAGGTCAACCCTGTTATTTATGGGTATCTTAATCTATAATTTTGGTTACTATAATTTAATGTCTGAGGTACAACATTAGGAAACACAGTTTTTACCTATTCAGATCAAAATAACATAAGGTGCAATGAATTCATTTACTTAAAAGATGTAATTATTTTAAAACTTGGAACACAGGAAAACAAAACTGCTAGCCACAACTAATAGTAGAATTTAAATGTTTAGATTTATTGGCTAAATTTTGCTAATTCACTCTCAGAAGAATGAGTTTTCATCAAATCTAAGGTAGCTCATTCTTTAACATCGTACTAGAAGTACATAGGCAATTCTAATTTCCTTATAATCTTATATAAGGAGGAGCAAAATAGTTCCCAATTAAATAATATTCACATAAGAAACACATTTGGAGTTTCCAATTTCAAAACACCCTTTTAAAATGCATTTCCTTTTATCACTTTCTCTAAGTCCTTGTAATTCTTTTGCTGACTTCCATAAACATAAAAGGAGATTTATTCACAAATATTACAAATATTTCGTAAGCTTTCTTGCTTTACCTACAGGATTATTTATTTTTAGTGGTCCCTAAGTTAATTATCATCTATACTAATATAATCAAAGGTTGTACATCATAGATTATACCAAGAACTTTGCATGATTTCTGTACTATTACACATTTTTAGAGTATATTTATTGATTTAGCATATTTTTCCTGCATTTAAATTAGCTTTCTAAATTTTACATTTAAATAAATGGTGTGTTACTGTGCATGCTCTAATTATAATTATTTGGGAAATGTGCAATAAATGTTGGCTGTATGAATAAAATAAACTATTATGTCAAAAAATCAATACATAATTATATTTTGGTAAAACTGTGCTTATCTTAAAAAAGTAAAAAAATTCAATCCATTTTAATTCCCACTGCCTTTTTTTTTCCACCTCTTTCATGGAAATTTTCCTTCTTGTTATCACCTTCTTAAACTGCCACAGGTTTAAACTCCTCCTTTGAAGACAGAAACAGATATGAAGTAACTCTTCTTTTTTCGTCTTTCACCATTCTATTCTGGTTGCATCCACCTTGCATTCACCTCTCCTTTCTTGTGCTCCTGGCTCACTGCACCTCAGTAATCCCTAAACAAATTCTTGTAATCACCTTGGCTCTCCTACCCCATCACACCACACCTTCCCTGCCTGACTTGGAAAGCTCTTCACAGTCCTTCCAACAGCCTTTCTAACTTTCCAACACCTTTTCAATTCAAACCCTTCTCTGCCAATGGCAACAATGTAGGCAGTTGTGGATCTGGAACTTGAATGTAGGACATATCCTCTTACTCATTTTGATGGACCTTCCAGGGGGCCATTGGAAAATACCATACATGAGGCCTGCTGCCTTATTTGCTGACATGCACTACTACTGATGTTATTGCCATTTACTTGAATAGTTTTGTCTCTGCATAGCCAGGTATTAACTCATCCTTTGGCACCTAGTTCACCTGATATGTTGAGAATATACTCAGCCTTTTCTGCAGAACTTTGTCATTTTACTAGACTTCATTGAAATTCCCCTTTTAGATATTTCTAGATAATCTCTATTATATACTAGTACATTACTTTTTGGTTCAGCTTTATTTTATCTGAAGAGTAGCAGAATATGTCACTCCAAAATATGCCACTTTGGCGTAAGGATAATTTTGAGCTGAAGGCAACTGAGAAAAAGCAGATACAAAAAAAGCTCTCTGTCTTCCCGCTACTTGCCTAAAAGCAGAATATAAATTTATAAAGTGTTGGGGCACCTGGGTGGCTCAGTCATTAAGCATTTGCCTTTGGTTCAGGTCATGATCCCCAGGTCCTGGGATCCAGCCGCACATCAGGCTCCCCACTCAGCAGGAAGCCTGCTTCTCCCTCCCACTCTCCCTCGTTGTGTTCCCTCTCCTGCTGTGTTATCTCTGTCAAATAAATAAAATCCTAAAAAAAAAATTATAAAGTGTCTATCTTCCCTCTTTACCAGGAAGAACGTAAGTTAATCACCAGAGACAACTCTAAATAGACCCTTATCAGTCCAGAAATAGTACCAGAAGAACCTATATAACAAACTTCATTAACTAGCCCTTATCCTTCATTAGTTCCCCATATGTTTACCTACTTAAAATTTGCTGTCTTAAAAACTCAAAGTCCTTTTCCTGTCTTACCTAAACATTTTTAAAAATTTACTATTCTTTTGTTAAGCTACTATATAAGCCCAAGTTTTAACCATTTGTTTGAGTTCCATATCACTTGAGTACTCCCACATGTATGCCACATTAATAAAGTATCCCACTTTAATAAATCTATTTTTCTTTTGTTAATCTATTTTTAGTCAGTCTAATTTATAGGACCACAGGCAAATAACCTCAGATGGGGAGTGGGAAAACAGATATTCCTCTGTTACACATTTCTCTGACAAAATTTTAAAATTCTCTGACAAAATTCTTAAGGATAGGGACTATATCCTGAATTTTTTTCAGATTCTGCAATGAACTCAAAACGACTCTTAGCAGCAGCAACAAGTATATTCTAGGTCCTATGTTATGTACTGTACTTAATTATCTCATTTAATTTTAACTATAGGAGGTAAATGTCATTATCCTACACTTACAGATGAAATAATCGAGGCATGAAGAGATGGAAGGAGAAGAACAAGGTCACAAATCTAGAAGGTGGCAGAGATAGATCTGATCTTCTAGCTCTTTTAAATGCACAGATTTAAGTAATTTTTTAGGTTTTCATTTTAATTTAAAGTTTTCAAAATGACTATTATATATAATCATGCTTTTTTTTCTCCTTTACAATTAAAAAAATACTAATTCTTATAGCTTTTGCCTTCTGATCGCCAATTCTCTCAAAATGGAGGCTTAAAACATGGGATTTTTTATGGATTTAACATGAAAGATGTAATTCTCTTGCTGCTTGGTTTCCATGATATGTTCACTTAATTTAGTGTCCAGCTCATCATATCTAGATAATATAAATAATCTGTTGTATTTGCCTTATCCTCTTACTCTTCTGAATAAACTCTAAAATATTTATTTTTGACAATTATATTGTGCATGTCAGATAAATGTATCTTACTATTTTTACTTATTAGCTACATGGGATCATTGGGATACTTTCTAAAAGGGAGGGGTTTGCAATTTTGCTAAGTTGTTGTGAAATAGAAACTTTACAGAAAGAGTATATGTCTTTTTAAAGTTGTTGGTAATTTTAAAGTAACTTTTTTAAAAAAAGATTTTATTTTATTTATTTATTTATTTGACAGAGAGAGACACAGTGAGAGAGGGAACAGAAGCATGGGGAGTGGGGGAGGGAGAAGCAGGCTTCCTGCTGAGCAGGGAGCCTGATGTGGGGCAGATCATGACCTGAGCCAAAGGCAGACGCTTAACTGAGCCAATGAGGTGCCCTTCAAGTGACTTTCTTTACCCAAGGGATTCTTCACTTAGCTACTGTTGTTATAGGTTGGGTTTTCTGGTTCTAATGGTATGTATCTCTAATCACATGTGCATGAATACCTCTATGTTCTATATAATACATATCTTATAATGGCTATCAAATGTTCAACATCATCTCTCAGTGGAAAGGAAGAATACAATTCTTTTACTGGAAAGTGGATAATGCTGTTCTAATTAGACACATTTGAAGTTCTCTAAGTCACTTTCTGATTACATCTCATCTACATGTCACCCATGGATTCATATTTTATGTAGCCTGAAAACTCTTACCCCAAGGCCCTCAAAGTGTCCACAACTGATTTCCACCTAGTTAACAAGAGTATTTTTTATAAGATACTGAGAAATTCACTGAATTCCATTTTGATCCCCAACTAACCAACTCTGTTCTTAATTTTTCTTCTCATCTTCTTAAGGCTACATGATTCCAGTGGAGAATCTCTTTCTGAAACATATTTATAAGTGCTAACACACATATACTTTTAACTGTAAAATCATACTACAATATTACTACTACTAATAACCATAAACTATTTGCAACATATGGGTCATAAATCAAGAACCCAATGGTAAATCTACTCGTTGATCTCTAAGTAGAGATATGAGAACAATACATAAAAGCTAAATCGTATTTTAAAGTGTGTCTTTCATACTTACATCACTCAGGTAAGTATTTGCATAAAAACTTATTCGGATCTTCATGCTATCGCTTTAATAATATTTGAAGAGGTAATTGAGCAAATCTTGGGAAATGAAAATATATACTAGAGACATAAGCAAAATAGGTCCTTTCTTTCCTCCTTTTTTTTCTTTCCATTACAGGTATATTTTTAGGGAAATAGTAAAAGGCTGATAAAATACTTGCGGAAAGGGAAGGGTGCAATGCAGTATGGGAGCAAGATTATGTTCTTAGACTCTGTTTTGATTGCTTGCTCTTTTCATTATTCACCCCAGAGATTTTCAAAGTGTGGTTCAGGGACTTGTGTGGGCCTTGGAGAGCACTTCAGATATGCCAGGTAAAAACTATGTTCGTAAGAACAGTGATACTTTTTTACCTATTTGTCTCTCATTCTTTCATGAGTTTATAGTGTTTTCAGAAGCCACATGACAAATGACACTGCATGAGATTGAATATAAAAGCAGTATGAGAATCAAGCTGTCTTTTATTAAGCCAGACTTTGAAGAAATTTACAACACTAAATTTTTTCTTCTTATTAATATTTTTTTGGGGGTAGGGGGTTAGAATGTAAAGCCACTTTTTTTTAAATTTATTTTTTACATTTATTTTTGGTGTTCAGAATTCTTTTATGCACGACACCCAGTGTAACGCTACTTCTCATGAAATGTTATTTAGCATGTAATAGATTTACTTTGTTATTTTATTTTATTTTTTTAAAGATTTTATTTATTTATTTGACAGAGAGAGATCACAAGTAGGCAGAGAGGCAGGCAGAGAGAGAGGGAGAAGCAGGCTCCCTGCTGAGCAGAGAGCCCGATGCGGGGGCTCGATCCCAGGACTCTGGGATCATGATCTGAACCAAAGGCAGAGGCTTTAACCCACTGAGCCACCCAGGCGCCCCTACTTTGTTATTTTAATAGAACAAGTAAATAAAAAGTTTTCAAATAATTTGTCTGCTTTTATATTTATTATGTCTGTTTTAATTCTAGCATGCTAAACATCAATATAGATTACCCAAATTTGAAAAAAGGTATTTGGGATCCACAATAATTTTTAAGTGTTAAAGTGGGTTCTGAGACTAAATACTTTCAGAACCTCTGATTTATACTTTACCCTGGTGATTTCATTCAAACTCCTATGTTATGGGTTGAATTGTCTAATTAATTAGGGCAAGGTCAAATTGGACTAGGTTGGACCCCTAATCCAATATGACTGGTGTCCTAATAAAAAGAATACCATGTGAAGAGACAGAAACACATACAAGTATAATGGCACATGAAGACTGAAGTTATACTGCTGCAAAACAAGGAACTACCAGAAGCTAGGAGAGAGGCTGGAACAAACTCTTCCTTAGCATCTTCAGAAAGAGCATGGCCCTTCCTATACCTTGGTTTCATACTTTTCTCTAGAACTCTGAAACAAATTTCTATTGTTCTAAGCTACCTAGTTTATGGTACTTGTTACAGAAGCCCTAGCAAACAAATATACCCTAACTTTAATCATCAAAAGCCAATGATTCTCAAGTCTGTCTTCCTAGTCCAAACCTCTTTCCTAAGTTTCATATGCATACAATATACAGTGGCTACTTAGACATTTCCTATCTTTCCAAAAGGTCTGAAAATGAAACATATTCAAAATGACACTAATCACTGTAACCTTCCTGATGAAATCTGCTCTATTCCTGAATTTTTTTCTTTATGAAGGTTCTCACCTTCTTTAATGCCTCCATTCCTCAATTCCCACAGTCAGTCAGTTCTACCATTTAATACCCCTCTGGTAATAGTTAATTTTATGTGTTAACTTGGTTGGGCCACAGTGCTAGATATTTTATTCAAACATTATTCTGGATGTTTCTATGAGGTGTTTTGGGATGAGATTAACATTTAAATCAGTGGATTTTGAGTAAAGCGGATGGCTCTGTGTAGTGTGTGTGGAACTCATCCAATCAGTTGAAGACATAAATAGATCAAAAGACTGACCTCCCCTGAGTGAGAAGGAATTCTAAAAGCCAGCTGCCTTCAGACTTGAACTACAATACCAGCTCTTCCCTGGGTCCATCCTGACATCCTACTCTGCAGGTTTGGGATTTGCTTTCATAATCACATGAGCCAATTCCTTTAAATAAATCTGTCTCTATATTATCCATATCCTATAGAACTCCATATACATCTTATTGGTAACTTCTCTAACCTCACTACCACTGCATTAATTCAAACCACCATCATCTCTTGTCAGGACTATGATTATTTTATAACTTCTATTATCACAGGCCCTTCTCTTTTCTATCCATTCTCTATACGTCTGTCAAAATAATCTTTCTAAGAAATCTATGTGAGCACATCACTTCCCCATTTATAAACCCATAGCTTTAAGGGAAAAGCCCTTAGCATAGTTTCCCATACTCTTATCTCACTACTCCTACATGTGCAAAAGGGAGTGACTTTTAGTACTATTCCAGTGACTCCATCCCCTTTTAAGTAAGAACTTCCTATAAATACTCATTGCCACGTGTACTCCAGTGTTTTTCGTAATTATCTTCAGCCTAGACCAATTATTTTGATCCTAATTATGAAGTCTGTTTGCTAAATTATGTTGATGCTACTCTTTTTAACTTTGGTTGTTAACTTATTTTATTCTTTTAAAATGATGTTATATTTATTTCCTGCATAGAAAAGATAAACTATAGTGGATCCCTAAAAATTTTTTTATATATTTAAAGGCATTAAGAATAAACTTAATGCATACCTATCATTTCAGAAGGTTAGCCATTAAGAAACATTACTGAAGAATAATTGATAATGGTTAATAATTATAATTAAAAGTTATAATAAAAATAAATAATAACTGAATCTGGCGACAGACGGCCTAGATTCTACCTCTTACTGTCTTTATGAACTTGATTAAGTTACTTAACTTCTCCGTGTCTCAGTTTCCTCATCTTAAAATGAGATCATAGCCCTTTCATAAAAGGGTTTTATGAGGATTAAATGTGTACATATACGTAAAACTCCTACAACAGTTCCTGGTACACAGTAAGTGCTACACGTTGGTAACTGCTGTTAGTTATTGTTATTTGACAATGGCATTTATAAGTACAAATATACTATAGCCAGACTACTTTGTTTATAATCTCGATGTTGTACTTTGTATTTGCATGACCTTGGGCAAGCTTTTTAATTTCTATCAACCTCAGTTTCCTCAACTGCATGAGGTAATGACAGTACCTACTTCTTATGTTATGAGGATTAATAGAGTTAAAACATGTTAAAGTCTTTGAACAGTGCTTGGCACATGGTCAACATTACACAGTGCTTGCAATTTTTACTGTCATTATATTAAGAAATAGGCGGCCCATATCAATCATGTTCTCTTGTATCCTGTTCAGATTTTGTTTCATTTTTTTTAAAGATTTATTTTTATTTATTTGATATAGAGAGGAGAGAGGGAACACAAGCAGGGGGAGCAGCAGGCAGAGGGAGAGGGAGAAGCAGGCTTCCCGCTGAACAGGGAGCCCGAAGTGGGGCTAGATCCCAGAACCCTGAGATAATGACCTGAGCCGAAGGCAGATGTTTAACTGGCTGAGCCACCCAGGTGTTCCAGATATTGTTTCAATTTTTTAAATTCTCTAACTTTTAGTAGCAAAGGCTATGCTTTTTCTTAATTTTTCTTAAACTTTCAGAGCGCAGCCACCTGGTGCCCATCACTTTACTTACCTTCTCTTCTTTAAAAATAAAATAAAATAAAACCAAAACCCCCATCTTTAATATACAATCATTCTTGCTAACCAAGAAAACAACTTACTTAACACTATGTGGACATACAGCATCTTTGTTCTTAGGATCACAGTTGAATAAGATGTCTATTTTTGTTTGTCTTATAATAGTGCTGTCAATATGTATTACAACTTGTAATGTTCAAGGCCCAAGGGAAAACTGTTATTACTGCATTGTCAGCAAAATGAAATTAGAGCAAAAAGGCTCATCTCCCTATACCAGTTTTTCTCTTTTCATCTCACCCTCTTCTTTCCTCACCACTGTATCATCCAGAACATAATAGGAGATAATTTGATAAAAGAAACGAAGGGAAAGAGACTGTTTCAACAATAAATTATCTTGCATTGGTTCTCAAAAATCCTGAGTGCTCAGTGTAGGTAATAAGAAATACAGATAATATTATGAGAGAAATATGACATAAATAACTAATATTATGAATTTTCTACCAAGAACATAACTATTTACATTATAATCCAAAATCACTTAAGTTAAATTATTTTGTACTTCATATATCTTTCAGAAATTGAAAGTACTTCATACCTTTGTTTATATCAATGAGTTGTTTCTTTTTTTTCTGGCGTTCTAACTTTTCTTGTTCAGCTTTCTCTTTTGCAAGCTTTGCCCTCCTTGTCTTCTCTTCCATTTCTTTTCTCTTGTTGTTTTCTTTCACTGCTTCCTGTATATACAAGCAAATTTAAACACAAATCCTTCCATTACTTACATGTTATAGAAGCTGCACGATTTTAAAATTGTATATACATATGCATGCATGTGGGTGCTCAGAGATGGTAAAATATTATAGCAGCTTCAAGGTCCATGTACATACTTTTGAGAGAAACAAATAACTCTAAGACAGACCTTCTTGAAAAATAACTCGGGCTTTATTTTTTTATGTTTTTATTTAAATTCCAGTTAGTTAATATACAGTGTAATATTAATTTCAGCCATGCATTGTAATGATTCAACACTTGCTTACAACACCCCATGCTCACCTCAGCAAGTACACACCTTAATCTCCATCAGCACTTTAACCTATCCCCTCCTCACCTTTCCTCCTGCAACCCTCAGATTGTTCTCTATAGGTAAGAGTATTTCCTGGTTTGCCTCACTCTCTTTTACCCCCTTTTCTTCATTTGTTTCACTTCTTAAATTCCACCTATGAGTGAA